>NC_064614.1:460841608-461494108 GCF_023898315.1 Schistocerca nitens | reverse complement strand
ACCTTCAACGTAATGGACTTTGTACCAAATGACCTAACTGTGCTAGTATCCTCTGATAGGAGGCAAGGGGAAAAATGCAATAGGATTTGGAAACTGGCTGGTTGCAGGATCGAGTCTCACTAATATTCCTGTCCTAGCAGCATCCATCATTAGGATGGAAGGTAACGTGACAGGAGGTGGTCACTTGAGAGAGAGAGAGAGAGCATGTGTTTCGACTGGAATTTCTCAGGTATCAATATCAAAGGATTGGTGTCGCCTGACACTTTTGTTTTGTGATTAGTGTGACATACTGCTCTGCTCGGCGTTCGAGGCAGCTGGCGTGTGGTGCGGTTGTTGATGGATGTGTCACTTCGCAAAAACCCAAACGGCTGGTACATGCCACGAAAGTGAAAGATTTCTAAAGGTGTAATTACATGTGATGAGTGTTTCATGACAGTATTCCTTGTCTGATCAGAAAAAAGCGGTAGATAATTACTTCTTATTGATGTATTCTACAAGACCTGTATCTTACCAAACAGCAGAGAATGATGAGCAAGAGAGATTCAACCCCTGCAAATTGAATTACATGAATAAACAATGTACCCTTTGCTGTGTAATTGAATTTCCTTCATGAGACCCTTCTTTCCAGCACAGATCCACCAATTTCCAAGTGTTCAGGTGGAAGATGAGGGCAGGAGGATTTACCAAAGGGTCAGGGGTTAATAAATTGATCAGTTCAGTGAATTAGTCAAATTGATAGAGTGGGAGGAGGCTATTCGAATAACTCAGTCCTGAAACCCTACTTTTATCAGGGAGGAGGAGGAAGGTGGGTTGGAGGTGCCAGAGGGGTTGGAAGGAGTAGGTGGAGAGGGAGTGGTGGGAGAGCGTCTCAGAAGGACAGATTATCCCCAGGGGACTGTAATCCAATTAGCAGAACAATGGGTTAAGGGCCTGCCAATCAAAAGAGAACAATAGTTTTGCTCCTGAACGTTTGCTTGCCCCTGACGTAGGCAACCTGCACTAACAAATTTTGCCGATCCCTGTTTTACCCTGCTACCACCATATATTCTCGTAACTGCCGCTGCGAGCAATCACATACAGTGACTACAGTCATGCCAAGTCCTCCTGCAGTACAGCAAAAGGAACATCCAGCTCCTCATAGCTATACTACATGGCCTAGTTTAAACTCAGTGAGATATTGATAATGGTGTCTTTATTGCTGTAAAGGCATTATTGACTAACATCAGCTCACCATGTGCAATTTCAAATGTAAGTAACACTGACTACCGTTACAGAGCCTATTTAAAGCAAACCTTATATGCATTCTCACAGTGACTCAACCAGTGGCACTCTTATATGACTGACATGAAGTTGGAATAGACATAATCTTTCAAATGTAGAAACACACCTATCAACTTTCATTTGTGTCACACAACCTTTTCTTGATGTTTCGATTTCTTTTACCATCAGTGTTGTTCTTCTACCAATTGAGATGCATTTAGTCCTAACATCAAGCGCATTCCTAATGACATGTTCTCTGCTGGTGTTGTACAGTTGTGGGGATAGAACGCTACCTCGTTTGACACCTTTTGATATACTGCAGAAATCAGACATGGCAGCAATTGGCTGCACAGCTGCGAGGTGATTATTGTATAGACTTCTTACCAGTGCTGTCAATTGTGGCTGAACATTGAATTCCTTGAGCACCTGCCACAACACAGTCTGGTCATTTGGAAGCCCTGATATCAAAATCGTTTAACCTGTCTCAGCATGCAACTTCAGTTCTCTCAAAAAATTCAGCAACAACTACTGTATTTAATACACTTTAAGAAGAATGGAAAAAAATTGCACATTCTGTATCACAATTTAATAATTGTCTTGAAATTAAATCAGAAGTGGTAGCAAAATAAGCTCGCCCAATAAAATGTTAGTCACTCCCTTAAAAGGGCATACTGTTGGTTTTCAACACTGTAGATGGCGTTAAACTGGTACCAGGCGGAGGTTCGGGTCCTCCCTCGGGCATAGGTGTGTGTGTTTGTCCTCAGGATAATTTAGGTTAAGTAGTGTGTAAGCTTAGGGACTGATGACCTTAGCAGTTAAGTCCCATAAGATTTCACACACATTTGAACATTTTTTTGGTACCAGTCAGTCGTGTAACTCTCCACCGATTACGTGAGTCATGGCACCTAAGAGGCGTGTGTGCGCCAGTTGTTTGCATGGTATCGACACTGAGACGTGACGATGTTAGAGAGGAGTTATCTTATTCTGACGTGCTCAAGACTAGCCCAGCATGAAGTTGACCGATTTGTTGGTGTATCAAAGTGGAGTGTCCAACGTGCCTACAAGGAATGGTAAACCATTGGTCGTCACATAAACGGCGTAAGAACACAGACAGTAACAAGGTCGTAACCAACAGGGACGGGAGACGAGTGTCACGTCCCGTCAATAACAGTAAGTTTCGAACGCGCCAGAAACTATTGCTTTCAGTGAATACATTTCCATCTCTACAAGTTTTGAAGCGAATGGAACAGCATGGAATGGAGGTACCGGCATCTGAGTATCTTGGAAAAGATCGTTGCTCACAGCTCAATGCAATGTGGCACATCTTCAGTGCAAAAATGACACAGAAATTTGTCAGTAACTGGCTGGAAGAGTCCAGGGTTACCTTCTTTAAAATTATATAAAGTGACGAGAGCACTGGGGGTTAAATGAGGCGGTCAATTCTCAGAGTGCGGAGGGTGTAGTTCAGGCAACAGGTGGTTCTGTGATGTTTTGGGAGCGTTTTTTCTACGGTTTGGGCTCATTAATTCACGTTACCGTGAGAGTCGAGCAGGATGTAGAGTCTGCCACTCCCAGTGACTTAGTCACCCTTACTTCTATATCTTCATCACGAGTGTGGTGTGAACGCTCCCACCTGCCAAGACGACAAGACTCTTGTTCGTAGAGCAGTATGCTCACGTTCCTTTTTTGACAAACACTCAGCCACCCAACCGCAGCCCGACTGGCCCCCAAAAATAGCCCATCTAATCAAACAGAAAATAGCTGGGATTATTTGGGACAGTGGGTGAAGATCCCCGGAGTACCTGTTGATCCATCATCAAAATGGTTCAAATGGCTCCGAGCACTATGGGACTTAACTTCTGAGGTCATCAGTCCTCTAGAACTTAGAACTACTTAAACCTAACTAACCTAAGGATATCACACACCTGCACATCCATGCCCGAGGCAGGACTCGAACCTGCGAGGTAGTAGTCGCGCGGTTCCAGACTGTAGCGCCTAGAACAGCTCGGTCACTCCGGCCGGCGATCCATCATCGCTACGTGACAGCGGTCGGCCAGATACTTGCCAAAGGAAAATCAACAGACAGCCATATGTTTTGAGAAGCTTTTTGTAAATTTCTTTGACACTTTCTGGGACTACAGGTGTGCTCACTTGTCAAGTCTTCGAAGTACACACTTCACACAAAACTCACAGAATCCAGATATTGATGGATTCTGTTATGCATGCATCGATTTATTTGATTCTCTGTACATGGAATGTGTAGGGGTCTAAAGATAGCACTAACAACTTCTGAAAACATACGGCTGTTTGGTAATTTTTCTTTGGTAAAAATCCTTGGAATCTGGTCTGCACGCTTCATTCTCATAACTGAAAAAATTTTCAAATTCAGGCTAATATCAAGACTAGGGGTAGCGTTACACTGTATTAACATGATGCACGAGGGCGTGCTGAAAAGTAATATCTCCGAATTTTTAATGTGAAAACTTTTCACGATTTTTAAATAAAACAAATGGTATTAACATTCTACTTCGTTATTGTTCATGTCTGCATATTTATTTTCCAATGTAGTCACCCTGCCGACGAACAAATTTCTCCCAACGAGAGACCAGTTTGCGATATGGCCACTGTAGAAAGTTTGATTGTTGACATAGCCTCAACCTCACTCCAGTTTGCTCCCCTTCATCACTATCGAAGTGAAGTCCTCGAACGTGTTAAGTTTTTGAAACAGATGAAAATCGGATGGGGCTAAGTCGGGACTGTATGGAGGATGATCGATGAAAGTGAATCCAAGGCGCCAGAGTGCGAGTGTGTTTGTGGCAGTGTCAAGCTGACATGCTCGATTACAGCACGCTCTTTCTCACGCACCGACATGTTACATCACACACAGTTATGTTACGTACTACAATTTGGAGCCTTCTAGCAGCGGAGGTTCAAAAAATGGTTCAAATGGCTCTGAGCACTATGGAACTCAACTGCTGTGGTTATCAGTCCCCTAGAACTTAGAACTACTTAAACCTAACCTAAGGACATCACACACATCCATACCCGAGGCAGGATTCGAACCTGCGACCGGAGCAGTCGCACGGTTCCAGACTGCACGCCTAGAACCGCGAGACCACCGCGGCCGGCTTGCAGCGGAGGGCAGCAGATAAAGTAGACATGACGAATAAAGATGTAGAATGTCAATGACGTTCGTTTTATTTAAAAAAGCCCTATGAGTTTTCACAGAAATATTCGGAGCCGTTACTTTTCAGCACGTCTCATATATTGGAGATTACTATTTTGATTGTGGTTTGAATGTATACAGGGTGGAGAGAAATGTGTCACTAAATTTTAACCCTGAATAGCTGATGTCAGTGGGAACCAAAATTACTAATTTTGTGTATGTTGTCAGCGCACAATTTTTAAACTACGGAAACTTTGCGCCACGTGCTCCGATTGGCCGTGGGATTGCCCTGTTGCCGTTCGTCGTTTGACTGGTAATGCTATGGTTGTCGGTTCAAACATACAAACGCCCCTCGTCCCGTCACTGCCCCAATGTGATACGCACACGTGTCGAATAGATCTTCCTGTTTGTCTCCACCTCACGTCAGGGGTATTCACACGTAAGTTTCGCTTTGGAGCACACACACGTCACCTGCGATTTGGTCATATAGTAAGCATGGCGGAACAGTATTCGTCTGAAGAACAACGATATATGGTTTTTATGAACTACCCGACGGTAATGTGCATGAAGCTCGACGGTTGTATGAGAAACGGTACCCGGCAAGACGCCACCCACACCTGCAAACCTTTACAGCAATTCACCGGCGATTTGGCGAAACAGGCTCGTTCGCGGGATATCGTGGTGATGTGGGAAGATCTCCAATACGACGGGATGCCCCATTTGAAGAGACTGTTCTCTTGCGCTTCGGGGAAGCACCTACGACAAGTACTCGAGCGATTGGACGCGACATGGGGATCACTCATCGGTTAGTCTGGGAGGCTTTGAGGGATGACGGCCAGCATCCACTTAGTTTCCACCCTGTCCAAGACCTAAATCCTGTGGCGGACTATGAACACAGGCTTGGGTTTTACCCATGGTTTCTGTGACGTGTTGCACGACATCGCGACTTCCCTGTCATTGTGCTGTTTACCGACGAGAGCACCTTCCATCGGGGTGTCCTTTACAACACTCGAAACGTTATTTACTGGGCAAGAGGAAATCCTCACTTCCACATGACAGCAGGAATGATTTTCGCTCAACATTTGGGCAAGCATTGTGGGTGACAATCTGACTGGGCTGGCCGTCTGCCTCCTCGACTTACCGGGGCAAATTACCTTCATTTTTTGCAAAAAACTCTACATGACCTGCTGAAAGATGTTTCCCTGGACATACGGCTACTCATGTGGCTGCAGCATGATGGGGCGTCCGCACGTAATAGTCGTGCTGTGTGCGGATATTTAAATGAACTCTTCGGCGGCCAGGTAAATGGCAGAGGTGCTCGCAGGACATGGCCCCCGCAATCACCAGACCTCACGCCACTGGACTTTTTCTGTGGGGATTCGTCAAGGTTCTAGTTCATCCAACCGGACGCGAACCACCTAGAAACGAGGAGGAATTAACGTATCGCATTCGACATGCCGCCAATCACATCAGGGCAATGCCAGGAATCTTTGAAAGAGTTTGGCAAAACACCGTTCTATGTTACTAGGCTTGTGTCAGATCAGAGGGTCGCAAGTTCGAACGCCTGCTTTAAGTAAACAATGTCCTAGCTACATAAAAGGACCTTTTCAGGGACGACACAATTTGTAAAAGAATTTCTGTACGCAAATCAACAGCTGTTGACGGGCTTGTTCCCGGAACGTCTTATCATGAAACTACAATGGATGTGTCGGGACCGCGGCGTATTCGCCCCCAGAATGGAAGGCTGGCGCGCTACCGCCGAGCGTGCGGGCAGCGTTGGATGCATCGCGATCTCCAGCAGGCAAAGCATTCGCGGTCATGCGTTGTCCAGACCATCCGGTAAAAGGGCGATCAGAGCTCGTGACGCCAAGTTTAGGTAGTTTAAAAATTGTACGTTGTCGACCTACATAAAATTAGTAATTTTGGTTCCTACTTTCATCAGCTATCCAGGGTTAAAATTTCGTGACACAATTTTTCTCCACCCTGTATAACTTACGTCGTGTGTAAGCTACACCTTGCTTGCTCAATTCTGGGTAAATATTAGACTGTCTACTGAAATTGGTCCTGATTGATATATGCTCTTATAAGGTGGAGTTTTGTCCCTCAAATTTTTATTTAATACCTGAATACTTATTAATATCTGATTACGTTTTAATAACAAGTTTACGAGGGGAAGGCTTGCATTACACGACCCTTCGGTTTATGGCCATAAATTGTTATTTAAACTGGACACTAATGATCAAATTACCTATCAACAGATTCGTCACCAAGTGTACGAAATATGTAAATTCCACTTCTTACAGATACGGCATGTGCAATGGGCACGTGGGACTCAGATTATTATCCTAACACTTTTCCACATAAAGCCTGAAGTAAAAGTACGTCCAAGAAAATACTGCATGGATCATAAGATGCTGTCAGTTGCAGCCAAGACCTATGCCTGCATAAATCTGAAAAATCACGCAAAGGAGCTAGAACTAGTACTACTGAACGAATTAACTTTGGCTGTCAACATACCTTATACGAATAAACAGGCTTGCTGAAGGCAGTAGCCGCAATAGAACCTCTAAAGCAAGTTAAGTGTATAGTGCAGTAATGCACGGTGTGTTACTTAGAATTGTAACCTTTTAGTTAGAAATTTACCAATGGCAAGGAAATTCAAATATCTTCGACAACTTTAATTAAAGTTAATAATTGTTTCAAGCCAAAACACAGAACACAATACAAATGAAGAACAATTTTTGATACATTAATATCGTGAAAACCTGTTTCACCACATGATAAAAAAATTACTCACAAATTATTCAAAAACCATACGAAAATATAAAGAATGATTAAATGAATGAGAGTGTGATTGATTTAGCTCACCTACGATTAGGCTGCATTAGTAAGAAAACGTTTTCTGGCCAAAGGGAATCGAGATTCAGTCTCTGAGAGTACAAAACGTGTTAATTTCTAACATTCATAATGGTTCGTTACAGATCTGGAAATATTGCACTCAATTAATACCTTAATATGAACAATACTAGGCTTTATGTCACCGTAACTCTTAGCTCGTAGCAAAAGTATGAGGAAAGCAGACTCGTAGCAAGTTTGCACATCAATCTTCTCTACTAAGAAAGTGTTCGCACACGATTGTACAGGGAGACACGTCCAGCCAGCACTCAGCAGAAACTAGCAAGTGTGCCCGTCTCCCTCTGTCCCAGTTTTTTGGACGCTGTCGATGCATTTTAGCAGCAGGCCACGCAAATATGCATTTACCCTTTACACTTGACTTTGTTCGTTAAAGTACTTGACTCAGACCTGCATTTGTCAGATGCCGGGTATGCTGTGAACGTGTCTTGCTCAAGAGGTGCTGAATCTATCATTCCTGATCGTATAAAATGATGCTAACAGGTTACTTGGAAAAACAACTACAGTGAACATCGGAAAACGTGATTTGATAAGTTCTTGAACTCGTCGGGAGACCTCGCCTGTTGCTTATGGTTGGAAGACGTGTGCATTTAATTGGATAGTTTACTTTAATGGTTACTGAACAATAGAGTGTGGTTGGTAAAATAAAATTTATTCAAACAAACTGCAAAAATTACTCAGGGCATATAAACGCTGAGGTTATAAATCAATTTGGGAATGAATTTACATAATTAAAAAGGACAGTCATAAGAAAAATAACTGGTTATTAGGGTACGACCAGCATGATGCTGGACAACTACAGTTGATATGATGCCCTGACACATAAAGAACTCGAATTATGTTTTTAATTGTTATTGCAGCTATATAATTATACAAAAAGGAGATATGAATTCGAACAGAGCACACTACAGACCAATGGATAAAGGAAGAATCAGAAAGAAACATGACCAGGTGGGTTAGCCCAAGTTAATTAACTCGATAATGAAACAAAACATGCGTCGTTGTGGAGACGATCCCCTGTGAAGCAAGAATTAGGTTGCAGAAGACTTGTATACCGGTTCATGAAGCGCGTGGATCAAGTTAGGAAGACTAATAACTAGAAACCGGGAATGAACTCCTGTTCTCTCAGCATATCCCGATTTTAGAAGTCGGGAATGTGCATTACAAATACGGTCTTATCGTGACTGCCGTCATGGAGGCAGCGGATAACTGCTCTGAAGCTTCAGAGACTTGGTAGGAGGTCGAAGTCAAGACACTCGAGATTGGAGTCCAGAGCAGAACCACCAAGCAGAAGTTCGAATCAGAATACGAATACGTGTCTCGTTTTTCATAGCCTTCCTTCAGACCTCGGAACGGTACCCGGCGCAGTATTTTCTGGCCAATCCCATAAAGGGCCTAAGTGCGCTTCCAATGAGAGGCCTCGAAGTCCGTTCACTAGCTCCTATCTTAAAGACGTGTCTGACAATGAGATACGTGTGTATTGAAACAGAAAACGAGTGTGCCCTACTCCCATGTCCAATCTGGTTTGCTGGTAATCGTTCCCACGGGAACGGCTTAGCTTGGAAATTTGCAGGTGGACTATTTGCTATATATATTGCTAGGGCAAACGTGTCTGGAGACCACACACAGCAGGATAACGGGAAGTGGACAGCTGAGAACTCTATCCGAAGTTTACTAACAAGCAGAGTTCTCATCACTACCACCAGTGGTATCCAGGTCTGCAATAGAGGGTGCTAGTCTTCCGTTGTACCACTCGTTGTGCCGGCCGCGGTGGTCTAGCGGTTCTAGGCGCGCAGTCCGGAACCGCGCGGCTGCTACGGTCGCAGGTTCGAATCCTGCCTCGGGCTTGGATATGTGTGATGTCCTTAGGTTAGTTAGGTTTAAGTAGTTCTAAGTTCTAGGGGACTGATGACCACAGATGTTCAGTCCCATAGTGCTGAAGAGCCATTTGAACCATTTTTGAACCACTCATTCTCCGCGGAAGAGGAGCTACAATGATAACCCTTGAAAGGCTTGTCCGACTGTCTCTATGTTCCACTAGTGTGGTACCTGCCTTCTGAGTGACCAGCAGTCCTTCCAGGGTGTGAGCAAGTTCGCCTTGCTTTCGCCCCAGAGAAATGGAATTTTCCTAGTCAGGACGAGATGCATATCAGGGAAAAACTACTACAAGAATGAAATTTTGTTTTAGGTACAGAGAGGTGGGTAGCCTCCGTTGATACCAGGCCTGAATCTATAGCCCGGCCGGGGTGGACGAGCGGTTCTAGGCGCTACAGTCTGGAACCGCGCGACCGCTACGGTCGCAGATTCGAATCCTGCCTCGGGCATGGATGTGTGTGATGTCCTTAGGTTAGTTAGGTTTAAGTAATTCTCAGTTCTAGGGGACTGATGACCTCAACAGTTAAGTCCCATAGTGTTCAGAGCGATTTGAACCATTTGAACCTGAATCTATAGGGGGGGGGGGGGGAGGGTGGCAAACCTGGGTATTCGTCATGGGCGGCAATTTAAGGGAGCGCCAAATTCATATTCTTGAAGAAAACAGCTTGTTTTACAAAGCGCCTAGCATCCAGCGCACGTCGGTCTATCGATTATTCATATGATTTTGAAAAACATCCCAGTTTTCTTTTGAACATTTTTGAATACATTCTAAGTTCATTTCTGAACGAATTCTAAGTTGATTTTCCAAAGCGTGCATAGTGTACGTGATGTCTCTGCCAGGGGAATCCCCGTCGCATCTAAAAAAAAAACTTTCCCGTACACAGCAGGGGACGGGGCTAAACGTGCTGAGCCAAACAAACCCGAAAGAGTTAATGACAGTCGCTGTTGGTTTATGTGGTTGATTGGGTGTGCGAAAGATCAGCGTTGTTGCAATAAACGACTAACAAGGATAACAGGTAAGGAAGATTACATATTGTCTTCCTGGTGTATCCAAGAAAATGAAATTCTGGCAGAAAATTTTTGACAGAACGATACACTACAAGGGGCAGTTGTACAGTCCCCGGTTAGCAGCCCCCAGAGTTCTGTTCTCGGAATACCACGGATAAATGGTTCAAATGGCTCTGAGCACTATGGGACTTAACATCTATGGTCATCAGTCGCATAGAACTTGGAACTACTTAAACCTAACTAACCTAAGGACATCACACAACACCCAGTCATATATACCACGGATACCGCGTTGTACAAACATGTAATAATGCCTAACAAGCGAATAAACGTGGGATAACTGAAACGTTGATTCTGGCAGGGCTACTGAAGTGAGCCACAGAATAAGTTTTGACAACGGCTGGAACAGAATTAGTGATGACAAGATTGTTTGTTAGAAGAGGAAGGAGAAGAAAGGAAGACATCGCACAAATTACATGGTAACTGCTGCAATATTGGGAAGACCTAATTCGGTTTATTTAGTTGACAGTGACAAAACAGACGTGATCAGATAGAGAAACCACACTAGTCTTGGGTGCTATTCATGTTAACAGCTTTCTCAGTATTAGACAACGACATTTTGATTTTTCGTAATAGAAAACATTTGACGAACTTTGATGAGGTAACGAATTCTTTAGCAGAAATGAAAGCACGCCTTGTAAAGCTGTAGCAAGATTAGTGAGGAAAAGTTTGTTGGGACCTAACGTTTGAAAAAAAATTGCAAATACAGCACTTTGAGTGATGCAGTCACTGAAAAAATGGTTCAAATGGCTCTGAGCACGATGGGACTTAACATCTATGGTCATCAGTCCCCTAGAACTTAGAACTACTTAAACCTAACTAACCTAAGGGCAGCACACAACACCCAGCCATCACGAGGCAGAGAAAATCCCTGACCCCGCCGGGAATCGAACCCGGGAACCCGGACGTGGGAAGCGAGAACGCTACCGCACGACCACGAGATGCGGGCAAGTCACTGAAAAATTAAACCACTTTTGGTTGGTCAACAGAATTCAAAAAGGCGATGTAAGAATTTACCATAAAGTCATCCAGTGTTAGTTTACCCAGATTTCAGCAGGCCTTTCTTTCTTTCCACAGATGCTTCAAATTTTGTCTCTTGTCTTTACTGGTTTTGTGTTTCCTATATTTAATTATGTGTCACACAAAAGAGAAAGCTATTAGCCAAAGCAATAAAGAATGCAAATTTTCTGAAGAGTTCCTATTATTCTAGAAACATATAATCCTTCCCAGTATAAATTATGAAATTCTTTTTAAATTTGTTATTATTATTATTATTATTATTATTATTATTATATAAAGGGGGTTGTAGGATGTCAAACAGACCAATTGGGACCAGGAGAGGCACCACAGGACATTTTAACACTTTCAACACTGCCCTATTTACACCCGGCACTTGGCTGTGAACTGGCGTATTAAATGGATGTTTGAAATTAGATTGCAAAGAACAGAAAATTGATAGGAACGTGGTTCTTGCATCATTTGAAAGGAAAACGTAAGAGCTTTACATGAATGTCAGTTTATTTTACAATATAAAATAAAAAATGGGTGTTATAATTAAAAAGAGAAAACACAAAAATATCGTGGATAAAAAAGTTTTACATGATCTCTCTCTTTCGTAATGCCATTATTACTGTATCTAAATTTAAAACAAAATATCACTGGACTGTCTAACTGCAGGTACATGTAAACTTGAGTATTTTTATAGTTCAGATGTAGTTAGCCTTTGTGTGAAAATCCTGGGAACACTGTGGGAGGCAACGCCAACGCCAACGCCACAGTCCTTGCACCACCATCTACTTTCCTTCCTGATACGCTCACCCGTCTCTGTCTTCCCCCTGTCTGAACATACTACCTAGTAGTATTCACCTTGTTTGCGGTGGGTGGGACCTTCTCGGGAAAGTGCCTTGCAAATGTCCTCTCGATTTGTGAGGATGAAGCGGCTTGTTGCTGAAAAATATTTCCGCCCTTCTCAGCCAATTTCTTCCCCACTCTGTGAATAAAGTCTACTAGGAATACATTCTTCCTAGTTTTCTCTTTATATAAAAAAACTGTTGACAGTTGACACGATAAACAAGTGGAAAAACAGCTTTTACCACCACTTCAAAGTTTTTCGGGCAAACGGATAATAGCTGGAGAAATGATCTGCTCTATCAACCCCAGCATTATTCTTATTGTAATCAATAACAACGTCTGGCTTTACAATTTCTGCTATTCCACCTTTGGCCCTCACTTGAATACTAGTGCTGGTAGACTTACGCTTTGTGGAAAGATAAAAAACATGTCGTTTTGACTTCCACTTTACTGCCAAGAGATGGTGTTTCCTTTGAAAAATTATCTTTTTTTTTAGTTTTAGTGCTCTGAATATTCGTCGCAAACCTTTCCTGTTTTTCATTACGGTTCCCACTCCAAGAGCTTTATTTTCCCACAACATGTCCAAAAGAGATGGGCTGGTGTAGTACCTATCCATATAAATGCAATGTACTATGCGAAAGTACTGTGAACACAACCTTTTTACAAGGCTCTGGACACTATTGTCAACACTGCCTGCAGAACCTGTATATACATTACAGTTTAGCATATAACCAGTTGATGAATCGCAGAGATCATACAATTTTACTCCATATTTATTGGGTTTATTTTTCATGTATATTCTGAAGCTTGTTCTACCACGAAAGGGACACATTGCCTCATCTATTGTCAGATTCATGCCTGGACGAAAACTAATTTTGTTTTTATTCGCAAAAAAATCAAACAAAGGCCTCACTTTGTGAAGTGGGTCGTGCTTTTCTTCGCCTCTACTAATGAATGTAGCATTGTCATTCAAGTGTAACATCGACAATGTAGCGCAAAATCGATCGATACTCAAAAATTTATTCGCAGATCCTGTCTGCGGAAACGGGTCTGTTGACCAATAATCACGGATTTTCGGCAATTTGACGACGCACATATGCAAAATAATACTGAGAGACCAGTAAATCTCTTGCAATTTTACTGCACATCACTTATGCCAAACAGGGTTTATTTTCAGGCTACCTTTGCGTTTCATTGTCATAATAACTTTACCAGCGTACAGATTCGTTTCACTTTTGATAAGGTCGTCATCAAAGAAATAACTAAAATATCGAAGCTCCTCAGTGGCCTGTGAAAAACGCGATGCTACACCGACTACTTCCTGGAAATCCGGCAGTGCTGCCCTATCGTCTAGTTCCGAACAATCTTCCTCTTTGTGCTCAGTGAGCCACACATGACCAGGTACCACAGATGGTGACTGATGGTCAGTACCATTGTCTGCATAGAAAAAAATAATGGTAAGATTGGTACTAAAAGGTAGTAAATACAAGTGAAGTAATGAACATTACTCACAATACAAAATGCGGTAATGAACTCTTCACTTTATGAACAATAGAGACATATACATACCTGAATCATCACTTGTACTTTCGTCTGGAGAGTACGAATCCTCTTTGTCAGATTCGTCAGTTTCAGATCCTGCATCTCCATAAAGAATATCTAAGATCTCTGCCTCCGTCAACTCGCTGCGCGATATTTTCACGATCGTAAACACCTGTGAATGAACTGCAGGTAACTTCGTCTTTGCAGTGCTCACAACTGCTCCCAGAATGAGATAGCCGATAAGTAGTTGCCTGTTGCGGAAGAAGAATGAAATACCTCCACATTAGTTGACGAAACTGCTTCGGAGACCCACTAAACGCGCTTACGGAGCCAAATAAAGGCTCGCCCGTACGGTATACGGGCGCCGTCGCCAACGTCAGGGCGGCCGTGTTAATTTCCACTCCACTGAATATAGGTTTGATGGCTTCCATTACAAAATGTACACGTTTGAATTCCACAGAGCGAATTACTTTGAAGTGCAATAGAAGAATTCTCTGTGAAGAGGCGTGGCAGCGCACTTTGGCACACTTAAGACCAAATAATATATCTTACATTTTCTCGAACATATATGTTGTAAATATCAAACTCTCCAGAAAGATGTGTGCTGCGAAATAAACATATTTTTGAAAAATTGATTTTCAAAATTTTTGACGTCCCTGAAACGCTCGAGCGGGAGGGGAGCGGGGGCGCCACTATCAAGTTTTTACCCCGTTCTGAAATATCGTAGATTAAGGGCTGGTTACTACAAGCTACCCCCTAAGCACTCTTGTAGTCAGAGCGATGTATAGGTGGAAAGTGAGACAAGTAATAACTGAATCGTAAAGCAAATGAACCAAGAGATCCCGTATGCCAGTTCACTATGCAAAATGTGAGGACAAAGGGCTGTAACAGGCCGCCGCCTCACATCTTCGCTACTAGGCAAAGAGCGCCCTCTCCTTAGACATCGATTACTGGGCACAGAATATGTTCGCTCCGTGCTCGCGAGTCAGAAAACGCGAATAAAAGTAAAGAGTGAAAGTTGTCATTTGTAACGTGTAAATTTCAAGTTAAAATCTCTGGAATGAACAGCAATGAGGGTACCTGTAATAAGGCATTACTGGAGCTGAGATATTACATTTCATTTATGGACGATGCTAGAAAGTACCTGTTGCTAACCGCAAGCCTGCTTCCACTAGTTTGTGCTACTAGCTGGGAAGTTCCTGTTCTGTTTCTTTGGAGAGTTATGGTACTTGCATCGTATGGAGCAACAGTAGTTGTGGATGTACCTGTGAAGCAGGATTAGGGAGAATTAGTGTTGACACCGGACGGTCGCTGCAAAAATCGATGAAAGGCGCAGCAGGGGCGCACGTTGGTCAGCCGTCGCATTCACGGGAGAACGTGCCAGGCGGGGTCCCCGGCAAGCACCTTGTTTTAATAACACGGCGGGGCAGAGCGTGTACGGCGGACCTCATTAACTGCGTCCGCCGGCTAATTCCACACAGAAAACGGCCGTGCCTGTCGCCGGCCTCCGAAACAAAAAACAAGGGACAAAGGAAAAAGCGCGCACGTGGCCGCGCGGGCGGGTGGCGGGCCTTTGCTGTCGCCCTGTGAGCCCGCCGACTGTCGGCAGGCATAAAATAACAATTTCCGCCGCCGGCGCCGTCGCTGGCCACCCCTGCCGCTGGCGCCTCTACCTGCCACCGGGCAGCCGGCACAAACGCGGTGCGGCCCTGCCAGCCGGCCGAGCGCCGCTCGGTAATTGAGTGCCGGCCAAGCGTCGCCACACACCGCCTGTTGTTTTTAATCACCGGCGCGGCGAAATTCGAGTTTCCATTCATTAGCACAATCAGCTCACTCACTCGTCAACGCTCACAGATTACGACGTACTTGCCAAGCGCCATCACAGCGTCCTCTCCCTCTCCCTGTTTCTCAGCCGAGATGAAACATTCAGCGGACTGGGCATTACCCAGCAACGTTTTTTCTTGTAGTATGTTTAGAAGGCGTATTTAGAAGGCGTATGCGAAACATGCTTAAAAAATGTGACGTCCATCATTTCGGCATTATTCCCGCTAAGAGAAAAAGATGTCTTCTGCCAGTCACACTAGTAATTGCAACCGGTACAGGCATACGACTCAAGATCATTATGAATGGCCGGTCGGAGTGGCCGAGCGGTTCTAAGCGCTACAGTCTGGAACCGCGCGACCGCTACGGTCGCAGGTTCGAATCCTGCCTCGGGCATGGATGTGTGTGTTGTCCTTAGGTTAGTTAGGTTTAAGAAGTTTTAAGTTCTAGGGGACTGATGACCTCAGAAGTTAAGTCCCATAGTGCTCAGAGACATTTGAACCATTTTTTTAAATTATTAATGGTTGCGGAAGATGTGTGTGTAACATACAGGTGTCGATCACTTCAGTTACGCTGGATGCGACCGGACAGATAACGTGATTTTCACACGTTTTGTTGACTTCGTCGGTTCCTTATTTACGGGCATCCTCAATAACTTCCCTCACATATCAAATATCTATCGACATTCCATAATGGCAATACTGTTTGCTTCTGGCCAACTGGGAAGCTCTTTCTTTGTCACATTTTGCACTGTTTATACTTTCCTTGTCCATCCCTATCTCTGTTATCCTCCTTCCATTTCATCTGCTAATGTTATGCTATTATTTCTCGCTCAAATCAACTTTTTCTCTGCAATGATTTATTCTGTACTGCTACCACATACTTCTTTTAGATATAATTATTCAGATTCGAAAAAAAAGAATATTACTCCACAAAATGTTAGTAAGACTGACATTTCTTAAATTATATACGTTTGTCGCTTTAAATATAAGGACTATGGCGACTGCAGGCGACTTTGAATGACTTGAACCTTCCGGCTGGCATGTGCGCTATTTTACTTTGAATGCATCAATTCACATGTGTGGGTTGCCTAGTTCCAGGGAAGTGAAATGCAGTGTGAGCAACCTGACACACAGTGTCAGTCAACAAAAATTCTGCCTCGTTAACAAAAATTCTACCTCATATCTGAATATTACCTCAGATATGCCCACAAGTGCACATGCACCCACCCACCCACCAAGTGCACATGCACCACCCACCCAGTCACACACACACATATACATACACACACACACACACACACACACACACACACACACACACACACGCGCACACACAAAACACAGGAAGTAGTCATGGCAAGTCTCACAATGTTAATTCCATGTCTGAAATGATAGTCAAAGAAATACATCAGCAATACATACACACAATGTTTAGGTTATGTTTTGAAATGATAATTCAACATCTTAAATGTCCATTAAAATATGCAAAATGTGTAATCACAATATATCTGCCTAAAATGTGTGTCAAAACATATGTCAGCAACAAACATAATGTTGATATCAAGTGTCACAAAGTTATTATCACATCTCACCTGATGTGAGAACATGACTATAAAATCTCAAACTAATTGCAACAGTGCTATTTCCATAACTATATCTATAACTGCACAAATCGCTTGAGACTAAAATAACATGCTAAGCAGGTAGTTGATGTTTCGTCATATATCTAAATGACATGATATACAAAAAACAAACTCTCCATGCACCATTTAAGGAAGGAAGAGTAACTCGCAATGTTTCCATATAGAAAAATGTATGCCAAAAACAGCTTCATTAGCAACACAGTCTTCATGTCCAGGATCACAATGTTATTTTCACATCTAAAATGTCTGTCAAACTATGTAAAGGTTGTACCTTAGAACATTCCGATGTTTAAAAGATATATCAAAAACATTGTCAGCAAAACAGACACACAGTGTTTATGTCAAGTCTCGCGATGTTACAATAACATCTTACCAGTCACCTAAAACACGATCGTCGATGCTCAAATTAAGTGCCACAATGTTATTTCCACTTCTAAATTGTATGTAATATTTGTCAAAATACGTAAAGATATTGTAATTTCGATCTTAACACTACTTGAGGTTATGTCACTAGAGGTGCAAAAATCAAATATTCATCAGCTGATTCCTATAGAAGTTTTTATGGAATGCTTCACCTCACGAAGCACCAGGTTGTCGAGGAATGCACTATATTCAACACAAAAAATTTAATCGACGCTTTTTACTGGCATTTACAGCTTTATGTTACATTTGATTTGGGATCTATCTGTGATAGAATTTTTATATGCTCTTATTACATTTATCTGACACTGTAACACAAGAAAACATACTAAGAATGAGGCATTTTGTTGAGATGTTTGGTTTATTGTATCAAATGTACCACATATTTTCGTAATGCACAACGATAATTGTGTAATACTCGAAATATTAAATGTAAACATACAACATGCCCAAAGACAATAATGCACAAGGTTTTGAACTGGGAGGGAAATTTGATCTACAGAAAACACAATCTCAAGTATATCAAGATTTTCAGATAAATCACATGCAGCATACTTACAGTTATGCAAGTGTAATTATTATAGTTCTCTGATTGTGAACAAAATTTCGATCTTCACACCAAATGAAACTGATGCGTTATTTATCAAAATATATAAAACTTCCAGTACAAAATACATGTGGCACTACTATTGTAACCCAACTGTCTTGTAATATTAAAAAAAATTACACATGACTTGCATGTCAGAAGTACAGATTCAACTTGCATGTTATACTGCAGTTGCCAATCACCTCAGTTCGATTATTTTACCACTGTTTAAAGAAACTAAAAATTCCCTGTATTATTTATCAAAACAACTAAAAACTTGTTCTGTAACATTACGTAACATACTGTACTGGCGATGTAACTACAGCTTAAAGTGCACTTGTCAATGAGAATAGCTTGATCTTTGCACCAAAGTAAACTATTTTATTCTCACCCCAAAATTGTCTGAATTATTTGTAAATAAATAAACAAATGAAAAACCTAGCCTTAGTTCAGCTTTAAAATGAGCTATACTTGTATGTTATAGTGATCTTCATGCAAGTGTAAAAACTTTATCTTACAATACAAAACATTTATCACCTTCTGCTGATAATGTCAACTTATGCTATCACACAGTTGTTACTACTTGGCACTTCACCCCATACATTATCATTTTACAGTGGAACTGCAAGAAATTGCTGTGTACACCGACATATTACAACAAATCACTTACAAATTGCTCCAGATATCACTATGTTTCAGCAGACATGTAACAAATTTCCCCATACATCGCTATGTTATAGCAAAATTAAAAAAAAAATTACCCCATACATCATATTACAGCAAAACTACAGCAAAATGGTCCTTTTTATGGCCAAATTGTAACTAAATGGCCGTGTTTTAAAAAAATGTTGCAAATTCCATATAAATGATCATGTTACAGGAAAGTTATAACAAACTGGACCATAGATTGTGACAGAAAAATGGTAAAAAATTGCTCCCTACATCACCATGTGATAGAAAAACTTTAACGAATTACCCCATACATCAACATTATGACACAAAATTATTACAAACGGCTCAGTATCTCATGAAAGAATGATAGATACTATTGGGGCAATGATGATTAGTTGAAAAGATAATTGCCGTTACCCCGAACACAAGTGGACACTATTGGGGAGCAGTCATGGTCAGCTGATGTGATGAGTGCCATTACCCCAATCGTAGTGACTACCATTACTCCTAATGCATGGCTTTATTCCCCAGTTAATATATATATATATATATATATATATATATATATATATATATATATATATATATATATAATGAAATATATATAATATGCTGATACTGAGTGTCAGCTACTGGACCTCCTCGATTTTCTACTTGTTTAGATATAAGCATGAAAGAAAATTTTATTAAATTGCCAAATTCATACCCATTTTAAAGCAAAACTGTAAAAAATTGCGTCATACATCGTTATGTTACCCCAAACCTCACTTGTGTTACATTAACCTGAAATACTGCCAGTGGTATAGCGAAATTGTAACAGATTGTATATGTTACAACATTTTTTTACAATTTTATACAATGCTTTAATGATCTCATCAAACATATAATTTTAGTGTGATCTGGTGAGTTAAATCTACTGCAGGTAGGTCCCAAATCAATTGTAACAAAACGCTATATTATCCTATCAATAACATCGATTATAGTTTCCTTTGTGTAGAACATGGTGCATTATCTTCTTCTCCCTTAAAATGGCATTTGGTGAGGTGAATCGTCAGTGAAGCGAGAAATTCAATGACAGCACGATGCTTGTAATGTACATCACCTACAGATGCTATTTTGAAACTGTCCTTCAGCTACGCAAGTGACGGAAACTTGGCGCGCTCACTCAGGAGACTTCAGATAATACATACGCAACGTTTTGCATTAGTAGCATTGTTTTCGGCTGAGAAAAAAAATGCGGTGCATTACTTCCTGGGCAACGCTCGTACGTATGCACTTAACCTCAATCACATGGAAATAGGTGCAAAAAAAATACTCTCTGGGTTATTCAGCATTGTATGTGTATGTATTTAGCACAACTTCCACGGTATGGAAGTAAGACTGTATGTCAGATGACAATCTGAATCAGGTTAGCAATATGTGCTTTATCCATCTGCAGCAACTGGAATAGTATTTGTTGACAAAATCAACAACCAGTTTCTCAACAGAAATTTTATTTCTTGACAAGCGTCAGGCACCTAGTGCCCTCCTTCAGAAGATCAGAATTAACTTGTGATCCGCCGTTGACCTGATGGGGACCCATCCCTCACCATTCGTTGTCGTAATTTTTTTTATTACCATCTTTCATTCTCTCCCAGAAAAGAGGGGACTTATTCCAGCAACATAATATTTATGGAATAAACTACGTAAACTATTTCTTTTTTATTTATTTTTGAGGCCCTTACGTAGGCACAAGTGAGGGGGTTGTGACCCGCGGTACCGCAAATCTGTAAACCAAGACCTTTATACATTGGGGATTGGACAGCGCGACCCGTTGTGCATTCGCCGGTCCCTACGATTAAGGCACTCAATCGCGTTTGACTTACGCTTGACGATCTCACAGTGCTGCTGCAAAGAGCGGGAGTAGACAGTTGACATCTCGCCAGATTGTGCTGCAGTTGTTGTTAGTTAGCGCTTCATAATTGCTGAACAACGTACCTAAGCTGTGTCGTCTTAAGGACTTTTGCTCTTGTTTTGTGCCTCAGAAATGGTTTTTGGCGTGGAACAATTCATCATTGAAATTGAACGTTGTCCTGAAATTTGGCATTCAGTAAATCAGGATTATAGCAATAAGATCGAAGGAACAGCGTCTGACAAAGTAATTTGATAATTTGTGTTGTATACTCGCGGTATAGGGGCTTCTTAGGGTGTGATGCTGCGTTGGTGTTCAAAACAAATTTTTTCCATACTTTTATCCTACTTGAATAGGACCTACATCTGATCAGAGAAACATCGTAGAGCGCAGCGTGGTTTGATTGTTACTTTACAGAAACCATCTTTCCTGTTCTTACTCACTATTTTGTTACCATTTCATAACTGCGTCCCACAAACTCACAGCTTTTGCCACAGACACTCAGCTGAACGGTTCAGTCGCATGTCTGGGGATTCAGTTGCGCAATAGGCGCGCACTGCAGCGATTGTACCGTGTAGCTGTAGCTGAATCGCTGCGACTAAGTGTCCAGCGTGAAACGAAGCTGAAACTCTTAAAAACTTTCAGAATTATAAAAATTATCAAACGACTGTTATTGGGAGGCTATAATCGGTTATAAGAGAATTTTCAAGCGTGCACTCGTCACTCACGGACACTATGATGTAAGGTTTTAAAAAGCTGAACCCGCAGTATCATACTACGCTTCCGAAATTATTAATGACAGAAACGGAGTTAATCCGAAAATAACGTAGAAGGTGTTTCGAAAACATATAATCCATGCCATCATACCATACCTTCAACATGAATGAACATAGAAATTTGAGGTGAATTTTAACGTAAGCATTTTATTTTAAAAAGAACAATTCAGTTTTACAAGTGTATGCATGCATGCGAATTTTGGCTTGGAATACGTTTCACAAGTAAGATGAGGATCAAAGTTTTCGTTTACCTAACCTGTTCAATATTTCGTTCAACAAAAACACATGATAGTCAACTTCATTTCATACATTTGCGAGCATTGTCTGCAGTTATTGCGTTCTCTGCTGTAGCAATACGGCTTCGTATTTCATCGAAAGTTGTTGTAAGAGTTAAACAGAAAAATACAATTAATAACCTATACAGTGACATGAGGCCAACTAGGAGGCCAGCAGTGCAAACCAGGAGTAGTACGTCCCTCACTGTTGACCCATCGGTGAAGCGGTTCATTGTTAAAAAAAACTCCTAAATGCTGTGCCAGTGTGATGCTGCTCCGTCCTTCTGAAAGATGAATTTTGCAGCATTTTCTGGCAGTTGTGAAAAACGTAATTCTCCAACAAACGTAACTGCTTTAACTCAGCAAGCGAGCGAGCTAACTGCACCAGGAAAGCCTTACCAGCAGCCATATACACTGGCAACTTAAAATTGGAGTTAAGGTAAAATCTTAGTTTTTACGCGCAACTTAAATTCCAGCCTAAGTTTCTATCCTCATTCATGGTGAAGATACAGTCTTATGAAATCACAATTGTTATGAAATCACAATTGTCCTATACGAGGACTAAACCTGTTTGTAGCACTTTTGTTGCCTCATTCATGCTATTCATGCTATTTCCTTTCCGAAATTTGAAATTGTTTATTTTCCATTCCTTGCAGCTACACGAAGGTTTTGATTAATTACCACACACGAATCAAACAACATTATTTATTTATAGGCGCAGTTTTAAAAAGTTAATTATGTGAATGAGGATAGTAACAGAGAAATGGTGAAACGTCCCCTTAGAAAAATTAATGAATTACTGTGCTGATTAACTTCTTACATTATTTGATTTTCAAACAGCTGAGCAGAACTGAAATACTCAGACATTTCGTTCTTTACCTATTCTGATCTACACTAAACTGACGGCCAATATTTTTAGCGCAACGCAATCTGACTTTCAATAATCCCTAAGAGAATGGCCCTGACTAACATTAACCTATACATTTCACAAATCACTTACCTCACAAAAATCTTCATTACTCGAACTACTGCAATACAACCAGCGCCACTACTGCCAGAGATTCAAACAACTGACGGCACTAACTACTGTGTAGGCTTTATCATAGTAGAATCACCAGATGAGCATTATTTTTACAACAATTTGATTATGAAATTAAATATATTAAGGGGAAGGGAAATGTTATTGCTGATGCACTTTCTAAGTCACCTATTGGGCTAAATTTTGATAATGAAACAGGCATTAATGACAAAAATTTCAAAATGATGTATTTGAAGGGGATAAAAGCGGAAGGAGAAATTTTAAAAATTTGCAATGACTTTAGGAGACACCAAAATCATGATAAAAATTGGAAATTGGTAAAAAGTTATTTGGGATTTAAGTAAAAGGTAGATGATTATTATAAGATACACAAAGGGATTCTGTTCAGAAGAGTAAGACCTGATTTGGATGACTGGAAATTATGTTGGCCTGAGCAGCACGTAGACACATTATTTAAGTATATACATGAGAGCTTTGGACATTGTGGTTCTGTCAAATGCATACAAAAGATTTAGGAAAACGTCTATTTTTATAATATTGCCAGAAGAGTGACGAAAAAATTAGCAGCCTGTGACCGATGCCAAAGAGTAAAGGTAAGTAATCAAACATGCAGAGGGATGATGCAAAATATTTTGGCCAGCAAAAATTTAGAACTAACAGCTTGCGACATTTATGGACCCCTCCCCAAGTCAAAAGGAGGTTACAGTTTTATCTTTGTGATTGTTAACATATTCTCAAAATTCATCAAATTGTATCTGTTAAGGAAAGCCACAAGTAAACAGATTGCATCCAAATTAACCAGTGATTATTTCAATAAGGTAGGTACTCCACGAGCAATCTTGTCAGACAATGGCTCACAATTTACATCAAAAGTTGGAAAGATTTTGTTGAAAATGCCAACATAAAACATACTTTGATTTCAGTTTATCACCCGTCCAATAATCCGGCAGAGAGGTACATGAGAGAGATAGGGAGGTTGTGCAGAACATATTGTAGTAAGAACCATGTAAATTGGATTGAATATGTAAATGATTTCGAAGATATAATGAACAGTTTGCAACATACATCCACTGGCTTTTCACCATCCGAAATTATGTTTAACAAAAGACCCACTAGCTTTATTACTAAACACATAGATTTTCCGGTTTGTCAAATTTTGTCACCTCAGGAGAGAGAACAAATTGTAAGACACCATGAAAAAACAAGCAGATTACGGAAAGAGAAGACACGATGCAAAAGGCAGGTTTTCACACTTTAATATTGGTGATTTGGTTTTGGTTAAAATGAAACAAAAATCTAAACTTATGACTTCAGAATTATAGAAATTTTTTGACATTTATATAGTACCATTTGATGTGAAAGAAAATCCTCACCCAAATGCTTACAGATTGATCTATCCAAAATCTAGGAAATTATTTGGTTTCAGAAATGTAACTGAATTGTAGCCTTATAAGTCTGATACCTAGAATAAAATCTGCAAGTCTCAATAACTTGGAACACAAGAATAATTTTTCACATTTTGTATTGTTTATGAAGTTTGTTTCCTTTCATATGATATGGAAACTATATATGGTACTGAAGCTCACACAATGTAATTTCTATTTTGATGATGTGTAATATACATACTATTCAATACATATATGGCTAGATGTAAGAAAATATTTTGATGGTTGCTTCTGCATTTTATTTTCTTTGTGTGGTAGGACATGTGCTATTTTACTTGTAGTTTATTCATGTTAGTTATTAGACATTTTGGTGAACATCTTGACATTTATATTTTGTGCTTACTATTGTTTAAAAATATTCTTGAAGTATTAGTAGTGTGACTTGTTAAGGAAGTTGTGTGGTCAGTAGTGGAGTCATGAACAATTACTCATTTTGGTAACATAATGTTTATGGATGAGCCTATTATATATACATGCTTAGATTTTCTTCATGTGCTGATGTCGTTTATGCTGAAAGTACTTTATTGCTGTTATTATATTTTCTGAGCCTATATGTTGGAAAAGACTGAAATTGGAATATTATGAACAGGCTAGGCCTGACAGTTGGGATGTATGAAATTGAGAACATTCCACACTGTGGAATTAAAACATTATTTTGTGTATTATTGGTGAACCATTCTGTGTGCTTATGGAGGCAATACACAGATACTAACAATTGTCATTTTTCTTAATTTTGTATTTTTATATAACATGTTGATGATTAGTGTGATACCTTTTGGTATTTTGCATATTATGTTGATGAAATTAAGAGGACGCTTGTTGTACAATCCAACCTCTACTTTTGTCATTTTGATAATATTCCTTTTGTTTTTGTAAGACTCAGTGTAGCCCTGAGCACTTTTCTTCCTTTGTAAATGTCAAATTGTAGGTTTTTATGCTACAGTTAGATTGGATCTGTATTGGGGGGGGGTGAATATTGGGATAGACAATATATATCAGTGATGGGTTTCTTAAGCTACTGTAGGGGGTTATCACAGTCGTCCGTTCTGCCATGTCTGCGTTGTATTTTATTTTGGTGGGCGGCTGTTGATATTCTGCTCTCAGTTATATTTTTTGAGCCCTCCCCTTTTATTTCTTATCCTACTACCTGTCACTGATACTATTCTACTTTTATTCTTCTGCTGATGAGAGGGGGCTAGGCTGAACTCTCCAGTAGTACCTATTTCTATCTTTCTTTTCCATCCACATATTTTGAGATATCGCTCCTCCTTTGTTGCAGTGTCTATAATTGTACCATGTCCTCATGCTCTTCAATAGAAATCAACAAGCAATTGTTTTCTTAAATGCTGTCTGGTAATACTTTTCTTTGTCACAAATTTCCATGTTAATGTAGTAAACTGTATCTGGTTGAATAACTTTGAAATTAATTTCCAAATTTATTTATATACTATCATACCATATTATAGTAGAGTAAAAATTCCAAGTACTTTCACATCAGAATGTTGAAGGGCTATAGATGAAAGAAGCTTGCTAATGACATGTCACAAACAAGAGTTTTTTTAAAGTAATGTTAGAAAATGACAAAATTTAATATGTGTTCTAATATATAGAATTTTATTGAATATGAGTCATAATTATTAGACTATTATAATCTTTCATATTGTTTCTTTCATGTCATTCTACTAGTGTTTGATTATTCTTGGTGACACAATATAACACTGTATATTTGTGTAGGAATTTATACTGAACTGAACAGTAAGTCCTATGTAATAATTTCAGATAAAGAACCCACGAGCTAAAAGGAACTACATAAAGGGAATACCTATGGACCTGCTATTACAGGAAAAACTTAAGTAGGAGAACAGGAACTACAGTGGTGAAATGGACAGTGAGTTATATATATATGATGGACTGAAAATAACAATTGCACTCTTGTTTGAAAAATTTTTAATACTTTTCTTATTATATTGCCAGGAGACATATTCAGTGCTCATGTACACAGTTGTAAATAAGATTCAAAAATTATATGAGTTTTTCTTTGCATACAATATGTTACAGATTAACAGATTACATTTTGATATTTAAGTGTACTGTTGTAAGGAGAGTGAAGGGAGGACTGTTGTAAAATTTAGTAATTTTTGCAAGTTTGAAAAGATATGGATAAAGCAATTTTAATCTATTACATTTCATTTCTTTAATATTATACCATGAGGATTAGTAATTTTTATGTACTGTTTCAAAGATACTATTTTTCTATATAATGATTACTGTAACATACTACCTTATTATCTTGCTGTTTGGGACACCCAATCCCATGCAGCTTGTGCATGGAATTGTGTGTGTGTGGGGCAGGGGTGTTAATGGTACTTGAATTATGTAACCATTAGGGTACCTCACCTGAACCTCTCGATACCAGTAATATTCTATTGTATTTCTGTTAACTACTTGACATATTTCTGAGACAACATTCAGATTAGATTTCACTTTTGATACATCGATATGTTTATATTGCAATGATATTATTCTTATGTGTATTCTTTCTTTTGTCACTATGATCTTTGACGTATTCATAACTCTGATTTTTGGGCATGTAAGCGATTATTAGTTAGTTGGTTGTTAACTTGTTTGAGAGTCAGACCTTAAGAAAGTCAAGTCGTTGACGTCATGTTGAAAAGACGAATATTGTCGTCAGCTTATGAAATGTGAACTTTAACAGTGACTGTGAGGAAGATGTTTTCAAGTATATTTTGTATTGTGAAGTGATGTTTTGTGTGTTACGTGATATTGCAATAAAAGCAATTAAAAGGAAGTGTAACTTAACTTCAGAGCGCTGATTTTTTTTTACATCACTATTGTGCTAACTTTGAAAGGTTTAATCTCCAAGAATGGTTTGAGAAGTGCATGAACAAAACTTTTGAATATAGCAGATAAAAGCTAGGCATCTTTGTATGCGAGCTTGGAATCATGACCACCTAGATTTTCAATGATTCAGCTATGATTTTATGACGAGACCAGCATTGGAAACACAAGAAGATGAGTGCCTATTTTTTTTATTATTATTACATGAAATGACTTTATTAACTGTGCTCCAATAACACCTGCCACATAATAATTTAGTTGTTGCCCAAAAATGCAGTATTTAGCTGCATGAGCAACACCACAATCGTTATTAAATTCTGACCTTTGTTGTGGTAGGGTTGTTAGAATTTGCACACCTGATTATGACACGTGTCTTTCTATGAGACTTGAGAGAATTTCTACTTACTTATGAAATATCACATGGCTATTGAATGATGTTTTTAAGCTTTGCTTTACATAGTTGCTTATTTCATTTGATATTCCAGCTGTATTGCAACATTGGTTATACAAAATAAAATTAAATGCATTTGCTAATGTGAACACATTCTGTCAATAGATCTATTAAATAATAATTTTATGATCCACATCCCTCAAAAAGGGAGGACTTGGAAAGGAAAGACCAATAAGAAGGAACTAATAACAGTAACTGCATACATAATTTTCTTTTCAACTACTCGGTAATTTTTTTGGTAGAATAACTTGTTGTGGTGCACCACTTTAATTACATAGACATTAAGATGTGAATAGACATTTCCCTTATCTGCATTGTTGTCTTTAGTGTAATATTTTTTCTGCTTGAGCTTTGCTATGTTTAGGTATAAGTTATAGTATTTGCTGCTGCTGTTTGCCAGGCATAGTGTTACTGAATTTGACTTTGTATTACCCTGTTAAGCCAGTTTTACTACTGATTTATTTTTCTTGTTGCTGCACATTGGCTCATATTCGTTGTAATGTTGCATTTGCTCTGCTAATTTAGATATATTGCTGCTTGCTTTGCCAATTTGCATTTTTTTGTCAATTACCCTCATTATTTTCCTGATCAGTTTTTAACGACTTCACACACACACATTGACACTTTCATTAACATCATCTATGGATACAACAGGTTGAGCATACAACAGATATTCATTACATTTTACACTTTGCCACCTGTGAGGATATAACCTACAAATTTTAGCTAAAGAGTTCCACAAGTCTTCCCTATCTGTTTTGTAATTGCAACTGTTCCATAATATTTTTTAAAAAAATTTCACCTTTTCCTTCAGAACTTGTATGTGGGTTTAAATACTTCATACTATTAGCTGGCCCAGCATTACAGTCCTCTGCTACATTAAATTGGTTACACTGACTTAACTTTACCTGTTCTTCAGATGCACGAGTGTCCTCTTCCTCATTACACTTACCTCATCACTAACCATACTTGCCTCATCATAATGCTCACAATTATCAACGTCATCTCCACATAGCTTCACTACTTCACTTGAAATAATCTTGACGAATACCTGATACTCACCTACAGCATTAATCTCACCATTACTTACATCCGCTCAACTCTCAACAACATCATTAGCTTCCGTATTTTCATCAAAATCAAAACTTTCCTCATCATGCATCCTATCCACAGTCACATTAAGTTCCACCTCTCTCTCTTCACATAACTTTTCATTTTCATTAAATAACTTATTCAAATCAGAGCTGTAATGTTTGTTAGATACTTCAGAATTACATAGATTATCATTCTCTACCCAATTATATAATTCTGCTACAATTGCAATGTCTTCATCTGGCTTGTTCTCAGATGTAGTTATCTTATTGCTTTCAACATGATTATTTTCTCTTATTGTATTCCAAAATTTTTGATCAAAATTTAAAGTATTAATTTGGTGTTGAATATAAGTGTCTGTTATTTGTGGTGTGTATTTGTTGTGTCTTCCACTGGTTTTATTATAATAATAAGCTACATTTGTCCTTCTTCCTCTGTCTGTAAATTCCCAGTTGTTATTGTAGGTCCTATTGTGATTAAATTTTCTCGCTCCAAAACTGCGGACACTCATTGAGGCAGTCAGGAGTTTTCTTGCCTGTTTTCTCTATTTGATCCCCAATTTTGTTCCCCCCTGTTTCTGTCATCCCATCTGTTTCTATTTCCAAAATTTCTATCCCTGTCTCTGTCATTACCATTATGATCCCTATTGTTTCCCCTGTGTTGTTCATGTCTGTTGTTTCTGTAGTCTGTCCTCTCTCCATACCCGTTTGAATACCACCCCCGCTGTTGGTGTTCACCATTGTCAAAATTTTGCATATTCCTTCTTTCTAATGCCCTATCCAATTCATCCACAAATTTTAAAAAGTCTTCCAAAGAATCATCAGGCCCATGAACTAAATCCCATTACAATTTTTCAGGTAGCCTTCTTTTCAGCACATCTATTTGCATCATTTCATCAAAAGGCTTATCTAAATGTATTAATTTTCTCAATTGATCTTTACAAATGCTTTCATGGTAACCACTCTCCCTCTGAAAATAGGTCCATTTAAAAATTCAGATTTAATTCTCCCCTGTTCAGATTCTGACCAAAATTTGTTTAAGAAGCTTTTCTCAAAATTTGCAAAGGTTTCCCACTGATCGAAATTTTGCTTAGCCCAGGATAGGGCCTCCCCTCCAAGAAATTTTTTGATAAATTTAATTTTTTAATTATCAGACATTCCTGGTACAAAATTGTCCTTGCAATGGTGCAAAAAATCAACAGGGTGCAAATTATCACAAGGAAAACGTTTCACTAACAGGTTCGACCAAGCTGGTCCATGACTGTACAAATTCTTGTTCACAACAAATTCTTCAACTTGATTTATTTTAGTTTTTAATGTGTCTAATTTATTGGTAAGATTTGATTCTAAACTGTCAACCTTTTTCTCATCACTACTGACTGCATTAAAACTGTTTACTTTCAAGTCATTAAATTTTTTATCTAGTGATTCATTTTCATTTTGAAGTTCCTGAATTTCCCTGGCTCTGTTACTATTTTCAGCAATGAATTCATTTTCAAAAACAATTACTTTTTTCTGTACATTGTCTACCCTCGATTCTACCACCTTTAAGTTACCTTCCAGTGTATTTTTGACCTCATTTAACTCAGTTTTTATTGCATTTAATTGCTTATTCAAATTCTCCCCTAACCTTTCGTCAATTTAAGCCCTCATTTCAGGTCTTAAATTATTTATGTTTTCATTCTGTTTCCTCAGAAGCTGCATAATTAATTCTAACTTTTCAATTTTTGGATCCGCCCCTACTACGAGGGCGGTTCAGAAAGTAACCTCCGATTGGTCACAGTGCGGGTTGTGGGGGGAGTAGCGACGCCATCTGTGCGTTCACGCACTCAACAGGTCAGTCGGCATCAAGCCGTGGTCGAGTGAACGTCGTACCTGCGCTAGTTTAGTTTTTGTGGCAGTTTGAAATGTGTGCTGCAATAGAAAACCCCGCCAAATGTGAAGTGCGTGCTGTCATAAGGTTTCTTTACAGCCAAAGGATATTCTGCAGCAGCTATTCATCGTGAGCTTTGTGCCGTGTACGGACCAAGAGTTATGAGTGAAGGAGTTGTCCGTGAATGGGTACGTTTGTTTAAAAGTGGACGAGAAAACGTTCATGATGAAGAGAGGAGTGGTAGACCATCATTGGTGACTGACGAACTCGTTCAGACAGTTGATGCAAAAGTTCGTGAAAATCGACGTTTCTCAATGTCGGAGTTGTCTACTGGTTTTCCACAGATTTCTAAGACTCTCTTGTACGAGATAGTGACAGCAAGATTGGGTTACCGTAAGTTCTGTGCACGATGGGTGCCCAAAATTCTTACCGACCACCACAAAACTCAAAGAATGGCCTCTGCATTAGACTTTCTGTCACGTTATGAGGACGAAGGAGAACCATTGTTAAACAGAATCGTGACCGGTGACGAAACCTGGATTAAGTACGTGAACCCTGAGACAAAAAACAATCAAAGATGTGGGCACATTCAAATTCGCCTACCAAACCAAGAAAAGCCTCGCAAGATTTTTCTGCCAGAAAACTGATGGCAACGGTGTTTTGGGATGCCAAAGGGGTGTTGTTGGTTGAATTCATGGAACGTGGTACGACCATTAATCAAGACGTGTACTGTGAAACAATAAAAAAGTTACGACGGGCTATACAGAACAAACGCCGTGGTATGCTGACTTCCGGTGTCGTTTTTTTGCACGATAATGCCCGTCCTCACTCTGCTCGCAGAACAACGGCCCTTCTTGAGTCCTTCAAGTGGGACGTTATCAACCATCCACCTTACAGCCCAGACCTGGCGCCAAGTGATTATCACCTCTTCATGCATTTGAAGAAATGGCTCGGGTCACAGTGGTTTGATGACGACGAAGAGCTCAAAGATGCGGTCACAGGCTGGCTCCAGGCACAAGCGGGTGATTTTTATGCAGAAGGAATTTCAAAGCTTGTGAAGAGATACGATAAGTGCCTCAATCGCTATGGAGACTATGTAGAAAAATAGTGCAAAGATGTAGTTGTAAGATGTATATATTAAAATATTTTTATTTAACTTGGTGTATTTTTTTAAATCAACCGGAGGTTACTTTCTGAACGGCCCTCGTATTTCTTCCCCTTCATTAATTTTATCCATTATTAACTGTTAACAGAAAATGAACCACTAGAAATGACAATACCAATTAACAAAATTCGTTAGAATTTTTACATAACTTATAGCTTAAGTCTTCTCCATCGGAATCCAGTCGTATTGTTTATTTTAAATCCTTTGCATCCCATTGTTTTTTGCGTCCATTTTTCGTCCTGTGGTTGTCTCCTTTTGATTGTCAGGTTTTTGTAGATATTTTTCATAACAGATTCACTGTGTACTTTTCCTGAAACACATCTACAGTTAATTTTTTAATATTTGGTGCTGCCTATCCCAGCTAGAGCACCCACGTTCTAACAACCCTACCACAGAATTTAATAACGATTGTGGTGTTACTCATGCAGCTAAATACTGCATTTTCGGGCAACAACTAAGTTATTATGTGGCAGGTGTTATTAGAGCACAGTTAATAAAGTCATTTCATGTAATAATAAAATAAAAACTAGGCACTCATCTTTTTGTGTTTCACACACTGGTCTCGTTGTAAAATCATGGCTCAATCGTTGAAAATCTAGGTGGTCATGATTCCAAGCTCAGATGCAAAGATGCCTAGGTTTTATTCTGCTATATTCAAAAGTTTTGTTCATGCGCTTCTCAAACCATTCTTGGAGATTAAACCTTTCAAAGTTAGCACAATAGTGATGTAAAAAAAAAACAACACTCTGAATTTAAGTTACACTTCCTTTTAATTGCTTTCATTGCAACATCACCTAACACACAAAACATCACTTCACAATACAAAATATACTTGAAAACATCTTCCTCACAGTCACTGTTAAAGTTCACATTTCATATGCTGACAATAATATTCGTCTTTTCAACATGACGTCCATGACTTGACTTTCTTAAGGTCTGACTCTCAAACAAGTTAACAACCAACTAACTAATAATCGCTTACATGCCCAAAAATCAGAGTTACAAGTACTTCAAAGATCATAGTGACAAAAGAAAGATTAAACATAAGAATAATATCATTGCAATATAAACATATCGATATACCAAAAGTGAAATCTAATCTGAATGTTGTCTCGGAAATATGTTAAGTAGTTAACAGAAATACAGTAGAATATTACTGGTATCGAGAGGTTCAGGTGAGGTACCATAATGGTTACATAATTCAAGTACCATTACAAGATGTAAGAATATTTCCCATCAATTCATAAGCATTTCAGCAAGTAGCACAAAACACATGCTCCACAGTATGATCATATGTTTCCAAGTAATAGCGTGTCATATTTGCGATGCTTTCTACAAAGGAATGTCAATAGCGAGGTTAATGGCCTCTTTTTTCTCCACCTAATGGCTTTTTCTCCAGGCGGCTGGCACAGCTGGCCGCTCACAATGCATTACGTCAATGTCACTTGGCTTTCTTACCGAAATATTTACGACAGCAGTTTGCACTACAGTGACAGTCTCATATAAAAAATTTCACAGGTTAATAATTTGCTTTACAAATGGGTAGAAACAAAATCGTATTAATATAACAGTGTCCAAAAAATTTTCGCCGGCATTGTGAAACATTCACGCATGTACACACATTTCATAACTCTTAAAGTACGATTCTTGGTTTCCAACATCCGTTTTCACAAATCTGAGTCCCTAACCACTACTCATTATTCCTTACCTTATTACACATATACATATTCGTCGACACTTCTTCAATATTTCATCATAACAGATATGTAGCATAATCAAATTCCTCATATAGCATCAGCTTATTGATCATAAACATACCTCAACAGCATAATACACGTCATCGTCGTCATAACACGTCAGTCAAATCTCAAAATCGACGTAGATTCCTCCAATAATATCAAAACCTAAAAAAATTCTCTGCTCGTTTCAATAGTGTCATCTACCTCAAACGTACTTTAAAAATCATGATCCCATACCAAATACATCATTCAAAGCTCTCATAGTACCACAATGGTTCCGAAAAATATATGAACAGTTCAAAAAGTACATACAAAATACAATTTCATAAGTGTAAAGTTATCAAACTGTGTAATTACGTAAACATCTGTCACTGAAGTAGTAAAATAAATGTTTGTCTCTCTCTCAGTTAAATGATCAGATAGCTGTGTAATTTATGTGTTAGAGAAATATGGTACCGATTTGTAAAGTTGTATAAGCAAATACCATATTAGCTAGGGCTCGTTGTGCTTGCCAAACACATGGTACACAAAGAAAGCGTGTACCCCCCTGACAATTAATGTAACTATACCCTCAGGTGTTACAGATTACAGCATTCGAATGAAATGTCTCACGGATAACCTTTGTATCATTGTAATTCAAAAATCTTTACAAATAAATGTTTTAAGTATAAAATTAATCACTCAAATGCGTGTCCTTTTGCGCTAAATGTGCGTCTTGCTGTAAGATAATTCTGTGGAAGTGTCGTGGTTATCGTCCTCCGAAATCTAAGTTCTGCAGAAGCCAATGTACTTACCTCATCATAAACAAAAGTGAAATTTTATGCATATAGATATCGTAGTTATTACGTACATTACCGTGATCAAGAAAGTACTACACTGTAACGTATTGTTGTGCTACAAAAAAAGCTGTCTCATTGTAGCTATACCACTAAAGATACTACTAAAACATGTTTTCCTTTCCATAAGAATTCAGAAAAACTGTGCTGATATAAAGCTAATACAGCACAAAAGTAGCAATGTAAATTGTGTCACACATTAGTAGCGTCGTGTATAATCATGTAGCTGTCAAAGAAACCAAATACTAAGTCATCTTTAATCTCACAGACTACTTCAAATAAGGAATATCTTTTAGTAACACTGTGTCCTCTGTTCACTATCACAATGCAGTGGTAATTACTGTCTAAATATGTTCCCTAGGTTCTAGACTGGATAGTTAACTTCAAACATTGTTGCATGATAACAGTTTCTAAGTGTGACAACGCGTACTAGTAGCGTGAAGTGAAAAATTTTATGGCAAAGACTAAGTTAAAAAGCAGATAATATTTCAAAAAACGGTTTTACATGTGAAATGTGTTGCAATCCTTTACTCTTCCTAGTACGCAGAGTTTCAACTTCAACGCAATTATCATGTGGTATATGGTATATTGGTGAAGAATGCTCAAATTTTTCTCAAGGTTAGCGTCTATGTTATTTTTCTCTGAGCCAGCTGGCGCACGTGGCTGCCTGCGGTGTGAGTCATTGTATGCTATCTCTTTGTTGGCGTGCGTCGTTATTGGGAATAGGAGACCTTACTTCTACAAATTCACCTTGCCGAGAAGGCTCAGCCCTGTTTGAATCCCGCCAGTTCTGATGAAATTCAGGTCTGTCGTTATGATTATATCGTCTGTCGTCATGTCGGTAACTCGTGTAGTTTCTTTCTTGTCGGTTAAGTGGTGGAGAATTTCTCCCAGAATTATCACAGCACGGTAGACCGTTGCGTCTGAGGTTATTCTGTCTCCCGTGATAATAATAGTTCTGGTTGCCATATTGTCTGTTTCTGTGATTGTCTCTGTCATATTCATTACTACGGAAATGCGATCTTTCTCTGTAACTATTACTCTGCCAGTGGTTGTTATACGGATGGTGTCTGTTTTGGTCACGATTTACATTGTAAGAATAGCCTTGTCGTGTCCTGTTATTATTTCTTTTATCGTGGTATTGTGACGGATGTGACCTGTAATTGTTGTGTTCCTGTTTTCCTGTCAATTTCCAATTCTTGTAACAGTCCCTGAAAAGCTTCAATGTCGTCTTTGCAAAGACCTATCAAAATAATATGTCGTAAATGTTCAGGCAATTTGATTAAGCAAATGCGGATGAGTTCTGAGGGGCTGTATGGGTTAGACAGGTACTGATTCTTGTCCAACATGTCTTCAGAATATTTCACAAGACTGGACATTTCAGATTGTTCGAAATGTTTCATCATTATGATGCTATGTTTTACTCGGTCTTGTGTAGCTTGAGACCAATATGCTGAGAGGAAGGCATGATAAAATTCTCCTTCACTGTGGCAATCGTGAATGATCGATTGCTTTCTTACAGCTGGTTCATTCTCTAAATAGCCACACATAAATTCTAATCTGTGCTCTAATGACTAGTTGGGAGGAAAACAATGAGAGAATTGATGAAGCCACGCTTGTGGATGAATGTCGTTGCCGGAATTCTTAAATGTTTTGAATTTACGTGTAGTAATAAACAGCTTATAGTCAAAATCATCATGTCGGCGAGTCGCATATCGGTCATTGTTACTGCGTTTCGGCGGTTCCATCTCAAAATTCGGTGTACCTTGCCAATTTCTTTCATAATTTCCGAAGTGCCCTGTGTTATTATTTTGTGGCTGTTCCGTATTTCTATGTCCCTCTCCCCGTATTGGAGCGCGAGTCTCATCTGAAATATGTAATTCTTGTATTACCTATGTCAACTGATCTTGTACTTCCCGGATTTCTCTTTGGTGTTGCGTATTAATTTGATTGTGATTTTGTTTGAATTTCCTAATTTGTTCGTACGCTTCTGTATTATTAAAAACTACCGGTTTTATGTCATTCAGATTATCATCTACCTTCGTAGATAAATTATTTAGTCGATCCGAAAGTTTAACTACTTTCTCTGATAATGAACTAATTTCCTCCATGTGTCTTTCTGAACCAATTTTCAGAGTATCTACTGTGTCCTTTTTCCTGAGTTTTTGCAAGTAGCATAACCGAATCGGTAGATGCAACTGAGTCAGTTTTAGCCCGCAAGGTCTCGTGATTTTCATGAACAATAGTTTGCAGTTCTTTGATGGCTGCTTCGCGATTCTATAATGCATTTTCATGACGCGAAAAAATAGGTTGAAAATGCTCACAAATTTGTGCTTTTACATCATTACAGACTTTTTGACATTACGATTCCATGTTATGTAACTCAGTAGTTAAATCTTCACGTGTTTGTTCAAGCGTGGTGTCTAACTTTTGAAGATTTTGTTCCATTGTGTCTAACTTTTGAAGATTTTGTTCCATTGTGTCTAACTTTTGAAGCTTTTGTCCCATTTGTTGCATTAATTGTAATAACAATCTACTGGTGTCTGAAACATGTTCCTCAGTGCTATTCGGCAGTGCAATTAAACCGGCAATATTCGCATTTTAAAAAGCAGAAAATGTGTCTTGACTTATTTGAGAAAACGGCGAGGACGCAAAACCTGAATCTACAGTATTTGCAAGATTGTGTTCTGTCATTTCGGAATCCTGAGGAGAGCTGTTGGCGACCGATCGATCGATAATGCTTCCCTGTTCACTAATTGTTTCACTGTCTACACCATTATTTGCCGCCCGCTCCATTTCCCTATGCACAATTACCAAATTACTATGTTCAACATTAGTTAATTCATTACACGGTGGCGCTCACACAGTGCTTCCGTCTTCACTGTCATTTCTCAGTTTACTTTGGAGCCTAGTATTACGTTTTTCACACGCCATAATTGTCACAATATTTCACACGATAACACAGAAAAGCACAATTTGAAGAGCAAAAATAAGAAAACACATTAACATAGCACTGAAAATAATATCTAGTTAATCGCAAGCGTAGCTGTGAAATACTTGGCGCAAATCTACATGTATGCCACAACTGTTTTACTGTACAGCAATGAAAGACTGCAACTACAAAGGAGATTCTCTCTACAATTATGCGCTAGCAATAAACAATAGCTACACTAATTACACAAACTACAAGAAAAAATCAGAAGATTCCAGTGAGGTATCCTCGGCTAAGGGTCGACATATGAAACGTCCCCTTAGAAAAATTAGTGAATTACTGTGCTGATTAACCTCTTACATTATTTGATTTTCAAACAGCTGAGCAGAACTGAACGTACTCAGACGTTTCGCTCTTTACCTGTTCTAAACTGACAGCCAATATTTTTAGCGCAACGCAATCTGACTTTCAATAATCCCTACAAGAGAATGGCCCTGACTAACATTAACCTATACGTTTCACAAATTACTTACCTCACAAAAATCTTCGTTACTCGAACTACTGCAATACAGCCAGCGCCACTACTGTCAGCTAAATAAAAGATTCAAGCTACTGAAGGCACTAACTACTGATAGGCATAGCAAATGAAAGATTTTGATAGAGAACAAACAATGTATTTATCTTAATAGTGTTCAAAGGTCATAATATATAGCAGTTCATGACATCCAGTCTTACAAATTTACTGTCTCTGATGAACGTCCAGATCATCCGCTCTCAAAACTCCGCCATCTCTCTCCCCACATCCACCACTGCTGGCGGCTCACCTCCAACTGCGCAACGCTACGCGCTGTTCACATCCAGCTGCCCAACACTACAATAGCAAACAACAATGCAAACCAGCCACAGACTGCACACAGCATAGCCAGTGATTTTCATACAGAGCGCTACGCGGCGTTACCAATAAAAAAAACCTAAACAGCCTACTTACAATGGCCTGGTGCATATTTGTCATTTTCCACGGCTGGGTGTGGAGGTGATTTTCCATAAACTGTCATTTCCTGGGAGCGAACCGTTAAGCTCAATACGGGTCAGGAAGGCAAAGATGAGGTCAGGCACAAACCTCATACAAAATCGGATCTTACCAGAAAAAGTAATAAAAATACTTCTGCCATACGTGAGAGAGGAACTTGCCTACTAGATCCGCTGGGTTGACGACAGAAGAGCAGCCAAGTACAGGAAATTCTCAGGAGCCAACTGCCGAGAAAGCCTAACGAGGTGTCTTACGATCGTCTCTGAAGAAGGTGATCCCCTCATTGGCATGATACTGAAATAAATTGTAGCTTCTGTGGCAAACAGTTACGAATATCCAGAATGAGATTTTCACTCTGCAGCGGAGTGTGCGCTGATATGAAATTTCATGGCAGATTAAAACTGTGAGCCGGACCGACACTCGAACTCGGGATCTTTACTTTTCGCGGGCAAGTGCTCTACCAACTGAGCTACCCAAGCACGACTCACGCCCCCTCCTCACAGCTTTACTTCTGCCAGTACCTCTCCTCCTACCTTCCAAACTTTACAGAAGCTCTCCTGCGAAACTTGCAGAACTAGCACTCCTGAAAGAAAGGATATTGCGGAGACATGGCTTAGCCACAGCCTGGGGGATGTTTCCAGAATGAGATTTTCACTCTGCAGTTACCAATATGTCCATTCGTGAAAACAGCGTATGTTCTTGCTAGCATTCTGATGACATTCGCGCCATGCCGCGACGGCTTCGACGCTACAGGCAACACCGAGATCACTATCGCTGCAGTATGCTCCACTTGCAGTGCATAAACATGACGCAGTTCTTATACCGATTTCTCCCATCCTCAACGAAATTCTGTGCCTTGTTCTAATCGCAGCTTCTGCATTGCAATTCCTAAAGACTATACGCGGTTCTAGCAGGCTTTCTGCGTTCATAATTGTTTTGCATGAGGGATGTAAATAACAGATTGTGTGACAGTATCCCCGCCAATCCTGCAGCGCTGAAATCATTGCACGGAAACAATATTGCTGTTCACCGCTGCAAATAGGATGGACACTGTGGTCTTTGATTCAGAGAATTTCTATGAGACTATTTCGATAAATGTGATCTCTTTCAAATAACTCGTCTAGTAACATTAACCTAGTGATCGTTTTTTTTTTTCGTTTATTGTAACCAGACACACAGGAGTGTTCATTCGAAGTAATCGATGAGCCCTGGACGGCTAATCTCAAGTGGAGACCGACAGAGAGAGGGCACTACCACAGCTTACTATAGCATTAGTCTCAAATTCCTTTTCATAAACCATCCAAGTCGTTGTAGTATTATCAGTATTACGTGATGCTTATGCAACATTTGCGTTCTATTACTAGTTGTGAATCCTTCATCTTCTAATGGTTCAAATGACTCTAAGCACTATGGGACTTAACCTAAGGTCATCATTTCCCTAGATTTAGAACCACTTAAACCGATCTAGCCTAAGGATATCACTCACATCCATACCCGAGACAGGATTCGAAGGTGCGACCGTAGCAGCAGCGCGGTTCCGGACTGAAGCACCTAGAACCGCTCGGACACAGCGGCCGGCACTTCATCTTCTTCAGTCCATTACCATGAAGTATTGTTAGCTTACTAGGTACAAGTGGAGTTCTTTCAGTACTCCGAGTTCATTCATAATTTCTGGTTTAGCTATCTATTTAAAATATTAGCAGACTTGATAATTATAAAAAAATAATTTTTAACACAGCTAGAACGCTATGAACATATGAAGGGTTTGAATTTGATATTTGTTCGCAATTTTCTTCAGTTCCATGTAAAATCTTATTTTCGCAGACTTCCAAGTCGATCCGTAGGGGAAACATAAAGAACGATTTATGATCGGGATGTAGGTAAGACGCTAGAATATAATAAGTAATGCACAATCGTTGACCTTTCAATAAGTAACTACAGGCAAAATTCGGAGTGACTGTCCTCATTCTGACGTATCTTACAGTATTTCTCCATCTATTAGAGTATAACATCAATGCTACCAACGTTACACTTTTGATATTTGAATCACATGATACTTCAAGTCGACAGTCAATTTTGCTGTGAAGAAACGTTTCTGGCCGAGCGGCTCTAGGCGCTACAGTCTGGAACCACGCGACCGCTACGGTCGCAGGTTCGAATCCTGCGTCAGGCATGGATGTGTGTGATGCCCTTAGGTTAGTTAGGTTTAAGTAGTTCTAAGTTCTAGGGGACTGATGACCTTAGAAGTTAAGTCCCATAGTGCTCAGAGCCATTTGAACCATTTGAAACGCTTCTAGTAGTCTATAGTTGACGTTTGATCACTCTGGACATTGGTCAGATAGAGAGGACCTGTTATCAATTTCAGCAATCAGTGAAATCGTGGAAACCATCCTAGTACGTGTCCCCAATTATTTATTGCAACCAATGAAATATGTAACACGTAATAAGTAGGATAGAAAATTCGAAGTTTTTGGTTGTCCATACTCACGAAAATTTAATTTGAAAGAAAACATATTTTTGATCTCCTAAAACAAATCAGTTCAGCTAATCTACACTTCGATCCATCCCAAATCTCAGAGAGAGACAAATAAGTAAGTTTATATACTTTGCGTACTTTCACTCAATGAAGCCACGTGAAATAATATTCAGAATATTAATCTTTAGGAAAGAAAGTTGCCTAGTTGTTTTGGAAGTTAGGCATTTAAACCAATGTTTCACAATATATTTATTCTCTTGCAAAGTTGATTTTAAATAACCCACTATAGTAAAAAAGGAACAATTATTTACATTATTATAATACCAGAAGAAAATCCGACATTCATCATTTCACATGAAGGCTGTCTTTAGGCAAAAAGACAAAGCAGTTCTCAGAATTTTGATTATTTTCCCAGTGACACAAAATGTCTGACAGAGAGAAAATGCGAATGTAAAATAGTACAGTAGAGCGTCGATTATCCGAAGTAATTGGGGGACATGGGTGTTCGGGAAACTGGTTTGTTCGGATAATCGAACTGTACATGTTTATTTGCCAAAAAGAAGTACTGTACAGTAAATTTATTCATAAAAACAGCCATCTCTTTTAGTATTACAAAGTAACATACAAAGGCAACTTCAGTAGGAATATATAGTATGTGGCACAGTTTATTAAACATAAATATATACATATTACATACGCATTTTGCATGAACAATACACACAGTACACAAAATTAACGTTTAAAAAATCCTTTATTTTGCTCTGTCTAAGCAAGCCTACACGCTTACGAGCAGCTAAGTCACGTACTTTTTTCATTACAGATATCTGAAACTGGTCACTTTCATCTTGAGCTTCAAACCATCGCAAGGTAGTATCTAAACAAGTGAACGCCTCAGAAGCTGTTGGTATTTCACTTTCTGGAGCACTGATTGATGAGATGCTGGCGGTGTCATCTTTATCTGTGACGACGTTTACAATCTCGCTGTCCTGCATGATTTGGTGTCCTGCATCTGCATCATAGATATTCATCCATTCATGAACGTCTTCTTCATCACATTCGTGGCAATCTATTGCTTGGTTTGGGAGTGAGGGGGATGATGGACGGTAGGGTGGGAGAGTAACAGGTGCGAGGCGAGCGAGTACACAGCTCGGTTAAGCGGTCGTTCGGTTGATCGACGTTCGGATAATCGACTCTCTACTGTACTTTTCACATCATTATGATCAACTGTGCCAACAATCCATGGAACAAAAACCTAGCAAACCACCGAAATGGAAACAGATGGGCCCGACAGGATAATAGTGAGGCAAGTGTGCTACAAGCGCATTTTGCTAGTACAGGTTGCATGTATTCCGGCGCACCCCATAATGACATCTCAGGTTGTCCCCAACCATCACATGGCCCCCTTTCCGACTGCAGACACGCACTTTAGCGGATCGAAACAGCACATGCAACTGTTCCCAGACTTCGAGTTTCCAATACATCCATCATGTGCACAATTAGTTGAGTTTCATATAGATATGAAGCGACTGTTACTATACTTTTCATGACCGTCCTATCCTAAATGCATCCACGTGGACCATCAGGGAGAGGGGAAGCGCTATGATTTTTTACTAGGGTTGTATAAAAGACAGACAAATATTTTCATAGAAAATCAAACAAGTGGATATCTAAGCCATATGAACATATACTTATGGAAAACATACAAAAATTACACAAAATCGGAAAAATTAGAGGAAAATCTGATATAATCACGAAAAATTGGTGTGAAATACGTGAAAATTGTGGAAGATAGATGAATTATCTAAAATCGCTAAAACCTAGTGAAATTACTGAGACTGACTGGGAATACGTAAAATTAGAGAACAAATACCATGAAACGTATAGTGACAGAAATAAATCAAATTGCGTGTTCTGGATGAGAGTAGCCTGGTGCTACATACGCACACCTCAATAATGGGAAGAGGAGGCACTCCAGAGATGTGATGCAAAGACGAAACGGCCAATTATTCCTCAAATTCAAATGGGACTTCACATCTGAGGTCATCAGTCGCCTAGAACTTAGAACTACTTAAACCTAGCTAACCTAAGGACATCACACACATCCATGCCCGAGGCAATATTCGAACCTGCGACCGTAGCGGTCGCGCGGTTCCAGACTGAAGCGCCTAGAACCGCTCGGCCACACTGGCCGGCAATTATTCCTCACATGAGCAGTATAACCTAATACGAGACCATAACATCTGTGTGCAAGAGGAAGATCACCAGGGGCACTGGTAAACTGCAATAAGAGTGTTGCATCTCCTCTGGCTACTGACTGTGGTGTTTATTTCCTTGTAAGATGTCTCTGTTTCTTCATATGCATTTTCATCTGATGATGATCATTTTGTAGGACTGCTGTGAACATGTCACAATTTCCAAACTGTAATCAGGATTGAACTTCGTAAACAGCAGGCATCATACCTCTTTGGAAACCTATGTAATGTTTCTGTTACAAAGAATCGACATTTTCTTTGGAGTGCAAGGTAGTTATTTTATCACCTTATAATTTGTCACCATAGTTTATCATGCAGGAACTTGCGGGGAGACTGTATGTCATGTGGTGGAAATGTATTTCTTACATTGGAGTATTAACAACGTTGCATTCCACATGACTACCAGGTCAGAAACTATACTGCTCTAAGATTATAGTGCGTTTAAGTGCATAACCGTGTAGTGCTTGGAATGTGTTTATGTTCCACGATCATTTCTCTCTTTCTGATATCTTCTTGGTATGGACACTAAGTACTGCAACAATACTTCAGAATTGTTAGCACAAGTGATTTATGTAAAATGTTTCAGACTCCTTTTTCTAAGTCACTGACAGGAGTTTGTGAGGTACTGCAAACCCTGTGTACATTTTCTTGGCAGTTGTCCTGCTTACAGAGTTAGTGCAGCATAGTGCGTAATTTCACATGTCAAACACCACTGCTGTGCATTTGTTTGTTTCTTCATAAGTTACATTTTCCACTGCTGGTGAAAATTTTGTAGGACAGATGCAAGAATAGCAAATATCTTGGTCATATATGTCCTGCATTAGAGTATTAAGAGCTTTACACTCTGTGTGACTAATATTTTGGAATCGACATGGGTTTAACATTATCGCATGTTTAAGTGCAGAACTGTGCAGACTTAGGAGTGCATGTGTTTATGTTCTATGATCATTTCTCTCTTGCCAATACCTTCTTGGTACTAACCCCAGATACTAGAACAATACTTCAGAATTGCTAGCACATTTAATTTACATGAAATGCATCAAACTCCATTCATCTTGAGCGCCATTATGCGTAAACCACACGTTTTTTCTTAACAGTCTGTTACATCACCACAACACCCTCATATCTACTATACACCAATAAGGGGTACTAACCTCCTCGACAGGCAAACAAGGGGAGAGATCTTGTGCACTTGGATTGGTGCCGTGAGTTAAAATGGTGTGGAACAGTCTTTGCTGAACAGCAGTTGTGGACTGAGCTCGCTCAGTTCCTTCATGGAACATGGAGTGTATTGTGTGTAGTACTATCCTACTTCTGCTCAATTGTAGATTAAATCGATGACAGCATACCAGGGAGGGTTGGTCAAAGACAATGTGGGCAAGTCTTTCAGTCTCCAACTTTATCCCATTAATGCGAGAATATTCTGTGACTCCCATCCACATAGTGGAAAGATGGCCAATCATAATCGTAAATTCCTCACTATAGTTGAAGCGTTAGAATTATGTAGATAACGTAACTGCATCGGTGTAGGACATTGTCCGGTATACTTCGGTGTATATGTAGGAGAATCAATCATGAATTAACATACCGCACAGTCATCTTTATTTGCAATCTACTATGTGTTACTTGCTAAATGGTGGATCTGGTATATGGCACTCGCAAAGTAGTGGAGGAGTGGTTTAGCGATGATACAGAAATTGGGAAGCATGCTGCAGTGTCACTAGTTGGCACTGAAATTATGGAAAAATGGGTAAAATTGCTAAAATTCATCACACTATCAACTGTGATGCTTATGACAGTACATTGTCCCATATCGATGGTGTCATTCCCTTTGTATCCCTCTACTGGTACGCTATTAATTACCACATAATGATTGGCTGACGCTACTTGTCTGACATGGAGAGAGTCGTGGTGGGAGCAACAGCTTCAAGAGTGGCCAGCACCTAAATAGTGGTCGCCTACATAGCTGCATTATGAAGCATCAATAGTTTTGGTCTCTTAAAAATGGAACACTGAGACATCTGGTACCCCATCATCGTGGAGGATGTGATTAAACGTAGAGGTCTTCACCTTCTGACAGCTATTTGGAAATGCTCCACAGAGCTTCAAACTCTTCCAGTTTTCATACGTTGGGATATCCTCCACATTTACATCAAGAAGAAACACTGTCACTGTCTTTTATTTCAACCACCCTACGAGCTGTGAGAGCAGCACAGTTAACACCATGTGATGTCCAGCTTCCAGCGAGAGGCAATGGATCGTAACGTGTTAATGTCAGTTTAGCAGCTGACATAGGCCTCAAAGTCATGGTAGAAAAACAAAATGTATGGCTGTGTACACAGCTGTAGTCGTACACTGCTTCGATGGGAAAAGCAGTGTATCAAACAACAGAAGAATGCTCCCCTTGAGGCCTATAGTCGATATGGTCTTCCTCAACTGCAGGTGACAAAAATTTACACAGTTCCATGGAAGCAACTTTGATCACTGATAGCCTGCTCCAGTGGACCAATACATGCATATTTAATGGGATCACCACATATGGTCGATGTCAACAGGCAGACAATATTCGTTTCCCAATATTTTGGGAAAAAAGAGACATGGTAAAACTTTATTGAATTTCTACTAGGTGAAGTTAGTTATAGTTTATAGACAACTCTGCTGGATGTTACAAAAATAAAGAGAAATAAAGAGGAGAGAGAGAGACTTGTAATCATAAGAACATGATAAAGAAGATTAGGACAGATACAGGATGATATTTACAGACTGTCATTTGATATCAATGAATTGTAGGTGTTATGCCTCTGATTTATTTGTGCAGTTCGTGCATACAGTGTGCATTAGTGTGCTATTTTTTCATTGTGATATCTCTCTATCTGTCAGCCTTCTAACTAATGGAACAGTGCTCTTGAAACGTGAGATTTGGAGAGAATTATCATGGATCTGTAACATGGCGGGGGCATCTCTTACTCGTCGAAATCAGATAGATTCAAATGCTACATATCGAAGACTGGGAGATTAGTGAGAATACTGTGGGTAAGCGAAAATCTGACGAAAGGGAGGAGTTGAGAGGTGAGCTCTAAGTCGTTTCTTCTAAGAATTGTGGACAGTCATATTACAAACTCTCACATATGTCTCGATGTGACTGCAATGAGAAAATTAGGGGCTACTACGAAGGTTTCGTACAGAGAGACAATCAGTGACAGAAGTTCTGTCTTTTGTTTTCTCGACAGATAAGAGACAACATTATTCCGTGAGTTTTGTGTGCCTATAATGAGGGTGGGCTGTCATCTTAATACGTACTCCAAATTTACATTTATATATAATGCTTACTTTGCAAGGCATAGTACGGTGTGTGGCGGAGGGTACCCTGTACCGCTACTAGTCATTTCCTTTCTCATTCCACTTGCTAATGGAGCAGGCAAGAAAAACTACATATATACATCTCTATGAGCGCTAGTTTCTCGTATCGTATCTCACGGACCTTATGCGAAATGTACGTTGGCGGCAGTAGAACCTTGCTGCTGTCAGATTCAAATGTTAGTTTTCTATAAGGTTCCTTGAAAAGAATGTCATCTTCCCTCCAGGGATTCCCATTTAGTTCTCAAAGCATCCACCCACTAATTTGGCAGGAGCCAATAGGAACACTTCTATAGGACTGTATTCTGAGGGTAACCTAGGTCTGCACACTCTTACACATTTGGGATGTGGATATCCGTAGATAGGTATTTTATTATTGCTCACTTTGTCAGTCTTTCCAGGATATTTCAAAAACACGCCTCAGAATTTGTTCAGTTTTCACGAGGGAGACATATTCTTCAACATCCTGGTATTCGTTCCAGCGACATTTCAGCGCCCAGTCCGTATGAGAAGGATAGGTCAACTTCTTTGAGTCTGGAATCATAACAGCTGTCTGGCACAGCGATCAGTGGGTGTCGGCTGGGAGTGGTACCGTCTAGATATGTGGGTGGAAGTTCGGGACCTGGTGTCAGCTATTCACATGCAGTCTGGAGGCAGAGGCGTCACCGGGATGGAGAAGAGAGTGAAACTTCCTACTTGCCCCCACAGGTCAACAGGTCTCATCAGGATTAGTTCGGGAGCAGTATACCAGAATTCTAAGTGACTTACTTCGACCAACGTGACAAGGCAACCGAGAGACACAATGAAACTAGTGTTCGATGTCTTGAGCTATATGACGATGGTTACTACCCATTTTGGTATCAGAGGAAGTGATTACTTAGCGTCTTGGAAGCCTACAGAGACGTCATGGAAGCCTCTGTGTAACAGTTACCTGGCGAGTGCGGATGTAATCCGACTGCAGGAAAAAAATATTCACTATTCAAAGGGATCCCATGATGAAATTGATTAATTAGTCTATCAGTTTGATGTGAATAACGTATCGCCAGATGGGTAGATGCAAGGGCGAGAGAACATTGATATTATTCATGAGTTGGAGCAGTAATTAGACGTTTTTTCGTTGTGGCGAGATCTTTTAAAGGAACCTATAAAGGGCGAGATGATCATCGTAATAAGATCAACTATATTATCGAATTTATAAAGTGATGCAAAGCGCAAACATAATATTTACTATTTTTCTGTGCTGCTACTCGAGAGACTTCATATGTGACGAGACATTTGTTTAGTTTAAGAGAGTTCAGAAGTGTGGAGGCATCCTGTGACAGATGTAGAGCAAGCTCTTAGCACTCCATCATGAGCCAAAAATGACTTTAATATTCTAGTCTTGTGATGCAGGATGTGACACATAGGAACAGATTTCTCTACCTGATGAGGTAATACTTAGAGCAAATATAGCCCATGCTATAGTGTGTGCAGGATTTTCAGAACAAGAAACGATAGCTTGGCGACGTGAAAAAGCGCGTGTGGTCAGATTTATACTATTTCGAAAATAACTCGTATAAAACGGAGAAATGTACATTTCACATGGAAAATTCGAGCTGTATGTTTAACAGCATCCCTGTCTCGGATTTTTTAAACTGAGAAGTATATGTCAAGGATGGAACTGCTGTATATATCCCAGCCACTGGTGCCTGAAACGCACTAGGCTGCGATCGGCGGCGGGTGTCATGACGAGGTCGGGCAGCAACAGAAATTCACAGCTTAAAATGGCTCTGAGCACTATGGGACTTAACTTCTGAGGTAATCAGTCCCCTAGAACTTAGAACTACTTAAACCTAACTAACCTAAGGACATCACACACTTCCATGCCCGAGGCAGGATTCGAACCTGCGACCGTAGCAGTCACGCTGTTCCAGACTGTAGCGCCTAGAAGCGCTCGGCCACCCTGGCCGGCTTCACAGCTTAGACTGACCTTCGACGACCGGTGGTTTCTCAGCTGGCTGGCTCTTCAGGTACGCAACACACTTGATAGATGCCTCTTGGCTAGACTGGACACCGTGATCAGGTAAGATAATGAGTACTACATTCTTTAAAAAATGTCATATGATATGTTTCTTGTGTTTCTGTTGGCTAGAATGTGACTCATGAATAGGTATAAGTGTGTTTCATTTCCATGATGTTGCTGCAGGAGTCCTGTATATAGGGGCACGATGTTATGGTGCAGTGACAGAAAGATATTTGTTACGATAGGGGGCCAATCATCTGATATCCGTCTGGCGCATGTCGGGCTGCCTCAAACATCCGGTTTATCCCCACTACTATTTAATCTCTACATACATAACATACCAATTGTCACAGGGGAACAAGTGGCACAGTTTGCCAATGGTACGGCTTTTTTCACTAGCAGAAGACATATTCACGTCCACATTCGATGCCTTCAGTATCAATTCGATGCCTCAGCTATTTGATGTAGGACCAAGACAGTGCAACTAAATGCCATCAAGATGACAGCCATCTATTTCAGAAAGAAACGCTCCTTGATGCCTACCAACTAGATACTGCATGACCGGTATGTCTCCTGCGGGCAACAGTGACTTGCCTGGGGGTCACTTCAGACAAACACTTCTCCCTCCATAAACATATTAAGTCTCACAGGAATAACGCTTTTGGTGTGGCCAAGAATCTCCTCCCTTTTTTCAAGAGTACTGACCTCAGTACCACAGCAAAGCTTTGATTATATTAGGCTATAGTTCTCTCTAAGATGCCATGTGGTAGCTCGGTCTGGGATCTTGCCAGTCCAATACAAATTGGCTGCCTATAAGTTTTAGAAAATATGGTACTCATATGGAGACTTCTTGCCAGCCACAATACTTACATCGTTGACTTGCATGGCACCCTCTATATAGATACAGTACTTGAAGCAGTTCGCAAACGGATGACGACCCTGCACAACAAAGTAGACACTTTGTGTAGCGCGGTGTAGCACATAAGAACTCTGGGCAGGACAATATCCCTGCCATGGCATCGTATAAGGTACCACATTCGTTGGTACTATGACATCCTAATCCATTCCACTGAGTGGCGGTATCTTATGGACTGATATAAATGCCCTAAGAAATTGACCCCAAAAGTTTATTCATAATAAAGTGAATGCAAGCACCTACTTACCTTCCACCATCAAGTCTGGATCGTTGTCGACAACAGCATTTCGATTTCCAGCGTGTCAGATAAAAAAAGGCGCAGTGGGACAGTAGGTCGCTGTTCCGATATTATCAGTACCCATCCTTATGTTCCTCCCAGCAACAGCTATTCACTGGAATGTCGGCAGGAGGCTACTTCCCTGTATTTCACTGATAGCTTGCTCCCCTGTCATTATTACCTATCCTTCCCATTTAGGGCTATTGGTAGACTGGCTGGTGCAACTCCCTAGTGCTAGTCTACTAGCGAAAATATCCACCTCACATCTAGCAGTTACTGATGAAACTGGACAGAGTTTCTGTCCAATGTTCAATCAATGGCCACTCAAATTGCATAAAATTGCACTGTGTACAAAATAATAAAGACTTACATCCGTCCTATCTCGCAGCCCAGCACAGATTGGGTCTTTTTCCCACCAATTTCCAGAGTGGGAAGGGGGAGGGGATGGGAGGGATGGTACGGGGCGGTGATGGTGGGGGCGGGGAGGGGGATTGGGGAAGTGGACCCACGTGCCAGCTGAGGAAAGCCCATGACGTCATTAAGGGTTGGGAGGGGGTGTCCCTGAACATATGCAATCCGCAGTAGAGAGGGCACATGCTCCTTACAGATATTTAATGCTTTATTCCAAATTTGTAGGCAAAATAGGAAGTGTTATCACAAGCTGCATACAAGCTAATTTTTTACGTTGTTCTCGGTTAACTAATACGAGCGAAATAACAAAGGACGAATACAGCGCCGCTTGTAGGCAACAATAGTGCACAGTTGAATGCACCGGTTGTCTGTCCTAGGAATCATTAGGCGCATTTTCTCAACCATTTCGGCAGATTTATTTTTTGCAATATTTGGTTGGAGTCAGCCTATGGAAATACTGCTCAACACGTATTTCATGCGACTCCCAGTGCCAACGGAACATGGGTCTGCTACCCGTTACAAACAAAATTAATTTTAACGCGGAATTCTACGTGCCCATTCGATAGAGCAGCCCCTGATTAGTCTAATGCGATATTTGTTTTATCGATATGTGTTAACAGCGACAGCGAAACTATCGAAGTAAACAGTAATCCAGCAGTGACTCATTAGCGCTGCGTGCTTGGCGATAGCAGTCAGCGCGGGCCAGGGCAGTGCTGACTGTGCTGGAGTCCTGGTTACATTTCAAGTTTTACTGTCGCCGTTAGCACACATCGATAACAGAAACATCGCACTAGATTAATCTGGGACCGCTCTATCGAATGGGTACCTAAAATTTCGGTTTAAGTTTTGTTTGTAACGCGAAACAAAGCGAAGCTTTCCGTCGACACTGGACATTTCGGAGACATGTCTTAGCCACAGCCTGGGGAATGTTTCTAGATTGAAATTTTCACTCTACAGAGGAGTGTGCACTGATATGAAACTTCCTGGCAGATTAAAACTGTGTGCCGGTCTGGAAGGTAGGAGACGAGGTACTGGCGGAATTAAAGCTGTGAGGACGTGGCGTCAGTCGTTCTTGGGGAGCTTAGTTGGTAGAGCACTTGCCCGCGAAAGGCAAAGGTCCCGAGTTTGAGTCTCGATCCGGCACACAGTTTTAATTTGCCAGTAAGTTTCAAAAATCGTACGATCAAGCAGCTTTACACACGTAATCAGTTCGTAATTTGTACAGAAAAGTTACTTTCCATAGATGAGGCTTCTTTTCAAGAAAAGTCGCTGAGAGAAGCAGTTCCAGCTAATTCGAGAAGCGGGTGACAAGGCTATACACGCTGAAATAGCAAAAGGAAGTGTTCCACAAATAAATGTAGTTGTAAAAGCAAGGGACTCTTGTGCAATTCCAAGTGTCATAATAGTTTGAGTTGTTGCAATAAATGCCGGCCGAAGTGGCCGTGCGGTTCTAGGCGCTGCAGTCTGGAACCACGAGACCGCTACGGTCGCAGGTTCGAATCCTGCCTCGGGCATGGATGTGTGTGATGTCCTTAGCTTGGTTAGGTTTAAGTAGTTCTAAGTTCTAGGGGACTAATGACCTTAGAAGTTGAGTCCCATAGTGCTCAGAGCCATTTGAACCATTTTTTGTTGTTGCAATAAATAAGATTTTAATCACGTAAGTAAGTAATTTTTTTATAACTATTATTTTATTTTCTCATGTAGAATGTACTGTGTATTTTAAATGCTTGGTCATTCCTTTCAGAAAGAGAGGCGAAAAAGTTACGCCCCCCTTGTGACGTTTTACAGCGACTGAATTACGGAGAAGAAAATATAAATCTTCAACATGTTCAACATTCACCATTAGTGCACGGTGAATGTCAACATTTACCGGTGTAAGTCAGAAATAAGGGTACTTAGCAAATATTCCGGACATACACTAACCGACTATGTGAATGTTGACGTTCACCAGTGAAAGTCGACATTCTCCAGATTTCGGTGTTTCACTGTAACATACACATAAATGTTCTGGCGGGCAGGGTGGGCATCAATCTGCTGATGATCCTGTGGTGTACGGGAACGTGTGTTCGTCGAGTGACTGCAGGATGATACAAAATGACTTTGACAAATTGTCTAGTTGGTGTGTTGAATTTCAGCTCGCTCTAAATGTAGAAAAGTGTAAGTTAATGCGGATGAGTGGGATAAACAAACCCTTAGTAGTCGGTATACCATTAATAGTGTGCTCTTTCGCACAGTCACGTCTTTTGAATAGCTGGGCGTAACGTTCCAAAGCGACATAAAATAGAATGGGCCAGTGTAGTAAGGAAGACGGATGGTCGACTTCGATGTGTAGGGAGAATTTTAGGCAAGTGTGGTTCAACCGTAAGACGACCGCTTATAGGACGCTAGTGCGACCTATTCTTGAGTGCTGCTCGAGTGTTTCGGATATGCATGAGATCGGATTAAAGGAAAACATCGAAGCAATTCAGAGGCGGGCTGCCAGATTTGTTACTGTTAGGTTCAAATAACACGTGAGTTTCGGGAACTCAAATGGGAATGCCTGAAGGAAAGGAAACGTTATTTTCGAGGAATACTATTGAGAAAATTTAGAGAAAAGGAATTTGATGCTGACTGCAGAATGACCATACTGCCGCCAACATAAATTTCGCATAAGGACCACGAAGATAAAATACCATGGATTACGACTCACACAGAGGCATGTAAAGGCAGTCGTCTTTCCCTCGCTACATCTGCGAGTGGAACAGAAAAGGAAAGGAATTGTAGTGGGCTAGGGTACTGTATTCAGTACTATTGACCAGTATCCGTTTAAATATAATTTGAATAATATACGGCCTTTCTGATGGCTGTGGACCTGCGAATAAGAAACCCGTAACGTACAGTAACACTCTACAAGTTTTTCAATTATTGACTTAGTGTTTCTAACTGACTGCCTGCATTAAATATACTGTAATATAACGTGATTGTTATGTTTTCATGTAGACTTCTTAAGACGTTATTAAATGCAATGTTTATCCTCTTTTCCGCATTCGCTACGCGCTTTTTATCTGTTAACTATATCAAATACGTTCTCTAAATCGATAAATATCAAGCCACTCTCCCGATTAAAATCAACTTGTTTTTCAGTTAACTGTTTCATAGCAGTTACAATACATTTGTAAGCAAAAAAGGTTCTCAAGTGACTGCCGGTAACGTTCGAGAACCAACAAAGATAATCTGAGGAATTTGTTGAGTACGGTTAGAATAGGTACAGTCACATAATTTGGGCTGTGGCTAATAAACGTCAAGTATAGTGACTGTGCCGAATTCCTTTCGATGAAAATTGAGAGAAATAAAAATCAAGATATAACTGCGAAAGACAGACAGTCACTTCACCGAAATCCACATCTTTTGGCTGCCGAATACCCGAACTCTACAACTTGCCGAAAACTGCCCTCATTTCCAATGCCCGAGCTCCACAACTAACAGCAGACCTGTGGTATTCTCGTGTCATCTCCCTGCACTTCTGTAAGCCACTTGTAGGAGATCAGTAATGTAATGAGAGTTTTATTACACAACTTAAAAAAAGGCAAATTATTCTGTTACTTACCATAAGTGACAGAAAGATGACAAAAAAGTGTTTAAACTAAAGAAAGTAGATACTATCGATATCAATTACAACTATGTTTATGCAGAAGACATTTTTAAGCTAAAGATAAAATTAACCTTTTCAAAAAACGCAATCTGCTCATTTCACCATTTCTTTTCAGGGGAATGTATCTATATTTTTCTGAAGGTACTCACCAAAATGAAAACGTTAGGGTGAGCCACCTCATACGGAGTATGAAAATTCTCTTACACATTTTGTCTTCCACCACACCGCATACGATTGATCTGCCAAATACCTTTTACCTGAAGGTCAGTATGAATGTAGGGGAATTCCTCGGACTTACCTGAATTTTTGATATCGTTTTCACCTTGCTAACCACCAACAACGGCTTTCTCGTTGACGATCTTTAAAGTTGAGAAAGACTCTAGTACACCGTTCGTGACGCGGAAACCTGTTCTCCTTTGTATCAAGTCTCTTCACATTTCTTCATCCTCATTTCTCGAACCTATCGCGTGTATGTCCCTGTAAGGTTTTGGAAATCTCCGGACTGTTTGGGACTTAGGTGAAATTCACGTTCCGCTATTTTACTGAGACTAATTTCTTGGCAGAAGAGAGTATTATTTTCTTTGCTCGCCTTAGACGCTGTCTGAGGACGAAGGTATCATTATTTTATCGAAAAATATCTCAGGAAGTTATTACTAACGTCGCGTAATCTCGCAGCACACAAGCCTTCATACACTCCCATCTCCGGTAGTGACGTAATCTTTCCATGAAGGTCAATTGCATTTCGTTTCGGCACAGATTAGTTTTTAATGCATAGAGAGTAGCTCCTTTGACCACAGGTCCTGGAGGTAATTGCACCCTCAAGCGAACGGAAAAGTACTGGGGCGCCCTCTGAGTGAATGACGGGGGCGGCGTGGATTTCAGAGAGGGGAAGACTTGCAGGGGAGCAGCGAGAGGCGCCCGGCGGTAAGGAGGCGAGGGTGGCCTCGGAGGCGGCGCGCGCATCCTCGTAATGAAGCGGGGGACGCCGCTGCAGTCTGCGCCCATTAGCCGCGCTCGCTCCGGATTACTGGCTGCGGGGACTTCCCCGACACACGTCACTCCCAACTTGTCTGCGTCAGCATCTGCGGGAATCCTTGCTCCAGTGTCAGCGTAATGCGGGCAGCCCAGGCGACTTGCAGATGTCTCTTCTTACGACAATATTGTCGTGATCTACAACCACAGCATATAAGGTGCCTCTTACGTGAGGAAGACATTTTTACCAGTTTTAATAAATTATTGTCTCTTATTGATGCATTCACGATAGTTAGGAAGTGCTGTAGTCCGTAGCCGGCCATGAGTCGGAGAGCATTTCCCACACTGGCTGGCTAGGTGACGAAGCGATCATATGTCGCGCGTAGTGGGGTGGGGCTCGGCGCTGGACCGTAGCAACAAGCGTCAGCCAGGGAAATATACATGACGGGAAGTACCGCCATCTTGGCGCCAAAGTCACCGATTTTGTTTATTTATATTTAATAATTAAAGTCACTTATGACAACATGAATACTAGGAGGAGCCTCTGGATGTTTAAAACTATTTATCATAATTTTGCCTCGTTAAAATTCATACCCGTTCATTAAGAAATGCATATCTTAGTAAGTACGAACTTGATCAGAAATCCACGCACTGTGACGAAACTAGTAAGAGATACGGACTGTGCGCCAAAGTCTTGATCTAATAGGAATAAAAATGATATTACGGCATTCTGAATGTTAATTTCGAGTAAATAGATACCCGAAAGTTGATCGACAGCAATTTCAGATAATTAGCTTCCACCGACAGAGACATCCAATGCGCCAATGAAAAATCTGCACGGAACGACATGTACGAGAGCTGCACCGCGCACAGGTAGGAGGAAATTCGACGACACGATCCAACAAGGCGGATCAAGGGAGGTCCGACTTACACTCGCAAATTCCGGGTGGAAATGCTGACCAGTTATACTGTACGTCACATATACCACCCTCTACGGACTCGCGGCTAAGCTGAGTAATAACAGTATCAGTTTAGAAGCGAGGGGATCTTGCAAGCAGCCAGTGTTAATGTGGGAGAAATCGAGGATCGAAAGCAGAACAGCGAACTGATGTAGAGGAACACACTGTACAAACGCAAACGCTGTTTTTGTGGGTCCCAAATACTACAATTCCATCCCAGGAACTGCCCGGCTGGCTCGCCCTGCCGGAGCCGTCGAACACAGCTTTTACCTTGAATTATGGGCTGCTGTTGGTCACACCGAAGATTCCAGCGGAGCAGTTATATCAGGTTTGTTGTAAAAATATGGCTGCAACTTCCACTCATACGAACTCGCAATCCAGCAGTCTTCTATGCTCGTGAACAAGCAGAAGTATACTAGAAGAAACGCCAAGTAAAGTGACAACAATCAGCCCCGCCCTCACCAAACGCCAAACAGGGGAAAATTAATAATTAACTAATTCATTTATCCGCCAATTTCGATTTAAAGAAATGTTCAGATGTGTGTGAAGTCTTATGGGACTTAACTGCTAAGGTCATCAGTCCCTAAGCTTACACACTACTTAACCTAAATTATGCTAAAGACAAACACACACACCCATGCCCGAATCCGTTTTCAGTTAATAATTGGAGCCGTATTCGGTGTATTGAGAAGTATTTTGATTCATCTCAGGCTAACCGAGTTATTGTCCATTCTCTCAGCGGTGTTATTTGAATTATAATGGCTGGGCGGGCCGCGTGGTACGGTGGTATAACAAGGCCTTTGACTTTCTAACGGGGCTCCCACAGGGTTCTCACTCGCAGCCCATGATTTCAGTCCATGACTGCAGAGCCCTAGACCGCTCGGCTAATCCCGTGCGGCCAATTTCGATCGGACCACTTAAGTCGTAACTGCTTGGTCTTGGAATGAGTAAGTACATTGTTTGTAGAATGCTGTTTCGCTAATTTATTAACGAAGAATTAAACAAGTAACAGATTACGGAAAGACGCAAAATATAGGAATAAATAACTCTTTATAGAGAAACAACGTCAACTAAAGCGAGGAACTGATGCACAGAAAGTAATTAATGTGACATCAGGAAACTTTTCAATTTGGGATTTGAGTTTTTGTGGTTTATCACTCAATTATTTTCGTTTTGCTGGGAAACTATTGAAAATGAAGATGTTGAGTAGTGCACACCTCCCTGTACAACGATTAAGAAAGTCTTATTCAAGTGTATATCATATTTTGTGTAATGTTCATTGAATGAATGTTGCAGTTCCTTCTGACTAAGTCAGTACTGTCAACAACAAAACCTGTGGTGGAATATTCACTGACGGAAAAGAAATCGCAATACTACAAAATAATTGATGTAAAATAGTGAAATTTCGGGAATATATTCGACTAGATAACAGATTTACGTGATAAACGTTGCAAGATCACAGGATAATGTAAACGTGAGAGAAGCCATTGCAAACGTGAAATTGTGTACATTAACAACCGGTGTAACCACCAATATGTTGAATGCAAGCATCCAAACATGCATGGGTTGTGTTGTGCAGGTGACGAACGTCAGTTTCTGGATGGAGTTCCACACCTGGTCGGTCAATACAGGGGCGGTTAATGCTTTTGTGGATGACGCTGGAGTTGTCATCCAGTGGTATGTGCCCGATTGGAGACATGTGGTGATGGAGCAGGCCAAGACGACATGTCGATACTCTGTTACAACAGCGTTATGTGGGCGAGAGTTATCCTCTTGGAAAACAAACTCTAGAAGGCGTTTCATGAATGGCAGCACAACAGGTCGAATCACCAGGCTGACGTACAATTTTGCAGTCAGGGTGCGTGGGATAATAACGAGAGTGCTCTTGCAGTCACACGAAATGGCACCCCAGACCATAACGCCAGGTGTGTGTATAGCACGCAAACCAATTTGTTGGAGGCCCTCAACCGCTTTCCTTCTAACCAACACGCGGCCATCACTGGCACCGAGGCAGAACCAGGTTTCATTGAAAGCACAGCATACCTCCACCCTGCCCTCCAATGAGCTCTCGCTTGACGCCATTGGGGTCACAAGTGCTTTGGGGCCAGTGGAATGCAGACTACAGGACGTCTGGCTCGGAGCTGTTCTCGAAGTAACCGACTTGTAACAGTTCGTTGTGTCACTGTAGTGCCAACTGCTCCTCGAACTACTGCTACAGATGCAGTACGATGCGCCAGAGCCATACACCGAACACGATGGTCTTCCCTCTCGGTAGTACCACGTGGTCGTCCGGAGCCCGGCCTTCTTGCGACCGTAGATTCTCGTGACCACCGCTGCTAAGAATCGTGTACAGTGGCTAAATTCCTGCCATGTCTTTCTGCAATATTGAAGGAGGACACCCAGTTTCTCGTAGCACTATTACACGGCCTCGATGAAGCTCAGTGAGGTGTTGATTATGGCGCCTCTGTCGCCTTAAATGTGTTCCTGACTAACATTAACTGACGACATCTAACCTCAAAAGTAACGAACTCTTACGACGTTACAGCGTGTATTTAAAACAAACCTGAATTGCATCCTCGCAATGGTGCTACAAGGGCCATTCTTATACGACAGGGGCGAAATTTGAACAGACATCATCTTTCAGATGTAGAAACACGCATACGAACTTTCGGCTATGTCGCACAACTCCTTGGTGTTTCGATTTTTTTCCCGCCAATGTAAATAAAGAGACCTGAACGATGACGTGCTCGCGAGAAGACATCACGGATGAGTATGATCGCACTTTTTGTTAGATGTATTCCAACCTTTGCTTCCTCTGCAGTTATTACCCTCTACAGATCATTCTAGTACCATGGAAGTAATTGACTGACTTTTTGCCACATGTCCCTCCTTCTAGTCAATGTTTAACATATGTTTCTTTCTGATCAAAATTAGTCAAACACCTATTAATGGACATTAATGTGGGGCAGTACCAAACTTCGACTTTATGGTGGCTTACACTCTGCTGGGAAACTTTCAATTATGTGTCTGAAAGTTATGGAGGAATGGCAGCCATTCTTCCTCTAGGAAGATAACTTTCTACTGGCGTTGGACGCTGAGATCTGGAGCGAGGTCGACCCTCCAACTCAACCAAAAACTGTTACTTGGGTTCAGGTTGGGGTTCTGTACAAGCCAGTCAGTTTCTGTAACTACCCATACACCATTGGGTCACAGATGCCGCGCTATGATATACTGCGTTGACATAGTGATACGAAGAATTATCGTCTTCGAACTGGTGCTCTACTGTACAGTCGTGCTCAAAAGAATCCGAACGACCTGAATTGCATTTCGCCTGATTCGCATGCAACCCACATAACGCAGCTGTCTAGCAGGTCCTCTAATCGCTCCTTGGTACAGCCGTTTGACTATTGAAAATGGCTCCAACAAGTCACCACTAGAAAACTCGGCTCAGTATAGCAATACCACGAGACTACAAATATCAAGGGACACCTTATCACAGATACGACTGTCCTGAAGTCTTGTAAGCTCACATTTATTGCAATAAATGACATACCTGAAATGTTACCACTCTCATTATTACGTCCGATAGGTAATGCACGTAGTAAGTTCGTCGTATTCACGACTTCCTCTTCAAAGTAACATACAGTACTTGTTATTTAACACAAAATGACATTAAAAATTTAAGTTATTCACGAGCAGCTACTTGAGAATATATATGAACTTCAAATGACACGACGAACCGTCTCGTTCAGCACATGGATTCAAAATCAGGTCATGCAGACTAAGATTTCATGACTGACGGAAACTAACAGTCATTCCTGACTAGACATACAGAGAGTGATATACCTCGAATTTAGACAGTATCAACTTTAAATTACATACCGTAAACATTTTCAACGGACGCGAATTCCTACCCAGCATCTATTGTCCCTGTTAACGAACTACGAGAGATGTTAAATATTGCTTCTTCACAGGTAACTTACTTGAAATTCGGCGAGGTAAAGCTTTGTGTTGGACAGGGATTCGAACCCAGAACCTAATCGGATTGTTATCGAAGCACAATAATTGTGACACATCGGATTTTCTCGGCAGTAGCTAGATGTATTAACTGAAATGACGAGACGAAACATTAATATTTTGCTTCCCAGGACTCCACCCCGGAACCTATCGTTGTTGTATTCTAGAGAAAACGAACGTCATTTTCTATCATAGCACCGTTGCGGCACACTCCATAAGAATTCTGACACACAGGCTCCCTGTAGTGGTAGGCAGCATGTTCAGTACATTCATTTACTTGGTTGACCGAATCGCCATGAACTAGCTGCCTCGGCTACACAGTGCATACATTCGACTCTATTTTGTAATCACCGAAATAAAATCACGTAACTGCCACCTACACAGAACTTCCAACAGTGTAGGATGCAGAAATTTAAATAGGAAGTGTTCCGTTCCAATTTAGCTACTCTATTGCGCTATCTGTTTGTTGAAAACGTCCTGCAGTGCAAAGGAAAAGCTGTAACTGTATGTCTCTCAGAAGTCTAGATCCGGCCATATGGATTATCTCACAGCACTGTGGAATGCGGAAGTTCTGGAGGAACTGTTGTTAACTTCTGGAGGCGTTCTACCTAGATGACAGCTAGTAGCAACATGGTAAGTGTCGTGCACCTTAGATAAGACGACGCGAGTTCTATTATATTCGCAGCTACATTTTTTACAACGCAATTCTGCTGTCTGCTGAAGTTACCAATTTAATGGAACTTTGAACATAATTCCTTTCACTTCTCAACCCAAAATAGCCGCATGTGGAAAAAGAGCTAACTTCTGTGACGTTTTGTTCTTTTCACGTTTAATAGACGGCCAGGCAGCAGGTGCATCTCGAAGCTTTTGTGTAGGGAGAGCGCATCGTGCCAAAATAGTCAGAAAAGTATTTTCTACATTAGCTGTCTTCTGGTAGTGGCATTTTATTCTTCTTCAAACCTTGTTTGACAGCTTTAACTCAGAACAAGTTTTCTACATGCATGTAATCAATAAACTGCATGTGCATTTTCAGACTGTCATAGATAACATCAGGGAATTCGCATATATCGTTGATGATTAATTTCTCTCTCATGTTTAGTATTGTTTTAACAACACCTAAAGAAACCTTACGAAAATTGTGCACTGCGTTATAAGAAATGAAATAAAACTACTCACGATAACCTTACATAACCTTACGACGAAAGTCTCATTGATAAAACTGAATATCTGTACACAAGCGTGCATCTATCGGCGCGAATTAGTAAAATACTACTCACTTAGATTTCGATTGGGTCTGTGTTTAATTGGTATGCTGTGTCATACTCAATAGCTATGCAAATGTGGCATTTCATAAATAAAGTTATGTATTCCTAGAGACCCAAAGTTTGCTTGTCAGCAGCGGAACGAGGCGTTACCTGTTGTGCAGCATTCCACCATTGCACTCTGAGCTGAAAGTATTTTCTTGCGATTTCCTTATCGATGTTTGATCTTACTGCTTGTAGCTCTTTCACAGAAGGGATAAAAACGTTGCATTCAGCAAGAATGGAACCGCGAACCATAACAGACGCTTTTTCAGAGGTCAGCACGTCACCACAGAGATAGCGAAGAGGTATGTGCTATGCAATCCTCTTTCGAGGCCAATTGTTGGTAGAACTCGTAAACCGCTATTTAAAGGACGAGTTTAGTTGCGATTTCCACATGCAACGACTTTCCTGGGCTGAAAACCGTAAATTTACAATCTTTTGTTACGCCTCAAGCGATAATAACTCAGATTATTCAATGGAAATGACAGGAAAACTTCAAGTGAACGTTGAGGCTTAATTCTGTGCACACCAGGAAGTAACTCGTCGATCACAGAGTTGCCAAATATACCTTGTATTGTTGCCAAATCTCAGTTACAGTACTAGCAGGAAGAAGACGAACCGATGTGATCCAACAGCGGGCTGGGAAGAGACCATAGCTGGCCTCTCAAAGACGCGGCTTCTACGGCCTGGAATACATAATGCGTCTGATTCGCATTGCTGTAAGCAGGTTCAGGGACTCGAGCGTAGTTACTAATAATACTCAGAACTGACTGCAAACTAAGCATCATAAATCAGTAATGCTCATAGTTGTTGTTATATTTCTTTCGTAACTGTACTCAAAACTAAGAAACACATTCACGTAAGTTTTCGTGTCTCGCCGATAGTCAAGCACACCAAACAATTAAAAAAAGAAAGAATGTATGTGTGTGTGTGTGTGTGTGTGTGTGCGTGTGTGTGTGTGTGAGAGAGAGAGAGAGACAGAGAGAGAGATAGAGAGAGAGAGAGAGAAAGAGAGAGAGAGAGAGAGAGAGAGAGAAAGAGAGAGACTGAGGGAGAGAGAAAGAGAGAGAGAGAGACTGAGAGAGAGAGAAATAAAAATTGTTGTAAAGAAATTGAATACTGGTATGCAAAGAAATCTTTCATTAAAATGACACGTTCCAAATCATTACGAAATGACTTATTCATGATCTATGGAACAAGTATTAATCTAATCTAATCATATTGCTGACTAGTCTGCCCGCATCTCGTGGTCGTGCGGTAGCGTTCTCGCTTCCCACGCCCGGTTTCCCGGGTTCGATTCCCGGCGGGTCAGGGATTTTCTCTGCCTCGTGATGGCTGGGTGTTGTGTGCTGTCCTTAGGTTGGTTAGGTTTAAGTAGTTCTAAGTTCTAGGGGACTGATGACCATAGATGTTAAGCCCCATAGTGCTCAGAGCCATTTGAACCATTTTTTTGACTAGCCGTAAAGAGTCATGAATTACCGAAATTTTCTCCAGTATCAGTAACCAAATCTAAACTTGAAAATAAAAGACGACAGTTTTTGTAATAAACCGGACTCCTATCAAGACCCTTTGATCCCTGTTAACTAATCACGAAAGTTGTCTGATATACCTCCACTCAGAAGTAACAAAGTGTGTATGATGCATGATGTGAAGTTCTGTGGCGGAGGTACGAACCCAACACGTAATCGGATTGTTAACTAAGAAAATCAAATATTCCGTATAGGTTTTTCTTACCAGCTGCTAGGTGTTTGAATCTAAAATAAGGATAGTAATTTTTGTGCCTGAGCGACAATCGAACCGCACTCCTATCGTTCTTCTTTATCGTCCACGAATATAGCTTAAGTATCAATTGCTTACTCGCCAACAATAAGACTTGTGCGTGTTTGACCAGAAATTGTTGGCAACATATGAACAGACATTAAAAATGCAAGTTAATTTTCACTAGCAGGCCGGTATGCACGTGATAGTGCTTGAAATGAAATTATGAATATTTTTGTACTGGATCAGGAATCGGACCCACATACTTACCTTTGGAGGAGACCTAGAGAAGATTGCAGTCTTGGAAAAAGGAACGAAATGATTGAACTACACTGTTCCGAGAGAGTCAGATCCCCGAAGGGCGAGATACGAATTCGAATCACAGTCCAGCACCAAATTTTTCAACGTCTCTAGTTCAATCAAGTACAAGTAAAATAAGAGCCCTGTTCCATTAAATGGCTATCGGTTCATCAAATAAAATAAGATTTTGTAATGTAAGTAAGTTTACTGGCGACAGTATTTCTTTTTACAACTCCGTCTATGTCATTTCCTAAAGCAAATCGGCTATGTCCAGTTGGATCATCACTAAACTGACACACAATATTGTTAACGCAACGCAATCTGACTACAAAAGAATGGCCCTGACTAACAATAACCTATACCTTTCATGAATCACTCACCTCACAAAAATCGTCGTTACTCGAACTACTGCAATAAAGCGAGCGCCAATGCTGCCAGCTAAGCCGGCCGCGGTGGTCTCGCGGTTCTAGGCGCGCAGTCCGGAACCGTGCGACTGCTACGGTCGCAGGTTCGAATCCTGCCTCTGGCATGGATGTGTGTGATGTTCTTAGGTTAGTTAGGTTTAAGTAGTTCTAAGTTCAAGGGGCTAATAACCACAGCAGTTGAGTCCCATAGTGCTCAGAGCCATTTGAACTGCCAGCTAAATAAAAGATTCTCACTACTGAAGGCACTAACTACTGATAGCCATAGTTAGCAAATGAAAGATTTTGATAGAGAACAAACAATGTGTGACGGACACACGTCCAGATCGTCCGCTCTTAAAATTCTGCCATCTCTCTCCCCACATCCACCACTGCTGGCGGCTCACCTCCAACTGCGCAACGCTACGCGCTGTTCTCATCCAACTGCCCAGCACTACAATAGCGAATGCTCCAACAATGCCAACCAGCCACAGACTGCGCACAGCACAGCCAGTGATTTTCATACAGAGCGCTACGTGGCGTTACCAGCATAACAACCTAAACAGCCTACTTACAATTTTAATATCAAACATGAGCAATTACTCGTTGATTACATTAAAACTAAAGTCATTAATGAAGACGTTACTTGATAACAAAAACGCGCTCTCTTTCTTCATTTACCTGCGCCTAGAAATGGCTGTCGAATACTGCCAAACCAAAAGCCAAGGGATCTTACTGACTTCCGATATACTTCGCTGTCAGTTCTTCCATATGATTTGGTCGACCAGACCTGTTTCAAGGTGTATAGGACAGAGAATATTTTAGAAAATCGTTTTTCTTTGCAGTAAACAGAAAGATTTTCTTTCTAAGCTATCCAATTTCAAAATTTTCGCATTGTAGTTCAAATGTACTATTTGCTTCGATAATGTAGGAAAGTATTTCACAGTTGCAAAATCCGCATCCGACTCATTGTCCTTGCCCTTAGTTCAAAATGGTTGAAATGGATCTGAGCACTATGGGACTTAACTGCTGAGTTCATCAGTCCCCTAGAACTTAGAACTACTTAAACCTAACTAACCTAAGGACATCACACACATCCATGCCCGAGACAGGATTTTAACCTGCGACCGTAGGAGTCGCGCGGTTCCAGACTGTAGCGTCTAGAACCGCTCGTCCACTGCGGCCGGCTTACACTTAGTCGCTGACCATAAATGCTAGCTCAGAGTGACACTAGTTTAAGTAACCTAATGTAGCGAAGACTGTTTCCCAGTTCTATTTCTCACCAGGAAATATCCAATTCACTGAATGGGCCCCATAAGTACACTGTAACAGTAATTTCTGTGTGTATGCAATGCATACGGATTGTAGAATTCAGTGGTGCTCTCTCTTCCACTTCTGTATACAATATGCCTGACCTAAACGGGCCCTTAATTGTTACAGGCCCTGGGCAGTGCAACATCATACTGACAACAGTAATGTGCTTATACTGACAACTTCACTGTTCGTTTTACCTGATTTTGTAATCATTTAAATAAAACAACATGACCTTCCAGTGGGAGACATTTCGTCCCCCTTTTCATCGTGTGAATTTTGTCAGCACGCATTTTGTCTTCCAACCAGCGAAATGCGGCGGAGTACCTCCGGTAAATGATTCACAAACCACGATTTAGTGCCGTTAAGACGATTTCTTTAAACACTGGCGTAGCTGAAGGAATTTAGTTTCTTCTTAAATCGCCTTATGCATTAACGTTCATAGATATCTCAAATAGGGAAAGCTTTCTATCCAGGTACGAAGGTTGTAAAACAAACTTCCTACAGTTTGTGTCAGGTTGATCTTTTCGTCTGATAGCACTGCGTAAGTATTTTGTCTAAGAGGTATCACAAGTAGTGTTTCTGTAGCTGTGGGAATCATTGGTTGAAAACGAGTTTAACACCAGTGGGTACAGCACTGCTAAATATTCAAAATGATTATCAACCTAAGTCTGAGTTCATCCACAAACTGAGGCGTATTTATAATATTGAAGCTAGACTGTGTATCCTTGTCTTATTTGAGTGGGCATGGAAGGCGTTGACACACACGTATACGATACAATTATTTCTTTGAACGCTATCGTTAATGTTGCTCTCATAAACTAATTTTGTTTTTTTAATTCTTCTGCTTCTTATGCGTGCAATATGTGTTGTAGAATCAGTCTTAGACAAAAAAATTCACCACCGAGTCATTCACGTAAGGTGGACAATACAGTCGAGCTCCCCTCTGAAATCTATGTTCGGCAGTACTCTCGACCTGACAACATAGTAGACTGCTACACATCCCGAAGGAACTCTTGACTGCAGTCAGAGTACATCACTCTTGTCTACAACCGTAGTCTTGAAGTAAAACACGAGACTAGCTGGTTCGACATCTGGTAACCAAAAGCACACTTTGACAAAAATTTTATCGCCCCTTTCTCTCGGTGATGAAGCTATGAGTATAATTCAAGTGAATCTACAATATATTTCGCTTTCTGTCTCATTGGTAATAACAGTTTGGTGCAACAATTTTTTAGCGAGAGATATCTTGGCCGACCATCTGCCTCTGAACACCGCATGTGTCTGAGTTCTTTGGGACCCATTTGCTGCCTATCGGCGGGGCCTCAGGCACTGCGCCGCCCCGCCTTCTGCCGACATCGTCTGCTCCATTCCTCACTCTCGATGGGGTAAAATGTTTTAATGTTGTTGAGTGGTGACCCATAAAATCTGTCTACGATTTGTGTTTCACACTCGATAGCAATGGAGGCACAAAACCGTTTTTATTTGATGAGTATTTTATTACACTAGTACGCAATACATCAATGTGGCATGGAATTAATTTCACTGCGTCTGATCCAGTGCCCTATAATTAAAGCGTCACATCCTGTTCTTTTACCTTTCACAGGACATTCTTCAGACAACTTATTTTTGCCACTGATTCATATGTGTTAGTCAAGGCCCAGAGAGTAAGTGTAATGTAATGTGTTTGGTTTCTTTCTTTGATTCCCTATGGTAAATGGATGCGAAACATTGTGTCAATACATTTCAGAACCTGCTCTATAGCTACTAAAGCAAACTGCTTCTTTTGAGGTCCATAAATTAAATAATGGAGAACTGAACACTGTTCAAAGGTGATATTTAAAATATTCAATTGGATTTAATACGACAAAATTTCCCATATTTGAAGCTACCCAGAGAAAAAGTAATTTGCTACAGGTGCCTGTTAGCAAATGTCTGCAGAGAGTTCCTAATTTCTACTGTGGAAATTTAGCATAGATGCCCTGTAGTAACCATGAGGTTCCTTTGCTTCATACTTATCACCCTGGCATGTGAGTCTTAAGTGAAGAACAATATTGAATTTCTTATCGTTGACAGTGGATTCGAATTTCTTCAAAGACGCTTGTATTGTGAAGCAGCTTGGCACTCAGAAAGGCGAGATCTATGACCATTAACACATCTTACTGTCATCTTCAACTTTTGTAGTCCTGTTTTCCTCAGTTGCGTGTAGTATTACGGTATATTGAAAATTTTTACTTATGGACCGTCTGATACAAAGAATATATCAGATGTTGGAAGTATGAAACAAACCATTCCACATTTGCAGAACATTTTAAACACCATAACCTTCGTCATACAAACATGGAACAAGGAATGAAAATAATGAGTATAAGCAACCATGACAAACCATCTTATACAAAGAAAACTTCCACATCCAGTAAGCCATAGCAGAAAGCAAACATGTGATAAATGAACAAACACACATCAGCACAGGCTCCCTACTACACTTAATAAAGGAAATGATAAGATAAAACAAAAAAACTCTTCCCCCCTTCACCTTCTGGACACACACACTCACTCACACACACACTCAAACACAATCACACACAGCCAGAAAAATTGTATCACACCAAAATACACACGCACACACACACACAGAGCACAAAAAATTATATCACACCTAAACACACACACACACACACACACACACACACACACACACAAATGCATACATGAACAGATCATAGATACTTCAATAATTGGGTGTTATTGCCTGCATCACCGGCATCCTGTTGTCGTCTTCTCTTATTGAGATTTTCATATTACCCTGAACACAAGACGCCGAGATAAATGTGTATATTATCCGTGACGAAACATCCCATATTCCATTCATCCTGATCCATTGGTTACATGCATCGGCAGCAATGAGTGAAAGGGAAGCTGTTGTGAGGTAACGAAACACAATAAAAATTGGAGTAATAATAAATCAGTAATCAAGGATGTTACTGCATTACAGACGATTAACAAAATAACCAAGAAAAGCCGAGTGTTTAATTGACCCAATTCATAAGTGTTCTTACCACTTTGTTACTGAATTCTGTTCTGGTTGTTTTCAGAGAGAAAAGAAAGAACCCTTTAGCCATACATATCGCTAGTACAACGTGATATTACCTATCAATTATCCTTGCTTTACATCACGAGACGAACATGGCGTCACCGAGCTGATATTTGAAATAGATTTCTGCTTTCTCTCTCTGTCTCTCTCTCTCTCTTTTTACTTTTATTTTTATTTTTTGAGGAAAACATCGAGAAAAATGGCTCTGAGCACTATGGGACTTAACATCTGTGGTCATCAGTCCCCAAGAACTTAGAACTACTTAAACCTAACTAACCTAAGGACATCACGCACATCCATGCCCGAGGCAGGATTCGAACCAGCGACCGTAGAAGTCGCGTGGTTCCGGACTGAGCGCCTAGAACCGCTAGGCCATCGCGGCCGGCAAAGCATCGAGAAGCGGGAATAATAAGCAAGTAGGCATATAACCTGTTTACTGTTATTTTCATTGGGAGACATAAAGCAAAAATACAACTTTTAAGTGTATTATTGCGTAATTCCAGTTATTGACAGTCTATTCGTGAGCTTGCTCGCATTCAGGGGGGGGGGGGGGTGAAACCTATCACAGAAGCAAGCAAAACACAAATATTTCTTGCACCATGCGCATCACACAAGCGAAATCTCGCTGCACTGACGTGTTGTCCTATATATTGCGCGGAAAACATATCTGATTCACGTTGTTAAAAACAGCTCTATCAGATATCAATTAGGATGCGTACCAAGCGTATAAAAGTATATCTTGAAATACACAGAAAGGCACATAGAGGTATTCGACTGAAACATAGGCATGACCAAGACTATAACTGCGGTCGACAGCATCGTTGTCTACCACCTTGACAACTCGAACGGTGACAGTGCTCGATCGGTTACTTACGTTTACTTGTATCAAAGCTACAGCATGAAAGCATAAAAATGTTAATAACTCGAAGACCATTAACTTTGGAACCCATAGAAAGTAAAGCAGTCATCAGTCGGAAGAGTGTTTTGAACACCACAGTGCTTTAATAGGCATGGTCTGGTTGGAGATGGTAAGCCGTTGCTTTCCTCCGACCTTTGAGTTGACTTACCTAGACAGTTAATAGGGGAACAACAGTTTAACGTGGCTTTCGGACCACCGTGCAACTCGGCATTTTTCACGTCAACAAACACTGCCTCACGGGAAATAAGTGTAAAATGGCACATATAAATCGTGGACCTAACGAGGGATTGAACCTGAGACCTTTGTATTCGCTCCTTGCTCTTTATCCCTTTGCCACTATGCAGCTACTACTATAGTCCCTGTGTAGCATTAAAATTAAGGATCTCTCATTTGTGCCTGCGTTGGCACATGCTTGTCCCTTAGGAGACCTTACTTTTGGGATTACCCTTCTATAAGTGCGTGTAAACGCCTTCCGATGCCCATTCAAGGAAGACAAGAATACACAGTCTAGCTTCAATATTATAAATACGTCTCAGTTTGTGGATGAACTCAGACTTAGGTTGATAATCATATTGGATATTTAGCTGTGCTGTACCCACTAGTGTTAAACTCGTTTTCAACCAATGATTTCCACAGCTACAGGAACACTACTTGTGATACCTCTTAGACAAAATACTTACGCAGTGCTATCAGACGAAAAGATCAAACTGACACAAATTGTGAGAAGTTTGTTTTACAACCTTCGTACCTGGCTGGATAAAGAGCTTTCCTATTTGAGATATCTGTCAACGTTGCTGCATAAGACGATTTAAGAGGAAACTAAATTACTTCAGCTACGCCAGTGTTTAAAGAAATCGTCTTAACGGCACTAAATCGTGGTTTGTGAATCGTTTACCGGAGGTACTCTGCCGCATTTCGCTGGTTGGAAGACAAAATGCTTGCTGACAAATTTCACACGATGAAAAGGGGGACGAAATGTCTCCCACTGGAAGATCATGTTGTTTTATTTAAACGATTACAAAATCAGATAAAACGAACAGTGAGGTTGTTACTATAAGCACATTACTGTTGTCAGTATGATGATGCAACGCGCAGGGATTGTAATGCTGAAAGGCCTGTTTAAGTCAAGCATATTGTATACAAAGTTGGAAGAGACAGCACCACTAAATTCTGCAATCCGTATCCATTGCATACACACGGAAATTACTGTTACAGTGTACTTATGGGGCCCATTGAGTGAATTGTATATTTCCTGGTGAGAAAGAGCACTTGGAAACAGTCTTCGCTACATTAGGTTACTTAAACTGGTGTCGCTCTCAGCTAGAATTTATGATCAGCGACTAAGTGTAAGCCGGCCGCAGTGGACGAGCGGTTCTAGGCGCTACAGTCTGGAACCGCGCGAATCCTACGGCCGCAGATTCGAATCCTGTCTCGGGCATGGATGTGTATGATGTCCTTACGTTAGTTACGTTTAAGTAGTTCTAAGTTCTAGGGGACTGATGACCTCAGCAGTTAAGTCCCATAGTGCTCAGATCCATTTGAACCATTTTGAACTAAGTGTAAGGACAATGAGTCGGATGCGGGTTTTGCAACTGTTAAATACTTTCCTACATAATAGAAGCGATTAGTAAATTTGAACTAGTTTAGTTTTAATGTAATCAACGAGTAATTGCTGAAGTCTGATATTAACATTGTAAGAAGGCTGTTTAGATTTTTATGCTGGTAACGCCACGTAGCGCTCTGTATGAAAATCACTGGCTGTGCTGTGTGCAGTCTTTGGCTGGTTGGCATTGTTGGAGCATTCGCTATTGTAGTGTTGGGCAGTTGGATATGAACAGTGTGTAGCGTTGCGCAGTTGGAGGTGAGCCGCCAGCAGTGGTGGATGTGGGGAAAGAGATGGCAGAATTTTAAGAGCGGATCTTGACGTGTGTCCACCAGATAGAGTAAATTTGTAATACCGGATATCATGAACTGTTTGAACACTTTTAAGGTAAATACATTGTTTGTTCTCTGTCAAACTCGTTTATTCGCTAACTATGCCTATCAGTAGTTAGTGCCTTCAGTAGTTAGAAACTTTTATTTAGCTGGCAGTATTGGCGCTCGCTTTATTGCAGTAGTTCGAGTAACGAAGATTTTTGTGAGGTGAGTGATTCATGTAAGGTATAGGTTATTGTTAGTCAAGGCCATGCTTTTGTAGAGACTATTGAAAGTCAGATTGCGTTGCGCTAAAAATATTGTGTGTCAGTTTAGTGATGATCAGAATAAGTAAAGAGAGAAAGCTCAGCTGTTTTAAAATCAAATAACGTAAGGGGTTTATCAGCACAGTAATTCACTGATTTTTCTAAGGGGACGTTTCAACATGAAAAGGATTCAGTAGACAGGGAAAGAACTTGTTCTTGGGCAACTACCCCCATAATGACCAAAAGGCCTTAAATGATCTTCAAACACATGTGTTCCAGCAGCGGTATGAAGAAAATGATAGTAATAGTGAGGGTAAAATCGATTTATCCGGTAACTTCACACTTCACAGTGGATTTTCTCGAACTAAGACATTTCCGGAATTAGTGAAAATTTCAAAATGGCTTCAATCCAGGCTATGATGCCTAGAATAGTCTTTACATCCTGCTGACGTGAGAATTGCATAATCTCCTCGTCAGGAGCTTGCTTCTACTTAACCATTTAATAGAATCGCGTTTTTTTCCGCCGTGACTAATTTTGTATGCTAAGAACATCATCCGTTACAGCACACTCCTGGGCCTGGGAAATGTGGCCACAATGGTCTGGTGGAACGAACTATCACAAGTGAAATGCGTGGGTTCAGGCATTTACTTTTAAGAGGCACAAACAGATTTACTATACGTCTGGTAACCTCAAGAGAAAGACGTTATAATCCAGAATCCGCATTAAACATCAACGTTCCTTCATTCCCAAATGGACATAGCCGGTTTGCTTTAAGAAATGACATAGACGGAGGTCATTGTAAACAGAAGTACTGTCGCCAGTAAACTTACTTACATTACTAAATCTTATTTTATTTGATGAACCGAAAGCCATTTAAAGGAACAGGGCTATTATGTTACTTGTACTTGATTGAACTAGAGACGTTGAAAAATTTGGTGCTGGACTGTGATTCGAATTCGTATCTCGCCCTTCGGGGATCTGACTCTCTCGGAACAGCGTAGTTCAATCATTTCGTTCCTTTTGCCAAGACTGCAATCTTCTCTAGGTCTCCTCCAAAGGTAAGTATGTGGGTCCGATTCCTGATCCAGTACAAAAATATTCATAATTTCATTTCAAGCCCTATCACGTGCATACCGGCCTGCTAGTGAAAATTAACGTGTATTTCTATTGTCTGTTCATGTGTTGCCAACAATTTCTGGTCAAACACGCACACGTCTTATTGTTGGCGAGTAAGCAATTGATACTTAAGCTATATTCGTGGACGATAAAGAAGAACGATAGGAGTGCGGTTCGATTGTCGCTCAGGCACAAAAATTAGTATCCTTATTATAGATTCAAACACATAGCAGCTGGTAAGAAAAACCTATACGGAATATTTAATGTTCTTAGTTAACAATCCGATTACATGTTGGGTTCGTACCTCCGCCACAGAAATTCACACCATGCACTTCATATTTAAATGCATACACACTTTGTTACTTCTGAGTGGAGGTATATCAGACATCTTTCGTGGTTAGTTAAAAGGGATGAAAGGGTCTTGATAGGAGTCCCGGTTTATTACAAAAACTGTCGTGTTTTTTTTTCAAGTTTAGATTTGGTTACTGATACTGGAGAAAATTTCGGTAATTCATGACTCTTTACGGCTACTCAGCAATATGATTAGATTAGATTAGATTAGATTAATACTTGTTCCATACATCATGAATAAGTCGTTTCGTAATGATGTGGAACGTGTCATTTTAATGAAAGATTTCTTTGCATACCAGTATTCAATTTCTTTACAACAACTTTTATTTCTCTCACTCTCAGTCTCTCTCTATCTCTCAGTCTCTCTCTCTCTCTCTCTCTCTCTCTCTCTCTTTTTATTTGTTTGGTGTGCTTGACTATCGGCGAGACACGAAAACTTACGTGAATGCGTTTCTAAGTTTTGAGTACAGTTACGAAAGAAATATAACAACAACTATGAGCATTACTGATTTATGATGCTTAGTTTGCAGTCAGTTCTGAGTATCATTAGTAACTACGCTCCAGTCCCTAAACCTGCTTACAGAAACGCGAATCAGACGCATTATGTATTCCACGCCGTAGCAGCCGCGTCTTTGAGAGGCCAGATGTGGTCACTTCCCAGCCCGCTGTTGGATCACATCGGTTCGTCTTCTTCCTGCTAGTACTGTAACTGAGATTTGGCAACAATACAAGGTATATTTGGCAACTCTGTGATCGACGAGTTACTTCCTGGTGTGCACGGAATTAAGCCTTAACGATCACTTGCCTTTTTCCTGTCATTTCCATTGAATAATCTGAGTTATTATCGCTTGAGGCGTAACAAATGATTGTAAATTTACGGTTTTCAGCCAAGGAAAGTCGTTGCATGTGGAAATCGCAACTAAACTCGTCCTTTAAATAGCGGTTTACGAGTTCTACCAACAATTGGCCTCGAAAGAGGATTGCATAGCACATACCTCTTCGCTATCTCTGTGGTGACGTGCTGACCTCTGAAAAAGCTTCTGTTATGGTTCGCGGTTCCATTCTTGCTGAATGCAACGTTTGTATCCCTTCTGTGAAAGAGCTACAAGCAGTCAGATCAAACATCGATAAGGAAATCGCAAGAAAATACTTTCAGCTCAGAGTGCAATGGTGGAATGCTGCACAACAGGTAACGCCTCGTTCCGCTGCTGACAAGCAAACTTTGGGTCTCTAGGAATACATAACTTTATTTATGAAATGCCACATTTGCATAGCTATTGAGTATGACACAGCATACCAATTAAACACAGACCCAATCGAAATCTAAGTGGGTAGTATTTTACTAATTCGCGCCGATAGATGCACGCTTGTGTACAGATATTCAGTTTTATCAAAGAGACTTTCGTCGTAAGGTTATGTAAGGTTATCGTGGGTAGTTTTATTTCATTTCTTATAACGCAGTGCACAATTTTCGTAAGGTTTCTTTAGGTGTTGTTAAAACAATACTAAACATGAGAGAGAAATTAATCATCAACGATATATGCGAATTCCCTGATGTTATCTATGACAGTCTGAAAATGCACATGCAGTTTATTGATTACATGCATGTAGAAAACTTGTTCTGAGTTAAAGCTGTCAAACAAGGTTTGAAGAAGAATGAAATGCCACTACCAGACGACAGTAATGTAGAAAATACTTTTCTGACTATTTTGGCACGATGCGCTCTCCCTATACAAAAGCTTCGAGATGCACCTGCTGCCTGGCCGTCTATTACACGTGAAAAGAACAAAACGCCGCAGAAGTTAGCCCTTTTTCCACATGCGGCTATTTTGGGTTGAGAATTGAAGGGAATTATGTTCAAAGTTCCATTAAATTGGTAACTTCAGCAGACAGCAGAATTGCGTTGTAAAAACTGTAGCTGCGAATATAATAGAACTCGCGACGTCTTATCTAAGGTGCACGACACTTACCATGTTGCTACTAGCTGTCATCTAGGTAGAACGCCTCCAGAAGTTAACAACAGTTCCTCCAGAACTTCCGCATTTCACAGTGCTGTGAGATAATCCATATGGCCGGATCTAGACTTCTGAGAGACATACAGTTACAGCTTTTCTTTTGCGCTGCAGGGCGTTTTCAACAAACAGATAACGGAATAGAGTAGCTGAATTGGAACGGAACACTTCCTATTTAAATTTCTGCATCCTACACTGTTGGAAGTTCTGTGTAGGTGGCAGTTACGTGATTTTATTTCGGTGATTACAAAATAGAGTCGAATGTATGCACTGGGTAGCCGAGGCAGCTAGTTCATGGCGATTCGGTCAACCAAGTAAATGAATGTACTGAACATGCTGCCTACCACTACAGGGAGCCTGTGTGTCAGAATTCTTATGGAGTGTGCCGCAACGGTGCTATGATAGAAAATGACGTTCGTTTTCTCTAGAATATAACAACGATAGGTTCCGGGGTGGAGTCCTGGGAAGCAAAATATTAATGTTTCGTCTCGGCTTTTCAGTTAAAACATCTAGCTTCTGCCGAGAATTGCGATATGTCACAGTTGATTGTGCTTCGATAACAATCCGACTAGGTTCTGGGTTCGAATCCCTGTCCAACACAAAGCTTTACCTCGCGGAATTTCAAATAAGTTACCTGTGAAGAGACACTATTTAACATCTCTCGTAGTTCGTTAACAGGGACAATAGATGCTGGGTAGGAATTCGTGTCCGTTGAAAATGTTTACGGTATGTAATTTAAAGTTGATATTTGCTAACTGATACTGTCTGAAATCGACGTATATCACTCTCTGTATGCCTAGTCAGGAATGACTCTTAGTTTCCGTCAGTCACGAGATCTTAGTCTGCATGAGCTGGGTTTGAATCCATATGCAGAACGAGTCGGTTAGTCGTGCCATTTGAAGTTCATATATATTCTCAAGTAGCTGCTCGTGAATAACTTAAATTTTTAATGTCATTTTGTGTTAAATAACAAGTACTGTATGTTACTTTGAAGAGGAAGTCGTGAATACGACGAACTTACTACGTGCATTACCTATCGGACGTAATAATGAGAGTGGTAACATTTCAGGTATGTCATTTATTGCAATAAATGTGAGCTTACAAGACTTGAGGACAGTCTTATCTGTGATAAGGTGTTCCCTGATATTTGTAGTATCGTGGTATTACTTTACATCTTGGGTTATTGCTATAAAGAGCCGAGTTTTCTAGTGGTGACTTGTTGGAGCCATTTTCAATAGTCAAACGTCTGTACCAAGGAGCGATTAGAGGACCTGCTATACAGCTGCGTTATGTGGGTTGCATGCGAATCCGGCGAAATGCAATTCAGGTCGTTCGGATACTTTTGAGCACGACTGTACCTCTCGCGCCAATGTCCGAGGGCTTCACTGCGGTCATTTACGGTGCGGTTCTCCTCTTGCTACCTGCGACGGTCGTTCGCTGCTGTACGGGAAGCCAGGATCCGTTTACCTTAAGACTTTCCTCTTACTTGTTGAAACTGTTCGCGTGTTTTTGTATTTCTACAGCTTCTGTGAACAGGCGCGTGTGATAGTGCTTATCTACAGCCACAACTTCGGTGTCGGCGAATTTTATTATGTGGTCGGTCTCACTCAGTGCGTGCTCTGCCACGCCCGATTTATCCACCTGCCCCAGCCTGCAATGTCACTTATGTTCTTTTATCCTGGTGTTAATTGATTGCCCAGTCATTCCGACATAAACTTTTCCGCATATGCATGTTATACGGTATATTCCCGATATTGCAAGTGGGTCCCTTTTCTCCTTTGCCGATCTAAGACACTTTTTGATCTTCCCTGTCGGTTTGAAATTCGTCTTTACGCCATGTTTGCGCAATATACGGCCGATACCGTCCGTCAATCTGGGAATATGTGGCAGAAAGGCCGTACGCAACATTTCTTTTTTCTGATTCCTTACTTAGGCGAGTGTTTGGCTCTTTTACACTTCTAATATCATTTGTGGAGTACCCCTTGCTTCTCAGAACACTTTCCAGGTGTTGAATTTCACGTCTGAGTTGCTGCGGCACACATATTCGTCCTGCTCGCGTTACGAGCGTATTAATCATGCCTATTTTTTGGCTCGGGTGGTGGTTTGATAGTTTGTGCCGGTATCGGTCCGTGTGTGTCGGTTTTCGAAATACGCTCGGTCCCAGGTTTTCGCTATCCCTTGTGACCAGCACATATAGGAATGGCAGTTTTTGTCCTTTTCTACATCCATAGTAAATTTTATGTTGGCATGGAAGCTGTTCAAGTGTCTTAGGGAGTCACCGAGCTATTCTTCACCATGGCTCCACACAACGAAATTACTGAGTAGTCCAGACTACGTAGTATAACGACTTCAAGCGAAGCATGTGGTTTCAAAAATAGTCTCATAGACCTGGACTTTATTTTTCTTCTCTTCGTTATGAGACCATAATTTTAAAGACTGAAGTACCTATTCGGAAAAATACACAGTGATGTACAATTTTTGCAACAAAGCTGTCTCAGTATGCTTAGCCTACATGAGAAACTCAATAAATGAACATAAATTGACCAACTTTTTAAATTCCGCGAAGCACTCACTTATTCGTAAGCTTCGGTGAATAGAGCTGAAATGAAGGATGAATACATTGGGAATCCATTGATGTTAAAATACAACCGGGGTACTTTGATGGCCTGGATAATATTATATCACAACTGGAAACGAGGTTTTCACATTGTGATAAGCTGCTTTCCATTACATTAAACGATACTACTCAGTTCGACAATGTTACCAGCATTTCCCTGTAGACGGCATGGACTCATTATTGCAAACATATGGTACGTGTTTCAGTCGCTCACAGTTGCTTATAGAACTGGAGACTGTATTTTCTTCCCAGTATGAACAAGTATTTCACTCCGTCAGTTTGGGAGACGTTGTCAAAAGAGTGATTGAGTATGAAACAGATCAAATCCTTACAGAAGCTTTCAAACTACTTTTTCCAATTGCTATCATTTCTACAACAAGTGCTTCAGTTAAAAGGAGTTTTTCTTGTGTAAAACGCGTAAAAACATATTTGTAGAGCCGTATGGCCCAGGATCGCTTATCAGCTCTCACTTGTACCGCAACTGAAAAACCAGTACTGTGAATACTTGAAAGCCGAGACACATGGTATGACGATGTCATCAAAAGCTTCGGAAGAAGCAGTATTGTGGAGTTAATTTGTTTTACAACTAACGACGCTGAAACGCCAAATATACCAGTACTTTTGTAAATAAAAGTGGATGTCATTATTCTCTTTTTCTTTTTCTGCTTCTTATTATTATTACCACAGTAGTAGTGGTAGTAATAGTAGTAGTAGTGGTCGTGAGGAATGCTAGGTATTCCTACATTAAAACTGCGCTGTCCTCTCTTCTCACCAGTAAGGCCCCCGTGACGTTCCCATTGGTCATGTGTCTCACAGTGGCTGCTATGTGGTGGCTATGTGCTGGCCACTTTATAAGCGAAGTTGACTCTGAAACCACTGTTTATTTTATTTTTTAACTGCATTTTGCCTCTCTACTACGAGGGTTGGAACTTAAACAGTGGCAACTATTTTATTCCACAACCGATACTAAAGAGATACATGTTTGCACCTGTTAGTGTCTTGCAAAGTACTCACCAGCGTCTTGTAGAACCCGTTGCCAGCGATATGGAAGGCTTAGTATACCGTTAGCAGAGCCTGTTCTGTTGGTGGTGCAAATGGAGCGGTCTACTGCCTGTCGAATCTCTGGAACAGTTCTGAGGCGAATACCTCGAAGTGGATCCTTCATCTTCGGAATCAAATCAAAGTCACAAGGACTTAAGTCCGGATAGTATGGTTGATGGTACAGTACTTCCCAGTCCCAGCGACCGAACAGAGCAGCCACAGCTTTCGCTGTAAGCGCCCGCGCATTGTCGTACAAAATGATGGGTGGGTCTTGAAGACCTTGATGAAACTGTCGTGCTTTACGACCTCTGGCGCATTCAATCTTGATCCGAAAACACAGTGACACCGTTACGTTAGACCGCTCGCTCACAGGTGACTGTTTCCCTCGATTGTGCGCACGCCGGTGACGCGGGTCAGGCGAGTCCATTTGCTCGGAGGTAAAGTAGGTACGTCAAAAAAGTGTGCTATCAGCGACAATAGTAGATTCCATTGCATAGAGTCTCCACAGAAGTGTTGCCACTATTTAAGTTAAACCCTACGTGTAAGTATCACTCAGATGGAACTTAAAAGACATTTTGTTATACTTCTAATCGATATGTAATAGCGAAATTTATAAACGTATTTCCAGGGAAGTTCTATTGGTCCTTTGTCCGCACTAGAATAATTTCTGCGTGAGAGTTTCGTCAGGATGAAATTGGTGTGTACTATCTGCCAGCGGCCACCCTGACACTGCCTGGCTAGTGGCAACTCTTGTGATCGCAACACTTCAAGCACGTAAATGAAGTGGCGGTAGCTCGATACATGTGTGACGTGTATGGGGTGTGTGTCACTGAATAACTCACCTCAGAAAATCGTTTTCTCGCTTGAAATAGGGTTGTTTTGACGTGAATTGTTCGACATTCGGGTAGACACTGCGCATTAATGATGACTGCCTTTATAGTTTCCACTATAGACCCTGTCAGGATGCCCGTTAGTTGCCTAATGTGATGATAGTGATCATTTAACCTTAATGCAAAATTTGCAGTCAGTGTGCAAAGTACGGAAGTTAGATGTAACGGTACTACATGCTGTAAATGAAAGAAAGAAAACGTTGTGCTATCCGCTGAACAATTTCTACGGAAGGTGCGACAATGATAAAAAAAAAAAAAATTATTTTTCTACTGGAAAATGTTATTCAATATATAAATTACAACCAGCAGAAAAATTCTCTAATCGGGGAACAAAAAATATATTTAAAAGAATGTCTCATTCTACCTTCCTCAAAAACTTTAAAATTATCTCATAACTTTCGGCATGCGAACATTTCGTCCTTTTTTTTTAATTCAGCTCACTTCAACTCCCACAAGTTCCACTAACTGTAACTCACCCATACCCACCAATCCAGTGCTGAAAATCGCTCATAACTTTCCACTCACAGTTGTCCATGCTCACTCACTCATTCAGCCCAGATAATTGTCATTATCTCTTAGTGCCTCTCTGTCATTGTCTCCTGTGTCCTGTGTCTCAGCCACAGACCCTTTCGCTCTGTCCTACTGTCACAGTATGCTCTCACTGTCACTGTCTCCCTCTTGCTCTCTCTTACTGCTCATATGTCATTCTTTCCTTCATACAGCTGGTTGCTTCTCCCTGTCACCCTCTCGCGCGTCTTCGTTTTCACTGTCATATATTCTGTCCGCCATTATCACTGCCTCTCACACAATGCTCTTCTCTTTCAGTTTATTCCTAGCATCCCCCCCCCCACCTCTTCCCCCCTATTGCTCTGTCTCCTTCACTCATTCACTAGCACTGATCTGTGAGTGTCAACAAAGTTCGACTGCCCCTGTGTCCATATCTTTCTCTCACACTGCCACTGTCTCCATCGCTCTTTCTATAACAAACCATTGTCTACTACACTGCTGTAGTTATTACTTTTCCGTCTCTTTTCCACTGCCACTCTCTTCTTCTCTCTCTGTGTAAAAAAGCGTGAATATATTCGCATGCCAAAATTTTTGGCAAAAAATTTAAATGTGCTGAGGAAGGTACAATCGGCCCGCACGGTGTCGCTACGCTGTTAGAGGCACCAGGTTGCAGACAGCGCGGCTCCTCCCACCGGAGTTTCGAGTCCTCCCTCGGGCATGGGTGTGTGTGTTGTCCTTAGCAGAAGTTAGTTACATTTCTATATCTATATCTATTTGATTACTGTGCTATTCACAAAAAAGTGTCTGGCAGAGGGTTCAAATAACCACCTTCAAGCTGTCTCTTTACCGTTCCACTCTCGAACAGCGCTAAGGAAAAACAAGCACTTAAATTTTTCTATGTGAGCAATGATTTCTCTTATTTTATCGTGATGATCATTTCTCCCTATGTAGGTGGGTGCGAACAGAATGTTTTTTCAACCGGAGGAGAAAACTGGTAACTGAAATTTCATGAGAAGATATCGTCGCAACGAAAAACTCTTTTGCTTTAATGATTGCCACACCAGTTCACGTATCAAGTCTGTGGCACTACCTGCCCTATTTTGATATAATACAAAACGAGCTGCCATTCTTTGAACTTTTTCGATGTCATCCGTCAGTCCCACCTGATGTGGATCCCACACGTGACAGCAGTACTCCAGAATAGGGCGGACAAACGTGATGTAAGCACACTATTTAGTAGACTGCAACCTACATCCTTCTGAATCTGCTTGGTGTATTCATCTCTTGGTCTCCCTCTACGATTTTTACCCACCACGCTGCCCTCTCGTCAAGTTGTGCCACAAATTTCTCTTCTCCCCAATTCTATTCAATACCTCCTCATTAGTTATGTGATCTACCCCCCTAATCTTTAGCATTATTCTACAGCACCTCATTCCGAAAGCTTCTATTCTCTTCTTGTCTAAACTATTTATCGTCCACGTTTCACTTCCATACATGGCTACACTCCATACAAACACTTTCAGAAACGACTTTCTGACACTTAAATCTATGCTCGATGTTAACAAATTTCTCTTCTTCAGAAATGCTTTCCTTGCCATTGCCAGTCTACATTTTATGTCCTCTCTACTTCGACGATCATCAGTTATTTTGCTCCCCAAATGACAAATCTCATTTACTACTTTAAGCGTCTCATTTCCTAATCTAATTACCTCAGCATCACCCGACTTAATTCTACTACATTCCATTATCCTCGTTCTGCTTTTGTTGATGTTCATCTTATATCCTCCTTTCAAGACACTGTCCATTCCGTTCAACTGCTCTTCCATGTCCTTTGCTGTCTCTGACAGAATTACAATGTCATCGGCAAACCTTAAAGTTTTTATTTCTTCTCCATGGATTTTAATTCCACTCAGAATTTTTCTTTTGTTTCCATTACTGCTTGCTCAATATACAGATTGAATAACATCGGGGATATGCTACAACCCTGTCTCACTCCCTTCCCAATCACTGCTTCCCTTTCATGCCCCTCGACTCTTATAACTGTCATCTGCTTTCCGTGCGAATTGTAAATAGCCGTTCGCTCCCTGTATTTTACCCCTGTCACCTACAGAATTTGAAAGAGAGTATTCCAGTCAACATTTTCAAAAGCTTTCTCTAAGTCTACAAGTGCTAGAAACGTAGGTTTGACTTTTCTTAATCTGGTTTCTAAGATAAGTTGTGGAGTAAGTATTGTCTCCCGTGTTCCAACATTCCTACGGAATCCAAACTGATCTTCCCCGAGGTCGGCTTCTACCAGTTTTTGTATTCCTCTGTAAAGAATTCGTGTTAGTATTTTTCAGCCGTGGGTTATTAAACTGATAGTTCGGTAATTTTTACATCTGCAACATGTGCTTTCTTCGGGTTCAGATTGTTCAAATATCTCTGAGCACTATGGGACTTACCTTTTGAGGTCATCAGTCCCGAGAACTTAGAACTACTTAAACCTAGCTAACCTAAGGCATCAGACACATCCATGCCCGATGCAGAATTCGAACCTGCGACCGTAGCGATCGCGCGGTTCCAGACTTTAGCGCCCAGAACCGTTCGGCCACCCCGGCCGGCCTTTCTTCGCGATTGGAATTATTTTATTCTTCTTGAAGTCTGAGGGTATTTCACCTGTCTCAGACATCTTACCCATCTAATGGTAGAGTTTTGTGAGGGCTGGCTCTCCCAAGAATATCAGTAGTTCTGATGAAATTTTATCTACTCCTTGTTTCGACTTAGGTCTTTCAGTGCTTTGTCAAACTCATCACTAGTATCATATCTCCCATTTCATCTTGATCTACATCCTCTTCCATTTTCATAATATTGTTCTCAAGAACATCGCCCTCGTATAGACCCTCTATGCACTCCTTCCACCTTTCTGCTTTCCCTTCTATGCTTAGAATTGAGTTTCCATCTGAGCTGTGGATATTCATGAAAGAACAGATGAAGTATCTAAATGATTTACATTAAGTAGTGTGCCAGTCCAGGGACCGATGACCTCAGCAGTTTGGTCCCTTAGGAATTCACACATATCTGAACTTTTTTTAAATTTTTTAAGGTGGAATGAGGTATCGTGTACATCACTGTAGAGTCAGAGACTTTTAAATAACCAGGAACATGTTCGAATTTTTGTGGTCCGAAGAAAGTACTATTGCGTTGGTTCCCTTCTTTTTCCTGCGGCAGCAGTGAATGTATCTCATAAGAAATAAAAATGAATGTGATCGTCAGTCATATTTAGAGAACAAGTTTTTTTGTATGGCCATCCTCCGCAGCAAGCACAGAAATAGATTTGTTAATAAATTCTGATAAATAATGAGTTGTTAATTATAAAGGGTCATAAATGTAACCCATTTTAAGATATACAAATACATTTTAAACAGCGTTAGTATTTGGTAAACGTAAATAGGCGTTATTGTTCTAGCTTTAAGTCGGAGTGAGCGTGCAGGCCAGTCTTTTCACCGAATATCCTCCCATTCTGGAAATTCCTCCACTTGTGCAGTTCAAAGCGTCAACCATAAAAATGTTCCTCGTTGCACCTCTGAATAGATGCATGTGGGGAAGCAGTACAGTGCCACAATAACGGTGTCTGGTGAGTGTACCATTTTCAAAAATGTGGGGGTCAGTAAGCCCATGAAACATCATTGCTCCCCACACCATAACACATAGACGAGAAAAACGATCATGTTCGACAATGTTCCTGGGCGCATCACATGTTCCCATCACTCGCCATATGAGCGTACGACCAGAATCACTACTCAGACTGAATCTGCTGTCATCAGAGAATAGCACACGTCCCCACTCCACGTTGCTGCAGTCCCTATGCTCTTGGCAACATAGCAAACGGTCCCACCGTTGTCCGGTTGCAGATGGTGCACAACGTACTGGTCCTCGGAAGAAAAGACCATCCCCCTCCCCCCCCCCCCCCACCAGCCATGCTACTGTGGACTGTCAGACTGAGTGCCTGGCAGTCATGTTAAATTGATTGAAACCGCTGTTTGGTGTGGGTCTCTTCTTTCCTTTTGTAAAATGTTGATACTGTAGCCGACCGTGGCCAACAGCTTACTCAACTGCGGGCAGCAATGCCTGTGGTTCGGAACGCTCCCCATGAGTGTTTCGAAAGTGCTGTGAGCAGTACTGAACCCCAGGCTTACACTCGTCCACATTTCGTCCTTCTTACAACGATCCTTGTCCGTGTCGATTCAATCAGATGTTGTCTCCAGGCCATTTTTATAATGAATATGACAAACAAAGTCTTCCTTAACTGCTCACTGATCGATGGACGCTGTCTTTCCCCGTTCCTTCAGCTGCCTCGTACGTCGCACCAACTCCACCTGCCGTTAAGGTCATGCTGTCCTCGCACCAAGTTACGTCCAACTTTTCGTTGACGTGTAGGAGACTTTGGGCGATAACCTCCAGGACTTCCGTTCATTGTTACTGAGTAGTTAATATGTTACGTTACTTTATGTGTCTTGTATTTTAAGTTCTGCAGAACAGTGTATCAATCTTAACTGGCACTATCCTAATAAAATGTGCATTTTAAGATATATCTTTTCAGAGAGAGAGAGAGAGAGAGAGAGAGAGAGAGAGAGAGAGAGAGAGAGAGCTGTAGCATCCCACTCGTGTTTTCGAAACTAATCGCTACTGGTTACAATTATGTCCCAAACATCTGATGTACGATACTTGTGCCGGAATGTTATGCACAGAAATGCTTCACACTCATCATTTTTAAATTTTGTTTCCTTCTAGTGGGCCATCACTTCATTCTTGGTACTAGAGGCACAATATGACGCTTGCTTCGATTAGTCTTCATTTCTGATCGACTAGTTGGAGTCTCACTAGTTTTGTAACGGAGTGGTAAAAGAACACGTAAACGGACAACACAGTAAGAATCTCAATTTTACTTAACGAGTATCTCCCTCCCATAGATACTGCACCTTTTTCCATTGCCACCAGGTCAAACGTTTTCACTAACGCACAGCGTAATGAAATAATGGTTCGCATTATGTTGACTTTGTTTCCAGCAGCATATGCACATGTGATATACGTTACATTACAATATTTTTTTGAAGGGTGAACTCTGCGATGCACACCTGGTGTATTTTGCATGCGCGCTCGTTACCGCACACCACTTCATGTCTAATGTGGTGTGTCGCGAGGGAGGCATGGTAAAGCGTCATTAAAAATTCCACACACACCCGCAAAGGGGCGTAGTTTTCATTCGTCAGGTTTACTGTGCGTTGTGGATTCTGATTACAGTCCTGGTGAACATGAATAATATTTAGGTTTTATTACATGGTTTATAAGCTGCATGGTTGGGGTAGATATTACTCCTTTCCAGTTTCAATAAAATACAAATATTTGTATTCGTATTCACACAGATAGTAGGGGCACAGTTTTCTTATTGTTATGCTTAAATTTTCACTTCTAGTGCGTTCTAAGAATTATTTTTATGAGGCATTTATATCGTAATCCTGTTGTTTAATGTAGCGAACTTCCATTGATAAAAAATTAATTTTTTCAGGTATTTCGTTGCTTATGACATAATAGCTGCTCAACAAAGTCTCGTACAGTGATATAAATTGACCGGTAGATTCAGTGGCATGTGTGAATACTGTCTGCAAAATTTGTTATGAATAGTGTTAGCGGTAAGGCAGCAGTAATTTATCACGTCATAGCTGAAGCTGAAGCTTCACTGAATGAGAAACGAAAATATAGTAAGCGATAAATTTCCTTCTTTCATTATTTTGCACGCATGTCTACAAAAAAACGTTTCAAAGAAGTTTTAAATTATGTGTAATGTAAGTGGGATGTAACGAAATGTACTTGTTCTCAAATACTTTACGAATATAATGGGTAGTCTGCACGCCGTGGGTTATACTGCCTCAAGATATGTACACAGTTTCTAGCTTAAATATTTGACTTACTGTGTTACATTATCAACGCAAGAATAAACAGTTGCATGAGTAGGCTATGATAGAATTTTAAATATTGAAATTCGGTCCAGAATTATGTAAAATACTGAAAATCAAAATTTTATAGCTTCTGGAAGCCGTTGGATATGTAACCTAGAGCTGGAATAACGCACCGTGCTAGTGGTTCAGTCACATAGATATAATACTAGAGGTGAATATTCGGACACGTCGTTACGCTAAAATGAACATGCAACATGTAAAATAGTTTCAACTCCATTGCGGCTTTGCACTAAAATACCATCTAAACGAATCATTACTGGGTGCAGACCCCGACAGGTAACGTATAAGTTTAGTACATTCTGAAACTTTGAACTATATACATGAAACTATGAAATCACACCTTTTTGTGTGTTCATAGGATTTCTCAACCGGAGTTAACATATATAGATTCTTTCAGATTGTAAAGTGAAAAACTATAGTTCCGGCCACATGATGGCTCCTTGACGAATACCAATATCATTAGAGACAGAAATATTCGTTCAAAGCCGGCCGCGGTGGTCTCGCGGTTAAGGCGCTCAGTCCGGAACCGCGCGACTGCTACGGTCGCAGGTTCGAATCCTGCCTCGGGCATGGATGTGTGTGATGTCCTTAGGTTAGTTAGGTTTAAGTAGTTCTAAGTTCTAGGGGACTGATGACCACAGATGTTAAGTCCCATAGTGCTCAGAGCCATTTGAACTATTTTTTCGTTCGTTCAAAACCTCGCAGTATCTCAGGATGTACAGATAACGAAAACTTGAAGTATATTGTAACTTTAGTATACATTTTCTTTTGTGGACATGTCATACTACTGTGAAGTAAGCCACGGCAGTGTGAATGACTCTATTACTTTTTCCAGTCGAACTGAAAAAAAAAATATCTTGGCATCTTAGCTATCATTCTCAGCTTCTACGTGGCACATTCTTTGTAGCGATGTCCGTACCGTCATAACTGAGGGATCTTCAAACCGGTGAACACGTGTTACCTACAGCGACACACCAGGCGAGTGCACATTAGCACTCTGTGACGTGTGTTTCGAGAGCACATTGTCCACCTGCGACATACCAAGTGAATTCTGCAACTGTCACAGTCTGTAGCGCTCTCAAGTCCTGGGCAGTAATGTCTTGTGTGCCCCTTAAGTGTAACTGGCGCATTTAGTTTTCTCCATCGATCCTGAGAGTATGTAACAATAGCAAGGAATCATCCTGTGTATTTTAAGGATATTGTCTCATTAATATAAGCACCATAGAGACACGGAGATAGAGAGCGAGTGGGATGAGGAGCAACTTCTCTACGGTCTATAAAAGAGAGAAATAAATTTGAATGATTGTGATGATGATGAGGCAGGTGTGAAAAGTATGGTACATAATTTTCTTACATTTGCTGTGCATATGTATTATACAAAATTGTTAGTTTCTCAGCGCCTGGATGATGATGCTGCCGATGCTACAGCTGATGTTAGTTGCTTTTTTTAAGAACTTCATTAATTTCAGACTACTCATTTTAGTCTTTATATTAGGCCATTATCATGTGCATCTGAAAGTTATGCTATAGAGAAGTTTCAGGTGCTTTTGATAATTGCCTAAAGTTCTAAAAAGGCAAGTGCAGTGACTTGTCATTAACGTTTCAGATTGTCGCAAAACTATTTCACGTTGCTCGAGCAGTCCACGGGTGTACTGCCTCAAATCTGTATTACCGTGCCCCAAAACTGTCACAACTTGTCGCCAGACTAATTGTACTGGTACAAAAACTGCATTACCAGCTCTGAAAACTCTATCAGCTTGCTCCACAATTGCGTTAAGCCCAAAACCTCCATCAATGTACCCCCTGAAAAGAATCATACAGTCCTGAAACAGTAGCAACGAGACACAAAACTCGATCAGCTGGTCCCAAAACTCTTCCAGCTTTCCCACAAAACTGTAACAACTTGCCCCAAATCTGTACCAAGTTGCTCCCCAAAGTGTATCATCTTGTCCTGTATGTGTATCAACATCCCCAAAAACTGTTTCAACTTACCCCCAAAGCAGGATGTACCTGCCACAATACTGTATCAATTAGTCCCCAAACTGTTTCAACTTGCCTCAAAACTGTATCAACTTCAGCCCATGAAACTATCTATGCTTCCTTGAACTAAGTCAAATTAGCTAATGGATGTAATAACTTGCCCTTCTGAAACTGTACCAGTTTGCGCTGAAACTGCAACAGTTGACTGACAACATGTACATATCACATGAGCTGTTACAGTTGCAGAGCAGGATGTGTCACTGCAGAGAAGGTAATATGTTTTGCTGGCAAATTGTTACAATTCTGGGGCACGGTATTACAGTTGGGTGAAAGTTTATAAGATTTTGGGGGGAAGCTGTTATAGTTGTTGAGCTAGTTGTTACAGTTTCATGGGAAAGTTGTTGCAGTAGCAGGGCAAACTGTTACATTTGTGGAGCAAGTTGTTACACTTTCAGGCTTCAATTTGTTACAGTCGCAGAGCAAGTCGTTCTAGAAATGGGGCAAGTTATCGTAGTTGTGGAGTAGCAAGTTTATATACTTTTGAGGTAAAATGACGCAATGTCACTACAACAGGGGCAACTGTTGGGACAGGTCACAACTTGCCAGGCAGAATCTCAAATTTTCTTTTTCATTTCGTGGTGAGACTTGCTGATGCCTGTGTCTGTGAGTTTTGTGGACAGTAACATTTCATAAATATACTGCTCTGTCCTGAGTCTGAACATGAATCTGAGAAATAGTTTTGGGATGAGTTAGAAAGCTTACTTCATTCCTGACCCTAGCATGGAACATCTCTACCTTCTCTTGATTCTGTCCTTAAGGTAGAATGGGGTGCCATTCCTATATGGAAATTCGGGCATCTCATTGAAAGCATTCCGTCATGAGCTCATGCCATTATATAAGCTATGTAGAGTGTGGGACTGCTTTTGCCCATAACATGTCTGAAATGATGACATATGGGCCATTTGTTACAGTTTATTGCAATCTGTTGTGATGTACTAAGCTGATTTTCCTTGTGACAGTAAAATTACAAAAAGAAACATAACTCCAACAGAAACATATATAGCAGAAATAATAGCTGCTTCTTCACTGGAGAAGACTTAAAAAATATAGAACAAATTTAATGATACTGTAGCTATCCTGTCAAAAAATAAAAACTGTTTCTACTGGTATTAGCATTTACAGTTACACACAATTATAAAATTTAATAATTTGAGTGAATGTTGCGTAATAAAAATAATATAGTGAATGATTCAATAAGTTTAAAGTTTCAAGTTTGTTGATATCTTCCACAACAAACACAGTGTCTCAGCATGCAAAAGAATGTTAAATAGAATATTTTTGTAGTCACTTGTAGGCACTTGTTGGAGATATTGTATTACTCTCTATTACAGATTCTAATCCGTCTGTGCCTAATATTGGATGCAAAAATTATGAACAGGAATTTTTCAAATCTCGATGAATGCGTAATTCTTCCGAAAAAGGCAAGCTGAAGCAGAGTCTGCGCTGAAAAAGATTTAAACCTATTTCTAAAATCCTGCGGAGAATGGGGCAGCTATTCCCAAAAAAAGAAAAAGAAGAAAAAGACGACGGAGAAGAGGAAGATAGATAAAAAAAGAAAACAAGTCTGAAAAATGTAAAGAACGTAATGTGTTCATGATAGCAGGTTACAGAGAAGTTGGAGGAAAAGAAGAAGTAGACGACGATTACAATGATGATGTAGAATAAGAAGAAGGGGATGAATACAGTGAAGTAGATGCTTCTGACGAAGGACAAGAAGAAGAGGATGATTACTAAGAGGACAATGAGTTTCTAATTCGAAGACAGTCTTCATTGACTTGCAGCAGATATCGACTTTGTCCACTGGAATAACCCATACACATTGGTAGAGCTATTACTTTTCTGGATAGCTTCGACAGTGTTAGGCAGAAATTTATACGATAGTAGCATAATAGCTACTGAAGAGTTAATCTGAGTAGCATCGAGTGCAGAATGAAGTTTACAATGCCTAGAGAAAAAGTGATAGACTCAACTGCAGACTGGTGAGCTGCATACAAGAACATTAACTCTTTCATGGAGAAGTGTGCTTAGATAAGTAATGATGAACGCACTCAACCGTATCAAATCTTCACCAAGTTACCAACTAAAACTAGACTACACAAGATGAAGAAGGTTGAGAAAACAGGTTTCAACAGTTCCAACTTCTCAGAGGTTTTTGTTGCCATTAGATGTATTAAAAAAAACGGCCTTGTGCCCGTAGGATTCGCCCACTGATGGTTCTGTACAGATTCTGTTACGTGTGTCGAAAGTTCATCCATTCTGGGAATCAAGAATCTCGACCATTATTCCCTGATACTCGCAAGATAGTGGTCCTAGGGATTCAAAGACTTTCGAGAATGTTTTAATTTCAAGTGAAAGTTAGACAACGAGTAACAATAGGAAAAAAAATATTGATTGATGGAATTAAAAATTTACATTTTTAAAAATTTTTTCCTTTACTTGTATTGTGAAGCCTCAGGTCTTGCCGAATTTCACGATTATATGACAAGGGGATGTACACTATAGGTTATAATGAGAGAGTGTGTGAGTATCAAATTATGTAACTTGACTGGATATTGTGATTACATTGACTTCGAAGTTTAACTTTTTTACACTGCCGATTTATCATCGTCTTCAGTAGGTGACTTAAATTTCAACTTGATACTCCTACTCATTCATGAGAAAAGGGGGACTTGACAGACAGATACATAGACCGATATAATTACAAATTCATAATTTTCGCAATTTTCCTCTACTTACATAGTGAAACTTTGATTCTTGCCAAATTTCTTGATCCTAGACTAATAGGAATCAGCCCATAAGCTTTGATAAGTGGGTTTGGGAGTATCAAAATATGTGACAGTAATCATTTGGTTTCATTGACGTTGAAGCTTACATTTATTACACTGTCAAAGGACCATTGACCTTAGTATTCCGTAGATTAGGGATCTAACAGATAAATGGACATATAATCTGGTAACAAAAGAAAACAAAGTAGTTTTCGTATTATGTACTTAAAAATTATCTTTTTCGGATTTTTTCTATTGGATGTACTGTGAAACTCTGCTTTTTGCCAAATTTCATGGTTCTCGGTCAACAGAAACACCCTTTAGGTTCCGATGAGTGAGTTTTCTAGTATCAAAATATGTGACTTATTTGACTACATATTTTTATGGCACTGGCTTAGAAACTTCAAATTTTTTACCGTCAAGAGGCCGTAGAGGAGACCTTAGTAAGTGACGTAAATTTCAACCTGCCACCACTTCCGGAGAGAAAGTATTTTTAACAGTCAGACAGATGGAGCAGATAGACAACAAAGTGATCCCATAACTTTTCTGTTGTAATCGACTGAGGTGCGGAAATCTGAAAAACAATTTGCTTGTGGTAGGCATTATTATCATATTGCAATGGTAAATGCATTATGGGCCTGGAAAGATAGTTGGATGAAAGGTGAGGAACCTGCAATTGCTTTTCGCAAGCATAAGATGTTGTCAATGACAAAGTCCTGGAAATAACATTGTATACTTTGCTAATTGTGGTCGACAACTGCACTTGAAGCTATATGTTATATCAGCAGTCGTGCCTATTTGTGTTTCAATATTACGGGAACAAATGTTACATAACAAATTTAAATAAATTTAATATGTTGGACAGATATCGATCATCGCTTGTCTACTAAACTATCGTATATTGCAGCAGTGCTAATAAGTGAGCTGTATGAACTTTAGTAAGGAGAAACATTTAATCTGAATGTTCATTGTTCTTGGAAAACGTGGTACAACAACTGCGCTTAGATCGATAACAAGTGCCACTTAACCTGAAATTTTTATCAATATTGCCAGCACTCAAGTTACTCGTATTTTTTTAATTTTGTAGAGTAATTAAATTATAATAGCAGTACCACGTATGTTTTGTATTGGAAGTCTGCTACACGAGTACAACGTAATTATTTCATTTACCTACAAATTTTCATTTATGATCACAGATCTGTAATTATAGCAACATGCGTGTAAGTGTGTGTGTGTGTGTGTGTGTGTGTGTGTAAATGTGTATCTGCTTGTGTTCTATAAATAACAAATGATTTTATATTTGTACCAACTGTAATTTTCGAATTATCGACTTTCCATCTCCGATTTGTTGCACAGTCGTCGGTGACTAAGCGTCATCTCCATCATGTTCCAGCACTATCTTTGGCAGTGTTCTGATGAATGTAAAGATAGCAGAAGTACTCCTTGTACATTATGGAAATATTATGTCAAATGATGTATCCCATTAAAAAATCTCATCAATACAATTTCAACATCCCGTCCTAAAATTGTGTTTATTCAGTTTCTCTATAATTTAGCTACGTTGCACGTGAGTTTATGATTTTTAAATGACATATTTTGATCAAATTTTGGTTTTACTTAAGAGCTGATAGTGGGTAATATAAGTTTAGAGAGGTCTGACGCCACATTTCTGGTCTTTGTATATTGCAGCCTTCCTTAGACGTTACTTTTGTCCACTAGGTCCAATCTGTTGCAATAAATCAGTATGGTCGACAATATTTCTGCTGAATAACAAGAACCACAAACCCCAACCTCTAATGTTTTCATTAGCTGAAACCTTACTGAAAAGCTTTCGAAAATGACATGTGACTACTGCTCTATGAACCTCATATTGAATTGAGAACACTCTTAGCCTGCTTAGTGTAGTATTTTACCTATCAAGCGTTTCCTGAATCATTAGTTAAGCCTAACTTCTAATTTCAGCGTCTGTTTATCGTGTTATTATTGCCACTAGTGTTCGGGCATGGAAGTAACATTGAGGCTCCTACTTAGAGATCCCAAAATGATTTTTATGCATCAATTAGTCGGGTAAGTGTGTGTGTCTATGTGTGTGTGTGTGTGTGTGTGTGTGTGTGTGTGTGTGTGTGAAATAACAATGTGACAGTTTACGTAATCGTAGCATTTTTTGCGTGCAGACGTATTTTTGCAGAGTTTTAGGTGTGGAATGGCCATTGTGACGCTTCACAGGCTTAATAAAACAATTTAGATGTGAAAAATATTTAATCTAAGGACAATAATATTGTGCATTTGACATAAACACTGAGTTATTTGTATTTCTGACGTTTTTGTTAGAGATTTATAAATTTTGGAAGGACAGTGTGACCCTTGGCAAGCACGATAGAATCATTTAGGTGTGGAAAGTAGATTGAGGCTCTGTTGTGCATTATACCATCTATAGATCATACTTAGTGCTCGCTATTACTGCTTAAAACTTAAATTCATGGTGTAACATTGTGTGTGTGATCGTTTTTGGTATGCATTGTTGCCACATTTTAGATGTGGGAATACTCCAAGATCCACCATTCATGAAATTTTTGTCTTAAAAGCTTTTGAACATTCTGCAAAAATTGGGATTTGTCAGATGCTTCTGAGCACTACAAAGATGCGTACTCTTGGGATTTCATCTGAATGCATGCTTAAATTCTATGTTATGATTGTCTCATTTTCATACTACGTTTGCAATGGGGAGCAAGATAGCGCAAAAGGTATAAAATTAAAAGCGGGATTTTTTTGGCATTATATTACTTTTTGATTTTTGCACAACCGCCGTCTTCGATTTTTAATTTCCTGCCACCAATATCTTTGTTTTTTCCGCGAAGCAGTGCCCACTAGTGGCAGAAACTTGAACAGTGTCCAGGTGTTACTGTAGATAGGCTTTTTCCTGTGGCCAGAAAATCCCCATGTCTGCCTCTATTAGAACATGTGGTGTGCCGTCCGAACAAGACACATCCAGGACAAAAACATCATAAGCGCAAAGATGTGAGCTGGTGCAAATGCAATAGGGACTCGCTCGAGTTCCAGCAGCGCCACGGGCGCTGAGGATTAACATATCGACTTTTCCCCAACCAATTGCCGGCCCAGTGCAATCCGCTATTGGCCGGACGACGACGGACAAGTCTACTCGGAAGATAGAAGTGCAGCTCTTGGTTACAGGTCTTCGTCCATGGGTGCCTTAGGAAGGGAACGTCGTTTAGTGAACTCTGAGAATTGAACAGACAGTTGTTGTAATTGCATTTGCTGTGTACTGTGAACTTTACCTACGATTATTTGCTCGTAGCCACTGAGGGACTTTTTTGTATTATATTACAAGCAGTGTCGCAGATTTCACTATCCAAGTCACAACGATACACTGAAGAGCCAAAGAAACTGGTAAACCTGCCTAATATCGCGTAGGGCCCCCGCGAACACACGTAAATGCCGCACACGACGTGGCATGGACTCGAATAATGTGTAAAGCAGTTCTGGAGGGAATTGACGCGATTAATCCTGCTGGGCTGTCCATAAATCCGTAAGAGTACGAGGGGGTGCAGATCTCTTCTGAACGGCACGTTGCAAGGCATCCCAGATATGATCGATAATGTTTATGTCCGGGGTGTTTGGTGGGCAGCGGAAGTCTTTAACCTCAGAATAGTGCTCCTGGAGCCACTCTATAGCTTTTCTGGACATGTGGGTTATCGCATTCTCCTACTGGATTTGCCAAAGTCCGTCGTAATCCACAATGCACATGAATGGGTGCAGGTGATCAGACGGGATGCTTATACAGGGTGAGTCACCTAACATCACCGCTGGATATATTTCGTAAACCACATCAAATACTGACGAACCGATTCCACAGACCGAACGTGAGGAGAGGGGCTAGTGTAATTGTTTAATACAAACCATAGAAAAATGCACGGAAGTATGTTTTTTTAACACAAACCTACGTTTTTTAAATGAAACCCCATTAGTTTTGTAAGCACATCTGAACATATAAACAAATACGTAATCAGTGCCGTTTGTTGCACTGAAAAATGTTAATTACATCCGGAGATATTGTAACCTTAAGTTGACGCTTGAGTACCACTCCTCCGCTGTTCGATCGTGTGTATCGGAGAGCATCGAATTACGTAGGGATCCAAAGGGAACGGTGATGGACCTTAGGTACAGAAGAGACTGGAACAGCACATTACGTCCACATGCTAACACCATTTTATTGGTTTTTTTCACTGACGCACATGTACATTACCATGAGGGGTGAGGTACACGTACACACGTGGTTTCCGTTTTCAATTACGGAGTGGAATAGAGTGTGTCCCGACATGTCAGGCCAATAGATGTTCAATGTGGTGGCCATCATTTGCTGCACACAATTGCAATCTCTGGCGTAATGAATGTCGTACACGCCGCAGTACATCTGGTGTAATGTCGCCGCAGGCTGCCACAATACGTGGTTTCATATCCTCTGGGGTTGTAGGCACGTCACGGTACACATTCTCCTTTAACGTACCCCACAGAAAGAAGTCCACAGGTGTAAGATCAGGAGAACGGGCTGGCCAATTTATGCGTCCTCCACGTCCTATGAAACGCCCGTCGAACATCCTGTCAAGGGTCAGCCTAGTGTTAATTGCGGAATGTGCAGGTGCACCATCATGCTGATACCACATACGTCGACGCGTTTCCAGTGGGACATTTTCGAGCAACGTTGGCAGATCATTCTGTAGAAACGCGATGTATGTTGCAGTGCTCTCCGATACACACGATCGAACAGCGGAGGAGTGGTACCAAAGCGTCAACTTTAGGTTACAATATCTCCGGATGTAATTAACATTTTACAATGCAACAAACGGCACTGATTACGTATTTGTTTATATGTTCAGATGTGCTAACAAAACTAACGTGGTTCCATTTAAAAAAACTTAGGTTTGTGTTAAAAAACATACTTCCGTGCATTTTGGTATGGGTTGTATTAAACAATTACACTAGCCCCTCTCCTCACGTTCGGTATGTGGAATCGGCTCGTCAATATTTGATGTGGTTTACGAAATATATCCAGCGGTAACGTTAGGTGACTCACCCTGTATATGTGCCACCTGCCTGAGTCGTATTTAGACGTTTCAGGGGTCCCATATCACTCAAACTGCACACTCCCCACGCCATTGTAGAGCCTCCACCTGCTGACATGCAGGGTCCGTGCATTCATGAGGTTGTCTCCATACCCGTACACGTCCATCCGCTCGATACAACTTGAAACGAGTCTCATCCGACCCGTCATCAACAGTCCAGTGTCGGTGTTGACGGGCTCGAGCGAGGCCTACATCTTATTGTCATGCAGTGATCATGGGTGCACGACTGGGCCTTCGGCTCCAACAGCTCGTGTCGATGAATCGCTCGCACGCTGACACTTGATGATGGCCCAGCTTAAAAATCTGCAACAGTTTGGGGAAGGGTTGCACTTCTGTCACGTTGAACGAATCTCTTCAGTCGTCGTTGGTCCTGTTTTGCAGGATTTTTTCGGGCCGTAGGGATGTCGGAGATTTGATGTTTTGCTGGATTCTTAATCAAGTAATTGATTCACTTAATTTCTCCCTCGGAGATGCTGTGTCCTACATTAGTGCATATATCCAGGCCAAAAGATGTGTAAAGTCAACTGAAAAGTGGTATAGTACCGGAAAGAGTTTTGTAAATTTAGCTCGATTACGTAATCTCTGAAATAAAGCCAGAGACACTCTCAACCTGTGAAGTTTCATTTCGTTTTCGGCTCCATTTTCAGGTGCTTCTCTGATCTGAGCATCAAAGTAACTGATGATGGCCGAAGTCAAGACAGTATAAAATGTAGACCGACAACACCAAGAATCGAACTTCGGCAAAAAGATGAATTTGAATATCACAAAATTTATTCCGCAGGTAATCGTCTCTAATACAGCCATGTACGGAAGTGAAATCTTCACTATACATTGGTTAGTCGAAATGAGAATTGAAATCTTTGAAGTTTGTGCTACAGAAGAATGTTGTAAATTAGTTGAGAAGATCGAGTAACTAAAGAAGACGTACTTAACCGAACTGGGTAAAAGTATCGTAGAGGAACAAAAAGGCTTGAATGCATATTGATGGAGAGGATGTTGTTTATGTTGAGATGAGCATCGAGTCAATGTTTGACTGAAGACAACAACCACCATTTTGTAGCGAAACGTACGTCTTCACGAGTCGTGTTCACTCGGGAAGTGTCCGCAGCTCGTGGTCTCGCGGTCGCGTTCTCGCTTCCTGTTCACGGGGTCACGGGCTCGATTCCCGGCAGTGTAAGGGATTTTCATCTGCCTCTAGATGACTGGGTGTTTGTCTTGTCCTCGTCATTTCATCCTCATTCATGAAAAGTGGCGAGATTGGGCTGAGAGAAGGTTGGGAATTTGTACGGGCGCTGATAACCACGCAGTTGAGCATACATCATGCCGGCCGCGGTGGTCTAGCGGTTCTGGCGCTGCAGTCCGGAACCGCGGGACTGCTACGGTCGCAGGTTCGAATCCTGCCTCGGGCATGGATGTGTGTGATGTCCTTAGGTTAGTTAGGTTTAAGTAGTTCTAAGTTCTAGGGGACTTATGACCTAAGATGTTGAGTCCCATAGTGCTCAGAGCCTTTTGAACCATTTGAACCAAACATCATGATCATCATCATACCTCGGGAAGTGGAATTTCTTACATTTCACTGCTTATAGGTGTGCTTATCAAGTAACACTAATGTGAAAATGAGTTTAACCATTTATAATAACAGAAATATTGAGGTTTTTGTGAATCTAGATGTGGGAAGCCAGTGAACCATCGATCGAAAATACCAGGATTTTCATATCTTTGCGCCATATATATAAGAGTCAGGAGCCCTGAAAAACTACCTTTCCATCATGTTCTGGAGTTTTGTTAGACATGTGTTGTGGGTCTCTTTTCTTGTATTTCAAAATATTAGTTTCAGGGGTGATATTCAAATCTCCTAATACGTACCAGATAATGGCTGCGAATGATTTTGGCACCTGATACTATGTGGTTAGAATTTAATGGCACCAATAAGTAATTTGTGACGCAGTGAGTTTTACAAAATAAATCAGTTGGACTTTCCATACGTCCTTATCTTAATTTTTTTTTTAAATGCAATGATAAACGTCACTCTAGCTCAACTTTGAAATATTAGCTCTCGACTGTCGGCATGTCACCACGAAATACTGCCTTGCAATTCTCTTCTGTCTGAATAGTTTAGAATTCGAAAATTTGTTCATCTACATTATAAGTGTAGCGAGCATCCATAGCACAATTTGATGGGAATATGGTAATAGCGGTATAATCCAATATACAGGGTGTTACAAAAAGGTACGGCCAAACTTTCAGGAAACATTCCTCACACACAAATAAAGAAAAGATGTTATGTGGACATGTGTCCGGAAACGCTTACTTTCCATGTTAGAGCTCATTTTATTACTTCTCTTCAAAACACATTAATCATGGAATGGAAGCACACAGCAACAGAACGTACCAACGTGACTTCAAACACTTTGTTACAGGAAATGTTCAAAATGTCCTCCGTTAGCGAGGATACATGCATCCACCCTCCGTCGCATGGAATCCCTGATGCGCTGATGCAGCCCTGGAGAATGGCGTATTGTATCACAGCCGTCCACAATACGAGCACGAAGAGTCTCTACATTTGGTACCGGGGTTGCGTAGACAAGAGGTTTCAAATGCCCCCGTAAATGAAAGTCAAGAGGGTTGAGGTCAGGAGAGCGTGGAGGCCATGGAATTGGTCCGCCTCTACCAATCCATCGGTCACCGAATCTGTTGCTGAGAAGCGTACGAACACTTCGACTGAAATGTGCAGGAGCTCCATCGTGCATGAACCATATGTTGTGTCGTATTTGTAAAGGCACATGTTCTAGCAGCACAGGTAGAGTATCCCGTACGAAATCATGATAACGAGCTCCATTGAGCGTAGGTGGAAGAACATGGGGCCCAATCAAGACATCACCAACAATGCCTACCCAAACGTTCACAGAAAATCTGTGTTGATGACGTGATTTCACAATTGTGTGCGCATTTTTGTCAGCCCACACATGTTGATTGTGAAAATTTACAATTTGATAACGTTGGAATGAATCCTCATCCGTAAAGAGAACATTTGCACTGAAATGGGGATTGACACATTGTTGAATGGACCATTCGCAGAAGTGTACCTGTGGAGGCCAATCAGCTGCTGATAGTGCCTGCACATGCTATACATGGTACGGAAACAACTGGTTCTCCCGTAGCACTCTCCATACAGTGACGTGGTCAACGTTACCTTGTTCAGCAGCAACTTCTCTGACGCTGACATTAGTGTTATCGTCAACTGCACGAAGAGTTGCCTCGTCCATTGCAGGTGTCCTCGTCGTTCTAGGTCTTCCCCAGTCGCGAGTCATAGGCTGGAATGTTCCGTGCTCCCTAAGACGCCGATCAATTCCTTCGAACGTCTTCCTGTCGGGACACGTTCGTTCTGGAAATCTGTCTCCATACAAACGTGCCGCGACACGGCTATTGCCCCGTGCTAATCCATACATCAAATGGGCATCTGCCAACTCAGCATTTCTAAACATTGCACTGACTGCAAAACCACGTTAGTGATGAACACTAACCTGTTGATGCTACGTACTGATGTGCTTGATACTAGTACTGTAGAGCAATGAGTCGCATGTCTACAGAAGCACCGAAGTCAACATTACCTTCCTTCAATTGGGCCAACTGGCGGTGAATCGAGGAAGTACAGTACATACTGACGAAACTAAAATGAGCTCTAATATGGAAATGAAGCGTTTCCGGACACATGTCCACAAAACATCTTTTCTTTATTTGTGTGTGAGGAATGTTTCCTGAAAGTTTGGCCGTAACTTTTTGTAACACCCTGTATATTTTACAGAATAGTGGACCAAAATTATCGGGTCAACTGAAGGATGAGATAAAGCCCGTCGCTTTTACCAATGACGCCGTAGTTTACTCACAGATATTTATGTCTTTACTATTTTTGATATTTATGTCTTTATTAATATAATAAATCGGTTGTATTTTGTGGTGTAGCATCATCATCGCAAATACAAATAAATGAATGTGTTTTTGAAAGGCAGATTTTCATTCTTAGTGAGTTTGAGATATTTTGGAAGAATTGGTTTTATTTATGGGCAACTTTTGTTGTTTGATTTTTGTTTGTAGGTTTGGATTTGTCTATTCCTATTAATATGAAAGACTTGAAGCAGGGATCGTCAACTGCAGTACGGAATACAAATTTTACAGTTGTCGCATTTTTTCGCCTTCGCTAGCACTACTATTGCTACGATATTTTTCAGTCGTGTATTTCTTACCTTCGCTAGCACTGCTATTACTGTGATATTTTTCAGTCTTGTATCCCGTACTTCAGTTGACCTATATAGGTCAACTGCATAGGTGAAGAACAGGTTGTCAGTAGTAGCGGAGGCGAAAAAAGCTACACCTGCAAAATTTGTATCTCGTACTTCAGTCGACCTATAATTATCGATAAACTGAAGAACAGGATACTAGTGCTAGCGAAGGCGAAAAAGCCGGCATAAGTTAGACTTGTATCCCGTACTGTAATGTAGTGGTTAATAAAAAAAGAAAAGAGAGAAGAGAAAAGAAAAGGTTGAAAATGTTTGCAGAAATGATGAACAAAAAGGGGTGTAACGTTCCCTGGCGACACACACACTATTAATAAACTAAAATGATATTTAATTCTACTATGTACGCCGCTATGAAGCAATTCGTATATACTGTAATTGTTTAACAAAAAATATTATTTAATTTTGTATAAAGGACGTTGGTTATTATTGTAATATTTTCTGTAATAATGTTGTCGATGTATTTATGATTGTAATATTTCTATACTCATAATGTAATTACGAAATATGTTAATATCTGCGATGAAAAAATGTAAAGTATAGCCACAGAGGAAAATAATGTTGTAAGATTACAAAGAGATATTCATAATCAGCAATAGTATAAATAGCACTAAATAATGTGCATTCTTTGTCGTCTTACTCGAGAGCTGAGAGAGAGAGGAACCTGTGACGTAGCATTATATGAGTGAGTAGACTTCTTTTGTCTGTATCTATCTTTAGCCTCCATTAGAGGATAAATTATAAAGGTGTGTAATTTTAATTATTGTTATGGTCTAAATACATTATAATTTATCAAAATTGTCTATTACTAATGTAAATTAGCTTGCCCATGTCATCTATAATATTTCTTTAAAGAATTTTCAGCACTTTTAGCGATTATCGTTGGTGTTGCTGGGCTGTGCCGCGACCGAACGATTTGCAGCGGCGGCACATTTAAAAAATGGTTCCGCTATAAAATTAACCAAACCCGTAAATCGGAAGCAGTTAAAATTAGTAGTGAATTACGAAATATTTTTCTTTTACAGCGATCCTGAGGCTGACTGAATTTATTACTGGTTTTACATTTGTACATTCATAGGCGGATAATTAACGTTTTTCACTTCGTAATCTCTTTTCTGTTTATTTATTTTGTTTTTGTTTTATAATTATTATTATTATTATTATTCGCGTAACAACTCATATATTAAATGAAATATGTTACTACGAAAAGAGCCGCGAAATATCTTTTAGTGATGCTGTGCTATGCCTTTCTTTAGATAATTAATTTTCAACAAAACAAAATGTATTATGTTCCAATTGTTCTGTATCTGGCTTTCTATTAAAGCAGTTATAGTACGCAATGATTGTTCAACATCATAATTTTGCAGTGGATTTTTGTTAATAGTAAAACAACGATAAGTACCACGGCTAACACGAGAACATGAGACTATTATCGGAGAAAAATGATGTTTTTACTATAAGGTTGCCAGACCAGAACTACGCACAGCAAGATTTCTTTTATGTGATGAAAATTAAATTATCTTTTGCACTATTATTAATATATTATCAGCAGCCCGCGTCAACCTGTAAAACACATCATAAAGTCTGCTGCTCTGCTCTGCAACTTCGAAAGCTGAAAGAAATAATTTTTTACTTCACTATTACCTGACCGCTTCTTTGCGGTATGATAGATTTCATTTACTGCAATTTAAATGAACCGCGGCAGCGGCTGGGTCGTTCGTAGCGCCGCTCTGCAAGACGAATAATATTTAAACAACTGAAAATGTCTTAAAGGGATGGGATAAAATACCAGGCAAGCCTGACAGAAATTATAATGCAAGGTTTCACTAAATAACTCTATTCAAAACATTTAAATATCTTAATTATTACACACCTTTTTAACATCTCGCTTAATGGCGTCCCTCTTACAAACTTGACAAAAGAATGCTACGCTAGCATACAATATCACGTCACAGGCTATCCTTCTCACGTAACTCCAAGAGGAAGACAGAGAAATTAATGTTCGTTCTGTATTATTTATACTAGTCACATATTCTCATCTTTGTTTGATATTTATCGTCTGTGGCGGTTTCAGTACTCGCCGACACAGATATTATCTCAAATAAATAATAAAAAAAATACATAATTTTATACAATAACAAAATATGATACACAATGTTTTCTCTTTATTACATAATATGTCTTTTACTAAGAGACGTTACACGTTGAAGTTGTTAATCGATTGGTTCTTTCAATTTCTAAAGCAAATAACTTAAACGTATAGTGAAGTGTGTTTTGTCAATGATAATTAAACGTTCAGGTCGGCTTGACAATATTTAACCATTTTATGCTAACAGAGACAGTCTTGTGTTCCATAGCTAACGCCGGGAAGGAATTCAGTAAATATTTAAAAACCCACTGCATTTAGAAAATGTGTGCCAAGGCCGAAATACGTAAAAAATATTTAATTTAAATAATTTTCAAAGTCATAAATGTTATTAAACAGTTTGAATTTATCAGCATGAGAGGGTTGCTAAAGTTCACGTAATTTTAAATGTGCTTAATTCTGTCTAAATGAATTTTTATTACACGTAAAAAAAAGGGTTCTACAACAAAGTTCGTACTGAAAGAGTAAATAACAAAAATATTTAAAGCCATTTCTTCCCCATTTTCATCCATTCATTTTATATATTCATCAAAGGAGGTTTTAAAAATCGCTACAAAAATTATTGAAAAAGAACAGAGAATAACAAAATGTAACTGACAGGGGGAAATGGCGTAGATAAGAGTTCATCCTTTACCAGGTTAACATGTCTTCTTTCGTGCGGCGTCCAGGTCTTCAAAAATCTCCTTCATTTCTGCGTGATAAGTCTGCTCCGAAATCTTGCAATAAGTTTCATTGTCCAGGAATTTCTAATGTATCCAAACCCGTCTTGATATTAAATGCAATTTATTTCAGTTGCTTCTCTCCATCCTCCGAATTTCATAACAACTTCCACAATGTCTACACATTAATAAGTTTTTTCGTCTTAATCAGATCACGTCTGTATTAAGCTTCCGCTCTCGAGAGACCATAAAGAAACGGATAGAAAAACAAAAAAGAGTTACAGTTTTAGTATTTTCTCTGCCGTCGAGCGCTCATACCGCTGCGACGGTATAATTTTTATCTGAGGGAACGAGTGTAGCTTGGCGAAATTCAAAGTCCCGCTACAGTAGTAAACCAACTGTATAAAGATCAGTTGAAGTTCGGGATACAACTCATATACGTCAACTGATGTTCGCCATGCTAACGTTACTTCTCCCTTTTTTTCTTTTTTCACTGGTATCCCATTCTTCAGTTGCGTTTTTTGAATTGGAAATTTGTGGTAAGGACTATGGGACGAAACTGCTGAGGTCATCGGTCCCTAGGCTTACACACTACTTAATCTAACTTAAACTAACTTACCCTAAGGACAACACACATACCCATCCCCGAGGGAGGATTCGAAGCTCCGACGAGGGAATCCGCACGTACCGTGACAAGGCTCCCCAGACCGCACGGCTAGACCGCACGGTGAGCTATTAAGTCAAGTGAAGAATAGGATACTAGGACTCAAAGAAGCGATATACTTAATATTATGTTCGAAATATGAATGTACATAACCTATGTTTACTCTGTTTTCTCTGTCTTGCATTCTGTTGTTTCTCAACATTCGTCCCTGCGGTTATATCTGTGCAATACAAAATCTGTGGTAACTTCTGACATCACTGGTCAAAGCCGACGGGTTGTATCCCATTCTTCAGTAATCACAAACTATCGGTTACCTACTTTAATCCATGCAGCGTAAATTATTATGTTAGTAGCTACAAAAATTCCTATGCATAGTGTGTGTTCCCATTCGTAACTATGCGGGTCGCAGAGGCGGGTGTGGGGGAATTGGATGGTATGCGGTGCTACGATGTTTTGGTAGGTAATTCCACTGAAAAAACTAGGTAGTTTACTTGAGTATTGGTTCTAATTAATTTATGTAAACTATCATGAACCATTAGGCAGTATATAAAACCATCGCTGCTGTTAGTAGACTCATTTTGTATAATATGCTTGCCTCATCCACAATTTCTGCTACACGTACCCCTTGAGTGTTATCGAATCTGATCATCAAGCAGCATACATACCAGTTATAGTGATGTGTACCAAATATCCAATGCCATACTCAGGTCTGCTAAAGAGAGGCTGCCTACACTACGCTTGTTCGTCCTCTTCTCGAGTGTTAATGTGCGGTGTGGGATCCGTAACAGATGAGATTGAAGAAGAACGTACATAACGTTCAAACAAATGTAACAGTAGAGAGTGTCACGGATATTACACGCGAATTTGAATGGCTTTCATTGAAACAAAGGCGTTATTGGATGAGGCATGATCTCTACATGAAATTTCAATCGCCAGCTTCCTCCTTGGAATTCGAACATATTTTATTGGCGCTTTGTTACACAGGGAGAAGTGGTTTTTAAATAAAGTAAGAGAAATTAGAGCTCGCAGGGAAAGATTTTGTTGTTCGTATTTCCTTCAAGCTACTCGAGAGCAGACTGGAACAATGGAGGAATAACTGTATGGTGATTCGTTGAAACGTCTGCTAGGCACTTAATTGAGATTTACAGACTATTAATATAGATGAAGGTGTACCTGTATCATACTTCTCCAATAACTGTGAAAGCTTAATTTAATCATTTATTTACTCTTAGCGATTCTTCACGTTTGTTTTGACATGAAGTAAAGATATCTTCTATCATTACGCAGTTTAAATGTGATACCTTCTTTCTATGCCTCTATGTGGTTCATGACATATTTAAAACTCACCGAAAGTATTGACTATAAATTATACGATTTTTGGATAGTAAACTGATAGTGATTGATTAATTTCTACATATATTTTCGGAGTTTAGCATCAGCAAATAACTAACTGGTCTTGTCTGTAAATATAATCCCAGCTAGTACTTATAACGACCTATTAACGTTTCTTCCGTTACCTGTGCTAATAAGATTGCTTTGGTAAATATCCTGAATGAATTATACGCTAAGCAATTAATAAGTAAGAATGGGGTCATATTGGTGAAAGAAGTCCATACTTTTGCAAAGGAGGGCGTCGAGTTTATATCCTTGAAGTGGTGTTTATCATTTGCCCGTCTTTCTTCTGACAGTTCCCTCGATATCTTTCCTCCACCTGGCACTGATGTATTAGGATGTACATATCTTTGAAAATGTAGTGCTGTGAATAATTATGTGTACCCTACCAGCGATGGCTGGTGTTTTATCTTTCTTAAAATTAATCTCTCTCTTAAGTCATTAAGTGAATACCAAGTGAAAAGTTGGAGGGTGCTGTTTCATAAATCGCAATAACCGGCTTGGACGAAATTTGTATAGGCGTCATTGTGGCCATTTAACCGAGATAACTACGTATTTTAGTAACTGTTTAGAAAATGCTCTTCATTTAATTGCACGTAATACCGACGGCCGATTGCAGTTTAAATTATGACACTGGAAACATTCCAAATTCATATAGGTGCGAAACGACGAAGCCAAGCCAGTTATTTCGAGAGAGTGATATTTTGTGTCCTAGCATCTTCAAATCCGTAGACCTTTCGTCAATTTAACTCGCCTTGTCCTTATGAAGGAGAGTTAAATACTAAGTCACAGAATATTCAGTAGCAACACATTGTCATAAACAACCAATGCTGTAAGAATCTATTAATATTTTTACAAAAATCAAGAATAAACTTTGATGTAGTATCACAATTAAAATTTTATTGAGTGTTAAGCAAATGGTTTGTTAATATAGAAGACACTGACTTTAGTAACATCAGTTTACATGACTCCCCTGAAAGCGGAACAAAAACCAAAAATGTTTTGACTTCTTTTCAGTAACACCGGACGCTCCACTGAACCTAATTTCCTTCGGTGAACTGTTTGCTGTATAAGCGAAAACTCAACTGTTACATTGTTGTTCGGATTTAATGTCTTCCGTTACTGATTTCCAATAAGCTCATGAAAGACAAACAAGGAACCGGTGAGAAACAGTTGAGAAAATCACCCTTCGTTCCGTCAATATCATTTTTCCAATTTGCACGACAAATCGAAGCTGAGCAGCGAAAAAATTCTTCTCTTCTTCGACAGCGTTTGATCCTAACATTTAGCCGTTTTCGATCTCGACAGGCTGCTGCTGTTCCATTGTGCCGGTCTTCCATTACTTCCTCTCTGTATTCTTCCCGTTTTAACGCTGGTCTCTCTTCTTTCTTCCGCGCGGCTCTCAGTTTAAAATCTTCCTTGGCGACAAATTTTGGTTAATAATCGGACGTACCGGTACCACCTAAGGTCTGTATTCCACAAAGATTTTGCTATGGAGCACGTTATCTCCATTGGCCTCCAAACTTCATTTCGTAATTTATCCTGTCTCGTTACCTGCAGTCGTCTTCTCGTATCGTCCTTTTCCTATGTTCTAATTATCTCCCTAACTCTCCCCGTTTCAGGCCACTTGTCTGCTCCCTACAGAACTATGTTCTGCACCACACTTTAAAAATTTCATTCTTAGCGTCCTCCCGAACAATATTATTCCATAATATCTCGCGGGAAGATTTAGAAGCCCTCTTCTCGTTGTTGTGAACTGTATCATTTTCACATGACCAGAAATTTACAGTTTCTGCAGGATTTCAATTTTCCTTCCACATGACAAAGTTTTATCTCCTACTATTTAGGCGGTAGCCCTGGCGACCGTGTGGCAGAACGATCACCTTGTCGCCCAGTCTTTCCGCCCAGCAACGACGGCAGCCGCGTCTGCGGCGAGCTGGAGGCGGCACCACCTCTCCACTGGAAGCGCCACCGTCTGCGGCGGAGTGCACCACGACGACCGTCGAGGCAGTAGTCGCGTCACCCACCTGCACAGAAAACGAATACTCACATTGAAATGCTTAAAAGTAGGCTGTTCACAAATATGTAATTTGATGTGCGCGCAGCTTAACAAGCGTTTTGGAAAAAGTTAATGTTGTTTGAAAATTGACTTTGCAATAGGACACAGCCGAAGATCTGCTTCACATTAGTAGTGAGGGCTCCTCTAAGAACGAGAGCTAGAATTTAGAATAAAATACGCAAATCTTGTATTATTAGTATCAATTGATTGGACACTATTAATGCCTCCAGATGAACTGTCTCGTAGTTTGCGATTGTTGTGTGGATTACCATGCATTTCACTGCACTCAGAGACACTGGCCATTTAATTACAGAAACGAAATGGTGATGAAATATTTCTGTATTTCCGTGCAAGAGATTGTTTCGCAGTTCAGAACGGAATCGGAGGAGGTGGGGTTACAGGGGATTAGTGTTTAACGTCCCGTCGAGAACGAGGTCATTAGAGGCCGAGCACAAGCTCTGATTAGGGAAGGATGGAGAAGGAAAGCGGACGTGCCCTTTCGAAGGATCCACTCCAGAATTTCCTTATGCGAATTAGAGAAATCACGAAAAACCTAAGTGTGGACTGCCGGAAACGTGTTTGAAGCGTCGTCCTGCCGAAAGTGCTACTCTGCACAGTACTAAGGAACCGTTAACGGTCATGTGCCGATGATGCTGTCTGAGTAATCAGTGATCCATATTGAACACAGTATATTCCGTCGTACGCGAGAAGCGGAAGGTCTGTTTCAAACTGAGGTAGTTTACCAAAAAGGAATGTAACATCGCTCGGCCTTTGATCTCCTTTAAACACTTGTAAGTAGTCGACCTCATTACTTTTTATTTTTTATTTTTATTCGTTACATTCCATGGGACACTGTCATCGAAAACTACTTGAGGTAGTTTCAAAATCACTTAAAATAGTAGAAACAAATACCGTAGAAGCTTTTGAAATATGGTGTTACAGAAAAACGTTGAGGATTAGATGGGTAGATGACGTAGCTAATCAGGAGGTACTGAATGGAACTGCAGAGAAAACAAGTTCCGTGCAATTGTAAAAAGAAGCATTGAGTAAGTGGAAGAATTCCCTCCGTTATGAATTGGCGGAATCCCTCACAGAATAAATTATTCCATCCCGTTAACTGCAAATTTCGTGAGCGTGTAGATATGCATTCTAATGCTATCGGCTCCTTACATGAACACGATATATGGAAAAATGTCATCCATAAAATTCCGAGAACAGCAAGGGTAAATAAGTGCGAGAGCTTCCGTACAATTTACTCAAAAGCTCGTGAATCGAAGCTGCTGATGAGAGTATATATATAACATACAGAAAAGTGGAGAGGAGTATCTGGCATTGTGATTGACAACGGAAGGAGGGCTGAAGAAAAATCAAGACACGGTCGTAGGGTAAGTAAATGTGGAAAAATCGTCCAACTATGTGAAATGGTGTAAGACATTCGAAATTCTGAAAGAATGATTCAGATGGCTCTGAGCACTATGCGACTTAACTCCTGAGGACATCAGTCGCCTAGAACTTAGAACTAATTAAACCTAACCAACCATAAAGACATCACAAACATCCATGCCTGAGGCAGGATTCGAACCTGCGACCGGAGCGGTCGCTCGGCTACAGATTGTAGCGCCTAGAACCGCCCGGCCACTCCGGCCAGCGAAATTCTGACAGACATAAGAATAAAACATAAAAAAAAGTTGAAAGCAAAGATCAGAGGTCTCGGATTCGAAAGAGTGCAACAAAGGACGCAGCCTTACAACCATACTTTTCAATCATTACAGCACAGAAGCAATAAAGGAAATTAAAGAAAGATTCAAAGGTTGGTCTAAAATTCAAGGTTAAAGGATATGAATAACAATATTCGTTGATGACAAGGCTACCCTCAGTGAAAATGAAGAAGAAAAATAGATTTGTTGCATGGAATGAACAGTCTAATGAGCATAGGAAGTGGATTGAGAGTAAACCGGAAAATAAGAAAAATAATGAGAAGTGGAGAAATGAAAATACCTAGACCCTTGACGTCAAAATTCACGATTACGACGGAGGCGAATTTAGGGGTTTCTGCTGCTTTGGAAGGGAAATAACCCATGATGGAAGACTCCATGAGGACATAGAAACCAAAGCAGCACAGTATAAGGGGGCAAATATGGCCAAGAGAAGTCCACTGGTAATAAAGAAAAATAATGTGCGTTTGGAGGACAGAAATGTCATGCTAGTTAATCATACACCGTACGAAAACCGAAGCGGAAAGGAATCTAAGCGTTTTACATGTGGTGGTATAGAAGAAAGTTAAGAATTAGGTGGACTGAAAAGAAACAAGGTTGCGCAAATAATACCTTCAATATTCTCGCCCTCCCTGGTAGTCATAATGTTGTCTTACCTCCGGCTGTGCGTCCTGTAGCCAAGGACTGTCGTCTGTAGCATCAGCTGACATCGGTATCTTCTGCTGCTCTTCTGGCCTCGGAGGAACACCTTCCTCTTGACCGGGGCCCAAACGGAACCGCATCCACACCACGTTGAAATCCTGTGGGAGTTTGGTTTTAGTGGTCATGTTTTCATTTATTGTTTTTCACTTTATTTATTTCTCAATATTTAACCATAATCTAAGACACTCATGGTTACTTATACAAGGTACTGTGTTTTTATCATTACGTATCTACAGTCATGTAATTTTCTCTGTGGATACCATAAAATTCCGATTTCCTGTGTAAGACATATATCAGGTTAATACGGCATGCTGAAGGGTTTTTATGGCAATGCGGACGAGAGCATCCGCTCGTTCACTTCGTGAAATACTTAACGGCAACCCTAGCCAACACGAAGTCTTAAATGCCGGGTATGTCGAGCCGCTAATATTAACTGTGGAGTCAGTACTGATGTGACTCCCCGGTTCTGTTCAACCATGTCCATCATTTATATGTCGATGCTTAGCGAGGAAACCGAAACACGAATCATCGGTTTCACGATTTTCAGTTTAGTTCGGACAGGGATTCAATGGCCTGACCACAGCAGAGGTCACACGACAGGATGTGCTGCTGTGCTGAAGACACTAATCAGCAAGGGAACGTGCAGTCCCATGAAGCAACATGAACCCTCATTCTCACGGCAATGTGTCCACAAAGCAAAGTGATAACAAATATAATTGGTAATTTTGATTAGCTATTTAACTTGCCTTACCCACCAACCCCCCCCCCCCCCCCCCGCCCTCATCAAGATTTATCCATTTATGCTTCAACAAATTCTGATCATGTTTCAGGAAGTGTGGATGAAATTATTGTTTTGTTGCATCAGAATTGAGATTAAACTAACACAGACAATGAATAGCCGGCTTCAAGTTAAAGATGTGTGGTTAGTTTTCAATTAAGTGCGTAAACGGTTAGTCTTCATTCACGCTTTCATTACATGGTCCATCTGGAGCTGAGATGAAATCTAACAGGGGTGGGAAAATGTTGTAGGAATGGTAAAATAGAGGCTGGGAGAATAATATCCACGACAAAGATGATAAATGACTGTATAAATGACGAAAATGTACGGATCGGTCATATAGCAGGCGGAGGTTCTTCAGCGTTCACCTGTGGCGAGAGGTACCTTCATCATGTCCGACACCCCTCCGTGCCGACACAGTGATTCCACCCACAGTCCATGGATACCGTCCAATCGCCGGGCCATCCTCTGACTTGGCGTCATTGAATGCGGTATGGAGGGGAGTGGGATAAGCACACCGCTTTCCAAGTTATTGTTAGTTTCCATGTGTTGGAGCCTCCACTTCTCAGTCTCATTAGTTCCTCAATGGGTCTCTGGAGGCTGAGTAACCCGTTCCCGTCCTACCATCAATGGAAGTTCGCTGGAATCCTGTGAAGCTGAACCGAGGTTTTCCGTGTGATACATCTACTGACCAATTAGCCCCGGTAACAGAAACCCACTAAAACTAAGTTACAGCCCGCTACAGGCGTTAACTTTAGAGCTGTCAGTAAGTGATTGATCGCCTTTAGCTACCGGTATTTGTGCCAACTTTAGAAAATGCACTAAACTCAAATGTGATGTGTTAATTAATGAACACTTTGATTGTGTGGAGTCTATGTCCCCCTCACCCTCAGTGTTATATTCTTCACACTCCTCGACGCTGCTCACCTGTGGGTCCAATGGTACAGGGTCTGCGTCGTCATCGCAGACCGCTACGACACGAAGATCTTTGGTGTCTGTCTCCCGCCCACAAGGGAGACAGAAAAAAGCGAGAGCTCTGCGGAACATCTGCGAAGATAAAAGAAGTATATACATACATGAAGTGTGGTCCCACATTCATAAATTAGCATAGCAGAATGGCTGCCGCACAGATGTGGATTGTGAGGCAATCTCAAAGTTAATGATGGGTGCTGCGACTGCGTTTTACGAGGAATTCCGCGCCTCATCAACATGCTACCGAATGCTCTGAAAATTAAAGTTTTTTTGGCATTGTATGATTTTCGGCGACAAAAACCACGCCTTGAGCTTAGAGCAAATCCACAGCGCTTACTAGCAATGTTACACATATTTACTGAATATACTTGTCATGAGTCGCAAAACAAATAACTGAAAAATTTCACATGGTACATAGTATGCGCGAGGAAAATCAACCACCAAACTGACGTAATTTACTTTTTAAGCCAACCCTGCCACTTGCTCGTCTGGAGATGATTTTTGATAAAGGGACAGCTGAGAGCGCAGCCAAGGTCAAAAATGCGGGAAATTCTATGTTTAATCAATGTCTAATATACGTTGCTGAAGGCGTAGTTTGTATCAGTAAGCACCGATGTTAGTCTTACGACCGGCAGCTGCCCACCATCCGCGATAGCCCACGGCCGAGCGAGAATGTGGCGGGCGTTAAAGAGCAAATAATCGCGAATGTCGAAGATTCGACTTTATGATAAATTAAAAAAATAAAATTCAGTGCTGAGTTGCATTAGGTCATCTTCGAATCCATACAGAGCTAAACTATAAATATGGATTTATTCTTGGATGTCGTACTGAAAATAAAATATAGTTAGGGTTCTCAGTTCCACGTTGATGTATTCATGGCCAGAAAATACGGTAAGATTTATTTTTAATTCTGCTGGAAGTTATTAATAGCTTGGACTTGGGTGGTTCTTCTGATGAGTGATTACGAGCTTAACTAGAAGTATTACTCTTTGACTTTGGTGAATTTTGGGTAACACTCATGTTACAAGACGTCCTGCATATTCACCACGCGAAATATCGACAATCACAAGCAAAGCTATCGTCTTTGTTACAAGGAGGAATATAAATGTTAATGCTCCTCGTTTCACTGCCAGCAATTTTGTTTGTTTTCTTCGCTTCCTGCCTAACCTCGCACTCGTAAATCGCCAAATATTTTCCTCATCTTTCTTTCTATAATCAGACGGAAATTTAAATATTGTCGACTATTGAAAAACATACTTGTGTTAAAAGTCACAAAATGTGTTAACATCACTGATGAAAAAAATATATACATATATTTACGTGTAGTGGGATGCGTAGCTACATCGTTCGACTCCACATACTACCACATTAACTTTGTCATGGAGTAGTAATCTCCTATCTTGGATATCTTACTATGCCTTGAAGGCTTATATCGTTTATGCAGTATTAACGGACATTTATTAATAATGGTGACATGTTTGTGATAAATTATGAATGGACCGTTTCCTCTAATACTGCAAGTTATAATAACAGTTTGTCTCATTTTTTTGATTATTAATGATAATAACTTATTCCTGAGGGAGAACTATTGCATGAAGCAGATAACCTTCGATAAACCTTTATATGACGTTTAATTGCAAGAATAATTACAATAAATCGTACCAATAACGTCGTGTTTTCATATATCTTCAAAACACGTACATGAAGTCTTGTGAGAGGCCCGTATCGAACGCTAACGAAAGTCGACAGCAGTTACTACTGTTTTCGATATTGCTCGTTTGCAGAAAGTGTTCTGAAATGAGTGTTAGCCGTCAATTTTCCGCATCCTGTCATAGTTATCAAACATCTCCCCGTCCACTTCTTCTGCTTACGCACATTTCAATATCTCCAGTCAGATCTAATTAAAAATTAGAAATATCGTAGTTCTCTCGGCAATTTATACTAAGGCGCCGTTTTGTGTGTATTATCCGTAAGTTGATGACTGCTTCTCGAAGCACCCAGTTTCCACTGGCCAGTCTGTTGAATGAACCTAAGATCCCTTAGAATAGGAGAACCACCACAACTGGTGACAACGTTGGTATTTGTTCGTTACGAAAAAGGAAAGATCCATTACACTTACACTTGTCAGAAAGCAGCAATTATGAGATGTAAATCTGTTCGCAAATGACCCCAAAAGAAAACCGAAACACCTGTTGAAAAGGCACCAGTCTCGTCTCATTAATGAATGAGGACCACATTGTGGCGGATTTCTTGTGTTGTGATTGATAAGGAACATCGAATAGTGTTATAAAGTGCTTGGGACTCATGGGTCTAATTAATTAAGTGCTGGGTTTAAAATAGATGTGGCCGATTTACTGCCACTTCGTTGTCCAGTCAGACCATGGGTGTGGTGATCATCACAGTTTCCCTTGCTGTTTTCTAAAACTTCGCGATATGGCTGAAGTTCTAAGAAAGCTCTAGAACGTCTTTAATGCAAGTGGCAAATTTGAAATGGCAGTCAACGTTTTTTAAATTTATCCGTAGCTAAATCTTCCCAATTTCGTGTTCTTCTGCATTTGTCTCTAACTTATCCCGTGTCGTTACTGCGTCGGCAAATTAGTCTGAATATGACAATGTTTGGAGGCAGCTGTTGTCTAGGGGCAATGTCTTTCAGTAGAAATCAAGACTTTGTCTGTCCAGGCTTCGAAACCAGCTACCGCTTAAATTTTGAATTATAATCGGCATTGGCGGCCGAAGACTTCGGCAAAAGAATTCACCGCCATTCTGCCAAGGGACTTTTCAAATTTCGTGGAGGAGCGGACAGAGATTTACGGCACTCTCTTATCATTGGGATAGGAAGTTGCCCCTAAACGCAGAAGAATCAACAATGATCAACGGCATGAGGATTCAGAAAGCAATGCAAACCATTGCATGAAAGACATATAATGGGTCTTCACAGGACATGTGGTCTGTAATTGAAAAAGCGACATGATGATCTCTCCATTGGCAAAAGATTCCGGAAAAGTCCTCCATCCGGATCTGCGGATGAGGACTGTCAGTGGGGAGGTGACCATGAGAAAAAGACTGAATAACCAAATAAAGGATAGCGTTCTCCGTGTAGGGGCGTGTACCATCAGAAGCTTGAACGTAGTAGCGAACAAGAAAATCAGAAAATGGAAATTCAAAAGCTCAATCTAGATATAGTAGGGGTCAGTGAAGTGAAGTGGAAAGAAGACGATTCCTGGTCACATGAGTATAGGATAATATGAAAAGCATCAGAAAATGGCCCACGGGATTAGGATCCGTTATGAATAGGAAGGTAGGGCAGAGATTACGTTGCTCTGAACAGTTCAATAATAGGATAGTTCTTATCAGATTCAGTTGCCCAAGACCAACAACTACAGTTCAGGCATACATGCCGACGTCGCAAGCTGAAAATTAAGAGACATGGGAAGTACATGAGCGTAGTGAAAGGGTAATACAGTACGTAAGAGGAGATGAAAATTTCATAGTCATGGGGGACAGAAGTGAAAATGTCGGTGAAGGAGTAGAAGAAAAGGTTAGAGAAGAATGTGGGCTTGGGACAAGGAATGACAGAGCAGAAAGACGAATTGCGTTCTGTAATAAATGTCAGCTGGTAATAGTGAATACTTTGTCCAATAATCACAGGAGGAGGAGGTATGCTTGCAGGAGACAGGGTGATACGGGAGGATTTAAGTTAGATTACAACATGGTCAGCAGAGATTACGAAATCTCATTCTGTATTTTAAGGTGCAGTCAGGAGCAAACAATGTAGTAGTGATGAAGAGTAGGCTGAAGTTTAAGTGTTTAGTCAGGAAGAATCAATATGCAAAGAAGTATGACACGGAATTACTAAGGAATGACGAAATACGTTTAAAGTTCTCTAAGGCTATAGGTACAGCAATAAGAAATAGTTCAGTAGGCAGTACAATTGAAAACGAATGGACATCTCTAAAAAGGGCAGTCGCAGAAGTTGGAAAGAAAAACATGAGTACAAAGCATGTAACTGCGAAGAAACTGCGGGTAAACGAAGAAATAGTTCGCAGGGTCGATGAACGAAGGAATTACAGAAATGCTAAGGGGATTTCAGGAATACAGAAATACAAGCCGCTCAGGAATGAAATAAACAAGAAGTTCAGGGAAACTAAGATGAAATGACTACATGAGAAATGTGAAGAAATCAAAAAAGAAATGGTTGTCGAAAGAGCAGACTCAGCTTACAGGAAAGCAGAAACAAGCTTCGGTGAAATTAAAAACAATGATGGTAACATTAAGCGTGCAACGGGATCTGCACTGTTAAGTGCAGAGTAGAGAGCGGATGGAAGGAAAGAGCACATTGAACGTCTTTATGAGGCCGATGATTTGTCTTATTTCATAGAAGAAGAAAGAATAGTCGATTTAGAAGAGATAAGGTATCCAGTATTAGAATCAAAATTTAAGAGAGCTTTGAAAGACTTAACATCAAATAAGGCAAAAGGGATAGATAGCATTCCAATAGAAGTGGCAACAAAAGGACTGTTGACGTTGGTGTGTAGAGTATATGAATCTGGCGACATACCATCTACATCTACATCTACATTTATAATCCGCAAGCCACCCAAGGGTGTGTGGCGGAGAGCACTTAACGTGCCACTGTCACTACTTCCCTTTCCTGTTCCAGTCGCGTATGGTTCGCGGGAAGAACGACTTCCGGAAAGCCTCCGTGCGCGCTCGAATCTCTCTAATTTTACATTCATGGTCTCCTCGGGAGGTATAAGTAGGGGGAAATAATATATTCGCTACCTCATCCAGAAACGCACCCTCTCGAAACCTGGACAGCAAGCTACACCGAGATGCAGAGCGCCTCTCTTGTAGAGTCTGCCACTTGAGTTTGCTAAACATCTCCGTAGCGCTATCACGCTAACCAAATAATTCTGTGACAAAACGCGCCGCTTTTCTTTGGCTCTTCTCTATATCCTCTATCTCCTCTGTCATCCCGACCTGGTATGGATCCCACACTGATGACCAATACTCAAGGATAGCTCGAACGACTGTTTTGTAAACATCTGAGTTTCGGAAAAATATCATTCGCTCAATACCGAAGACTGAAAGAGCCTACAAGTGTGAGAATTATTGCACAACCAGATTAATAGCTCATGCACCACACAGGTAATTCTGACATTGCAGTTGATAATGGAAACAAGACTAAAGAAAAATCAAAACACGTTCTTAGGATATGTCGACCTGGAAAAAACGTACGCCAATGTAAAATGTTGCAAGATGTTCGTAATTCTGAGAAAAATTGGTGTAAGATTGTACAAGAGCCAAAAGGGAATTATAAGAGTGGACAACCAAGAGCGAAGTACTCGGATTAAAAAGGGTGTGCATCCAAGAAGCAATAATGGAAGTAAAAGAAAGGTTCAGTAGTGGAAGTAAACTTCCAGATGTAACGATATCAGTGATAGGATTCGCTGAAGACGTTGCTATCCTGCGTGAAAGCGAAGAATAATTACAGGACCTGCTGAATGGAGTGAACAGTCCAACGAGTACAGAAAATGGACTGAGAGGAAATCGACGAAAGACGATAGTAACGAAAAGTACCACAAATCAGAACAGCGAGATACTGAACGTCAGGACTGATGGTCACGAAGTAATGAAGTTAAAGGAATTCTACATACCTAGGTAGCAAAATAACCAATGGCGGACGGAGCAAGAAGGACATCAAAAGCAGACTAACACTGGCAAAAGGGGCATTCCTGTCCAAGAGATATGTACTAGTGTCAAATATAGGCCTTAATTTCAGGTAGAAATTTCTGAGAATGTACGTTCTTAGTAGAGCACTGTATGGTAGTGAAACATGGAGTGTGGGAAAACCGGAACAGAATAGAATTGAAGCATTTGAGATGTGGTGCTTGTAACATTATGTGATTGCCTTATCATTTTAAATCATTAATTAATCGATCAGTCGCTCGGCAACAGCTACAGTTAGCAAATAATGTTGCGAGAATGTAAAAGGTGAACGACCTGTGACGTAACTTGTTTATTGTCGAAGCGCCGTCAGAGATGCAGTGAGTTATTGACTTTGAAAACCGCGGCGCGAAAAACGGACAGAAGAAGAACACTTTTACACTTTTTTTTTTTTTTTTTTTTTTTTTTTTTGAGTTACGAGATATTCTGGATGAACAGTTACTCATTCTTCTCTTGTCTCCTGTAACTTGTGTCGGACGCGCATGTCTTGCCGCCGTATTATTATTGTTAAAAATAATATTGTTCTAGTATAAAGTAAATGTGTAATACTAGAAGTGCCTAGCAGTAGATTTATTGTGCGACGTGTATGCGAAAAAACGTCAAAGGAATTGTTTTTATTACGAGAAGTGCCAGTCAAAACGGCATCCATGTTAAATCCTTCATTGCAGTGTAAGTTCGTCTATTAATTGCCATAAATTCAGAGTTAAATGGAACTGGTGTATGGACTATTTATTTAATATAGAAACTATGTCTCACTCCTTCATGAAGTTATTTAATTTTCTTTATGTTTCTGCCAAATAGAGAATTCACAGTCACGAATTCTTTCGTCTAAATCGGACGGAAGTTGTATGCGGCAAAATATTTTCTCCGCGCCATATTCTACTGGTAAATGCATGATAAACTACGGTCCCTTAGGAAATTCATGTTGAGCTATCCAAAATAATTATATTTTGAATAGGCATTTACTCTCCTCTGCAATGCAACTTCCGACTGATCAGACGATCCAACAAGAAACAGCCGCACACGGTCGGCGTTCGCAAATGTTTCCACCGCTGATTATAGCTATATGTTACAGCACAAAAGTAGCATATTGTTATAATTAGCGACTACGAACGGGGACATTTATAACTGTATGTTTATGTATACACATTACGTAAACATATCGTTATATGCTACAGAAGAATGTTGAAAATTTGGTTTACTTATCAGTTAAGGAATGAGGAGAGTCTGCGCAGAGTGGGAGAGGAAAGCAACATGTGCAAAACACTGACAAGTGGAAGGGAATGAGTTCGATGTTTCTAGAGAAAGCTGTAAAGTTCATAAACTGTAGAGGAAGACAGAGATTGGAATACACTCTGCAAATAATTGAGGACATAGATTGCAAGTGCTACTCTGAGATGAAGAGTTAGCACAGGAGAGGAGTTCGTAGTGGGCCACATCAAACCAGTAAGAAGACTGATGACTCAAAAATATGTCAATGTTAGAGGTAGAGGGTGACTGGATGTCCTTCTCCTCGGCACCTTTCCCCGGCCCTCACCACCCTCTTTCCAGGTAACGGAATATATGTACTCTACCTTCCTATATCTAGTATTATCTCATGTGAAAGTGTATGAACGTTTACGAAATATTTGAATAACTTGGAATTGAGACTAGCCTGCCCGGTTTGATGTGGGGAAGGCTTTTACATGGCACAGATTATTTCATTTGTAAAATAAATCGCAGTTTTGCCATGTTCTGTACAACAGTTCTCCCCATAGCTTACATACCGTCAGCAGTGTGTAATAATCGGAATAAAGAGGTCGCAGTGGAAGAGTGTAGTTGCCAGGGTCCCACTAGAATTGGTACTGAAGCCATTACTATTCCTATTATATGCTATTTATGTCAAGAACTTTTCTCCCATTGAAAATATCATTTATTCACCGATAACCTGGAATTATACCTATGTGCAAGCCAAAAAATTTGCGCACAGCCATTCAGGACGTGAAAGTTGATTTACTTGCTTTATCAGAATGGGTGCAGAACATAGTTTTGAAACTTACCAATCTAACATGCAAGCAATCTTAGTCCCTCAAAAAAGACATATCAATCCTGAAAGAGAATTTCTCTCAGCTCTAATCCTAAAATGCAGAAAATTGGTTTTTATTCTTCTGCAGAGAATTGGGGGTAATTAGTATATCAGGATCCCAACTTTGTAACTATCTTCCTCAAAATATGAGAGAAATTAAAGTTCTTTGAAACTTCGAAAGACAGTCTTTTGTGATCTGTGTGTAGATTTTTCTTTTGTGAGGTACGAAGGAAGAAGATACTGTTCACCAAGTAAATAATGCTTTCTCTTATATGATGCACAGTTAGTTAGGGTAAATATTATAGCACCTTAGAGTATCGATACAGCTCAGAGGAAATCAGAATAATTAATGACTCCACGACAAATGTTCTTAAGAACAGTTGAGGTAACATGGGATGGAATTTATAATGAGCCAAATCGTAAGATTAAACATAATCTATTCCATGATAAAGTCATATGATTCTTTAAAATTAACTTTGTGCATAAGCTAATCAGAAATGACACTAAACAGCCATTTAAAAAACCATTTACCACCTTCTAAAAGGATAAATGAAATACATATTTTTGCCAGAACAACTGTTGCACACAGAAAACGCAACTGAGAATTACTGAAAAACTTGTTAAAGAAAGCCAAGGAACAAGCACATAATTAGAGAAATCAGTAATTTCAGCAACAGAGTGAAGGCTACATGCAATGAATGGAAAAGTGTGACAGGACTACCAGCCAGAGAACGGGATAACATGACCACTGAACTGAATGGAAGGGCTGTAAATTATGAGTCACAGGTGGCAGATGTATTCATTTCTTAAATATAGCGGGAAGTTCAGATACGAATAACTAAAGAGAAAAATCTCAGCAGCAAGCTGAATAAATAATACTCATTAAATTGTATCACCAGCTTCACCTTCTGAAATGAAGATAGTTATACATTTTTTCTCAAATATAGAAGCTCATCACGTTTTGATGGCGTGTCCAGTAGAGTACTACAGATTCTCTTCCAAAAACTAAGCAGGTCTTATCTTAAGTATGTCAAGGCATTTTTTCAGAGACTGAAATATGCCACTGTGAAACCCATTTTTAAGTAAGGTGATGCAAGAGCTTCCAATATCTACAGAACCATTTCACTGCTGACATCATTTTCAAAAAAATTGAGAATGGGATATGTTCCATAACATCAATAAAATAGATCCTTACCAACAATAATATCCTCATCAAATCACAGTATGATTTTCAGAAGAGTTGCTCTACTGAGAATGCCATTTACATGTTCGCTCACCAGATTTTGCGAGCATTAAATAATAAAACAGTGCTGGTTGGTGTTTTTGTGACCTATCAGAGGCATTTGACTAAGGTAATCACAGTATTCTTCCACATAAAATAAGTTCTTTTGCACTGATGGTATAGCCAACCATTGGATAATATCATATTTTACTAAAAGAATATAGAACGAGACTACCTTTCACGTTGGAGTACAAAGTCTTTCAAAAACCGAAGCTAAAGTCATCCATTATGCTCTGAGTACATAATTCTGACTGGGGAGAACTCATGTATGGGGGACCCAAGTCTCAGTCTTAGGTTCACTATTATTCTTCACATACGAAAGCGGTCAACCATCCAGTATTCAACAGACAGAAGTAGTTCCTTTTGGAGATGACACTAGTATTATAGTCGATCCAAGAATGCATCCAGAAAAAGAAGAAATCTTAAACAAGGCTATTATCTGAATCATTAACACTTTTCCTGCGGCTGGTCTCACAAACAATTTTAAAAAGACACAACACATTCAGTTTTGAACATTTAGGATTACTATAACATTTATAAATGTAACACATGGTAAAGAAATAGTAAATAGGGTAGAAACTTTCTACGCACAGAGCTACTATACTTAGCCACAGCACAACCGAAAGTGTCTTTGCTCATTTCACTCTGAAAATACTGTGAACAATGCACAGCATCAATATATATCACTTCGTACAGAAACAGGCCACAGGTCACGAACTTCACTCAAGTAAACGAGATCACTGCACTATCAACAACGGCGGAAGTCCCATAGGTACCGTGCAGTAACTCACCAGTGAAGCCACGCCTTGTCATGCCGGGCGACCGGAAAACTCCGGGAATCCGCAACGCCCCCCTCCCCCCCTCCCTTATCCGGTTTTGTTCTACTCATTATGCCGATTGTTACTTACTTTATACAAATGTTTTTTTTTGTTTCATTCTATGCTACCTCATTTTTTTAATTTTAGTGGTGCTTGAATGATTTGCATAACTTGTATCTGCTTCTTTAACTGTAATTCAACACATCTATGTGCTACGTGATTATAAAAAACAGAATTTTTAATATCTTATGCGGCAGATATTCAACAGTGTGTAGACTTACGATTTTCTCTCACCTACATCTACATCTACATGGATACTAAGCAAATCACATTTAAGTGCCTGATAGAGGCTTCATCGAGTCACCTTCACAATTCTCTATTATTCCAATCTCGTATAGCGCGCGGAGAGAACGAACACCTATATCTTTCCGTACGAGCTCTGATTTCCCTTATTTTATTGTGGTGATCGTTTCTCCCTATGTAGGTCGGTGTCAACAAAATATTTTCGCATTCGGAGGAGAAAGTTGGTGACTGGAATTTCGTGAGAAGATTGCGTCGCAAAGATAAACGCATTTGTTTCAATGATGTTCAGCCAAAATCCTCTATCATTTTAGTGACACTCTCTCACATATTCCACTATAATACAAAACGTGCTGCTCTACTCTGAATTTGTTCGATGTACTCCGTCAGTCCTGTGTAGTATGGGTCCCACGCCGCGCTGCAGTATTCTAATAGGGGAGAGACAAGCGCAGTGTGGGCAGCCTCATTAGTATATCTGTTACATTTTTTACGTGTCCTCCCAATAAAACGCAGTCTTTGGTTAGCCATCCACACAACATTTTCTATATGCTCTTTCCAATATAAGTTGTACGTAATTGTAATTCCTAGGTATTTAGTTGAATTTACGGCATTTAAATTTTACTGATATATCGTGTAACCGAAGTTTATCGAATTCCTTTTACCACTCACGTGGATGACCTCACACGTTTCGTTATTTAGGGTCAACCGCCAATTTTCCCACCATTCAGATATCATTTCTAAATCCTTTTTCAATTTGTCTTGATCTCCTGATGACTTTATTAGTCGATAAATGACAGCGTCATCAAATCGTTTATATAGATAAGGAACAGCAAAGGACCTATAACACTACCTTTGGGAACGCCAGAATTCACTTCTGCTTTACTCGATGACTTTCCGTCAATTACCACGAACTGTGACCTGTCTGACAGGAAGTCACAAATCTAGTCACATAACTGAGACTATATTCCATAAGCAGGCGATTTCACTACAAGCCGCTTGTGTGGTACAGTGTTAAAAGCCTTCCGGAAATCCAGAAATACGGAATCGATCTGAAATCCCTTGTCAGTAGCACTCAACACTTCATGTGAATAAAGAGCTACTTGTGTTTCACAGGAACGATGCTTTCTCAACCGATGTTGACTCTGTGTCAATAGACCGTTTACTTCGAGGTAATTCATAATGTTCGAACACTATATATGTTCCAAAATCCTGTTGCATATCGACGTTAATGATTTGGGCCTGTAATTTAGTGGATTACTTCTACTACCTTTCTTGAATATTGGTGTTACCTGTGCAACTTCCCAGTCTTTGGGTACGGATCTTTCGATGAGCGAACGGTTGTATATGATTGTAAAGTATGGAGCTAATGCATCAGCGTACTCTGAAAGGAACCTAATTGATATACAGTCTGGAGCAGAAGTCTTGCTGTTATCAAGTGTTTTATTAACTTGCTTCACTACTCGGAGGGTATTTACTTCTACGTTACTCATGTTGGCAGCTGTTCCTGCTTCGAAATCTGGAATATTTACTTCGTCTTCTTTTGTGAAGATATTTCGGAAGACTGTGTTTAGTAACTCAGCTTTGGTAGCACTGTCTTCGATAGTATCTCCATTGCTACCGCGCAGAGAATGCATTGATTGTTTCTTGCCGCCAACATACTTTACATACGACCAGAATCTCTTTGGATTTTCTTACAGGTTTCGAGACAAAGTCACGTTGTGGAAACTGTTATAAGCATCTCACATTAAAGTCCGCGCTAAATTTCGAGATTATGTAAAATATCGCCGATATTGGAGATATCTGGTATTTTTAAATTTAACGTATTTGTTTCGTTGTTTCTGCAACAGTGTTCTGACCTGTTTTGTGTACCAAGGAGAATCAGCTCCTTGTTTGTTAATTTATGTGGTATAAATATCTCAATTGCTGCCGATACTATTTCTTTGAATTCAAGCCACTGCACTTATATTGTTAATTTGGAAGGAGTGAAAATTGTCTCTCAGGAAGACGTCAAGTGAATTTTTATCTGCTTTTTTGAATAGGTATATTTTTCGTTTATTTTTGGAGGATTTACGGGTTACAATATTCAGTCTCGCTCGACAATCCTGTGTTCACTGATCCCTGTATCCGTTTTGATGCTCGTTATTAACTCAGGATTATTTGCTGCTAAGAGGTCAAGATTGTTTTGAGAACGGTTTACTATTCACGTGGGCTCATGAACTAACTGCTCGAAATAATTTTTAGAGAATATTTTATGTGTACCTCCGGAATTAAAGATGTATTTTCACCAACATATCGATGGTAAATTAAAGTCCCCACCAACCATAATCGTACGAGTCGAGTACTTGTTTGTAAACAAACTCAAGAGTTATTTGAACCTTTGAGCAACTGTATCATCTGAATTGTGACGTCGGTGAAAGGATCCAATTAGTATTTTATTCCGGCTGCCACCACTGACCTCTGCCCATACTATCTCGCAGGAAGTATCTACTTCAATTTCGCGACAAGATAAACTACTTCTAACTGCAACAAACACGCCATCGCCAACCGTGTTTAGCCTACACTTTCTGGACACCGATAGGTTCTTGGCCAAAGTTTCGGCTGAGCTCATCTCCGGCTTTAGCCAGCTTTCATTGGATATAACGATTTGAGCATCAGTGCTTTCTATTAGCGGTTGGACCTCTCGTACTTTCCCTACACAGCTACGACAATTTACAACTGTTATACCGATGGTTCCTGTATCTACGATCTTCCTGTGTTCGGCCTGCACCCTTTGTGACTGTTCCAGAGACCCTCTAACCTAAAAAACCAGTCCACGCCACTCAGCCGTTACTACCCGTGTAGCCGTCTCCTGCGTATAGTGGACACCTGACCTAGTCAGCGGAACCCGAAACCCAACCACGCTTTAGCGCTAGTCGAGGAATCTGCAGCCTACACGGTCGCAGTACCGTCTGAGCCTCTGATTCAGACCCTCCACACGGCTCTGTACCAGAGGTCCGCCATCGTTCTTGTCGACTATGCTACCAATGGTCAGCTCTCAAGAATGAATCTGCAATTCTGCAGCCATGTGTTTGCTGTAATAGAATTACCGGTCAATCTGAAACCATGTGCAAAGCACTCACTCAAAACTACGGCTGTGTCTTCGCCGTCGACAATGTTACAAGTTGTGTTGTCCGACTAGGATCCTGGCTAAACTTAGTACTTCAGATTCAGGCTCCCTTACTCCGACATTTTGCCACAGAAAGCAAGTTTTATTTTAGTTTCTATCCCTTTACGCTTGAAGACATTTACTCACCATCGTTGTCAAAAATCACGTATCTGTGTTCAAATAATAGTAAGGCATTCGCAGTTTTAATGTGCCTTGCAGTACGAAAAACTGTTGCCTTCTTTTGCAGACTAGCGTCACTTACTGAATGCGTGACTGTTAACATGCACAGAATTCAATACTGTAATGTCAAGTAGCCAGAGATGCAACAACGATTTTGTATGTCGACGATTGTCTCGTAACAGAGTCTTCCATTTTTCCATAGACTTCAATGAAATGTTTCCTTTATGTGTGCAGCGGAAGTTGTCATCCGTTGTCCTGGTACGTAGTAACATGTGAGCTGCGAAGGAGTGGACAACATGGGTCTAGTGCAGGACTTTTTCACACATTTGATTATCAGACACTGAGCATTATTTTCAAGTCACAACGTTACTCAGTAATTTATTTAGTTAGTTTCATGTTTCATTGAACATTTTGCCTGATAAATCATTTTACGTTCTCACTGCAAATTAATTTGTACAAATTGTCACATGCTGAATACTTGTAAGTTTGTTATCATACGAAAGATTTTTATACGGTAGTTAGTAGCTCCTAGCAGCCACCTTTTACACATTACTGTAACATAAACTGTCCTACGCAATATAAGTAATTGTTAAGGAGAAGTTTTCTTCGTTTCTTTTCAAATTTTACTTTGATTTGCATCACTGCGCAAGTGACCAAAAATTTTTATTTCAGCACTGTGCACCCCTTTTTCTGCTAAAGCCAACATTTAATGTGGAGTAATGAATGTTATTTATTTTTGTTCTGGTACTGTAATTACGTACGTCATTGTTCTTTATAAACTGTAGTTGATTACTTACAACATACGTCATGAGTGCGAAGCAGAATTGAGAATTCCTTAAACGGATGTCTTCGACGTGATCTTGGGTGAACACCACATATTATTCATACAGCATGGTACTGAGCAACGAGAGTTTTATTTCTTAAAGATGAGCTATCTCAGAACATTATTCCATATTAGTTTATTGAATGAAAATGTGCAAAAAATGTCAACTTATTGATTTATCTCTCACCAAGATCTGCGGTGATTCTAGGTGTAAATGTGACTGAACGAAGTTGATAAAGAGTTCCAAGATGTGCTTTTTCCAGCTTAAGTACTCATCAAAAAGGACATCGAATTTCATAGTTTCTACCCTATTTACTATTTCCTAACCATGTGTTACATTTATAAATGTTATAGTAACCCTAAATGTTCAAAACTGAATGTGTTGTGTCTTTTTAAAATTGTTTGTGAGACCAGCCGCAGGAAAAGTGTTAATGATTCAGATAATAGCCTTGTTTAAGATTTCTTCTTTTTCTGGATGCATTCTTGGATCGACTATAATACTAGTGTCATCTCCAAAAGGAACTACTTCTGTCTGTTGAATACTGGATGGTTGACCGCTTTCGTATGTGAAGAATAATAGTGAACCTAAGACTGAGACTTGGGTCCCCCATACATGAGTTCTCCCCAGTCAGAATTATGTACTCAGAGCATAATGGATGACTTTAGCTTCGGTTTTTGAAAGACTTTGTACTCCAACGTGAAAGGTAGTCTCGTTCTAAATGTGAGGACAAGATCAGTATAAAAAATTCAAGGATATGTTCCGAAAGTTTTCGTCCATAGGCTTACAAACGGGACATGCAAAATGTTTTACAGGGTTTACCTAGAAAAAAGTTGCTGAAGTCACATGTAGTTTCATCCCAGAAGATATCCAACTGGTATGGAAATGAAACTGGGTGCTACTGATATTGAACGCGTGGAAGACGATGTAAAAAATAGAGAATGTGGTAGTGCGGAAGAAGCCTCTCATAACACTGGAAGTTTTGTCTTCCAGGAAAAGAATACTGTATAAGTCAAGTAGCGCAGAAATTTCCTCTAGTCCGATCGATATAAGCAAAGAGGAAGAAATTAAGGGCTTGAACGAAGACTTGGCTATTATAAATAGATGAAACACTTAAGTGGAGCAAAAAATTTGAACTCTGAAGAAAGCTAGGAAACAAGGTCCACCTCTCAAAACATCGCTTCCTGCTGCTAAGAAAACAGGAAGCCTAAATAAGGAGGTTAAGATTAAACTATCTCAGTGTTTCACCCAAGGACAAATTCGGTACGTGACGAAGAAAAAGAATTGTCTCGTGGAGTCGGAAGGCACCGAAAATACAATTGCTTTGAGAGCTTTGTCTGCAAAATCATTTTCTTTCTGAAAATGAAAGCCTTATCGTTTTCCCTGTCGATCAACACTCCAAAATTCGGCCAAGCAGTCTCAGGTTTCAACTAGCCATTTTAAACAATGTACAATATTTCATTAAGCGTACGCCAATATTTTTTACATCACTTGAGGTCAGGGCTGTACTAAGCGTTGATGCTACAAACACTGACAGTCACGTGAGCTACGATTCATCTGACGATGTCATACTTGATCCATACAAGAACGTTCAGTTTGCCATGTTTAGAACTTTTTTTTTTTTTTTCAAAGTGGAAACGCCAAAATATTATGATTTTGATGTCACAGTCACATGCAGTTTGTTTCATACAATCTTTCTGAACTTGAAGGAGTTGGGGTTCATGTGGTAGCTGTTAAATGAGATATGGGAGCGAAACAATTCGTAAGTGAGGAAAAAGTTTGGTGTATCCACTACTAAGACATATTCTTCGAACCCTGTGCGAAATACAATGAAAATATGGTTTTTTTACGGCATACTGTATTTTCTGAAATAATTAATAAATCACTTTTTGGCGATGAAATCACCTTGTCCAAAGGTACCGTATTTACAAAAACTGTAATAGAAGATCTTGTGCACCGCCAGACAAGTGATGTTTTGATCACCTATCACAACGACGATTTCCGTATGTTGAACTCGGGTTACACTCAAGATAATAGTGCACGGCTTAGAAGTGGTCGTGGTTTCAACCTCAGAAGTCAAGAGAGTTCCTGAAGATGTTTTTGGAAATTTGCTCAAATATGCGATTAGGTTAGTTTCAAACCGTATCAAGAAGAATTTGCATCATAAGTGAGTTAACTTTTTGGGCTTTTCGCAGATGTGGAAAATGCCGGGCAACCTACATCCTGACTCCCTGACTGAATTAACATTGTGCCGGAAATGTCTTTTCTAGAATTCGTGATCTTGATACCTTTTCGAAAATTCGTGAACTTGGTACATTTTATACTAATCCCACGTACCTTGAGGTGAAAAATAGATTACGCCTACTGATACTGACTGGCAATGCAAACAATATACCTTTTCCCTTGATGCTTCCACTGCAGAGGACAAAGACCAAAATTCTATCGAAGAAATAGTGGACGAATTCGAGAATTTTATTTCTAAAGATTTGCGAAACAAAATAGCCGAGACGTCACATCACGATATTACAGATGAAGATTTGTTTGGAGATTCAGCGAGCTCCAGTGGAGACGGTACTTAGAATCCCCTAAAATACTTGGCAGGATACATCGTATTTAAGTACAAACACATTGATATTTCATTAGGAATTACAAAAGTAAACTGCCACGTCGATGCAAAATTAATAGCGAAGCAACACTGTATAAGTGTAATTTCGAAAGGTAGGCTTACTTCTCCACGACCTGAGTGGTCTGCAACAATATCATATTTCGAAATTATTGTTGTATGCTTTCTTGGAGCAAATATCTCACGTTGAAAACCCGTGAGATAGTCAGTAGCACTAGTACAATCAAGATTTCCCGAAACGTAAAAGAAAGGAACTGATGTTTATGCAAGTAGGAGACCTTTCATCCGCAATAGATTTTTGAACAACAGAACCAAATGGAATGCAATGAAGTGGGCTTCTGCGAAAATATATGTTCTCTGGACTGATTCCTCTTTTCTCTAAATATGTCTGAACTAAAGCAGCACATAAAAATGTAAAATATTCGGCGTATTCACTTTCTGAAGCTGGAAGTATTAGTGACAAGCATCTACAGTTACCTTTGGAGACCGAAAAGCATTGTCGCCAGTGCTTTTTACCGTCTTACATTTGATTTCGAATATTTCGTATACTAATTCTTTCGAATCATATTGAGCCCCATCAATGAGATGTTCAAAATCGAATGAAAGGGGACGTGAGAATCCCATTAGCGAGTGCGCTGATGCGATAACGATTGAAATCCAAGTGACGTAACACATCGCTGACCAATGAGAGCGACTCGCGGAATGGCAAACGATTTTAGAATATGGTTCAAATGGCTCTGAACACTATGGGACTTAACATCTGAGGCCATCAGTCCCCTAGACTTAGAACTACTTAAACCTAACTAATCTAAGGAAATCACACACATCCATGCCGGAGGCAGGATTCGAACCTGCGAACGTAGTTGTCGCTCGGTTCCAGAATGAAGCGCCTAGAACCGCTCAGCCACACCGGCCGGCCTTTTAGGATATGCACAAACAGTTGATACAGTTTTACAACAGCTAGACGACTGCCAAATATACCTGACAACAAAAAGTTCAGTATGGTAAAAATGTGGTACTTGCTAATGTTCAAATGATTCCCCACTATACAACGTAACCGTTAATGAAGGACGGATTCAGACGGTTCTGTAAAACTATTCTCGTAGCTTTAACTCTGATAAGCACAAGAAACCGGTTTATCAGTAAAAGTGGAGCTGAATGAAGTGAACCTCTGAAAAGGTGAAGAAGATTTATACTTTTGATTGAACAACTAATATCACAACGTTCTGGAATAGAGGCATATAGGGCATGCCAACTTGTGAACATCACTGTGTGCATACGAGAAGTCTGAGAAGAGATGATTACTGGTCACTTACTTGTTCCTCAACAGAATCTCGTCAGATACTGGTTTTCTGTCTTCTTCTTAGAACTCGAGAAAGTTCACACAGCCTTAGAAACCAAGTATCACTGTAAGATGTTAGTTAAATAGCGCACGACACTTAATACAGCACAAGTAGCAACACAGAAAGCGTTCACTCGTCGCGAATAAGTATCGCAATGATGCCAGGCAACTGCTCGTGACGTATCAAGCTATATTTTATTGTTGAGAGTGTTGTCAGGGATCGATGATAAAAAGTGAGAATCGGTTTGACGGTACCAAAGCTTTTGCTCGATAATATGTAAAAAGTAATGGATTTACCACGATCACGATTATTCAGAATATTAATAACAGAAGATTACGAAACCGTTAACACGTGAATTTCTCGCTTGAATCACTAAACTAACTAATATAAAATGTAACTTTTATCCAAAATTCTGTCACTTCCATATTCTATACTTGATTGTAATGGTTGACTCCAAAAGCTTATCGAAATGAATGTAATGTTCAGCAGGATGAATTTACATATGTCAGTACAACAGTCTTGGAATCGAGATCTGTTGCCTTAATCCAATTTTCAAAATCTACAGAACGTCGCTTTGTCTAGAATGTACGGCTATATCATAATCAAAATTATCCGACAGACCCGAACTGCGCTCCACCTCATTTCTGTGCAACACACATAACGTAACGTCCTTGCAAATCTTCTAATCTCTTCTTGGTACATTCGTTTGACTGTACAAAGTTTTTACTACAAGGACCATCAGATAATATTCCTCCGTATGGCAATGAGTCCCTAAGCAAATTAACACTTCGATAATGAAAACATCAGGAAAGGAGTTATTAGAAATGACGTAGTCTTTAATATTTTTTATTCGCAAATAACAGAGTGTGCAGATGCTTAATTTTAAATGAAGTGGCGTAAAATTTTGTGTTGGGAGAGGATTTGAATCCAGAACCTGATCGATTGTTAATTAAGCACCCTAAATGTAGGATATCAAAATTTTTCGGCAGCACCAACTTGATTGAAACCGAAATGACGAAACAAAATTGATTTTCCTCGCCAGAATTTCAACTCGGCAGCTATCTTGGTTGTTTTCTAGTCAGGATAGACATAATTATATATGGGTTTATTTAACCAATAGCGAGATGTCCGTATGTTTGAAGTTCAGTGGTGACGCGGAGTTCAACATGTAGCACCATCGTTCTTGACTACATACGAAGAGACGGTAACTATCGAAATATTTTTCACCAGCAGCTAGGAACGGTATGTTTGAATATAAAATAATGTGATGTAAGTTTTTGATATGACTGGAAGTCGAAACTTTCACCAATAGTTATAGTTGACAGAGCATGGAGGGACGTTAAAAATCGTAATTTTTCCATGTGTGATTTGATATGCGAGTGCTAAAACCTGAAACGAGGTGATGAAATTTTTTGTGCTGGTCCATGATTCTTAATCAGAAACCCTCCTTTCGTGGAGACCTTGAGGAGTTTGGTAGCGAAAGCACATCCAATTTAATGTGGATTTTGAACCACTGCGCGACAGTCTCAGCTTCTGCTCGTTAAAAATGACTTCCTGAAATGTGAAACGAATTCAGTCCTCAAGGATGTTGTGTGGGATTTAAGAGGAGTCTAATTAGAGCTGGGTCTTGTGTGGACAGAAGGCTAAATATTTTTATTAACTCTTTATTTACCATGCAAAAGTCTAATTTAACAGGATGGAAACACTGCTGTAAACCAAAGTTCCTTTTTGGCACGAATAAACGTGAACAGAATTTGAATAATAAAAAATACCGCCTTAAAGTAATAGCACTAAATAATACAAACAATTTAATCTATCACTACAAAGGCAACCATATACAACGAAGCAAATCTTCGTCGTTCGAAAAAACTTGAACGGATCTATAATAAAACACAGTCTTCTTAGAATTATAATAATAAGTAATACGAACCGTTCAATCTGATCCCAAACAATCAACCCTTATACAATGTGACACCATACAATATACTGTCTGCAGCCTTCAGTAATTGTGACAATAGTAGCTTATTATACCAGAAAATATTGATTTATATGTTGCTGAAAGCTGAGTAAAATCTCTAGTAGCTACTGTTTACCTGGATGCTCTAACGTCTCTCAATCCTTAGACATCATCTAGCAATACACTACTCAACTACCCACTCTTACGTCTATGTGGCCAGCATACCAGCTACATATGGAAGGTGCGTACGAAAAGTTCGGTGAATAGTCGCAAAAAATAAAAGAAATCAGAGTTATAAACAAAACACTTTTATTCGTCTTCACAGTAATCAGAATTAGCCAGACAACTTCTGACATCGCCTGTAAAGCACTTGGAAAGAGTCAATAAAGATTCTTACGGAAACACTGCAAGCACATTTGTCACGTATCATCACAGGAGATGAGACCAGCTACTAACATTATGGAGGGAGTAAGTGACTGTTAGTGCGTTGGTGTTCATCGCTTTTCATGCCTCCCTTGGGCAGAAAGCCCCAGTCGACCAAAAGGGAAGTAAGTATTACGTTAATTTGGAATTTTGTCAGCCGATACTTTTGGGTGGCAGGAAACACGATGCAGACCATGCCACTGACTGTCTCTTTGTCTCAGGTTCGTAATGGTAGTTCCAATATTGAAATCAGTGTTGTAACACCAATGGTATTTGTGACTCGAACAAATTTGAAGCCTCGCTGCGTAAATGCGCGGTTTGAGTCGCTGTGTTACGGATTGTGCGTCCCCTCCCGCCGGAGGTTCGAGTCCTCCCTCGGGCACGGGTGTGTGTGTTTTGCTTAGCATAAGTTAAAGATAGTTGAAGTTGTGTGAAAGTCAAGGGACCGATGACCACAGCACTTTTGGTCGCTAAGAAATTCATACGCATTTGAACATTTTTTGAACAAATTTGAAAATTGCTTGAATAACAGAGATATTGGCTTAAAATAACAACAATAATTAATAAAATAAAATTAATTTGTTGTTGTTGTGATTTTCAGTCCAGAGACTGGTTTGATGCTACTCTCCATGCTACCCTATCGTGTGCAAGCCTCTTCATCTCCGAGTAACTACTGCAACCTACATCCTTCTGAATCTACTTAGTGTATTGATCTCTTGGTCTTCCTCTACGATTTTTACTCTCCACGCTTTCCTCCAATACTAAACTGGTGATCCCTTAAAGCCTCAGAAGGTGTCCTACCAACCGACCCCTTCATATAGTCATGTAGTACAACAAATTCCTCTTCTCCCCAGTTCTATCCAGTACCTCCTCATTAGCTATGTGATATACCCATGTAATCTTCAGCATTCGTCTGTAACACTACATTTCGAAATCTTGTATTATCTTCCAGTCTAAACTATTTATCGTTCATGTTTCACTTCCTGACACTTAAATCTATACTCTATGCTAACAAATGTCTCTTCTTCAGAAAAGCTTTCCTTGCCATTGCAGCTTTGCATTTTATACCCTCTCTACTGCGACCATCATTCGTTATTTTGCTCCCCTAATAGCAACACTCATCTACTACTTTATGTCTCATTTCCTAATCTAAATCAGTCAACAACACCTGATTTAATTCGACTACATTCCATTATTCTCGTTTTGCCTTTGTTGATGCTTCATCTTATATCCTCCTTTCAATACAGTATCCATTCCGTTCAGCTGCTTTTCCAGGTCCTATGCTTTCTCTGACAGAATTACAATGTCATCGGCAAACATCAAAGTTTTTATTTCATCACCACGGTTTTTAATTCCTACTGCACATTTTTCTTTTGTTTCCTTTGTTGCTTGCTCAATATACAGATTGAATAACATCGGAGACAGTGTAATATCCAGGACACTATGTTCTAGCCACAACATGTTAAAATGAACTATGTGGACATACTTCAACAAATATTATCGATACTCCGTATAAAAAAGACCGCATCGTGTGAAAATGACGGTAATTATTTCATTATTTTTGTAATAATTTAATTTCTGTGTGAATTAAAACTTTTGTCAGAGAACTACACTCACGGAAAACGACAATTATAATCTTTTTTTGTTGTGCTTCCTGTGCTAATCGATGAATTGTTCGGACGTGAGACGTGTGAGGTCTGTAAAGAGAAAACCTGTAACTATATTGCTAATTATTATTTGAAAAATAGAGTTTCTATTGTCTAGATTTGGATTTGTATTTATTTCAATTGTAATCCAATCTAATTAATGTTTTCAGGTGTTAATTTTCAGATCTGCAATTAGGAGGGCAGCCATTAGCGCCAGCAACTTACAGCGGTGTTTAGTAGTAGCTGGTATAAAAAATATGAAAAATTTTCATTGAGCATAATTTTAAAGGCTAAAGAACAGAGAACAAGAGACGTTTATCTAAATATATTAACTTGATATAAAATAAATCGAGAATAGCAATAGACAAATTGACTATCGTCTGTCTGCCGCCATCTTAGCAATATTATTTCCGCGGCAGTTTTGAATCGAGAATTTTAACAAACATAAATGTTGTTAGATATAAGTGAATGGATATGAATGTGGACCGATGGTCCTGAATCTACTTAAAAGACAGAATTCTACTCAGAATGTATCTTCAAAATCAGTGCTCACAGCACGTTATTAATATCAATTTCTTATTTGCTGATGTATGAAACCTAATTATTTCGGACGATTTTCATGAAATATTTTAATAGGAGACATACGTCAGTCTTGAGCGCATGTAGTATTTTGTGACTAAATGTTTCCTTTTGCTAGAGAAAAGTGCTTCCATCTTAGGTAACAGTTCTGTAAAATCTGATAAATGATATGCAATTTAGTGCCACTCACACGACTTTACAGACAACCTTTCTACACAAAGTCAAGTGGAGGTTTCTTTAGCAGAATGACAAATATTAGCCGGGATAATCATTGTTGAGATCAAACGAATTGTTACACTGACAACAGGTAACGGGTTTTATATATTTTTTGATGTACCTGAAATATCATTTATAACTAATTAAAGTCACGAAATACTATAAACCGGTTCCCGCACAATAGGATACAAAACTGTCTGACTCCCTTCATGTCCCTCGACCCTTATAACTGCAGTCTGGAATCTGTACAAATTGTAAATAGCCGTTCGCTCCCTGTATTTTAGCTCTGCCACATTCATAATTTGAAAGAGAGTATTCCAGTTAACGTTGTCAAAAGCTTTCTCTAAGTCTACAAATGCTAGAAACGTAGGTTTGCCTTTCCTTAATCTGTCTTTTAAGATCAGTCTTCAGTCAGTATTGCCTCGCGTGTTCCAACATTTCTACGGAATCTAAACTGATCTTCCCCGAGGTCAGCTTCTACCAGTTTTTACATTCGTCTGTAGAGAGTTCGTGTTTGTATTTTGCAGCCATGACTTATTAAAATGATAGTTCGATAATTTTCACATCTGTTGAATCTGCTTTCTTTGGGATTAAAATTATTATATTCTTCTTGAAATCTGTGGGTATTTCACTTGTCTCATATATCTCGCTCACTAGATGTTAGAGTTTGGTCATGGCTAGCTCTCCCAAGGCTATCAGTAGTTCTAATGGAATGTTGTGTACTCCTGGGGCCTTTTTTAGACTTAGATCTTTCAGTATTATGTCAAACTCTTCAAGCAGTATATCTTCCATTTCATCTTCATCTACATCCCCTTCTATTTCCATATTATTACCCTCAAGTACATCGCCCTTGTATAGACCCTCTACATACTCTTTCCACCTTTCTGCTTTCCCTTCTTTGCTTAGGACTGGTTTTCCTTCTGTGCTCTTGATAGCCATACAAGTGGTTCTCTTTTCTGGAAATGTCTCTTTAACTTTCCTGTAGACAGTATCTGTCTTACTCCTAGTGATATATGCCTCTCATCTCATCTCATTTTAGAGACGTTTGTATTCCTTTTTGCCTGCTTCGTTTACAACTTTTTTATATTCTCTCCTTTTATGTGTTAAATTCAATATCCTTTCTGTTACTCAAGGATTTCTATTAGCCCTCGTCTTTTTACCTACTTTATCCTCTGCTACCTTCACTATTTCATCTCTCAAAGCTACCCATTCTTCTTCTACTGTATTTCTTTCCCCCATTCTTGTCAATCGTTCCCTAATGCTCTCCCTGAAGCTCTCTACAACCTCTGTTTCTTTCAGTTTATCAAGCTCCCACCTCCTTAAATTCCTACCTGTTTGCAGTTTCTCCACTTTTAATGTACGTTTTATAACCAGTAAATAGTGGTCGAAGTCCACATCTGCCTCTGTAAATGTCTTATAATTTAGAGGCTGGTTCCTAAATATCTGTCTTACCATTATATGATCTGTCTGAAACCTTCCAGTGTCTCTAAGCCTCTTCCACGTTTACAACCTTCTTTCATGATTCTTGAACCAGTGTTAGCTATGATTAAGTTGTTCTCTGTGCAAAATTCTACCAGGCGGCTTCCTCTGTCATCCCTTACCCCCAATCCAATTTAACCTACTGCTTTTCATTGTCTTCCTATTCCTGTTATCGAATTCAGGTCCCCTATGACTACTAAATTTTCGTCTCTTTTATCTATCTAAATAATTTTGCGAAGTTTCAACAGTGGGTGACAAATGTGCTTGGAGCTATTCCAGAAGTAATGTTTGCTAACAGTTTCCGGTAGAATTAAACTAATGTCGTAAGTGTGTTGTAGCTAATGGTGATTACAATGAAGGCCAGTAAAGCTGTGGTTTTCGTTTTCTTTTGACGCTATTTGGCGAACTTTGCAAACTCTCCTTATATAAAGAATTCATTCATACAAGAAAATATACCAACTCATAAAATATACGACTGAACCGCATGTTCAGTAAAATGATCCGTACTGAATCAACATTATAACCACCGACTATGGAACAAATACAGATTTTAAATAACTGCAGTATCCCAGCTTTCTTTAGGACACTATATTCACTTCAGCGCACGCTGCTTGCAGTACACATTATTCACTTATCACAGCCCCATTCTCAGTAGCCACAACGATCCGTAACTCACGCTCACAACTCTCTTATCAGCTGGACTACAATTTGCTTTACTTAATGCACTCATGCATGTAACTCTATGACTCAACAGAAACAACAGAGCAGCAGCATACCAAGAGTGACTTCAGGAGCAGTCTGTTTGTGCTCCTTGCGACCGTCTGAACGTTCTCCTCGCGCTCCTGAAATGCTGTGTGTGCGACAGGAAAAGATGGGACCTGCTCCAACTGGTTGTTGTCCACACGTCAGAGTTGCCCACGCTGAGTATTTTCATCTAGAGTCGATACACACCAAAATGCGGCAAGTATCTGAGACTTGGCTTCGTGCAGAATTCCTTTCTTTAGTGTCCCTCCAGCAACACCCATCACTCACTGTTCATCTCGAGAGGAGATGAATCCACCATTACCCTGCTGGTCCCATGCGAATGTTGATGGAGAGCCGCCTGACGCTGGAACTGACAAAGCCATTTTTAAACTTGTGCTAAACAGAAAAGAAGAACCGAAACCACTCTGGAAGAAAATGGGCTATATCGGGGATTTCTATACAGAACGAACTGACTGTATGTATAAACGAGGAGATATGTGAATATAATATCCAGGTTCGGATTGAACCTTATTTTACGTCTCCATTGCGAACTAGCAATAGATGCTTCAAACAAGTTACAACACTTTATTGTTGTGGACTCCAGCGGGGACATTCTGGATATTTTCCTGGTTTCCACGACGTTAGCGGAGATGGAACTGATACTGCTTTATTGACTGTGCTGAAAGGGGAGCTTCGGAATTATGATAGGAAGAAGTAACTCGTGACTCAAAGGTATGATAGTGCTTTCGTTCTCGCAGGAGATTTAAATGTCCGCCAAGCTAAGATCTGAGCAACTGCCTCACAAGCTCTTTGAACTCACTACTTTGCATTTCGTTCCAAGCTAGTTTCGGTGCAGAGCTGTTTTTGTACAGAAGCAGTGAGAATTTTTCTCTCAACACTTCATGGTATTTCTCCTTTCTCCCACTTTCTTCGAACAGTTGAACGAGATGAAACTGTATCATCAAAATATCTGCCATTCACGAAGACCTTCGGGGGCTATTAAATATCTGCCATTCACGAAGACCTTCGGGGGCTAATTTAGGTTTTAACTGAAATTATTGAAATTCTTAAGGCTTTCGTGGCCCCTTGTTGACAAACTGCCTCTTGGCTTCTGTCTCGGGTTCTTCGGCCGACGTTCATCTAATGATTTTACTGACTTTTGCCAGCACGAGTGTCTGGCATTGTCAAAGCTTCACCCTCCATTACCGAAGGTGAACTGGAGCGGGGGCTCGCGGCCGCAGACTGTATGTACAGTCATGCTCAAAAGTATCCGAACGACCTGAATTCCATTTAGCCTGATTCGCATGCAGCCCACGTAATGCAGCTGCCTAGCAGGTCCTCTAATCGCTCCTCTGTACAGTCGTTTGACTATTGAAAATGGTTCCAACAAGTCACCACTAGAAAAAACTGCTCTATATCACAATAACTCAAGATGTAAAGTAATACCACGATACTACAAATATCAGGGAACACAGTATCACTGATAAGACCGTCCCTAAGGCTTATAAGTTCACATTTATCACAATAAATGACATTCCTGAAATATTACCACTCTCATTATTACGTCAGATAGGTAATGCACCTAGTAAGTTCGTCGTATTCATGATTTCTTCTTCAAAGTATCATACCGTACTTATTATTTAATACAAAATGACATTAAAAATCTAAGTTATCCACGAGCAGCTAGTTGAGAATGTTGTGAACTTCAAATGACACGACGAACCGTCCCATTCCGCATATGGATTCAAACCCATGTCATGCAGACTAAGCAAAGATTTCGTGACTGACGGAAACTAATAGTCATTCCTGACTAGGCATACAGAGAGTGATATACCTCTATTTTAGATAGTATCAGTTAGCAAACATCAACTTCAAATTACCTAAGGTAAACATTATTAACGGACGCGAATTCCTACCCAGCATCTGTTGTCCCTCTTAACGAACTACGAGAGATGTTAAGTACTGCTTATTCACAAGTAACTTACTTGAAACGCCTTGAAGTAATGCTTTGTCTTGGACAGGGATTCAAACCCAGAACCTAATCGGATTGTTATCGAAGTACAATCAACTGTGACATATCGGATTATCTCGGCAGTAGCTAGATGATTTAACTGAAATGTCGAGACGAAACATTAATCTTTTCCTTCCCAGGACACCAACACGGCACCTATCGCTGTTATATTCTACAGAAAACGAACGTGAAATATGGGTTTGTTATACCAGAAGTGACATGTGAGCATGTTTGAAGTAGAAATAATATGACGAAGAATTCAGTGCTGACTGGTGATCGAACCCCACACATATCGTTGTTGACTATACTCAAAGAGACGTCAGCTACCGAAGTTTTCTCCACCAGCAGCTCTGAATAACATCCTTGAACTTGCAATGATCTCGCAAATAATTCTGTGTCTCACTGGGAGTAAAAAACGTCAGATATCGTTAGTGTGAACAACGAATGAAAATACGTTAAAAATCAAAAATATTATACACCAGCAGAGAGGTGCTCTCAAGCTAGAGCCTGATAGATTTGAAAAAACAACATATTTTAGTGGAGCTATATTCCCACGAAGCGATCAGATTTCGCGTTAAGGGCGGTCTGGGTTGCATTCCAAGGTCAGAACCAATTTTATCGACATACAGAAGCTCAAATAAAAGATGGAATAAGTACCTGTGATCCTACATAGCGTTTGTTTTGTCACTAGAAATAAATAACTAGTATAAGAAAGGTATCTACATGTCTCCACTCTTGACTTTATTGTGGTTCAACCTAACGTCTACTTGCTAGAGAAGGAATATGATGTTTAATGTGAATTTCAGACCACAACGCCATTATACCTTCTTCACTTGGCGTAGCCAGAAGAGAATAGACTCTGTCTCTCCCTATGAAAATTCATCGGCAGAAGTTGGAATCGAACCCAGAATATGAACCCATCAGCAACCCAACAGACCACCCAACCCTCTTCTCTGCGACTCAGTTTTCAATCGTAACACTGTTGCACCACACTCTTTGAGAATTCTGACACACATGCTTCCTGTAGTGGTTTGCAGCATGTTCAGTACATTCATTTACTTGGTAGACCGAATCACCATGAACTAGCTGCCTCGGCTACCCAGTGCATACATTCGACTCTATTCTGAAATCACCGAAATAAAATTACGTAACTGCCACCTACACAGAACTGCCAACAATGTAGCATGCAGAAATTTAAACAGAAAGTGTTCCTTTCCACTTGGGCTACTCTATTGTTCTATCTGTTTGTTGAAAACGTCGTCCAGTGCAAAAGAAAAGCTGTAATTGTCTGTCTCTCAGAAGTCTGGATTCGGCCATATGCATTTTCTCACAGCACTGCGGAATGTGGAAGCTCTGAAGGAATTGTTCTTGCTTCTCGTGGTGTGGCAGCTACATCTTAGGTACTAGCATAACAGTAAGCGTCACGTAATGTAAATGAGACGTCGCAGGTTCGAGTACATTTACTGCAACATTTTTTAAAACGCAATTCTGCTGTCTGCTGAAGTTATCAATCTAATGGAACTTTGAACATAATTCTCTTCACTTCTCAACCCAAAATAGTCGCACGTGGAAAAAGGGCTAACTTCAGCGACATTCTGTTCTTCTCAGGTCTAATAGACGGCCAGGCAGCAGATGCATCTCTAAACGTTTGTATTATGTATGGGGAGAGTGCATCGTGCCAATACGTCATAACATTGTTTTCTACATTAGCTGTCGTGTGGTAGTGGCATTTTATTTTTCTTCAAACCTTGTTTGACAGCTTTAACTCAGAACAAGTTTTCTACATGCATGTGATCAATAAACTGCATGTGCATTGTCAGACTGCTATAGATAACATCAGAGTAATCGCATATATCGTTGTTGATTAATTTCTCTCTCATTTTTACTATTGTTTTACCAACACTAAAAGAAACCTTACGAAAATTGTGCACTGTATTATAAGAAATAAAATGAAACTACCCACGATAACCTTACGACGAAAGTCTGATTTAATAAAACTGAGTATCTGTACACAAGCCTGCATCTGTCGGCACGAATTAGTAAAATACTACACACTTAGATTTCTATTGGGTCTGTGTTTAATTGGTATTCTGTGTCATACTCAAGAGGTATGCGTATGTGACATTTCATAAAAAAAAGCTATGTATTCCTAGAAATCCAAAATTTGCTCGTCAGCATCGTAAAGAGGCGTTACCTGTTGTGCAGCATTGTAAGTTTTCCACCATTGCACTATGAGCCGAAAGTATTTTCTTGCGATTTCCTTATCGATGTTTGATCTGACTGGTTGTAGCTCTTTCACAGAAGGGATAAAAACGTAACAGTCGGCGACAATGGCACTGCGAACCATAACAGACGCTTTATCAAGTTCAGCACGTTATCACAGAGCTGGCGAAGAGATCTTCATCCTGGGTTCCTCTTATGGGAACAATAGTGGCCAGAATTCGTAAATCGCTATTTAAAGGACGAGATTAGGTGCGATTTCCACGTCCAACGAGTTTCCTGAGCTGAAAACTGTAAATTTACAATCTTTTGTTACACCTTAATCGATAACAACTCATGTTACTCAATGGAAATGACAGAAAAAATCAAGTGTACTTTGAGGCTTAATTCCGTGCACACCAGGAAGTTACTCGTCGATCACCGAGTTGCCAAACATACCTCGGTTGTTGCCAAATATCAGTTACAGTACCAGCAGGAAGAAGACGAAACGATGTGTTCCTACAGCGGGCTGGGGAGTGACCGACCATAGCTGGCGTCTTAAAGACGCGGCTGCCACGGCCTGGAATACGTAATGCGTCTGATTCGAATTTCTGGTACTAGGTTTAGGGACTGGAGCGTAGTTATTAATAATAATCAGAACTGATTGCAAACTAAGCATCATAAATCGGTAACTCTCACAGTTGTTTTTTATTGCTTTTGTAAGTGTATTCAAAACTAAGAAAATCATTCACGTAAGTTTTCGTGTCTCGCCGATAGTCAAGCACACCACACAAATAAAAAAAAAAGAATGTGTGTGTTTGAGAGAGAGACAGAGGGAGAGAGAGAGAGAGAGAAGAGAGAGAGAGAGAGAGAGAAGGAAATAAAAATTGTTGTAATGAAATTGAATACTGGTATGCAAAGAAATCTTTCACTAAAATGACACGTTCCACATAATTACGAAATGACGTATTCCTGATCTATGGAACAAGTATCAATCTAATCTAATCTAATCTAATCATATTGCTGACTAGCCGTAAAGCGTCATGAATTACCGAAATTTTCGCCAGTATCAGTAACCAAATCTAAACTTGAAAATAAAAGGCGACAGATTTTGTAATAAACAGGGACTCCTATCAAGACCCTTTCGTCCCCGTTAAGTAACCACGAAAGATGTCTGATATACCTCCATTCAGAAGTATCAAAGTTAGCATGCATTTAAGGATGAAGTGTACGATGTGAAGTTTTGTGATGGAGATACGTTCCCAACACTTTATCTGATTGTTAACTAAGTCAAGTCAAATGTTACATATCGGGGTTTCTTACCAGCTGTTAGGTGTTTGAATACAAAATAAGGATAGAATTTTGGTGCCTGAGCGACGATCGAACGGCACACCTACCGTCCTTCTTTATCACCCACGAATATAGCTTAAGTATCAATTGCTTACTCATCAACAGTAAGATGTGTGCGTGTTTGACCATAAATAACGACACCTATTGTTATTGTTGGCAACACATGAACAGACTTTAAAAATGCACGTTAATTTTCACTCTCAGGTCGGTGTGCACATGGTATTGCTTGAAATGAAATTATGAATATTTTTGCACTGGATCAGGATTCGGACCCACATACTTACCTTTGGAGGAGACCTAGAGAAGATTGCAGTCTTGAGAAAAGGAACGAAATCATTGAACTATACTGTTCCGAGAGATTCAGATTCTCGAAAGAGGAGTTACGAATTTGAATCACAGTCCATCACCTAATTTTTCACCGTCGCTAGTTCAATCAAGCAGAAGTCAAAAAAGACCCTTGTTCCTTTAAATGTATATCATTTCATCAAATAACATAAAATTTTGTAATGTAAGTAAGTTTACTGACGACAGTATTTCTATTTACCATGACTTCCGCCTATGACATTTCTCAACACAAACCGGCTCTGCCCAGTTGGTAATAAAGGAACGTGATGTTTAATGCGGATTCTGGATTATAACGTCTTTCTCTTAAGGTTACCAGAGGTAAAGTAAATCTGTTTGTGCCTCTTAAAAGTAAATGCCTGAACCCACGCATTGCACCTGTGTTAGTTCGTTCCACCAGACCATTGTGGCACATTTCCAGCTCCAGGAGTGTGCTGTAACGGATGATGTGCTTAGCTTACAAAATTAGTCACGGTGGAAAAAATACGAGTCGATTAAATGGTTAAGTAGAAGCAAGCTTCTGACAAGGAGATTATTCTATTCTCATGTCAGCAGGATGTAAAGACTCTTCTAGGCATCATAGCCTCGATGTGAAGCCATTTTGAAATTCTCACTAATTCAGCAAATTTCTTAGTTCGAGAAAATCCATTGTGAAGTATGAAGTTACTGGATAATTCGATTATTAGTGTCATTGTTACTATCAATTTCTTCATACCGCTGCTGGAACACATGAGCTTGAAGATCATTTAATGCCTTTTTGGTTTTATAGATGTAGTTGCCCAAGAACAGGTTCTATCCCTGTCTAAGGAATCCTTTTGGTGTTAATATCAAACATCAGCAATTACTCGTAGATTACATTAAAACTAAAGTAATTGGTGAAGACGTTATTTGATAACAAAAACGAGCTGCCTTTCTTCATTTACTTGTGGCTAGAAATGGCTGCCGAATACTGGCAAACCAAAAGCCAAGGGATCTTAGTGCCTTCCGATATATGTCGCTGTCAGCTCTTCCGTATGATTTGGTCGGGGTGACTTGTTTCAAGTTGTGTATGACAGAAAATGTTTTAGAAAATCTACTGTTTCCCTTGCAATAAACAGAAAGATTTTCATTCTAAGCTATAGCATTTCAAACTTTTCGCAATATTAGTTGAAATTTAACATTCACTTCTATAATGTAGGAAAGTATTTCACAGTTGCAAAACCCACATCCGACTCATTGACCTTACACTTAGTCGCTGACCATAAATTCTAGCTCACAGTGACACCAGTTTACGTAACCTAATGTAGCGAGGACTGTTTGCCAGTGCTCTTTCTCACCGGAAAATACGCAGTTCGCTCATTGGGCTCCATCAGCACACTGTAACAGTAATTTGTGTGTGTATGCAATGCATACGGATGTAGAATTTAGTGATGCTCTTTCTTCCACTTCTGTATACAATATGCCTGATCTAAACGAACCCTTTATCATTACAGGCCCTGGGCAGTGAAACATCATACTGACAACAATAATGTGCTTATACTGACAACCTCACTGTTCGTTTTACCTGATTTTGTAATCATTTAAATAAAACAACATGGCCGTCCAGTGGGAGACATTTCGTCCCCCTTTGCCTACTGTGAAATTTGTCAGTAAGCTTTTTCCTTCCAACCAGCGAAATGCGGCAGAGTACGGCCGGAAAACGATTCACAAACCACGATTTAGTGCCATTAAGACGATTGCTTTAAACATTGTCACAGCTGAAGGAATTTAGTTTCTGCTTAAATTGTCATATGCAGCAACGTTCACAGATATCTCACATAGGATAAGCTCTTTATCCAGGTACGAAGGTTGTAAAGCAAACTTCCCACAGTTTGCGTCAGGTTGACCTTTTCGTCTGATAGCACTGCGTAAATATTTTGTCCAAGAGATATCACAAGTAGTGTTCCTGTAGCTGTGGGAATCATTGGTTAAGAATGAGTTTGACACCAATGGGTACACACCAATGGGTACAGTACTGCTAAATATTCTAAATGATTATCAACCTAAGTCTGAGTTCATCCATAAACTGAGGCGTATTTATAATATTGAAGCTAGACTGTGTATCCTTGTCTTATTTGAGTGGGCATGGAAGGCGTTGACACACACGTATACAATACAATTATTTCTTTGAACGCTATCGTTAATGTTGCTCTCATAAACTAATTTTGTTTTTTTAATTCTTCTGGATCTTCAGCGTGCAATATGTGTTGTAGATGCAGTATTAGACAAAAAAATTGACAGCCGAGTCTTTCACATAAGGTGGTCAATACAGTCATGCTCCCCACAGAATTCTATGTCCAGCAATATGATCTGGCAACATTGTAGACTGCGGCTTTTCCCAGAGGCAGTCTTGACTGCAGTCTGAGTACATCACTTTTGTCTATGACCGTAGTCCTGAGGTAAAATGCGAGACTAGCTAATACGATGTCTGGCAACTGAAAGCACATGTCGACAAAACTTTTATCGCCCCTTTCCTCTCGGTGCTAAAGCAGTGAGTGTAATTCAAGCGAATGTACAATATATTTCGCTTTCTGTCACATTAGTAATAACAGTATGATTCAACAATATTTTAGCGAGAGATTTCTTGGCCGACCATCCTCCGCTGAACATCGCATGAATCTGAGTTCTCTGGGATCCGTTTGCTGCCTACTGGCGGTGGCTGAGGCACTGCGCTGCCTCGCCTTCTGTGACAGCGTCTGCTCCACTTCTCACTCTCATAAAGTGTAAAATGCTTTAATGTTGTTGAGTGGTGACCCATAAAATCTGTCTACGATTTCAGTTTCTCATTCGATAGCAACGGTGGCACAAAACCGTTTTTTGGTTCAAATGGCTCTGAGCACTATGGGACTCAACTTCTGAGGTCATTAGTCCCCTAGAACTTAGAACTAGTTAAACCTAACTAACCTAAGGACATCACAAACATCCATGCCCGAGGCAGGATTCGAACCTGCGACCGTAGCGGTCTTGCAGTTCCAGACTGCAGCGCCTTTAACCGCACGGCCACTTCGGCCGGCAACCGTTTTTTATGAGTATTTTGTTACACTGGTATGCAATACATCAATGTGGCACAGAATTAATTTCATTGTTTCTGATCCAGTGCGCTATAATTAAAGTGTCACATCCTGTTCTTTTTCCTTTCACAGGAGATTCTTCAAACAATTTATTTTTGTCATGGATTCATATGTGTTAGTCAAGGCAGAGAGAGTAAATACAATGTAATGTGTTTGGTTTCTTTCTTTGATTCCCTATGGTAAATGGATGCAAATCATTGTGTCTATATCTTTCAGAACCTGCTCTACAGCTACTCAGGCAATATGCTTGTTTTTAAGTCCATGCATTAAATAATGGAGGAGTGAATGCTGTTCAAAAGTGATATCTAAAATATTCAGTTTTACTTAAGGCGACAAAATTTCCCATATTTGAAGCTACCCAGAAAAAAAGTAAGATCGTAGAGCCGCTGTTAGCAAATGTCTGCAGAGAGTTCCTAATTGCTACTGTGGAAATTTTGTATGGAGGCCGTATAGTAATCAAGAGGTTCATTTCCTTCATAGTTATAACCCTGGCATGTGAGTCTTAAGTGAAGAACAAAATTGAAATTCGTATCACTGATGGTCGATTCGTATTTCTTCGGAGACACTTGTATTGTGAAGCAGCCTGGCAGTCAGAAAGCTGAGATCCATGACCATTAATACACCTTACTGAGTCGAGCTACCAAGAGAACTTGATGTGTAAAGGTTTTCTTCCAATTTCGTTAGAGAATTTTTTCTGGAAATTCGCACCTCCATAAAATAAATCAGAAAAAAAAGCTCGCACACGCTGGTCCCTACCACTGTTAGAACTGACGACGGATTGAGCCGTTGCGACACGAGACACAGGCGGTGCCACGGGGCTATGGACACACTGTTGCCATCATGGTATTGGCAGTTCACCCTTATAATGCATCGTGAACGATAATAAAAGTTGTCACTTATGTGAAGAATAGCATTTCTTTAGCCCAAAAATTGAATTTTCTGTCTCAGTGTCTTAGTCTACGTGAGGATTACATAGCACAAGTCATTCACATGGAAAGGGAATATCAAATGAATTTAGCGAGTCAATTCAGTTCCATACGCGGAAGTGATTGCACTGTCACAGTGTTGCCAAATGTTTGTGACGATATTGCCAATTCCCAGCTGTGCTAGGAACAGCTCTGTAGCAGTAAGCGAGGAGAATCCTGTGCTCGTGTCATAAGAGGATACGGAGAGGAGGCGCGGGGCGCGGGGTTTGGTTAATATGAAGCCTTTTCTCTCACTAGTTGTGTATAATCTTCCATCACGATTACAGGTTCCGACAAAACATATAGGAATAAAACACTTACATTTTTAGTTTGTGACAAAAGATTATTTCAGTACAATAAAAAGTCTTTGGAAATCAACTTTGCCCACCTGTCACGAAAAGTAAGATGACATACACTTTGCACCTCGAAATCAATTGCATGTAAGTGCAGCCTTGTGATCATACAAGAAGAATTTCATGAATTGCACGAGAAGGTAGAAAATGTTGGTGCGAATGGAAGCCATAAGAAACAATTAACTAATTATTCTGTGCCACGTAATACTCAATTCATTTGAAAATTCAGAAGAGAAGGAAGTAAAAATTATGCCCATTAAGACAGAAACTAAAGTGTAGATGTGGGCACTGTGCAAATCTGCGTTTTTTCATCTTCAGATCTATACAAATAATGTATACTAACCAGTGTATTCGTTGCTTTTGTAATGTGTCCCTCTTGTGTAGTCTTCTAATGATGAACTGGTTCCACATCCATAAGTCTGATTGTTTCATTGAATCCTTCCATCTACTATCTTTGAGTGTTATTGTTCGGTGTACAAAAAGCAAAATATTATGCCTGCTCCTACGAGGTATGTGAACGAGGTCGCAAGAAGGCTGACGAATTACAATCAAAATACTCTCAGACGCCGATTTGTCTCTCATCATGGTGTTAAGTTGACAGAAATACACTACTGGCCATTAAAATTGCTACACCACGAAGATGACGTGTTACAGACGCGAAATTTAACTGATAGGAAGAAGATGCTGTGATATGCAAATGATTAGCTTTTCAGAGTATTCACACAAGGCTGGCGCCGGTGGCGACACCTACAACGTGCTGACATGAGGAAAGTTTCCACCCGATTTCACATACACAAACAGCAGTTGACTGGCGTTGCCTGGTGAAACGTTGTTGTGATGCCTCGTGTAAGGAGGAGAAATGCATTTCCGACTTTGATAAAGGTCGGATTGTAGCCTATCGCGATTGTGGCTTATCGTATCGCGACATTGCTACTCGCGTTGATCGAGATCCAATGTTAGCAGAATATGGAATCGGTGGGTTCAGGAGGGTAATACGGAACGCCGTGCTCGATTTCTACGGCCTCGTATCACTAGCAGTCGAGATGACAGGCATCTTATCCGCACGGCTGTAACGGATCGTGCAACCATGTCTCGATCCTTGAGTCAATAGATGGGGACGTTTGCAAGACAACAACCATCTGCACGAACAGTTCGACGACGTTTGCAACAGCATCGACTATCGGCTCGGAGACCATGGCTGCGGTTATCTATGACGCTGCATCACAGACAGGAGCGCCTGCGATGGTGTTCAAATGGTTCAAATGGCTCTGAGCGCTATGGGACTTAACATCTGAGGTCATCAGTCCCATAGAACTTAGAACTACTTAAACCTAAATAACCTAAGGACATCACACGCATCCATGCCCGAGGCAGGATTCGAACCTGCGACCGTAGCGGTCGCGCGGTTCCAGACTGAAGCGCCTAGAACCGCACGGCCTCACAACCGGCTGCGACGGTGTACTCAATGACAAACCTGGGTGCACGAATGGCAAAACGTCATTTTTTCGGATGAATCCATTTTCTGTTTACAGCATCATGATCGTCGCATCCGTGTTTGGCGACATCGCAGTGAACGCACATTGGAAGCGGGTATTCGTCATCGCCATACTGGTGTATCACTCGGCGTGATGGTATGGGGTGCCATTGGTTACACGTCTCGGTCACCTCTTGTTCACATTGACGGCACTATGAACAGTGGACGTTACATTTCAGATGTCCATGGCTGCGGTTATCTATGACGCTGCATCACAGACAGGAGCGCCTGCGATGGTGTTCAAATGGTTCAAATGGCTCTGAGCGCTATGGGACTTAACATCTGAGGTCATCAGTCCCATAGAACTTAGAACTACTTAAACCTAAATAACCTAAGGACATCACACGCATCCATGCCCGAGGCAGGATTCGAACCTGCGACCGTAGCGGTCGCGCGGTTCCAGACTGAAGCGCCTAGAACCGCACGGCCTCACAACCGGCTGCGACGGTGTACTCAATGACAAACCTGGGTGCACGAATGGCAAAACGTCATTTTTTCGGATGAATCCATTTTCTGTTTACAGCATCATGATCGTCGCATCCGTGTTTGGCGACATCGCAGTGAACGCACATTGGAAGCGGGTATTCGTCATCGCCATACTGGTGTATCACTCGGCGTGATGGTATGGGGTGCCATTGGTTACACGTCTCGGTCACCTCTTGTTCACATTGACGGCACTATGAACAGTGGACGTTACATTTCAGATGTGTCACGACCCCTGGCTCTACCCTTCATTCGATCCCTGCGAAACCCTACATTTCAGTAGGATAATGCACGACCGCATGTTGCAGGGTCCTGTACGGGCCTTTCTGGATAGAGAAAATGTTCGACTGCTGCCCTGGCCAGCACATTCTCCAGATCTCTCACCAACTGAAAACATCTGGTCAATGATGGCCGAGCAACTGGCTCGTCACAATACGCCAGTCACTACTCTTTATGAACTGTGGTATCGTGTTGAAGCTGCATGGGCAGCTGTACCTGTACACGCCATCCAAGCTCTGTTTGACTCAATGCCCAGGCGTATCAAGGCCGTTATTACAGCCAGAGGTTGTTGTTCTGGGTACTGATTTCTCAGGATCTATGAACCCAAATGGCGTTAAAATGTAATCACATGTCAGTTCTAGTGTAATATATTTGTCCAATGAATACCCGTTTATCATCTGCATTTCTTGTAGCAATTTTAATGGCCAGTAGTGTAGTTGGGTATTATTGCCTGCATCACCGGCATCCCGTTGTCGTCTTCTCACACTGAGATTTTCATATTACCCTAAACACAAGACGCCGAGATACATGTGTATATTCTCGGTGACGAAACATCCCACATTCCATTCCATTCATCCTGATCCATTCGTTAAATGCATCGGCTGCAATGAGTGGTACGAAAGCTGTTGTGAGGTGACGAATAACAATAACACTGGTTGCAATAACAAATCAGTAATCAACGATGTTTACTGCATTACGGAAAATTGTCAAGGATCAACAAAATAACCAAGAAACGCTGTTTGTTTAACTGGCGCATTGCATAGGTGTTGTTACCACGTTGTTAATGAATTCTGTTCTGGTTGTTTGCAGAGAGAAAAGAAGGAATCCTGTAGCCATACCTACCGCTAGTACATCGAGATATTACCTATCAACTATTCTTGCTTTACATCACGAGACGAACATGGCGCCACCGAGCTGATATTTGAAATACATTTCTGCTTTCTCTCTCTGTCTCTCTCTCTCTCTCTTTTTTTTTTACTTTTCTTTTAATTTTTTGAGTAAAGCACCGACAAGCGCGAGTAATGAACATGTAGGCATATACTCTATTTACAGTAATTTTCATCGGGATACATAATGCCAAAATATACCTATTACGTGTATTTTTGCGTAATTCCAATTATTGACAGTCTATTCGTGAGCTTGCTCCCATTCAGTGGGGTAAAACCTATCACAGAAGCAAGCAAAACACAAATATTTCTTGCACCATGCGCAACACACAAACGAAATCTTGCTGCACTGACGTGTTGTCCGATAAATTGCCCGGAAAACATATGTGATTCATGTTGATAAATACAGCTCTATCAGATATCAATTTGGATGCGTACCAAGTGTACAAAAGTATATCTTGAAATACATAGAAAGGTACATAGAGGTATTCGACTGAAACATAGCCATGACCAAAATTGTAACTGGGGTCGACAGCATCGTCGTCTAACTCCTTGACAACTCGAACTGTGACAGTGCTCGGCCGGTAATATCAAAGCTACAGCATGAAAACAAAAAATGTTAATAACCCATAGTAAAGTGAAGCAGTCATCAGTTGGAAGATTGCTTTAACACCACAGTGCTTTAATAGGCATGGTTCTGTTGGAGGTGGTATGACGTTGCTTTCCTCCGACCTTTGACTTGACTTACCTATCCAGTTAATAGGGGAACCTACACTTTAATGTGGCTTTCGGATCACAGTGAACCTCGTCATTTTTCACTTCAACAAACACTGCTCGAGGGGAAATAACCGTAAAATAGCAGATAAAAATAGTTGAACAGACCAGGGACCGAACGCGAGATGTTTGTATTCATCGTCTTGCTCTTTACCACTGTGACACCATGTAGTCGCCAGTGTCGCTTCTGCATGGCATTAAAATTAAGGATCCCTCGCTTGTGCATGCGTTGGCACTTGCATGTCCCTGCACCAAAGTAAAGAGAACTGAAATGAATGTAGTGCCTTAAAGTTGGAATAAGCAGAAAAGGAGAAAAACTAATCAGCATAAATGGTCTGTCTTTGATGCATCAATCTTCATTGCCATTATCAGTCTGTTGAGAAAAAATGTAGTCTTCATTAAAATAAACTTCTTCCTCTTTTTATGCAAATATTTGCGAAGAAGTTTTCATTAAAATTTTACTAATAAAATTAAAAGGTAAGTATGTGGGTCCGAATCCTGACCCAGTAAAAAATATAATTTCATTTCAAGGAATATCACGTGCACACCGGCATGTGTGAAAATTAACGTGCATTTTTAAAGTCTGTTATGTGTTGCCAACAATCGCAATAGGTGTCGGTTTTTCTGGTCAAACACGCACACATCTTACTGTTGGTGAGTAAGCAGTTGATACTTAAGCTGTATTCATGGATGATAAAGAAGGACGGTAGGTGTGCAGTTCGATATTCGCTCAGGCACAAAAATTTCTATCCCTATTTTAGATTCAAACACCTAGCAGCTGGTAAGAAAAACCGATGTGTAACATTTATTAACTGTCAGATTACGAGTTGGGTTCGTATCTCCGTCACAAAACTTCACATCATGCACTTCATCTTTAGATGCATGCGTGGTTAGTTAACAGGGACGAAAGAGTCTTGATAGAAGTCCCGGTTTATTGCAAAAACTGTCGTCTTTTATTTTCAAGTTTAGAGTTGGTTACTGATATTGGCGAAAATTTCGGTAATTCATGACTCTCCATGGCTAGTCAGCAATATGATTAGATTAGGTATGATTAGATTTGATTAGATTAATACTTGTTCCATAGATCATGAATACAACATTTCGTAATGATGTGAAATGAGTTATTTTAATGATAGATTTCTTTACACACCATGACTGAATTTCTTTACAACAATTTTTTACTCTCTCTCCCATTCTTTTTTTATTTCTATCTGTCTCTCTCTCTCTCTCTCTCTCTCTCTCACACACACACACACACACATTTTTTTTAATTTTTTTGTTTTGTTTGTTATGCTCGACTGTCAGTCAAGCATGAAAACGTCCATGAATGATTTTCTTAGTTTTGAGTACACTTCTGAAAGCAATATAAAAATAACTATGAGATTTACCGATTTATGATGCTTAGTTTGCAGTCAGTTCTGAGTATTAATAGTAACTACGCTCCAGTCCCTAAACCTAGTTACAGAAATGAGAATCAGACGCATTAAGTAATCCAGGCAGTGACAGCCGCGACTTTGAGACGCCAGTTATGGTCACTTCCCAACCCGCTGTAGGATCACATCGGTTCGCCATCTTCCTGCTGGTACGGTAACTGAGATTTGGCAACAAGGCAAGGTATGTTTGGCAACTCGGTGGTCGACGAGTTACTTCCTGGTGTGCACGGAATTAAGCCTCAAAGTTCACTTTATTTTTCCTGTCATTTCCATTGAATAATCTGAGTTATTATCACTTGAGTTGTAACAAAATATCGTAAATTTTCAGTTTTCAGTCCAGCAAAGTCGTTTAATGTGGAAATCGCAATTAATCTCGTTCTTAAAATAGCGGTTTCCGAGTTCTAGCCACTACTGAATTCGTAACAGGAAACCAAAACGCATACTTCCTCGCTAGGTCTGTGGTAACGTGCTGACCTGTGGTAATGCGTGTGTGTTATGGTTCGCAGTTCTAGTCTTGCTGACTATAACGTTCTCATAAATTCTGTGAAAGAGCTACAAGCAGTCAGATCAAACATCGATAAAGCAATCGCAAGAAAATACTGTGGGCTCATAGTACAATGGTGGAAAACTTACAATGCTGCACAACAGGAAACGCCTCTCTACGATGCTGACAAGAAAATATTGGGTTTCTAGCAATACATAACATTTTTTTTATGAAATGCCACATTTGTATACCTCTTCAGTACGACACAGAATACCAATTAAACACAGACCCAATCGAAATCTGATTAGTATTTTACTAATTCGTGCCGATAGATGCAGGCTTGTGTACAGATACTCAGTTTTATCAAAACAGACTTTCGTCGTAAGGTTATCGTGGGTAGTTTCATTTTATTTCTTGTAATACAGTGCACAATTTTCGTAAGGTTTCTTTTAGTGTTGTTAAAACAATAGTAAAAATGAGAGAGAAATTAATCAACAACGATATATGCGATTACTCTGATGTTATCTATAGCAGTCTGACAATGCACATGCAGTTTATTGATCACATGCATGTAGAAAACTTGTTCTGAGTTAAAGCTGTCAAACAAGATTTGAAAAAAAATAAAATGCCACTACCACACGACAGCTAATGTAGAAAACAATGTTCTGACGTATTGGCACGATGCGCTGTCCCCATACATAATACAAAAGTTTCGAGATGCATCTGCTGCCTAGCCGTCGATTAAACCTGAGAAGAACAAAATGTCGCTGAAGTTAGCCCTTTTACCACGTGCGACTATTTTGGGTTGAGAAGTGAAGAGAATTATGTTCAAAGTTCCATTAGATTGATAACTTCAGCAGACAGCAGAATTGCGTTTAAAAAATGTAGCAGTAAATGTATTCGGACTTGCGACGTCTCAATTACATTACGTGACGCTTACCGTTATGCTAGTAGCTAAGATGTAGCTGCCACACCACGAGAAGCAAGAACAATTCCTTCAGAGCTTCCACATTCCGCAGTGCTGTGAGATAATGCATATGGCCGGATCTAGACTTCTGAGAGACAGACAATTACAGCTTTTCTTTTGCACTGGACGACGTTTTCAACAAACAGATAGAACAATAGAGTAGCCCAAATGGAAAGGAACACTTTCTGTTTAAATTTCTGCGTGCTACACTGTTGGCAGTTTTGTGTAGGTGGCAGTTACGTAATTTTATTTGGGTGATTTCAAAAAAGAGTCGGATGTATGCACTGGGTAGCCGAGGCAGCTAGTTCATGGTGATTCAGTCTACCAAGTAAATGAATGTACTGAAAATGCTTCAAACCACTACAGGAAGCCTGTGTGTCAGAATTCTCAAAGAGTGTGTTGCAACGGTGTTACGATAGAAAAATGAGTCGCAGAGAAGAGGGTTGGGTGGCCTGTTGGGTTGCTGATGGGTTCATATTCTGGGTTCGATTCCAACTTTTGCCGATGAATTTTCATAGGGAGAGACAGAGTCTATTCTCTTCTGGCTACGCCAAGTGAAGAAGGTATAATGGCGTTGAGGTCTGAAATTCACATTAAACATGATATTTCTTCTCTAGCAAGTAGACGTTAGGTTGAACCACAATAAAGTCAGGAGTGGAGATATGTAGATACCTTTCTTATACTAGTTATTTATTTCTAGTGACAAAACAAACGCTATGTAGTATGACAGGTCCTTATTCCATCTTTTATTTGAGCTTCTGTATGTCGATAAAATTGGTTCTGACCTTGGAATGCAACTCAGACCGCCCTTAACGCGAAATTTGATCGCTTCGTGAGAATACAGCTCCACTACAATTAGTTGTTTGTTCAAAACTGCAGATTCCTCAACATCTCCACATATTGCGAGTGAATGGGTTCGAATGCTGACCCGGCACTAAAGTTTTCATTATGTATTATCAAGTTCTAGCATGAGATCACCTGTCTGCTGGTGTATAATAATTTTGATTTTTTATGCATTTTCATTCGTTGCCAGCACTAACGATATCTGACGGTTTTGACTCCCAGTGAGACACAGGACTATTTGAGAGATCACTGTAAGTGCAAGGATGTTATTCCGAGCTGCTGGTGGAGAAAATTTCGGTAGCTGACGTCTCGTTGCGTGTAGTCAACAACGGTATGTGTGGGGTTCGATTACCAGTCAGCACTGAATTCTTCGTCATATTTCTAGTTCAGACATGCTCACATATCGCTGCTGATGTAACCAACCCATATATAACGTTCGTTTTCTCTCCAATATAACTGCAATAGGTGCCAGGTTGGAGTCCTGAGAAGGAAAAAAATTAATGTTCGTCTCGACATTTCAGTTAAATCATTAGGCTACTGCCGAGATAATCCGATATGTCAGAGTTGATTGTACTTCGATAACAATCCTATTAGGTTCTGGGTTTGAATCCCTGTCCAACACAAAGATTTATCTCACGCCATTTCAAGTAAGTTACTTGTGAATAAGCAGTATTTAACATCTCTCATAGTTCGTTAACAGGGCAATAGAAGCTGGGTAGGAATTCGCGTCCGTTAATAATGTTTACCTTAGGTAATTTAAAGTTGATATTTGCTAACTGATACTGTCTAAAATAGAGGTATATCACTCTCTGTATGCCTAGTGAGGAATGACAATTAGTTTCCGTCAGTCACGAAATCTTTGCTTAGTCTGCATGACCTGGGTTTGAATCTATATGCAGAACGAGACGTTTCGTCGTCTCAGTTGAAGTTCATACATATTCTTAACTAGCTTCTCGTGGATAACTTAAATTTTTAATGTCATTTTGTATTAAATAATAAGTCCGGTATGATACTTTGAAGAGGAAGTCATGAATGCGATGAACTTACTGTGCATTACCTATTTGATGTAATAATGAGAGTGGTAACATTTCATGAATGTCACATATTGTAATAAATGTGAGCTTACAAGCCTTAAGGACAGTCTTATCTGTGATAAGGTGTTCCCTGGTATTTGTAGTATCTTGATATTACTTTACATCTTGAGTTATTGTGATATATATCAGTTTTTTCTAGTGTTGACTTGTTGGAACCATTTTCAATAGTCAAACGACTGTTCCGAGGAGCGATTAGAGGACCTGCTAGACAGCTGCGTTATGTGGGCTGCATGCGAATCAGGCGAAATTTAATTCAGGACTTTCGGATACTTTTGAGCATGACTGTACACTCGACAGCAAAAAAAGTGGGTCACCCCTGAATTCCAACGTGTAGGCTGCACCTGAATGTATGCAACCAACATAGCATATTTGTGTTGCACATAGTTGCAACCATCCACAGTACAGTCGTAAGATACACAATTGGTACTGCTAGAGACTACTAGAGAACACTGGTCTTTATGACAGTCCGTCCAGATGGAAAGTAACACCACGATAGTACAGAAGAGATCAGACAGTCCTTAACGTTTGTAAACTAAACTTAATTACAATAAGTGACATTTCAAATATTATGGGACAACTAGTTTTGTCACATAAATCGTTCAGTAATCCTTCGGCACATTTAAATATTTGAGACAGTATATGGATTTATAAAGTTGTATGGCAATTGGAAACAAGTTCTTTGTTGTCTAAAAGGTTTACCCAACACATGCTGAACGTCGTTCAACGTCCAGCGGGGAGTGGTTTCGCATCAACTTTATGTAATACTATGCAGTTAAAAGAAAACGTGATTAACGACGGCAAGCACTCTACGGAAATCCCAACATTAACAGCGAATTACAAGTAATATCATTGTTCCCATTACTCATCAACAGTTACTTGTACACGAAGTTGTACTTTAAATGACATGACCAACGTCTTCGTTCTGGATCCGGATGCAAACCCAGAACCTAAAACCATTGTTAACCAAGCAAAGCTTTGTGCCTTATCGAGAATCGATCACTAGGCAGAAAGAGACGTCAAATATTGACGTTTGCACCAGTATCAGTTATCAATGCTCAACTTGAACGTAAATGACGATAATGTTTGTACGAAAGCAGGAACCCTAACATGACAATTACCTTCCTGGTAATTAACCTCGAAAGACGTTGTATAGTGTTGCATTGTCAAGGAATAACGGATGCACATGTTTAAAATTGAAACACCATCATGTAATGCTGGGGATAAGGATGCGAACCCATCACCTAATCGGATTGTTGAATAAGTACGTAAAATCAGAATGTAAATATCACAGTTTGTCACCAGTAGTGGGGTTGGAACCTTAAATGACGACTGAAGTTGTATTGCCTGACCGGGATTCGAACCCGGCGCCTACTGCCGTCGTTGTCTAACCAGGAACAGACGACAAATGTCCAATGTTGGTCCACCATCAGCGAGATGTGCACACGTTTAACTAGATATAATGTGACGAAAACGTCTATGCTGACAGAGTCGAACGCCGCACACATGGTTATGAAGACACGTTAATGATCAACTTCATATTCAGTAGGAGCTAGGAGTAGCATGTTTAGTTGCAAACCTTAAGGCCTTACTCATCCCTAGTAACGTGTTGCCTAATATCTGCGATATCATGATGTTTATTTACAAGTGGATTGACTGCCGTAAAGAGCAATGCTCTCTAGTAGTCGTGTATCATTGAGATGTAAATGAAGTGCCTCAGAAGAAAGTAATTTCCGTCGTGCAGCACGTATTGTTTGAGAGACACTGAGTACATGTTATAAGTGCACAAAACGTGTATTATATACTAAGTATACACTATTATTTGGAGAAGCTGCCGCCAAACCTGTTAACTTTTACATTCCGGTTACTTGTCGTGGTTGAATACAGGTTTTCTTAAGGCTACATCTAATGCACAACGCTTACAAGAAAGTATAGTTTCCTGCGTCATGCTATTGCTAGCTAGGTGAAATATTTTGTGGTAGCTATGTTTATAATGAATGTATTTTTGAACGTATTGTTCATCAAATACTTGAATGAATCGTCAACTGTAGGTGTGCCTGCACATGTCATAGCATAATAGCTGTAGCTGCGTTAATTTATACTACAGATTTGGGTAGGTTAGGTGTCACTTTTGATCCTTCAAGGGGTGATCGTGGCCATGCGGCCCGGGTCTGTACTAGCAGCGGCTCGCGAGCTACGGGCCAGCCAGGCTGGCCGAGACGAGACGCAAGTGAGCGAGCTGTCGGTGGCGTTGGTGGGCCAACAGCCCGGGACGAGCCAGCATGGCTGCGCCGCATGCCTCTGCCTCTGCCACTCCGTTTGACGTAAATATGTTTACCTCCTCTCCTGGAAGCAGTATAAGAGCGGCAAGCAGAAATACACAAAAAATGGTTCAAATGGCGCGTCCCCTAGAACTTAGAACTACTTAAACCTAACTAACCTAAGGACATCACACACATCCATGCCCGAGGCAGGATTCGAACCTGCGACCGTAGCGGTCGCACGGTTCCAGACTGAAGCGCCTAGAACCGCTCGGCCATTCCGGCCGGCCGAGGTAGAGTCGTCGCTCTCATTGAGGAAGGAGGATGTTCCATCAGAGAAGCTGGCAGACGGTATGGCGTACCACATACCACTGCAACGAGATGGTGGAGGGTCTGCCTTGAAAGAGGCACCACCAACAGTGCTCCTGGCTCAGGCAGGAAGAGAGTGAGCTCACAGCAGGAAGACAGGGACCTAGTGTCTAGGAGCAGCGGAAATCCCTTTCTGAACGCGAAGCAGTTGCGGCGGGAGACCAACTTCCCCGGCTCCAGTGACACGATTCGCCGAAGGCTGAGGGACGCTGGACTGCATGCACGACGATCCGCCGTGAAACAAGAGCTCAGCGAAGACAACGTTTTATACCGGCTAGCATTTGCGGAGCTCCATCTGAGGGCGTCGTGGGACAACGTCATTTTCACTGATGAGAAGGTGTTTTCCACCAATAATGACGGTCCACGAATCGTTTACAGGCCGAAAGGGACTCGCCATCGACGCGAATATGTAACCACGAAGAGAAGAAGTGGCCGGCTATCTGTTACCTGCTGGGGTTGGAATTCTGCGAAAGGGGCGGGAATTCTTCACAGGATAGAAGCAACTCTGGACAGCGCGCAGTATGCCCACATATTGGAAAATGCGATGCTTCCGTCAGCGCGAATGCTGTACGAAGTAGGGGTCGTCACATCGGAAGAGGACCATTCTCCCATTCACAAGTCTGCATTTGTTCAGCAGCGGCTCTCCACGATTGGCGTCAACGTCATGTACTGGCCGCCACTGGCGGCTGATGTGAACTCCATGGAAAACATGTGGGCTGAGGTCGCAAGAACATTAACAGAGAACTGACCACGAAACCAACCAACTACTGCGGACGCTCTTGGTGAATGCGTCCTGGAAGCCTGGGAGGAAGTTGCTTCTTCAGGCTGTTACGTCCGACAGCTTATACATTCTATACCAAGACGCGTGATAGAAGTACAAAATAAAGAAGGATTCTGGATAAAATATTAGAGTTCTTAAAATGTTTTGTTATGTCTTCTTTTTCGTCATTTTTCCTCATTGGGAGCTAGTGGAAGATCACGTGGCAACAGAAAAGATACAATATGAGTTAGCTTTCCTTTGAGTTGCCCTTTTAATTCAAGTGGGTTTCTTTTGAATATACAGTTTGTTAAGTATTCTATTTTGATTTCATTTATACCCTGTCTACATACTTACAAACTAATCAGCGTAGATGGACTCTGTCACAGTAGTTTTTGTTATTTCAAATACGTCTCTCTCTTCCCCTCCATCCATGAATACACCCTCCGTCCTCTACACAATACACCAACGATTTCATATTACGTTTACTCGGGATTAGCCGAGCGGTCTGAGGCGCTGCAGTCATGGACTGTGAGGCTGGTTCCGGCGAAGGTTCGAGACCTCCCTCAGGCATGGGTGTGTATGTTTGTCCTTAGGATAATTTAGGTTAAGTAGTGGGTAAGATTAGTAGGGACTGATGACCTTAGCAGATAAGTTCAAATGGCTCTGAGCACTGTGGGACTTAACATCTATGGTCATCAGTCCCCTAGAACTTAGAACTACTTAAACCTAACTAACCTAAGGACATCACACAACACCCAGCCATCACGAGGCAGAGAAAATCCGTGACCCCGCCTGGAATCGAACCCGGGAACCCGGGCGTGGGAAGCGAGAACGCTACCGCACGACCACGAGATGCAGGCAGCAGATAAGTCCCATAAGATTTCACAAACATTTGAACATTGATGTTTACTCGTTGTTAATATCTCTTCTATTCTCTCTCACTTTCTCTCTCTCTCTGACACTATCGCCGCAAGTACCCTTCTATTACACTCCCCCAAAACTTTGCAAACAAATCTAGCGGTTTCCAATGGCACTACATTTTCTCTTTTAATTGCTGCGGTCTTTACTCTCTATCATTCCTCTCACCACCTATGAAACCGTATTCTTTGATCTCCCCTTCCCTATAACCCATTCTTCGTTCTGAGAACAGTCCTTCCTTATCTATCGGTCCTAAGATAAAACGTACTGTGGCACACATGTAAGTAAGCAATACTTTGCAAGCATTTCACGCTTATATTTTGCACTTCTGCACTTCTATCCATTCCCAGATCCCGCCCTCCTTCCTGTTACGCGTCCCTTGACATCTGCATCTACATCTAAATGAATACTCTGAAATTCATAATTATGTGCTTGGCAGGGGTTTCTGTGATCTGGTGGATTATTCTTGTATTGATGTGTAAAACTTGTAGGTTCACATCTCACGTCAGGCGTAGATTTTTAACGCACACAAGTAGCTCTCCTTCACCCCTAGTAACGCCAAGTGCAGAACGCCAGTAAGCTCCGTAGTTCAATACCCGCAGTAAAGATAACATCCCTTCGCTGCCGACTAAGCTTTCGTTTGAGCTGTGACAGATGGAGAAACCCTGTAAGGCAGAGACTCTGTCACCAGCAAGCCGTCGTAAACTAGAAAACGTATTTCATTTAATGAACCAATGGCCATGTAAGTTCACAAGGCTCTTACTTTATTTGAAACTGAGACGCTGAAAATTGTGGTGCTGACTGGGAATAGAATTCGATTTCACTGTGTTCCCGAAGATTGCAAACTCTTCTAGGAGTCCTCGAAAGGCACCTATCTGGTTTCGAATCCTGATCAGCACAAAATATTCAGTATTTCATTTCAAGCCCTAGCATGTGCACTCCGAACTACTGGTGAAAAATAGTTGCATTTTCAACGTCTCTTGGTGCGTTGTCAGCTGTAACGTGTTCGTTTCAACTCACAGCCACATGATGAGCTCTTTATCACAACATTACAAGATCAAACGTTTCCTTACATCTTTTCAAGTTCAAACATTCCTCTCCATCCTACTGGTGAAAACGGATTTGGGTTTGACGTTGTGTTCGTTGTGATCACCAACGACGACATGTTGTGGATTCAACTTCTAGCCAGCAGAGTATTCTCCATCACATCATTGAAAGTACAAACATGCCATCCCTAGCTATTATTGGAAAAGAATTTGATAGTTAAAGTTTCTTCATGACCACGTGTGCGGGGTTTGAATTCCATTCAGCACAGAACTTTTCGTCGCCTGATGTCTAGCTGAACATGCGCACATCTCGCTACTGGTGAACCAACAGTAGCTATTTATCGTCTGTTCCTGGCAAGAAAACGACGGTACTAGATGCTGGATTCGAATCCCAGTCAGGCAAAAACAATTCTATCGTCATTTAAGGTTCCAGCATTTCGCAATTGGTAAAACATTTCATATTTAACTTCTGATTTTATGTACAGTCGTGCTCAAAAGTATCCGAACGACCTCAATTGCATTTCACCTGTTCTCATGCGACCTACATAACGCAGCTGTCTAGCAGGTCCTCTAATCGCTCCTTGGTACAGTCGTTTGACTATTGAAAATGGTTCCAACAAACCACCACTAGAAAACACTGCTCTGTATCGCAATAACTCAAGATGTAAAGAAATACCACGATACTACAAGTATCAGGGAACACCTCATCAGAGATAAGACTGTCCTTAAGGCTTGTAAGCTAACATTTATTGCAATAAATAACATACCTGAAATGTTAGCACTCTCATTATTACGTCAGATAGGTGATGCACGTAGTAAGTTCGTCGTATTCATGATTTCCTCTTCAAAGTAACATACCATACTTGTTATTTAACACAAAATGTCATTAAAAATTTACGTTATTCACGAGCAGCTAGTTGAGAATATGTATGAACTTCAAATGACACGACGAACCGACTCGTTCAGAATATGGATTCAAACCCAGGTCATGCAGGCTAGGCCGCGGTGGCCGTGCAGTTTCAGGCACTTCAGTCCGGAACCGCGTGACTGCTACGGTCGCAGGTTCGAATCCTGCCTCAGGCATGAATGTGTGTGACGTCCTTAGGTTAGGTTTAAATAGTTCTAAGTTCTAGGGGTCTGATGATCTCAGATGTTGAGTCTCATAGTGCTCAGAGCCATTTGAACCAATCATGCAGGCTAAGATTTCGTGACTGACGGAAATTAACAGTCATTCCTGACTAGGCATAAAGACAGTGATATACCTCATTTTTGGACAGTATCAGTTAGCAAATATCAACTTTAAATTACATAACGTAACATTTTAACGGACGTGAATTCCTACCCAGCATCTATTGTCCCTGTTAACGAACTACGAGAGATGTTAAATATTGCTACTTCACAAGTAACTTACTTGAAATGCAGTGAGATAAAGCTTTGTGTTGGACAGGGATTCGATCCCAGAACCTAATCGGATTGTTATCGAAGCACAATCAACTTTGGCATATCGGATTATCTCGGCAGTAGCTAGATGTATTAAATGAAATGACGAGACGAAACATTAATTTTTCCTTCCCAGGACTCCAACCTGGCACCTATCGCTGTTATATCCTAGAGAAAAGCAACGATAAGTATGTGTTTGTTACACCAGTAGCAACATGTGAGCATGTTTGAACTAGAAATAACATGACAATGAGTTCAGTGCTGACAAGCACTCGAACCCCACACATACAGTTGTTGACTACACACAAAGAGACGACACTTAGCGAATTTTTCTCCACCAGCAGCTTGGAATAGCATCCTTGAACTTACAGTGATCTCGCAAATAGTTCTGTGTCTCACTGGGAGTCAAAAACGTCAGATATCGTTAGTGTGAACAACGAATGAAAATACGTTAAAAATCAAAAATATTATACACCAGCAGAGAGGTGTTCTCAAGCTAGAGCCTGATAATACAAAATGAAAAGCCCATTTCTGGACCAGGATTCGAACCCATTCACGCGCAATATATGGAGATGTTGAGGAATCTGCAGTTTTGAACAAACAACAAGTTGTAGTCGAGCTGTATTGTAGCGAAGGGATCAAATTCCGCGTTAAGGGCGGTCTGAGTTGAATTCCCAGTTCAGAACCTATTTTATCGACACACAGAAGCTCAAGTAAAAGATGGAATAAGTGTCTGTGACCATACACAGGGTTTGTTTCGTCACTAGAAATAAATAACTAGTGCACACCGGCCTGCTAGTGAAAATCAACGAGCATTATTAATGTCTGTTCATGTGGCCAACAATTTCTGGACAAACACGCAAAATCGTACTGTTGGTGAGTAAGCAATTGATACTTAAGCAATATTCGTAGACAATAAAGAAGAACGATAGGAGTGCGGTTCGATTGTCGCTCAGGCACAAACATTTGTGTCCTTATTTTAGATTCAAACACCTAGCAGCTGGCAAGAAAAACCGATACGTAACATTTGATTTTACTTAGTTAACAAACCGATTACATCTTGGGTTCGTATCTCCGTCGCAGAACTTCACATCATGCGCTTCATCTTTAAATTCATACACACTTCGTTACTTCTGAATTGAGGTATATCAGACATCTTTCATGGTTAGTTAACAGGGATGAAAGGGTCTTGATAGGAGTCCCGGTTTATTACGAAAACTGTCGTCTTTTATTTTCAAGTTTAGATTTGGTTACTGATACTGGCGAAAATTTCGGTACTTCATGACTCTTCATGGATAGTCAGCAATATGACTAGATTAGATTAGATTAGATTAATACTTGTTCCATAGATCATGAATAGGACATTTCGTAATGACGTATAACGAGTCATTTTAATGAAAGGTTTCTTTACATACCAGTATTCAATTTCTTTACAACGATTTTTTACCCCTCTCTCTCTCTCTCTCTCTCTCTCTCTCTCTCTCACACACACACAAACACACACATTCTCTTTTTATTTTTATTTGTTTGTTGTGCTCAACTATGGGCGAGGCACGAAAACGTCCGTTTCTTAGTTCTGAGTACAGTTACGAAAGAAATATAAAAACAACTATGAGAGTTACTAATTTCTGATGCTTAGTAGCAGTCAGTGCTGAGTATTATTAGTAACTAAGCTCCAGTCCCTAAACCTAGTTACAGAAATGCGAATCAGACGCATTACGTATTCCAGGCCGTAGCAGCCGCGCCAGCTATGGTCACTTCCCAGCCCGCTGTAGGATCACATCGGTTCGTCTTCTTCCTGCTGGTAATGTAACTGAGATTTGGCAACAACGCAAGGTATGTTTGGCAACTCTGTGATCGACGAGTTACTTCCTGGTGTGCACGGAATTAAGCCTCAAAGTTCACTTGATTTCTCGTGTCATTTCCATTGAATAACCTGAGTTGTTATCGCTTGTGGTGTAACAGAAGATTGTAAATTTACGGTTTTCAGCCCAGCAAAGTTATTGAACGTGGCAATCGCAACTAATCTCGTCCTGTAAATAGCGGTTTCCGAGTTCAAGCCACTATTGGCATCGTAAGAGGAAGACGCAAACTATACCTCTCAGCTAGCTCCGTGTTGACGTGCTGACCTGTGGAAACGCGACTGTTATGGTTCGCGGTTCCAGCCTCCCTGAATGTAACGTTTTTATCCCTTCTGTGTAAGAGCTGCAAGCAGTCAGATCAAACATCGATAAGCAAATCGTAAGAAAATACTTTCAGCTCGTAGTGCAATGGTGAAAAACTTACAATGCTGCGCAACAGGTAACGCCTCTTTCCGCTGCTGACAAGCAAATTTTGGGTTTCTAGGAATACGTAACTTTATTTATGAAATGCCACATTTGCATACCTGTTGAGTATGACACAGCATTCCATTTAAACACAGACCCAATCGAAATCTAAGTGAGTAGTGTTTTACTAATTCGTGCAGATAGAGGCACGCTTGTGTACAGATACTCAGTTTTGTTAAAACAGACTTTCGTCGTGAGGTTATCATGGGTAGTTTTATTTCATTTCTTACAATACAGTGCACAGTTTTCGTAAGGTTTCTTTTAGTGTTGTTAAAACAATACTAAACATGAGAGAGAAATTAATCATCAACGATATATGCGAATTCTCTGATGTTATCTATAACAGTCTGACAATGCACATGCAGTTTATTGATTACATGCATGTAAAAAACTTGTTCTAAGTTAAAGATGTCAAACAAGGTTTGAAGAAGAATAAAATGCCACTACCAGACGACAGCTAATGTAGAAAATACTTTTCTGACTATTTCGGCACGATGCGCTCTCCCCACACATAATACAAAAGACTCGAGCGCATCTGCTGCCTGGCTGTCTATTAAAACTGAAAAGAACAAAATGACGCAGAAGTTCGCCTTTTTTCCACATGCGACTATTTTGGGTTCAGAAGTGAAGAGAATTATGTTCAAAGCTCCATCAAATTGATATTGCCGATGTTTTTTTGATAAGGAGAGGCAGATTCTATTCTCTTCTGGCTACGCCAAATGAAGAAGGTATTATGGCATTGTGGTCTGAAAATCACATTAAACATGATATTACTTCTCTACCAATTAGACGTTAGGTGGAACCACAATAAAGTAAGGAGTGGCGACATTAGAAACTCTATCACCAGTAACCTTTCTTATACTAGTTATTTATTTCTAGTGACTAAACAAACCCTGTGTATGGTCACAGGACACTTATTCCGTCTTTTATTTGAGCTTCTGTATGTCGATAAAACTGGTTCTGAACTGGGAATTCAACTCAGACCGCCGTTAACGCGGAATTTGATCCCTTCGCTACAATACAGCTCGACTACAACTTGTTGTTTGTTCAAAACTGCAGATTCCTCAACATCTCCACATATTGCGCATGAATGGGTTGGAATCCTCGCCCAGCACTTAACTTTTCACTCTATATTATCAAGCTCTAGCATGAGAACACCTATTTGCTGGTGGATAATAATTTTTATTTTTAATGCATTTTCATTCGTTGTCAACACTAACGATATCTGACGTTTTTGACTCCTAGTGAGACACAGAACTATATTGCGAGATCACTGTAAGTTCAAGGATGCTATTCTGAGCTGCTGGTGGAGAAAAATTCGGTAAGTGTAGTCAACAACGGTATGTGTGGGGTTCGATTCCTAGTCAGCACTGAACTCTTTGTCATATTATTTCTAGTTCAAACATGCTCACATGTCGCTGCTGGTGTAACAAACCCATACTTAACGTTCCTTTTCTCTAGAATATAACAGTGATAGGTGCCGGGTTGGAGTCCTGGGAAGGAAAAAATTAATGTTTCGTCTCGTCATTTCAGTTAATACATCTAGCTACTGCCGAGAAAATCCGATATGTCAAAGTTGATTGTGCTTCGATAACAATCCGATTAGGTTCTGGGATCGAATCTCTGTCCAACACAAAGCTTTACCTCACTGCATTTCAAGTAAGTTACTTGTGAAGAAACAGTATTTAACATCTCTCGTAGTTCGTTAACAGGGACAATAGATTCTGGGTAGGAATTCGCGACCGTTAAAAATGTTTACGTTATGTAATTAAAGTTGGTATTTGTTAACTGATACTGTCTAAAATCGAGGTATATCACTGTCTTTATGCCTAGTCAGGAATGACTGTTAATTTCCGTCAGTCACGAAATCGTAGTTTCCATGACCTGGGTTTGAATCCATATGCAGAACGAGTCGGTTCGTCGTGTCATTTGAAGTTCATACATATTCTCAACTAGTTGCTCGTGAATAACGTAAATTTTTAATGACATTTTGTGTTAAATAACAAGTATGGTATGTTACTGTGAATTGGAAATCATGAATACGACGAACTTGCTACGTGCATTGCCTATCTGACGTAATAATGAGAGTGGTAAAATTTCAGGTATGTCAGTTATTGCAATAAATGCGAGCTTACAAGCCTTAAGGACAGTCTTATCTGTGATGAGGTGTTCCCTGACATTTTTAGTTTCGTGGTATTACTTTACATCCTGAGTTACTGCGATACAGAGCAGTGTTTTCTAGTGGTGACTTGTTGGAACCATTTTCAGTAGTGAAACGACTGTATCACGGAGCGATTAAAGGACCTGCTAGACAGCTGCGTCATGTGGGTTGCATGGGAATCAGGCGAAATGCAATCCAGTTCGTTCGGATATTTTTGAGCATGACTGTACTTCGTTAACAATCCGATTAGGTGCTGGGTTCGCATCCCTGTCACAAGCTTTATATGATGGCATTTCAATTTTAAACATGAGCAAACCTTGTTCCTTCTGAATGACACCATATTAAACGTCGTTGGTGGTAGTTCCCAGGACGGTAACTGTTATGACAGGATTCCCAGTTCAGTACAAACATTTTCGTCATTTATTTTCGGGATCTGAGTTGATAACTGATACTGGCGAAAACGTCTATACTTCACGTCTCTTTATGTCAAGTGATCCGGTCTCAATAAGGCACAAACAAAGCTTAGCTTAGTTAGCAATGGCCATAGGTGCTGGGTTTGAATCCAGGTCCAGAACGACGACGTTGGTCATGTCTTTTAAAGTTCAAATTTGTGTACACGTAGCTGTTGATGTGTTACGAGAACAATGATATTACTGGTGATTCGCTGTTACTGTTGAGATTTCCTTAGAGTGCTTGTTGCCGTTAATCGCGTTTTTCTATTGGTTCGTCCAATATCCAGTTTCCAGAGCCACTCGCCATTGAGCGACCTTCAGCACATGGTTGGAAAACCTTTTAGAGAGTGACAAACTTTTTTCCAATTGCCGTACAGCTTTGTAACTCCATATATTGTCTCAAGTATTTAATTTTGACTAAGGATTACTGTACGATATATGTAAAATAATCCGTTTTCTCAGAACTTTTGGAATGTCACTTGTTGTAATTAAGGTTAGTTTATGAGTGTTATGGGGTGTCTCATCGCTAAGAACGTGTTTCCTAATATGTTTTGTATGACGATATTAGTTGACACTTAGACTGACTGCCATAAAGACCTTTGGTCTCTTAGTAATCTCTTGCGGTACCCATTGTGTATAGACGAACGACTGTACCCCACGGGGTTTTGGTGTTTACAGGACCTGCAGCACAGCTACGTTATGTTGGTTGTATTCGGCAGTGACCCACTTTTTTTGCTGTCAAGTGTACATAGTAGACGGTACTATGTGTTCATATCGTTCCAGCGCTATGATATACTGCGTTGACATAGTGATACGAAGAATTATCGTCGTCGAACTGGTCCTCTACTGTACATAGTAGACTGTACTACGTGTTCAATTCGTTCCACATTAGCGCTTTCCCATGCGCATTAAGAAGGCCACAACTTTACTGTAGTAAAAACCTCCATACCGAAACACCATCTCCACCGTAGTTATGTTGGCAGTACATACGGTTGCAGGTAAGGTTCTCCAGCCATTTCCGAAACTCAAACCCTTGTATCGTATTGCCGCAGGACATGGCGCGATTCGACAGTCCAAATTACTCGTTTCCAGTGATCTGCTGTCCAATGGCGTCACTGTTTACGCCGCCTCAAGCGCTGCTTCGCACAGATTGCAGAAATGTGTATGAGCAGCTGGTTGCCCGTTGCCCAATTATTTTTTTAACTCAGTACGCACAGCCATTGCTCTAGCTGGACTGATAGTCGCATTTTGAAACACACGGTGGTTCCTTTCGCTCATTTCATACCGATTCTTACAACAACCTTCCGCAATTTTCGACGGTCTCTGTCGGCCAGAACATAAGGTCCGATTGGTCCTGGTTTAGGTGAGATTGTTTCTTTGTGTTTCCATTTCACAGTCACATCAACTACAGTCGACTTCAGCAACATTTTAAGGATTTTAATAGCCCCGAAGGATTTATTATTCGGATGACTTCCGATGTCTGGTCCGTGTTTGAAGCCACTGAGCTCCCCAGGCAGACCGACCCATGCTGCTTCTTTACTGACAACACAAGACTCCCCGTCTCCTTTTGTATTGACGGGCCATCTTTCATGACAACTAGTGGCCAGTTCCTCATTACATAAGTGTGTTTAGTTAGTTTTTATCAGGTAGTGCATGTTTAGAAGCCGGCCGCTGTGACCGGGCGGTTCTAGGCGCTTCAGTCCGGAACCGCGCTGCTGCTACGGTCGCAGGTTCGAATGCTGCTTCAGGCATGGATGTGTGTGATGTCCTTAGGTCAGTTAGGTTTAAGTAGTTCTAAGTTCTAGGGGACTGATGACCTCAAATTTTAAGTCCAATAGTGCTTAGGGCCATTTGAATCTTTGCCTCTTTAGAAAGGCAATGGGCCCAGAAGAGAACCCCCGACTGTAAATGACGCCAGTTAGATTCAAAGTTCTTCCCTGTTTGCGGAGGCAATAGGACAGCATTCTACTTCATACATTTCAGATATGAAGTAAGCCATTGTTGAGGTTTTCCCCTAAATCGATAATGTTCCAACTTGTGCGACAGTACTGAATGGTCCTCACCACCAAATAATTTTGTTGACTCAAAGAAAATACCTACTGTTCTTAACGTAATGTCTAGCCTCGCCAGTGCCTTACACACAAAAGAGTAAATAGCATTTTCTGTGGATACTCCCTTCAAAAAGTCTAACTGTGAGTCTGACAAGCTACATGAAATGAGATGTGGCACTACCATCCTATACACCACTTTCTCAACTACGTTTGAAAATGCCGGTAGCAAAGAAACTGTCCAGGAATTGTCAGCATGACCTCTATAAGCCTTTTTTTCGAGTGGTTCCACCAACGCATATTTCAATACGTCAGGAAACAGATCATGAATGACACATTTAGCTGAGGACTGAGCACGATGGTGCAGTGATCTTCAAAATCGTACTTGGAATTTCGTCTTAGCCATGACCGTCTTTCTTCTTCAGTGTTGTGTGGTTGACTCAGTTTCATCTTTCCTTGCTTGTTGTAGCTTCATGTGATGTAGTCTTCCGGAACAACACTTTTCAAGGCTGCTGCTATTTACCTTTACCAGTCTCAATTTAACTTGCCGATTATTGACAAGAACTAATTAACAAATATTTAGCACAACTCTGGTGGATCACTAATTGTTTCTTTCTCATGCAAGGTAAGTGTAATCTATTCAGAAACTTTGTTCTGCACTGGTACCTCTTTCATAACTGACCATAGAGTTTTAATATACTTCTGAGCACTTGGTAATGAATTTGAAATACTTGAAAAACTTTCTGTTGGCTAGGTTTAAAGTATTCTTTTAGCCAGTCTTCTGGACATTACCCTCAACACAACTATTGCACTAAATAAGGGCAACGAATATCTGAGGATGTTCAAGTCTGGCAAGTGGTTGATATTCAGCTCTGCTACCACTGATAACGTAGAGAAGGAAATGGTGGGAGTGGAAGCTGCCAGTGAAAACCTTTTATTCAAAACAACCAAAATTATTTTATATGACTCTAGGCCAGTGCTCTTCTTGACAAAATCAGCGGAATCTAAACAAGTTTATTGCCATAGGGCTTAACACAAGTATATAAGAATTACTGAACGTTGTCATTCCGTTTAGGCTGTACCAAAAATCTCTACTGTTTATATATCACGACTGCACAACTTTTTTGGAACTGATTGCTTCCAGAACGTCTGATGATAACAAGATGTCGAAATTGCAATCGTGGTATACAAACAATAAAAATTTTTGGTACAGCCTAGACGGAATGACAACTTTCAGTAAAGGCTGTGGACCAAGTCCCTATCAACGTATAAGAATTAATTACATTTGTTTTTTACCAATGCACTTAACGGTCGCATGCAGGTCTGTGTATGCGTATGTGCGTACTTCGGAACAAAATGATGTCATGTCTTGGAAAATCCAGTTGTTTAATGGTGTTATTTTCACAACTACGTGTGCTGTGTTTCGTACACGCACTTCTAGCATCGTACGCAATCGGCCTGGAAGTTTAGTTGCTAGTTGCATTTGACGGATGGAGTGGACGGTTGCTGACTGACAACTTTGTATTATGGACAAAAGCATCAGAGCTCGAATATATTCCTCTACTGCGGTCGTTTGAGTTCTATGTGGGCCGTAGATCGCTGAAGAGGTATCCTGCAAATTATGTACGGGAAACCGCGTAACTGTCTTCTCGGTCTGTTATATGAGAAAAAAACACTGTAGCGAGTGTTGTCATACCATCGTTTGCTAAACAGCTGTTCAGGGCAAGTGCGCCCCCCGTCTGTTGTGTGGTCTAGGCTCACTGCGACTCGGCTGATCCCAGCGACGGTTCGAGTCCTCCCTCGGGCATGGGTGTGTGTGTTTGTGAGTTTGTCCTTAGAATAATTTAGGTTAAGTAGTGTGTAAGCTTAGGGACTAATGACCTTAGCAGTTAAGTCCCATAAGATTTCGCACACATTTGAACATTTTTTTTCACTGCGACTGTTACCTCTGATGGAGTTAATGTTGTTTACATTCTGTTTTATGTATCTTGGTTTGTTCCCTCGAGCTGTTTTATCTAATTTCACTTGTCGTGAGAAATTGTAAGAGAGTGCGATTGTACCCCTATGGCTGGAAAAATCTGTTGTCGTTGCTTGAATGTGACTGCTTAGTTTGTTGCAGTCCGTCATACCACCGTGGAAATTTTGTCAATCTGTGTTCAAAAATGTGTGAATTCCTGAGGGACCAAATTGCTGAAGTCATCGGTCCTTAGACTTACAAACTGCTTAAACCAACTTATGCTGTCATACAACACACACACACCCATGCCTGAGGGAGGACTCGAACCTCCGGCAGGAGGGGCCGCGCAGTCCGTGACATGGCGGCTTTGTCTGTGTTGGCTGGTTGTTACGTTTGTCTACATTAGTTAGTACGGTATAAGCATTAGTACGCTGACTACCTTGTAGGTACAATGGAGGTTATACTTTAAGAATTATTTGACCCACACTAACATTTGTGTGGGGAGAGACGGGCAAATCCCCACTGTTAATTAAGGTAAAACTAGCATCGCAACCTAGTGCCGCCTTAGAATAAGCGGGTTAGTACCCAATAGTCTGAGTTACAAATAACATTAACGGCTAGTACCTTCTGCTTAGCGATACTTAGTACTGAACTAAGAATTGTCTTAAGCATGTTATAGAATACGCACTAATTGCAGCATAGTGTAGGAAAAGGTTGTTGGTGCCCGTGGGTGGGGGAGGATATTAATAGAATTTTAATTACTGGAGGCATAATGAAACTGTTGCTTTTGAACTACCACTAACCACATGTTCTTGTCCAGTGCTGGAATGTGTTTATTACCTGTTTGTGTTGTCTCATGTTACGTTTGCGTTTGTGTGTGGTGGTGCGAGCCGATCGCCAAAATTCTGAAAGATTGCTATTTAAAGAGGCTGTCACAGTTTGAGTAAAGTTATTGAAGGCAGTGGCTTTTAGTGTTTAAGGGAATTTGCTGGTTTTCGAAGAACACCGAAACATTTTATTAAGGGTTAAAGCAATGTTCCAATTTATGGCTGCTCTCTGTTTTATACGCTCATTTAATATTTAAAGTCATCTGACCATTCCCCCCAACACAGTTTTACTGCTCAGATATAATGCCAATGGAGTAAGTACTTCGAGCCGAGATAAACCTAGTGAGAGGTCAAAACTCTATTAGTTGAACCACACCAAGATCTTCTTTCAGTATACCCTCAATAAAAGAGCGAATTTCGAACTAATAAAGTTCAGCAAACAAAGATCCTTCTGCTACCAATATAAATGGACTCTTCTGAGGCCCAATATATGTCCCAAACACATCCGAAACGGAACAGCCACGAAAACGTGTGGACCCCGCTGAGTCCCAGACAGAAGTCGTCTAATCTCCTTAACAACACTTCCCAGATAAACTTTCAATAACCCCTCCAGACCCTTCAGTTCGTCAATTCAGCTAATCAGCTTCACCCAACATTCTGTTTCGTCGTCATGCCATGCCATAAGATACAAAGTTATACAACTGAATCAACTAGCCAACCTTAACAATTGTAATGAAACTGATATACATCTATTGTGTTCAACCTGAGACAAAACTTCAGTTAATTTGAATTATTCCGTCACAATGTATTCATTTTATCATAGAATTCCTTACATAAATGTTCTCAACATTTCACTGATGCACACTGCTATTCATGTTTTGATTTTTGATAAGACAGTTGATTAAAAACAAAATGAGAACATACAGTCTAATGCTGCTTGTGCTGACATTTCTTAACTTTTCGTGGATGGTCGGTCCAGACCAGAGCCAAAAATTCAAAAACAATGGTTTTTTTGGAAGCGACGCAAGACAGGCCGACACACAGGCGACGGTCCCTTACGCAGCGCTTAACAAATACGCAAACAGTAGCCCAGATAACTAACACACACTGACAGCATTGCACCTTCCGGTGCGAAAGCGCGAAATCGTGCACCATATGTTGCGCATGAAGAAGCAATGTCCTTTTGAAAACCTTTTTAAAAGCTCATACTTTGGAAGTGTCTCGCCAGCCTGTAGCGCCTAACAAGCATTTGCCCGTTTGGTCGCAAAGCAATTAACTGTTAACTACTAGTGCCTGCCGCCTTCCCAAGCTTTTGAGTTAGAGATAATGTGACCAGCACTTACTTAAGACAAGATACAGTAGGTCGTAGTAGTATGTTTAAGGCACACTTTCCATTGCCGTCTGCATGGTCTTCGCAATATACAATGTGAGTACTACCATTCGTTTAGCTTAAAGCGTTCCTAAAGCGAGCGACCGCTTTGAGCGTGGGAAAGAGAACAATGTTCACTTTTGCGGCGCTTTTGGGACACGCAGCCCACCTTGTAGGTGCCTGAACAGCGTACAGCTTTTACGAAACAAATGGGCACCTCCTAAAAAATGTACATTATCCCCACGAAAGTCATAATCTAACATATCAAATCGTTTTTACATTCCGGCAGAGAAGCTAAAGCTATTACAACCGAAAACACAACCGCAGCTAGACAACACTGCAATGATATTGACAGATCAAACGATGTTTTGCAGTTTAAATCAAAAGAAGTTAGCTAAGGTCAGTCTTGCAACGACCATGCACAGAAGCACTCAAGTCATTCCGCCGTGATAGACGGGGAAGCCCAAAGTCTTTTGTTTTAAATTGTTTCTCACTGGATTAAATTTTCTTCGGTGCTCCACTCGCAATGGGGTGAACGAAGAAGACGACTGCTACCGTCGTACATGCAGTTGCGATTGGTCAGCCACTAAACCAACGCTTTGCATTACTTAAATTAATCGTACTCTACTTAAACCTCATAAAGTAGATAGCAGTGTGGTTCTGCTGACAACCTTTTCTCAATTTTGGCTACTGTGTTGTGTGTAAGGAAACGGTTTTGTGACACAAAGGGTTTCCTGTTTCCGAAGGTTATGGCAGCTGAAATATTTGCAGTTTCATACATAAATTTTCTTTTCGTGATGAACCAAATTATTTAGATAAAATTTACGGCCCCTGGGGAACGATGGCTTTGATATTTCCCACTCTACAGTTTTAAGGACCGTACATCTCCCGTCAAATACGGATTACTTCTCAATGATGACTCTCGTCACCGATACTCGTCTTTGCGCTTTAGGGAGTTCGTCAATGAATTTCACGATTATCTAGCGTTCTCTCCACAGATGGAATACAACCCCAGTGCAAGAAAAGTTAAATATTAGCTTCTAATAGTGAACATTCAGTAGACGGTAAACAGGCGCATACTTCATTATTGCTAGTGGTGAATGCAAAGTTGAGATGATAGCTAACAGATCATCCTGCTTAGCTGAGTCCGCCGGCACGGTAGCTCAGTGTGTTCGGTTACAGGGATAACCGTCCGCTGTAATAATAATGAAAAAAGAGGAAAAAACTGAGTGAGTGGATCAATGACGAACTTGAACGGGTGTCGTGGGACGTCCGCCACGAACAAATGCAACGAAAAATAACGAACAAAATAAATAAAAAAAGGGGTTATATGCGTGCCTACCATGCAGCAGGCCCGGGTTCAATTCCTGGCCGTGTTGGAGATTTTCTCCGCTCGTGGACTGGGTGTTATCGTCATCATGTCAACATCACCGACACACAAGTCGCCCAATGTGGCATCGCCTAAAAAAAGACTTGCAACACGGCGGCCGAACTTCCCTGGATGGGGCCACCCGGCCAACAATGCCACATGATCATTTTATTTCATTTCACGGTCTGTAGGTCAATTCTGTTCAGCAAATATTACACAATATGGGCTGTTGGAACAGTGCTACCAGCGTCATCTTTTCAGACGAGTTCCTGTTCTGTGTATAGCCCAATGATGGATGTATTCAGGTGTGGAGGATTCCCGAGGAATGAACGTTACCAGACTGCTTTCTTCGTCGGCATACGTGCCAAGAACGTGGCGTGATCGTATCGAGTGTTATTGCATAGATAACACGATTTCCTCTGATTTGCACAGCTGATAATTTGGGCTGCACGCACTACATTTCCGACGTGGGAACGGTGTTCATTGTTTCCTGTCTCAGAGGTGTCAGTTACGTTTTCGACAGGGCAACGAAAGACTCCATGTTTACCCGTGCTGTCCTTACCCACCTTGATACAGAGGGTGTTCCGCTGTTGCCATCACCAGTTTGCTCTCCAGGTATCTCACCAGCTCAAAACTTCCGCTCAGTCATGACCGAGAGACTGACACAATTTACCTGTCTGTAGCCTTGTTTAGATTTCCTGACACATTTCTTTATTTTTGGTCATTCAGTTGTCGTGTCATATCATACGTCACATTCCACCTCGCTTGCCGTGACCAATGTTCTACACCGCACTTTTACTAAATGGTGAGTATTACGGAACGAAATTGAAATAGGTCATTACCAAATCGTAAAAGCTATCAATTGTATGACACGAGAGTGGTAAACTGTATCTAAAGTGACATTTGTAAATTTCCAAGATACTCGATGACTCCAGCCTGTGGATAATAGAACAGAAGACTACGGTAGGTCCTTACCAATCGTTGTCTTCTATTCTATTATTTCCCTGCTCGAGTCGACAGTTTCTCATCTGACAGCAAAAGTAATAAGAAAAGGTCACAGTAGAAGAAAGAATAAGGCTCCAGCGAGATATTTATGAAGGTACAGGTCCACTTATTAATTTTATAGAAAAATACGTTTAAAATACGAATATCAAGTAGTTTGCTTCTGAACTGAGGAGATGTACAAAAAATTCGGTTTCTGGCTTATAAATAACAAATACGCTTTGTGAATTGTTGACATGCCTGTAAGCAACGACGTTCGCCATGGTTTCCCGAAGTAGACGAAACTGAAGAAGTGCTAAATTGCAGATTAAGACCAGGAAACTGCAGCATCCCGGAAGAGTCCTCGCCAGCAGACGTGTAGCTTTTCTGCTGAATCTGACTCTTCTGATCTGAAAGGAAGTTTTGCCTGCAAAATAAATCTTGGCTCTGCGGTTACTGTTCTGACTTTGGCAACGTGCCCTTTTGGCAGTATTCCCAATGCGGGATTTTCGAAGCTTTTGCGGATGGGGGCTTCTCGTGTCAGAGAAATGGCAGCATCTCCGCTAGTTGTCTGGCTTGTTCTGAGGCTACCAAGAATACTCGTGTTTCCCGCGTCCTGTGCAGGCTGTAAAAGGCGACGGAAAGTCGCGCGGCCAACCACGCTGCGAAGATGCGAAAAGCAACAGACAGTCCAGCGCTGCACAAGTTGTTTCAGACTTGATTCCCCCCAGGATCATTCGACGGTGACAGCACGGCGTCAGGCTGTGTGCTTCGAAGTATCCCGCACTGTGCGCCATAGTTATTCCGCCCCTATTCCCCACTTTAGCCCCCTATCCCCGCCCAAACCGCTCCACCAACATAACAGGCTGTAATCTTCTACAGGGTTGCTACTGCTACTTGAAACGATTTCACATAACAGCGTCGTTTTCCTTAACTTATTTAAATTTCACATTCCATTTGAGACAGTGAAGAAGTTTTATTTTGTTACTGCAGTTGGCGTTAAATTCTGCATGCGCGTTATAGTTTACATTTAGCAGAGATGATAATAGTCGGCACCAATCAAGAATATCCTGTGTTTGAATTACAACGTATTTGTAGAGGTGATTGGAGGTTCCTTTAATAAATTCAACAAAGATTGGCATTTATACTCAATAAAACTAGTGTGTTATGCAAAAAGAAATGAACATAAATAAGCCCACTATAATGATTACCTCTAATGATCAACTGGCCTGGACGACATGACAATAGACATAGTTTACATGTAGTTATACACAGTGGTACATGGGCCACTGGTTAGACATCTCTCCGTTTGGTGTACGTTTTCTCTCGTTGGCATTAAATCACAGCCGACTTCCTGAGCCGAACTGTAGAAAGGATGATTACCTCACTAACGTCGGGTAAGTGTCTGAACTGGGAAATAATACTGTCACCACGTGCCTCTATGACGTCCATAAGTTTCGAAACATATTTTCACAAGATGTGAAACTACAACTGTGCAATCATTCATTTTACTTGATGTCCATTATTGTGACACAACAAAACATAGCACTAGTAATGAAACCCCTAGATGGTTAAAATTAACTGTAGATACTTATATGTGACAAATCTACTAAATCCACCTATTTGACCACATCAGTGATTAATTCGCCCGGTGGTGCCGGTTGCGGCCGAGTTTATATAACAACCACATGCTACGTCAAATTCATCAGATTTTCACTGTCCTTGCAAGTAATGTACAGGGTGTCCATAAAGTCCCTTTACAACTTCAAAATTTTATTACAACGGCAATTGCTGAAATATTTTAACAAAATTTCTTGTATTGTAATCACTGTTTACTAGAGTTTTTATACATACAAAAATTTTGCGTTTCAGATACTCTGTCGATGGAAGGAACTGAACCTCTATAAAATGGCAGCTCCTCGAGAGAAACAATGTGTGTCCTGGTTTATTGAGACAAAATCGGATATTCAAACTCTACGAAACTTCAGAACGAGGTATGGAAAAGATCCACCATCGCGCCCTCCAATCCGTGTATGGCACAAAAAATATATGGAGACAGGGACAATGTTGGATAACGGGTGGAGCGAGCGACCAAGAACATCCGAGGAAAACATCGATCGCGTTTTAAACGTCTTCAATCGTTCACTTACGAAGTCCATCCGCACTGCTGCCACACTGTTACAACTACCACGCTCAACTGTGCGTAAGGTCCACCATAAGAACTTACGGTTGTACGCTTACAAAGTGCAAGTGTTACAGACACTTGAGCCAAATGACAAGCCAAAAACGGACAGAGTTTGCACTCAGCATGCTGGAACGCCTTTGAGAGGATGAAGCATTCCTCAAGCGAGTTTGTTTCAGTGACGAGGCAACTTTTCATGTTTCTGGGACATTAAACAGACACAATGTGAGAATCTGGGGATCTGAACACCCCTATGTGACTAGGGAGCTTCACAGGGATAATCCGAAAGTGAATGTGTGGTGTGGAATCATGTGCAACCGAATAATTGGATCATTTTTTTTTCAACAAGTAAACAATTGCAGCAGATGCTTACCTCGACCTTCTGACCGAATATTTAGCACCACAACTTACAACTAGCTATAATTTTCCAGCAAGATGGTGCACAACCACATTGGGGACTGCATGTTCGTCGGTTCCTCAATGAAACAATTCCAGGCAGATGGATTGGGAGGGATGGGTCAATTCCTTGACCACCGCGTTCGCCAGATATCACTACCTTGGACATTTTTTATCGGGTTATGTAATAGATGTCGTGTATCAAACACAGATACGGGACATTGCTGACTTGAAGCAAAGGATTCGTAATGCCACTGCCACCGTTGATGACGCTATGCTACAGCGAACATGATAAGAAATCGAGTACAGTCTTGATGTACTTCGTGCAACTAAAGGGGCCCATATAGAGGTCTATTAAACACTATCAAAAAAACTTTTACAAACACTGATTACAATAAAAGAAATGTTGTTAAAATATTTCAGCAACTGTCGTAATAAAGTTTTGAAGTTGTAAAGGGACTTTATGGACACCCTGTATTTAAGCCAGTAATGATGCACTTTAGCGTCGTCTACGTCCCTCCACCCTCCCTCTTAGTCCGCCTTTCGCCACTCCACCTTCTACTGTCCTGCTCCAAAAACTCTCACCTTCCCCTTCCACCCTCCTCCTCACCCTCCTCCTCCACAGCCCCCTCGTCACCCACCTCTCTCTCGTCAAGGAGAGCTCTGGGCTTGGAGCCCTGTTGTTGGAAGGTTCTGGGTTTCATGGCCACACAATTTTAATTTGCTGAAATTTAATGAGTACTTTCACAAATAGCACAACAGGGTCGTGACAGTAGTGCAGTAAGGCTAGCAATTGCACAAGTATGCTATTTGTGGTGCTGGCCAGTTATGGATTCAATCTTCTTTATGTTTATTTTTTTAAAATTTTAACAGACACAACCAAGCTTTTACTTAAAGGCGAATAGCGCAGTTGGGCTATCAAAATAGCATATTTGACCTAGTAATAGAGTAAATCTGTTATGTTGGGAGGTTGTGGGTTCGAGCCTGGTCATGTTTAAATTCTTTAAATTTCTGGATGGCAGGATTTCCACTGTAAAGGATTGCTCATACATGTATGACAAGCATTGGTGCCTGACTGACCGTTCTCGGTAACTGTTGCAGTGAAAGGTAGGTTCACAGTCACAGCCACCACACAGAGGGTACTCCTGCAATGCTGATACAATGGGCTCAAATGCATGGAAGCAGCTATTTCATCTAGCCAGCTAATTTTCAGAATGACCTTATTTCTGCTGTTTGCTACTTCGTACAAAGCGGCTTCTAGTTGCTGACAAAAAAGTGAAGTACCCATGAGACATTGTTGGATGACAGTACAAATTCATACACTTTAATACTATCAGCTGTTATATAAATGATTAGTTGCAATATTTTGTGACAGGTTTAGTGTTGTTACCATGCGTGGTAGGATATATAAGGGACGTGTACAGTGTCAGATGTTGATTGTGTTATAAGCACCTGTCTTAGTTTGAAAGAGGCTTCACTGTGAGTTTCCAACTGGACAGATGCAATATTTAGCTATTGGCCTGGTGTAGGACGGCACAAGAATATGAGGTCAGGCCTACTCGTCACAGGGTTCTGCAAGTAGCATAGAAGGGAGGTGCAGACTGTTACAACTACTCGTACAAGAAATGTTCTGCAGTTACAACTTACAAGCGCATGCTCCCAAGTGCTGATGACATAAAAACTGCCTTTTTCTATATCTTCCACTGCGTTTTCAACTTTTTCTATATTAACTTGACTCAAAAATAGAGTTCAGAAAAGCACAAAACATCTATACCTTCAGATTTCTTACATCTTTTAGACATAAAAGAAACTCACCTATCTTGTTTTGAGCCGCCTAATGCTTTGGCGAAACAAAGTATAAGGAGCAATTAAAGAGTTTTCGTTTGAGGGACTTGTTGCGGCCTATACTCGTACGCAACGTAGCTCAACTCCGATGCTTGTATATAGGAAGCGACATGTAAGAAAGGGATTAATGTGGCATTTGAGTCTCTCTGACGTGTGTGCGGTAAATATGGAAACGTGAACTACAGCAACATTATTACGAAATGTGTCCAATCTGGACCAACGTTTTGTTATTCTTATATTGGCTGCTAAAGAATAGCTACTGGTAGACATCCACTGGAAAATACAGAATGTATATTGGGCAGCATGTGTGTCGAAAACCACCGTTGTGAAATGGTGCTGATCGCGATTCATCACAAGAGGCCTGTCGATCTGGTAGGCCACCTTCCTCCATTATGGAAAACAACACTCGAGCACACGCCTTATAATCCTGATCTCTCCCCAGTACGATTATTACGCCTTCGGTCCCTAAAAAAAGTCCTTGAAGGTTCGAAGATTCCTGTCGGACGAGGTTGTGCCACAGACAGTTACGGACATTTTCACACGGAAGGACATGGTGTTTTACCAAACACGTGTCATCAGCGTGGTGCGCTGATGAGTTGATTACCTCAATCCTCATTGTGAGTTTTCGCTATTGGCGTTTCGATTCTGGACTGTACGGACATAGAACGGAAACTTTTAGATCGACCCTTATAATTTCATTTTTCTGTACCGTGTTACGCACCCATGTGTTATGGTCTTGCTCTGTTCTAATTTCTTTCAAGACTGTCCATCTCAAACAAGCCTTTAATCTAAAACAACTGCCACTTTGACTCCAGAAATCGCAGGGATTTAACATTGTGCGCTTGTGACCCCCCTTACATTTTCTGCAAGATATTCAGCTAATCCATCCTTGCCTTCCTATTCCAGTGCAGGTCATGATTTGTGTATTTCCATCTTACAACTGCAGCAACTGGTACAGCCCAGATATGAGACTTTGCTTGTCAGAATCAATCTCTTAGGGTTTTTTTTCTATTTCTGAAGGTTGTGTTAATCCAGGGCTGGTCATGTTTCTGAAAAGGTCGACAAACCCCACACAAGTATGTGCTATTGATGCTCCTATTTCCTTCAGGTCACCTTTAATATTACAGATTGCTAGAAAGGCTGTTTCCTGCTCCTCCTGTGGTAAGTACATGATCTCTCGGACGCGCGGGGTAGCCGCGCGGTCTTAGGCGTCCTGTCACGTTTCGGCGGGTCCCCTCGTCGAAGGTTCGAGTCCACCCTCGGGAATGGGTGTGTGTGTTGTCCTTAGCGTAAGTTAGTTTAAGTTACGTTAAGTAGTTTGTAGGCTTAGGGATCGACGATCTCAGCAGCTTGGTCCCATAAGATCTTACCACAAATTTCCAAAGATGATCTTCTATGCACAAAGTCTGGCTAAGCCTGAACTAGGTTTCACGTTGTTTTTGTCCTGCTAGTCTACACCTAGCTTTTTCTGTAGCAATCGGTCTTACACCGCCCTTGACTACTACCTAGCATCAAGACTCTTTTATTTCTACTTCAGTGCTCCAACGACCTACCCTTAAAGTTGTGCCTACGTATTATTGCACTCTAGTTTGCTCAAGAATTGATTGAGGCTCTTCTCCTATTTCATGTAAAAATTGCTGATAAGAGTCTTAAATGTGATTTCTGATTTATTCTCCTTTTGCTTATTACTTGGTACATTTTCCCAGTTCTGATTGTCTCTTCCCCCTTCAACCTATCTTATTCAAAATACACCATTTCTTCCCTGTACCTCACTTCTCTCGTCTCGCATGCATAATCTACAACTACATAGGAAATCCTCATCTGATGCTTTACCGGCCTCCCGCTAGAATGTCTCCAATGAAATACCGACCCACAATCCTGTCATGTTTCCCCCACACTCACTAGTGCGACGAGATACACGTTTATCTCACACGTCGGTATTTCTGCAGTAAACCGAAAAATATTTAAACTGCAATAAAGTAAGAACTAGTCAGTACTTATCTCCCAATGAGATACGTAGCTAACTACCAGACCACAGGCAGACGTAAACAAGAGAATGTATCCACCACAAAGTTATTTGCTGAACGTAAGTTTATGATCGCAGAATATCAGAAACAATGAAAACCTAGAAAGCATGATAGTTTTTAAGAACAATCATAAAAAAACACTTTAGGAAATTATGTAAAGTTCTGTGGTGGACTCAAGAAAAACATAACAACTAGACAGAGAAAAGACGTAAATACGAGAATGCAAACACCTCCGAGATAATAATTGAACATAAGTTTTAAATCGCAGAATACACCAAACGAATGAAAGCTAAAAGAATGCAGCATTTTTAACAACAATATTAAACAGGCGATATCTGGAAATTATGAAATCACTGCAATAAATACAAAACAATACCTAGCGTTCCGCATTGCTGGTGCTAATGTTAGAGCGTCTGGAGAGTGAGACCGGCCACCAGTTGTGGTGGTGCTGTGACTGGGAAGCATGGACTACTAATAAATGGAATCGCACTGCGTTCAGTGATGACCGGCAGATCTGCATTACTTCGAACGACCATCGTCAGCGAGTATGGTGGTGTCTTGGGAAAAGTTCCCATTCTTCCATGTTTCGGAAAGACACAGCATGTTACTCCTGGTGCCATGGCGTGGGAAGCCATTGGGTACGACTTCAGGTCACGTTTGCAACTGTTTGAAGGAACTGTGACGGCACAGTGGTATATCACGGATATCTTGTGTCATGTGTCACGTCTCAGACAACAATATTGTGTTGCCACTTTTAAACAGCAAGAAGTGTATACAAAACAATTATTTGGACAGTACTATAAACCTGAGTGATTTTGTATACATATTTTGTGCATGTATGTGGGTGTGTTTGTGTGTGGAAATTAACAGTTGTTCATACTTGCTTCCGCTCTACCAATAACTTCAATGGTGAGACGATCAGGGTCTTATATAAATAATAACACTGATCTAGCAATTTAACTTATGGTTTATTATCAGTAACAATACATTTTACGTTTTTAAAAAAAGAGCCTGCTTATAAGCAGAGTTACATCATACTAATACTAGGACAGGGAAGGATTTTATATATGCAATATATACATAACAATAGCTGATTAGCTACTATGGATTTTTATGTACAATATTTCCTGTGAAGAACCACACACACACACACACACACACACACACACAAAATCAGTCAAGTGAATAGTGTAAGAATATTATAGATTGTACTGCCTGCGAGACGGCACAATGCATGCACACAGCCTGTCTCTGTGTGGCATCTGCATCTACACAGTTCACATACATCTTTCATCTGAGCCCTAAAAACTTCACAATCTGCAAGCCTTTCGCCTCGTATTTTCTTAAGCCGATAACCTTCATGTTCTGAGGTGTTATGCCATAAGGATAATCGGCTACGAATCTAGAAGTGTCGAATTCTTTAGGATTTCAGCTAATTACGTCATGTGGATCGCAGCATTTCAGCCAGAAGATGGAAACTATCTGTATCCATATCAAGTAACGTGACATCAGCGAAGTTTGGTTTTGCAAACTCGTACTGGAATCGACACGTGTGATGTTTCGAGAAGTTAGATATACTTCGTAAACTCCACTGAAATTTTAACTATATCCACAGCGACTAGTGTTTCATATATGTAAGAGACGAGGGCTACTATACTTTTACACAGCAAGTTTCGATAGATTTTGAATGTCCCGCACAACCTAACCTCAATACATACAGATCGCCGAAAATAGAAGACTGTCTTTTGGAAGGGTAGGCGACATGAATACAAATTCCTTGTACAAAATATTTGTTAAATTATACTTATACATTTACACTCAGAAAACATTTTTTATTTATGTTTGGTGTAGATTTAACTTGAGCGCACAATATTACATGGAAACAGAAATGCCGAAACGCTTTGGCGGAATTCCGTGAAGCACGAAGCTACACCATCGGCACATACATTCTAGTATGTCATGCCGCCTCACACAACTAGCCTTAGTTAAGTGCAGCTAGAACTTTACCTACAGCTCATATATATTGGGATAGAATAACACAGCATATGGAATCCCAGTAAAGAGTACAATAGACTCTTATAAACGAGAACAGAAGGGGCTTCAAGGAGTTGTCTGGCCTCACATTTCTTCCTTGATTTACAATTTGCTCCATGAGACTCAGAATGACGTACTCTCCACGTAGTTGCTTCTCTCTACGCGTGTTCTTTGTGTCGGGGTATGGGAAAGCATTACATATATACTTTGTTGTCGTATCGATAGCCAACCAGAATTTGAGACCATATTTGTGTGGTTTGTTGGATATGAACTCAGTCAACCAGCATCTTGTTTTGCTTGTTAATAGTTGCTCGTCAATAAGTATATTTACTCGAAGGACTTAAGAACGAATACTGTTTTCAGTTAACTTTCCTCAAATTTCAGAAACAAGAGCGAATTTGTTGGCTGCCAGGAGTTCAGTTCGGGTTGATTTTTCAGCGAAACGGAGAAATCTGAGAAGCTCCCTGAAATCTCTCACTTGGCGTAATGTCCTTGATAAAAGTGGCCTTCCAAGAGCGCGATCAGAGATCATTCACAGACATATTTTTTGTGCAAATGACACCCCGAGCATACATGATGGCTATCAGCTACTCCGGTTTCTCAACTGACACAGTCCAGTCATTTTTGTTTAGTACTTTCAGAGCATTTTATTCTGTGTAATTCCTCACGAGACGCAACAATGCTTCGTCGAAAATAAGACGAGAAACATTGGTGACAGAGTCGTCTACTTGTTGGCAAGCGTAACTGGTAGGACCTCCTTTCTCCTTCAGAACGTTCGCAGCCGACCTTCTTCCAGAAGATGAAAAGTTGGCAATCTCCCACACGGTTCCATCCCTAGAAACCATCTTGGTACTCACTCCCAGCTGTGCCTGCTGTGATGAAAGAGGCATATGAATCATCTTCCACTAATCTCTCCTTCACAATATCTTCATCTTCACTTGTATCAGGTACATAATCATCATCTTAATCAGGGAAGTCAGTTTCCAATTCAGCTTCAGAATTCTCTAAGAGATGTAACACTTCTTCATCAGAAAGACCGCGCTGACAATACATAATCGAAAACTTGTTTCGCAGAGAAACTATTACCTGAATGACACGATATAAAGCATGGTAGATTGGAGTTTACACGTACCATGTTGCAACAATGAACAACAACTGCGTTGCATGACTGCTGACTGTTGGCGCATCGTTGTAGGATAATTTACTTATATTCAAAGGAGAAATTATATTGGATTCTAACTGACCCCTTCTTCCGTTCTAGCTATATCGAATGAGATGTTGAAGAAAACATAAATATTTTGTAAATCCCAATACATCATCCCAAAGAGGAGAAAAAATTAGGAAAAGTCATGTGATTCCATTAACGAAGTAAATAGACTGGATTGACTGAAATGGAAAAAGTATGAGAGGGGTCATTTCCACTACTTCCGCCGTTCTAGTGTTAACCCAGTTCCAACGAAGAAACTATAAATATTAAACAGAAGTGATATTTAAAGCAGGGGAAACATATTTTTCTCAGTCCAGGACATTTTTGTCCACATTATCATCAGATATAGATATTGCAAAATTTGGACTGGCTGCTATCAACAATGTTGTTCCACATGTCTTTAAAAGAAAATAGTAAATGTATCGAACAGACTTGAACCGTTCCCCATTAAAGAAATTACACCTTACTTGTAGTTAATAAGCTACTTGCACGAAAAAGAAAACGGGAAATGGAGAAGATCGAAGACAAAACACGAAAACTGGAATACATCGCTAAAACAACTGCCAAAAGGAAAGAATATTTCGAAAAAGAAGCTATTGCAGGTGTGCAACCAAGATTTACATCTAGCGTTAGAAACAGTTGATTGAGAAAGCTGGTTATGCGTAGGGAATACAAGATAAGTATTTACTGCAAAGAGCAATGATAAGTGGCCGTATGTGGAGTCCTGGAGAAAAATGTCAGATTGGAGCACATATGCTATATTAAAGGGCTACGAAAAAACCTTTTATAGCATCCATTCCCATCTGAATCTTCTTAAAAATGGTGACCTGGATGTTGTATACCTAGCAGGAGAACAACCGTTTGCAGAGCTTAAAACCAACGGAATAACAAGCTATAATGTTAATTAGACCAGTAAAATGTGGGGTGTTATAACAGTGGTGTTATCCAAGAAATAAGAGATAAAACTGGTTTTCCTAAACGTTGCTGGTTCGAGAATCTGCTGGAAGGAACTGAAATAATTGTTAAAGTTATAAAACAGGAAAAAAATCAGACATGTATAGGAATTCGAGGATATACCTTCTTTGCACTTGTCAAATTACTGACTGGAGAAAGAATTAGAAGATTCCAATGTAAATTCAAATTATAAGTTAAAAATTGAGCTGGATACTATTAAAACTACACCAGGTAAAAATAAAGTAAAGTTGTTTTCTGTGTGTAAATGAATTTAATAAATATGTTGTACAATAACATTTGTTTTTGTATGCTCTGTCTTGTCAAAAACCCAAAGAAAATCTCCTATTTACAAAGATTTACGTGTATGGGAGGGACAAAGATATTGCAAATGCACAGGAAGGGTATACGCACTGCTTTAAACACAGGGAGATATTAGCATTTTACTGTAAACAGCACTAGTGTGCAACCGTACGTTGGAGTACTGGAGGAAAATATTGGAAGTGAGAACGTTTTTTGGAATAAGGGACGCACGGAAAAAATTCTGTTTATAAAGCTCCATTCACATTTGGACCTTCCTAGATGTCGTATGGCTAACAACATAACAACCATTTGCAGAGTTAAAAAATGATGGAATAACGCCCTGAACGGTAGTTCGTTTACAAAAAAAAAAAAAAAAAAAAAAAAAACTTGTTACGTTTAAGTTCTACATGGCTATAAGACGCTGGACGCAGATGCTCCAAAGCATCCTGCTGTCGTATTCCAATGGGGAGCCTCTCTGCACACAGTAAAATGCCAAATGAGTGTTTGGTGTCCAGTGTTTGCACTTAGTCTGCTGAGATAACAAAAAAAAAAAAAAACCCTAAGCGGGAATATGGCGTAGACAACTGCCAGTCAGTGCATTGTCTGTAAGCATTAAAAAACATCATCACTACCCGTCTTATCTACCACATAAAGAAGGTCTATGTATGTACTAAAGTATAGATTTAAATGTCTTTTTATATGCAAGATGTCCTCTGCAAGTGAGCATTACGCCCCACATACGAAACTTAACAAAACTATCGAAGCAACCTGTTGAGGCCGGAAGTTACTATAGCATCCGCTCACTCTGATGTATAGTGCTGTACTGCAGCTTTATTATAACAAGATGACGTTTGGAGCAATCGACAACACACACTGCACCAGAAGCATTACTATACTTGATTCTGCAGAAACGGCTTCAGCAGTATCAATCTCTAAGCATTGAGGAGTATACCTAACGTTCGAAATCACTAAGCTCCAGCATAAAGCAATGTATTGAGGGCAAAAATGCACCCAACGCATGATCAGTGGAACTGTGAACTATAGAACGCAAGGCTACGAAAGAGCCCACAACCAGTATTTTAAACGTTTCGGTCGCTTTAGAACGGTATGTCTATGGTGTGTCTGGAACGTGGCCTATGTTACTATACACACATGATTATATCTGCCTTCTGGCCGACCAATAGACGTTATATAAGCGTTATCGATGGTCTACGGAAATTCTGGCCACGGCTGTAACTGTCAGCTTCAAGAGGTTAATATAGTGCAATCAATTTACGTCACATAGATGTCACGCACGCCCTGTGGGAGTTTGCCGGCCAGTTCCGACGTGGTTTCTGTGATACGAATTGTTGCTGGGAAAGCAGCCAGCCATCAGAATTAATGGTAACGCATCCAGAAACAGTTGTTTTCTGGATAGAATTTGCCTTGATGTACACCGCTTCTTCTCACATAACCACCACTAATAATAACAATAACAACAGTAATAAACTTGTTACACAGAATCTTAATTCTATGACAGTATCCAACGATGAATCGATTTCCACTTCGTCCCACCATTAATAACGAACACGTCGAAAGCGTCATGTACTGCACGTATGGTAACAGCATAACAACCGTTTTTGTAGTGTTTAAAATCGATAGAGTAACAGTTTTTAAAGATCATTCATTTTCAAAAGTAAGAAATTGTAGATGGAAAATCTGCAAGAATATAGACAGTCATGCAGGAACAGCGAGGCAAAACAACATAGGTTCTTTGTAATTTTCAAATTAATGGCTGGAGAAATTAAAAGCATAATGGATATAAATTGTTCGTTGGAGTTCTGTTCGAAAACGCCAGAATCTAGATTGTTTACTGCTCTAAGAGGTACACGAAAAAATCTGATTACAAAGCTTTCGAACTAGATGTTATATACCTATTACCATAACAACCGTTTATGTAGAATTTAAAACAGATAGAATAACAGATTTTACGAAAATTCGTTTGCAGAAGTTGTTAAAGTTCTATACAGAAATTCTGCAAGAATGTGGAATAGAAGAGCTAATAGTGTGGAAAGTTTTAGCGGTGGCGGGAGACGCTCTGCGTGAAGTGTTTATCGTGGATGCCAGAGGAGTGACCGAGATGAAGCGCTTGCGGTCGACTGAGAACCTGCTTACCACTGCGAAAGCGCAGGTGCTGGCGCCTTTTCGGCTTCCATACAGCGAAATATCGTCACGTAGTCGTGCATTTTCTCAACTGCAGACAAGTTCTCAGGCGACGGCGAGTGCCTGCGGCCCAGCTGTCGTCCGGCGACTGCGATAAACACATCACGCAGTGCATTTGCCACCATTGTTAAACACTCTACGATATCAGCTCTTCTATTCCAAATTCTTGCAGAATTTTCGTTAGAACATCAAGTTAACAACCTCTACAAACGAATTACCGTAAAAATATGTTATTCTACCTGTCTGAAACTTTGAAAACGGTTGTTATGTGGCTAGGTATATAACATCTACTCCGCAAGCTTTACATCTACATTTACATGGATACTCTGCAAATCACATTTAAGTGCCTGGGAGACGGTTCATCGAACCACCTCCACAGTAATTCTCTATTATCCCAATCTAGTATAGCGTGCGGAAAAAAACGAAGACCTATATCTTTCCGTGCGAGGTCTGATTTCCCTTATTTTATTATGAAGATCGTTTCTCCATACGTAGTCGGCGTCAACAAAATATTTTCGCATTCGGAGCAGAAAGTTGGAGACTGAAATTATGTGAGAAGATTCCACCGCAACGAAAACACCTTTGTTTTAATGGTGTCCACCCCACATCCTCTATCATTTCTGTGACACTCTCTCCCCTATTTCGTGATAATACAAAACGTGCTGCCCTTCTCTGAACTTTCCCAACATATTCCGTCAGTCCTATCAGGTAAGAATCCCACTCCGCGTAGCAGTATTCTAAACGAGGACGGACAAGCGTAGTGTAGGCAGTCTCTCTAGTAGACCTTTTACATTTTCTAAGTGTGCTGCCAATAAAACGCAGTCTTTGGGTAGCCTACCCAACAACATTTTCTATGTGTTCCTTCCAATTTACAATCGCAATTCCTAGGTATTTAGTTGAATTTACGGCCTTTAGGTTTGACTTGTTTATCGTGTAATCGAAGTTTAACGGACTCCTTTTAGCACTCATATGGATAACCTCACACTTTCCGTTATTTAGAGTCAATTGCCAATTTTTGCACCATAAAGATAACTTTTCCAAATCTTTTAGCAATTTGTTTTGATCTTCTAATTCACTTTACTAGTCGATAAACGACAGCGTCACCTGCAAACAGCCTTAGACGACTGCTCAGATTGTCACCTAAATCGTTTATATAGATAAGGAATAGCAAAGGGCCTATACCATTAGCTTGGGGATCGCCAGAAATCACTTCTGTTTTACTCGATGACTTTCTGTCAGTTACTACGAACTGTGACCTCTTTGACACAAAATCACGAATCCAGTCACATAACTGAGACTATATTCCATAAGCAGCCAATTTCACTACAAGCCGCTTGTGTGTTACAGTGTCAAAAGCCTTCTGTCCAAATCTAGAAATACGGAATCAACTTGAAATCCCTTGTCAGTAACACTCGACACTTCATGTGAGTAAAGAGCCAGCTGTGTTTCACAAGAACTATGTTTTCTAAAGCCTTGTTGATTGTGAGTCAACAGACCGTTCTCTTCGAAGTAATGCGTAATCTTCAAATGCAATATATGTTCCAAAATCCTGCAGCATATCGACGTTAATGACATGGGCATTTAATTTAGTGGATTACTCCTACTACTCCTACAACAATCAGATTGTTCTTGTATCCAGAAATACCTAAATGATACAGATCCCAGAATTTTCGAACAAAACTCAAACAAAGAATTTATATCCCTTCTCGATTTAAATTAGCCAGCCAGTAGTTTGACAGTACGAAGAAGTCATGTTATTTTGTCTGTCATCTCTTGTATAAGGTTGTCTGCATACTTGCAGAATATCAACGTAGAACTTTAAGTCAACATTTTTTGCAAATGGATTACCGTTAAAATCTGTTATGCCACCGGTTTTAAACTCTACAAAAACGTTTGTTATGCTGCTATCGCATTGCAGCACGTGACGTATTCGATTCATTTTTTAACGGAGCGTTTATTAATAGCGAGAATGAGGGGAGATCGATTCGTTGATGGATTCTACCGTAGAATCAAGACTATAGTAAAACGTTTATTAGTATTACTAGTGTCTATGTGTGAAGAAGAAGTGTATACCAAGGCAATTTCCATTGCGGAAACAGCCAGTTCTGGCTGCATTAGCATGAATTTTGATGGCTGGCTGCTTTCCCACAAAAAATTTCTACCGCCGAAAAAAAGTGTGAGTGCCCTACGTCGGAGCTGCCTGGCTGACTGCTGTGGGTGTGTGCGTGTGCCATCTCTCTCTCTCTCTCTCTCTCTGCGTGTGTGTGTGTGTGTGTGTGTGTGTGTGTATGTGTGTGATGACTTGATACTGTTGCTGGGCGTAGGTAGCACTGGCCACCTCTGTGGAGAGGTCACCTCACATCGCTTTTCCTTCCTTCATTCCTTGGACACTGAATATTGAGCTGAAAATTGTAGACTAGACCCCCCCCCCCTCGTTGAATGAATTCAATTAGTGAGTCAGAAACAGAACGAACAAGAATTTCACCGACATCAACAGTAGAAGTTTCTTATCAGCATCAGCACTTCCTTTTCTTCAAGATCATGACATCATCACCTCTGGTTCCAGAGCAATTGTTTTTGTAACATGTGGATGATGTTAGCCACAGCTCTTTCATATCATCAGGCCACCCCCAAACCTGCCCACCCTGCTCCCCCTTCCCCACGTGCCTGACCCCGCACTTTACCCAAAGTGTTCCCGCTGAGCCAACTGCATGCCGGTTCACCTCCCCACCCTTCGAGCATTTTTCAGTTTTCAAGCAGTACAGTTTTACCACTGCTGACAGTTGCTGAAACGTGCGATGGTAATGGTGACATCATGAGAATGAATTAATATGTAAAATGCTTAACTCTGATATAAGCGCGTGCCTCTAGGCCTCATGTATTCATATAGGTAAGAAACGAGGGTTACTATACTTTCAGCTACCTAGATTTAATGCTTTTACTTACCCAAGTGCCTAACTCCCATACATATAGGTCATCGTAAATAGGAGACTTCTTTACGGTTTTTGGAAGGATCGAGACTATGAAAACAACTCTGATATCCTTTCATCTTGAATTTTAATCCCACACCTGAACTTTTTTTTATTTCCATCACTGGTTGTTCGACGTATAGAATGAAAAGCAGGTGCGAAAGACTGTATCCCTGTCTTACACCTTTTTTAATCCATGCTCTTGTTACTGGTCTTCCACTCTTACTGTGCCCTCTTGGCTCTTGTACACATTGTATATTACCCGTCTTTCCCTATAGCTTACCATATTTTTCTCAAAACTTCAAACATCTTGCACATTTTTATATTGTCGAACGCTTTCTCCATACCGACAAACCCTATGAAGGTGTCTTGGTTTCTCGCCAGTCACGCTTCCACTTTCTGCCGCAACGTCAGAATTACATCTCTGGTGCCTTTGCCTTTCCTAAAGACCCACTGATCGTCATCTAACAGATCCTCAATTTTCTTTTCCATTCTTCTGTGTGTTATTCTTGTCAGTTACGTTGATGGATGAGCTGTTAAGCTGATTGTGTGATAATTGTCGCCATAGTCGACTCCTGATAACTTCGGAATTGTGTGGATGATGTTTTTCCGAAAGTCTGACGCCAGTCCCATACATTCTACACACCAAAGTGAGTAATTGTCTTGTTGCCATTTACCCCCACGATTTCAGGAATTCCGTTGAAATTTTAACTATTCGTTCTGCATCATTTGATTTTAAGTCATCCAAAGCTCTTTTAAATTCTGATTCTAATACTGGACCCCCTATCTCTTCCCTATCATCTCCTGTTTCTTGTTCTACCACGTACCCCTCAGAGAGGCCCTCAATATACTCTTTCCAGCTGCATTTCTGCTCTGCATTTCTCAGTGGAATTCCCATTGAACTCTTAATGTTACCGCCCTTGCTTTTAATTTCACCGAAGATCGTTTTGACTTTACTGTATGCTGAATCAGTTTTTCCGACAATCATTTATTTTTCGTTCTCTTCACATTTTTCTTATAGCCATTTCACCTTAGCTTCCATATACTTCGTACTAGGGGAAACTAATCAAAATCCCTGCAGTATCTCCTGAGATAAGCCCGAACATAAAAAGAGAACTACGGCAGGGGACTTCAATTTATATATATACAGAATACGACAGAAGATATCTCGACTGCCTGAAAAGATATAAGAGTTGGCTCTATGGCTAGAATAAGTAAGTAGATAAGACGCTGCTGCTACTGGGATCTGTGTTTCTTATCTGCATAGCACCAGCCTCCAGCATGTTCAGTGACGTCAATTTACCTCAAAAGAATCTGAAGTAGAATATCCCAGTTTCTCTCAGCAAGTATCAGAATGTGTTCCATCTTCCCATGTACGAACTTATCCCTTGCTCTCTCCTTCCGTGGAGTCCTTTTTCCACAGTACGGCAGTGGTTTGTTTCTCTGTCATATTATTATTTTCTTCCCTCTCCACCATCCTTGGCAATGACGACGTCTCTGGGGCTACCATTTCTCAGTCAGCCTTTCAGGTTACCTGTTGCTTCCGCCTTACAAAGGCTGGCGGTGGGTTTCTTCCGGTCTTTATTTGCCTGGAGCTCGCAAATTCTATTGTCCAGTTTGCCGCAAACTTCTACTACCTCTGTGGCGTCTTGGAAGCTACTTCTCTAGACTGCTTGTCAGTTAAGAAGTTCAAATTTTATGTAATCCTGCTGTGGCACGAAATCTTCCACTGTGGGTCTTTTTCCTGTCTTACGAATCTGACAGATGTACTGCTTGAATCTCTTTGTTAATTGATGGGCGACTGTAATCTTGATCGCATATGTTGATTGTTTATTACAAAATGTTTCATGGTTCAAATGGCTCTGAGCACTATGCGACTTAACTTCTGAGGTCATCAGTCGCCTAGAACTTAGAGCTAATTAAACCTAACTAACCTAAGAACATCACAAACATCCATGCCCGAGGCAGGATTCGAACCTGCGCCCGTAGCGGTCGCTCGGCTCCAGACTGTAGCGCCTAGAACCGCACGGCCACTCCGGTCGGCAATGTTTCATGAAAAGAGATTTCAGTACGAGATTTCACGAATACGTGTAGACAGGTAACGCCATTTAGCGATGACAGGCACTTTGCAAGCACGAGATATCTCAGTAACAGTTAATAATTGGACCGCCTGTGTGTATGAGGGTGTTTTTCTGTGTAGCCAGTGAAAGGAAGACTGTAGTTTAACATCCCACCGACGACGAGGCCTTCAAAGATGACATAGCCAGTGGAAGACAACAAACAAAACAAAAACAGAATGAATGTTTCATAACTGCCGATTTGGAAGACAAAACGGAAACGATTGAAACAGATATCGTTACGCTTGAAATGTTTACAAAATCTGACGCCGGAGACAAAGTACGCCACTCTTGAGTCAGTGGAAAAGTTTCATCCATGTGTAAAAGTTATCGCAATAATTGTAATCAATAAGCCAGTGAACAATGTCTAGATCTGGAATACAGTAAGTCCACGTGGTATCGCTTAACACGTTAGAGACTTACCTAAAGTCAATGTGGCCTCTGCGAATTCAAAGTTGAATGTCAATGACCTCTTTTTCTTCGTTGAAATGACCTCTTCCATGCACGAGTATATGAAGAAGTTACAAAATTGTCTCATACCGTAGCTAGAGACCGACTTCATTCTCGAAGAGGCCTGTGTGAGTACTTCAAGCAATTTCCATCTTGATGTTAGCAAATTGGCAAACGTGGCACTGGAAAGTGGCGACAATGATCAGAAGTTTCTGTGATTACCTGCTCCTCTCACTACTTAATCTCATGTTAACCTCATTTTAACTTCTTGTTATTTTTGCGAGAGGTTATGTGAAAATTTCGGTGTTTGTATCACTTATACGTGAAGATCAACCAGAACTACAAATTTGCATCAACAATGCCTTCCAACTGATTGGTGCGAAAACGTTACGTCAAGTGTGAACTATATTACAGACTTGATATCTGTGCACTCAACAAGGGGAACATATTGACTATCTATAACAAAAGCTTTATGAACTGCAAGATTGGCAAAGCTATGCAAGGAACTAATTTACAATACATTAGTAAAAGCGCTTCGTTAATGTATAATAAGCCTGTGATGGATACTGGAACCACAACATTTGCCTAGGGTGGTGTCTCACATAATCCGCTCCAGATAAACGAACGATTGTGTACACCAGTTGGTACTGAAATAACGACAGAGACGTAACCCATACGATGCGCGTGGTGTCACATTTAGGCATGTGTTGTAAAATCACAAACTCTTTGGCATATTTACTAACTGCTGTCTGCTAATGTTATGAGCATAAACATACCAAAAGATCTAATCTCGTTGGACTACACGGCCGGCCATCAGTCAGTGAGACTAGTCACAACTTGTAAGTCTTTAGGAGTTTTCCTTGTCAAAGCAATTTAAGCTCAACGAGCACGTAAATCTAGCCACACGGGAAACAGATATCTGACATGACATCTTGGGTTGTCGGGTGTTCTGCCGGATATCAGCGTCGTACTTGCACGATATTTCGGTCACGTAGCTCGTAACCTTCATCAGGTGCGATCTGAGACTGCTCCTCGAGTGGACCTGGTCCAGTATTTATGCCTATGGCCTTCCCCCTCCACCAACGGCTGCAGGCGCTTCCTCTGTGGTCCGGGCCCATTCCCTGCGACCTGCTGGAGCGTTGCTGCTCCGTTTTCCGTCCGCTGCGGTTCTAGGTGTTCCCTCTGCGGTCCGCGCCCACCAACCCCGCTCCTGGGGGTTTCATCTACGGTCTGGGGTACCAAGCGTTCCCCCTGCGGTCCGCGCCCGCTCACCACGACCTGTTGGAGCGTTGCCGCTCCGTTTTTCGTCCACTGCGGCTCTGAATGTTCCCTCTGCGGTCCGCGCCCACCAGTCCCACTTCTGGGTGTTCCATCTTCGGTCTGGTGCTCCTGGCAGTCCGTCAGGGGCTCGTTTTCCATCTCCATGTCTCTGGTTCTTCTGTTTGTGCAGTGTTGCAGCTGGCCCCGTTGCTCCTTTAACAATTCCAGAGCCGGATCCCAGGCTCTGCTTAGCTGGTACCCTGTGTCACGGTTCATAAGATCGTCAGCCATTTTAATTTCTATCGATTCTCTTATAACATTGTCCCAAAATCTGGGTGTTTGTGCTAGAATCCTGGTATCCTCATACTTCATGGCATGATCTAGTTCTAGACAGTGTTCAGCAATGGCTGACTTAGTCACCTGTCTTAATCTAGTGTGCCTCTGATGTTCTTTGCACCTGATCTCCACAGTTCTTGTCGTCTGGCCAATGTAGGACCTGCCACATTGACAAGGTATATTGTAAATCCCTGGTTTTCGTAACCCCAGGTCGTCTTTGACACTCCCCAGCAGTCCCCCAATCTTGTTGGATGGACAGAAAACACACTTGATATTGTGTTTACGGAGGATCCTACTGATTCTGGCAGAAATAGAGCCAGCATAGGGCAGATATGCCACCTTCTTTGTTTCATCTTGGTCTTCTTCAGGAACCTGTGGTATGGTGGCTGGTTGGAGTGCCCTCTCAATTTGTCTGTCCGTGTATCCATTCTTGGAGAAAACTGTTTTGAGACGTTCTATCTCTATAGGTAGATTCTCTTGGTCTGACAGGGCATGTGCTCTGTGGACCAAAGTCTTCAGAACCCCATTCTTCTGTGCAGGGTGGTGACAGCTACTGGCCTGCAGATATAAATCAGTGTGTGTTGGTTTTCGGTACACACTGTGGCCAATTGATCCATCTGCTTTCCTCTGGACTAGTACATCCAGAAATGGCAGCTGGCCATTCTTCTCCAGTTCCATGGTGAACTTGATATTAGGGTGGCATGAGTTAAGGTGTTGAAGAAACTCATTGAGCCTGTCCATCCCATGTGGCCAGATCACGAAGGTGTCATCCACATACCTAAAGAAGCATGTGGGTTTAAATGTGGCTGTCTCCAATGCCCTCTCCTCAAAACTCTCCATAAACATGTTGGCAACCACAGGGGACAGTGGGCTGCCCATAGCTACACCTTCAGTTTGCTCGTAATATTGGTTTCTGTACAGGAAATACGTGGATGTCAGTGTATGACTGAACAGGTCCAACAGAGCACCGTCAAATTTCTCTGCAATCAGTTCTAGTGAGTCCTTCAGTGGGACCCTGGTGAACAGCGATACCACATCAAAACTGACCATGATGTCCGAATCTGTGATATGCAGTTGCTTGAGGTGTTGCAGGAAATCTTCTGAGTTGCGGATGTGGTGAATACATTTGCCCACATATGGAGACAGGAGACCTTTCAAGTACTTGGCTGTTGTGTACGTAGGTGCCCCAATATTACTGACAATTGGACGTAGGGGCACGCCCTGCTTGTGTATTTTAGGCAGACCATACAGTCTAGGTGGCACTGGCGCTTTTTCCCGTAGTTGTCTGATGATCTTATCAGGCATCCCTGTTTCCTTCAAGAGAGCAATATCTGACATATTTGTTGGAAGAATCCGAAGAATTTGTAATTCATGCATGAAGCAAGTCTCTTATAAAAGCTCGTTCAATCAGTCCTTCAGCATTCTTCTTCGACGTGGGATCCTAATCCTGTCGGATTAACGAAATGATAGAAATATTATAAGGAGAGCTGCACGATTCGTTATGGATTTCTGTAGTGAGTGTGAGAGTGTGGTGGAAATTCTCAAGACACTGCGGTGTGAGACACAACGAAAAAAAGTCCTTACTTTCAAAATTTGGGAGCGCTCGACCTACAATAAATCAAGAAGAAGTCTGTCTTCCAGTGTACCGTTTGCGAATGTGGCGGGAACGGGCATAAATGTTACTCGCACACTACATCTACATCTACATGGATACTCTGCAAATCACATTTAAGTGCCTGGCAGAGGGTTCATCGAACCACCTTCACAATTTTCTATTATTCCAATCTCGTATAGCGGGCGGAAGGAATGAACACCTATATCTTTCCGTACGACCTCTGATTTCCCTTATTTTATCGTGGTGATAGTTCCTCCCTTTGTAGGTTGGTGTCAACAAAATATTTTCGCATTCGGAGGAGAAAGTTGATGATTGGAATTTCGTGAGAAGATTCCGTCGCGTCGAAAGACGCCTTTCTTTTAATGATTTCCAGCCCAAATCCTGTATCATTTCTGTGAAACTCTCTCCCATATTTCCCGATAATACAAAACGTGCTGCCTTTCTTTGAATTTTTTCGATGTACTCCGTCAGTCCTATCTGGTAAGGATCCCTGACCACGCAGCAGTATTCTAAAAGAGGACGGACATGCGTAGTGTAGGCAGTCTCCTTAGAGGTCTGTTACATTTTCTAAGTGTCCTGCCAATAAAACGCAGCCTTTGGTTAGCCTTCCCCACAACATTTTCTATGTGTTCTTTCCAATTTAAGTTGTTCGTAATTGTAATACCTAGGTATTTAGATGAATTTACGGCCCTCCGATGCACATCGTGTGGCAGTTTGCGGTGCGTAGATGTGGGCGTAGATGAATAATTCCTGCAGGAGCTACTTACTGATATCTCTAAAACGTTAAAACATCGCTCCACGTTTATAACCTTACGAGAATCTTTATGATATTGCTGTGATACTCGCCATAGAGTGGAAGTCGCGGCTTGCTCATCAGCCGGCGTTATAGTTCCCATTCACTTCTCTCGCTGTGTGCGAGAGGGCGCACGTAAAGTCGAGTGGAGGCCGCAGTTAGTGCCACCGAAGTCCAGAAAACAATGGCGGAGAGACCTATGCGGAATTACGCTGGGGACAGTGGGACGAGCAGACCGCCAGCGGCAGCAAAAGGAGAACACCGGCCCACGACCAGGGAGTTTGAAGGCGGACAATGCGGCGATCGCGGCGCTGGCACGACGCAGGAGTACCGGCAGGATCGTCAGGTCGGTCCCTTTTTCTGGCCCCTGCACGGTACTTGGCGACGGAGTGTTTGAACAATGCCTAAGCCCTTGTGCTCCGAGGCTATGTACTTAATATTCCCCGCGGTGAAACTTGTCTGCTGTTTAACTGACGACCGTCTGTCTAATTCAAAATTACAGCGTTCTAAACTTAATGTGCTATCCTTCAGTGATTTGATATTAAATGGCTACATATATTGTATTTCATTTTGTAATGCTTGTGGATCCTATTCTCCGTTACTTAGTGCCATAGCACACTGTTTCCATGTGCGATTTCTTAATTATTTAGTTGTGACATACGTCGAGTTTGAGTTAGATGTCTTTCGAAGAATTTTCCCCTTCAATACCATGCTCATGTTTGGAACATTCATTATTTACTAGTCTGGATTTTGCATTTGAGCACGTTAGTTGATGAGTTATTAAATTGTGTTTATATTTGTGTAATTACCGAGCCAATTTCTTATGTGCGAAAAAGTTATGGATCTAATTCTACTTGCCTATTACTAATAAAGTTGTTTTGCTAATTATAACATAATAACAGTACGCCCCCACAACTTCCAGTCACAACACCGTTGCAACTTTATCACCTTCACTGGACACATGTCAACAATCCATACCCCTCCCTATCCAGTCTTTGCAGTAGCCCCTGGTGCTGTAACGTATTACAGTGTATGCCTACTTATTTTTCAATTTTATTGCTTACAACGTGTAGGGCAAAATGCAAAACGTCTTATCACCTTCTTTACTCTTTAAAACAGAAATAATTTTTTTTCTGTAGCCTTATTTATTCCCAGTACTGTGTCAGGCGTGTCAATAATCGCTTTTCTTCAATCCCCCAAAATTAGCACACATGCTGGATTATAACTATGTACTGTTTGTTACCTCCTTTATATAGAATTGGACCATCGAACTCTTTTGATGTTAGTGTGTTCCTTGCAATAGATACACTCCACACATAAAGAAAAAATAAAGAGGTGGGGGACGAAAATCGGTAGATATGATGTACGCGTACAGGCAAACAAATCATTAGAAACCCAGAAAATGGATGATTTTGCAACACTGCAACACCCAGTGTGTGTGAAGTTAGGAATCGTTAGCAGACTCAGAGACTATCTAGACTCCAACACACTCCTTACGACCCAAAGCTGATGAACTTAGCACAATGGAAACACGGTCTCTGAAATTTGGCCCTAACATCAGGTTACCTTCCATTTGGAATGTGGGATGCACTCAGCGACTGTGATCTCACTTCCAAAACGATGGAGCACAGCAATCATTCGTCCTTTCCTTTTAGACTTTATGAAAGCAAATCTAGTTTTTGTCTCTATCTAGCCACTATGAATGTACTACACTCCTGGAAATGAAAAAAAGAACACATTGACACCGGTGTGTCAGACCCCCCATACTTTCTCCGGACACTGCGGGAGGGCTGTACAAGCAATTATCACACGCACGGTACAGCGGACACACCAGGAACCGCGGTGTTGGCCGTCGAATGGCGCTAGCTGCGCAGCATTTGTGCACCGCCGCCGTCAGTGGCAGCCAGTTTGCCGTGGCATACGGAGCTCCATCGCAGTCTTTAACACTGGTAGCATGCCGCGACAGCGTGGACGTGAACCGTATGTGCAGTTGACGGACTTTGAGCGAGGGCGTATAGTGGGCATGCGGGAGGCCGGGTGGACGTACCGCCGAATTGCTCAACACGTGGGGCGTGAGGTCTCCACAGTACATCGATGTTGTCGCCAGTGGTCGGCGGAAGGTGCACGTGCCCGTCGACCTGGGACCGGACCGCAGCGACGCACGGATGCACGCCAAGACCGTAGGATCCTACGCAGTGCCGTAGGGGACCGCACCGCCACTTCCCAGCAAATTAGGGACACTGTTGCTCCTGGGGTATCGGCGAGGACCATTCGCAACCGTCTCCATGAAGCAGGGCTACGGTCCCGCACACCGTTAGGCCGTCTTCCGCTCACGCCCCAACATCGTGCAGCCCGCCTCCAGTGGTGTCGCGACAGGCGTGAATGGAGGGACGAATGGAGACGTGTCGTCTTCAGCGATGAGAGTCGCTTCTGCCTTGGTGCCAATGATGGTCGTATGCGTGTTTGGCGCCGTGCAGGTGAGCGCCACAATCAGGACTGCATACGACCGAGGCACACAGGGCCAACACCCGGCATCATGGTGTGGGGAGCGATCTCCTACACTGGCCGTACACCACTGGTGATCGTCGAGGGGACACTGAATAGTGCACGGTACATCCAAACCGTCATCGAACCCATCGTTCTACCATTCCTAGACCGGCAAGGGAACTTGCTGTTCCAACAGGACAATGCACGTCCGCATGTATCCCGTGCCACCCAACGTGCTCTAGAAGGTGTAAGTCAACTACCCTGGCCAGCAAGATCTCCGGATCTGTCCCCCATTGAGCATGTTTGGGACTGCACGTTCAGCACGAACGCTGGTCCAACTGAGGCGCCACATGGAAATGGCATGGCAAGCCGTTCCACAGGACTACATCCAGCATCTCTACGATCGTCTCCATGTGAGAATAGCAGCCTGCATTGCTGCGAAAGGTGGATATACACTGTACTAGTGCCGACATTGTGCATGCTCTGTTGCCTGTGTCTATGTGCCTGTGGTTCTGTCAGTGTGATCATGTGATGTATCTGACCCCAGGAATGTGTCAATAAAGTTTCCCCTTCCTGGGACAATGAATTCACGGTGTTCTTATTTCAATTTCCAGGAGTGTATTTTATAGTTTCAATACATGTCCTAGAATGTTCGGCCTTCTGTCACCTAACAACAGGCTGCTGACATAGTAAGACATGTATTGTAGCTATGAAATAGTTCTTTGATAATGGCTAGGCACTAGCCGAAATCTAGATTTGCTATATTAAAGCCTGAAAGGAAAGGACGACTGATTGTTGTGCTCCATCATTTTGAAAACCGGCCCTAAAATGATATCCTAAGTTAGTAATTGCCATAAAATCAGTTAATAACTATGTTTTAAAAACAATTGACCATGAAAAGGAGACGAAGAGAGTACTAACTACTTTAAACAAAATTTAAAAGAAAAACAGACTGATGTTTTATATTAAAATTCGTCTTCCTAGACAAGAAAACCAACAGGCTGACAATACCAATCTAATATAATACAAAATTAATCAGCACAAATAGGATGTCCAGGGAAGGATAATGGATTCAAGCTGCACATTCCCTCAGTGATGTGGACAAACATCTCACGAATCAAAATTTTACGATGCAGTGGGTAATTGCTCTAACTGAAAAGAACCTATCTTCGTATTAGGAACCTAACGGCACTGTAGCGGCGGTGTATTCTTATAATATGGTAAACTCCCACCCAACGAGCAGGTGTCGCACAGTATGCTCACCAATCTCTTCTTGTTTCGACGGACGTGATGATATGGTTCAGCACGAGATCTACACGACCCTGGAATCTGCAAATGGTGCTAATTCGTCAGGACGACGACCCAGCACAGAACACCAGAATGCTTGCCTCTTCAGCGATCGAGTAGGCGGAATCTCCTCTAAGACGACATACCCAATTTTCCATCATGCGTCCCTGCAGGCGACTCCAGTGTTTGCGCAGGTACGGCAGCCCTCTAAAAGTTTGTTGAGGAAATTCCCGTCCGACGTCGAGAACCGACAGGCGAATCAGAGTGCTGTTCATATAGCTCATAGTTTCCTACACGCCAAGCGAATACAACAGGAACCCGTTCGCACAGCATCAGACCTGGCTTATTCAAGAATAGGTAGTTCTCTCCGGATGTTATCAGGTGGCAGGCCACGCTTAAGACTCAGTCTCTTAGCCGGGAAGTAGACAGTACATCACAACACCGTCGTGCTTTGAGTGACGTTAGAGACCTACAGGCAGCACTCTAGTGGCACTACCGCTTCTGAGGGGCGAGCGGGCTGCCCCATTACTCCCACCGTTGTGTGTTCCCCAACTCCTGGCCGAAGCAACGTAAGTTCAGACAGACATTACAACACTCAGAATGAAGTCCGCTAGCCAGAGTTAGATAAAGTGATGAGAATCGTGTGTCTCGCATTTCTTCAGTTATGACAAGGAGCAGACAGTTTTAACTTATTAATGGAAGAGGGCAAGCCAGACGACTTTTAACTTTCCAATTCATTCAAGAGAATAAGCTTCTCATACTGTGCAAGTTAATGACACGTTGTTCCACCTCTGGCGCTTATGCAAGCAGGTATTCGGTTTGGCACTGATTAACAGATTTATTGGATGTCTTGCTGACGGATATCGTGCCAAATTTTGTCCCATTGGTGTGTTACGTCGTAAAAATCCCGAGCTGATTGGTGGGTCCTTACCATGATGCTTCAAATGTTCCCAAATGGGGTAAGATCTGGCGACATTAGTGGTCAAGGTAGGGTTTGGCAAGCATGAATTCTTAGAACAACCTGAACGGCATTCACGATCACATTAGGTTCACGATGGAAGTGGAGATAGATGGTGCGTTGACCTTCCTTGACATATTCGTTTGCCGAAAAATCACTGGGCTTTTCAGCCACAGAGCCTACAGAAAATTCATACAAACGTCAGTATCTGAACGTTCTCAGTCACGACCATTCGGCACAAAAACATGACGTTCTGAACACCTTTGTACACCAAGTTAAAGTCCTCTCAGACGCTGAAAGCCTTCCACTTGAACAAAGCCACCCCCGAAATGTCTTCCGGAAAAATGCCTACAGTTATCGCCAGGTATCATAGCGTATTTATGGTGAGATGCGCAAGAAAAACACCACCGAAGAAGAGAGCAAGAAACTTCCGCGTTTGCCTTTCTGTGGCATGGTGTCGGAAAATATTAGCAGACAAAAAATTTTTATCAGTGTTCAGCCCTCCGTCAAAAATATGACAGCTCATGCCTGTGAAGGACGATCTGGACCTCAGAACGGCAGGAGTGTGCAAAATACCATGTCACTGTGGCTGTTACAAAGTCAGTCAGACAGTATGCACTGTGGAGCAATGCTGGATGGAACACGAGAGGAGCTTACGTCTACACCATCCGGAAAAATCAGCAATGTCAGAACATGCTTTAGAAAATCGATGCCTAATTCTTTTCGACGAAACGTCTGTCTTCATATCACCATCAATAAGGATGTCCCATTGGTGTGTTAGGTCGTCAAAATCCCGAGCTGATTGGTGGGTCCTTACCACGATGCTCCAAATTTTCTCAAATGGGGAAAGCTCTGGCGACATTACTGGTCAAGGTAGGGTTTGGCAAGCATGAATACAAGCAGTAGAAACATTTGCAGTTTGCGGGCGGTATTATCTTGCTATACATGGCAACAAAACGGGGTGTAGAATATCGTCGACATACCGCTGTGCTGTAAGGGTGCCGCGGACGACAATCGCAGGGGTCTTGCTAAGAAATGAAATGGCATCCCAGAGCAGCACTTCTCGTTGTCGGGTCGTATGGCGGGCGACCTTCAGGCTGGTACCCTACTGCTGTCCAGAGCAACTCCAGATAAGTCTTCGAGCTGGAATCTCATTGACTGGAGTGGATTTGTCTTCATTGAGGAGTCCCTCTTTGAACTGAGCTCCGATGACAATCAAAAGACGTGTTTGGAGATGCCCTAGTGGGATACCAACCTAACTCTCATCCGCCATACGGCATCTCAGCCAGGAATGATGGTATCGGGTGCCATTTTATTTCATGACAGGACTCCTTTGGTTCAAATAGATCTGAGCACTATGGGACTTAACATCTGAGGTCATCAGTCCCCTAGACTTAGAACTACTTAAACCTAACTAGCCTAAGGACGCCACACACATCCATACCCGAGGCAGGATTCGAACCCGCGACCGTAGCAGCCGCGTGGTTCCGGATTGAAGCGCCTAGAGCCGCTCGGCAAGACTCCTTGGGTCGTCATCCGCGGCACCCTCAGAGCACAACTGCACTTAAACGTTATTCTACGCCCTCTCTTGTTGACCTTAATAGTAAGCCATCCTGGGCTTACATTTCAGGAAAATGATGCCGCGTAGTCTCTTCTGGAGTTATCCGTGCTTGCCAAACCCTACCTTGGAGGGCAACGACGCCGTCTCTCCTCGGTTAAGGACGTTTTGAGCATTATGGGCAGGCCATCCAACAAGTCTATCAATCAGTGCCAAGCCGAAAGGCCGGAAATGGACCAACGTGGTACTGAATTGTTCGATTTGTGAATCTCTATCTCCTGAATAAATCACCCATTTTTCTGAAATTGTAATAATTTGTTTGTCTGTACATGTGCACCACATCTTCCATCTCATTCGGATAATTCCTGCGTGGTGCGTCTATTTTTTCTTTTTCCTGAGGACACGTTGACTTAGGAGGTTTTGAAGATAGGGGATATTTTCTTCTTTTATAGTTTTAAAAGTCAAGGTTCTTTTTCTGTTGTTCATGAGCCCTCTAGTTCTTCTTCAACACAGATAATTTTTGCGATGTAGCTTACTCTTGGTGCAATAGTTAATAAAATAAAGTATTGTCGGGCTCCCAGCTACGACAGGTGGCTAAAATCCCACGAGCTTTGGACTGAGCTCTCCTTCGCTATTGTCAAGTGGTAAATGTCTGCCGTGTCGCAGTGGTGTGGCCGTTATGTAGCCGCACTGCTGGCTATGACGTTACTGGTGCTCTCTGCCTCGCCAAATACGGTGATGTTTTCGTCCTGCGTCCGTCGCGCCCTCTTGAACCTGATGATGGCCAGGTCCCAGGATGTGCTGAGCTACAAATCGCCATCCTTATTGATGGTGATATGAAGACAGACGTTTCGTCGAATAGAATTAGGCATCGATTTTCTACAGCATGTTCTGACATGGCTGATTTTTCCGGATAGTGTAGACCTAAGCACCTCCCGTGTTCCGTATAGCATTGCTTCTCAGTGCATACTGTCTGACCGGCGTTTTGACAGCCCCACTGACATGGTATTTTACACACTCCAGCCGTTCTGAGGCCAAGATCGTCACAGGCATGAGCTGCCATATTTTTGCTGGAGGTCTTAACATTGATAAAAGAGTTGGTGTCTGCTAATCTTATCCGACACCATGCCACAGAAAGGCAAAAGCGCAAGTTTCTTGCTCTCTTCTTCGGTGGTGTTTTTCTTGCGCATCTCACCGGAAATACCCTATGATACCTGGTGATAACTGTAGGCATTTTCCCGGAAGACTTTTCGGGGGTGGCTTAGTTCAAGTGGCAGACTTTCAGCGTCTGAGAGGACTTTAAATTGCTGGACGAAGGTGTTCAAATGGCTCTGAGTACTATAGGACTTAACTGCTGTGGTCATTAGTCCCCTAGAACTTAGAACTACTTAAACCTAACTAACCTAAGGACATCACACACATCCATGCCCGAGGCAGGATTCGAACCTGCGACTGTAGCGGTCGCGCTGTTCCAGACTGTAGCGCCTAGAAGGTGTCCAGAACGCCACGTTTTTGTGCCGGATTGTCGTGGTTGAGACTGTACATATACTGATCGTGTGAGTGAATATTCTGTAGACACTGTAGCTGAAAAGCCCACTGACTTTTCGGCAAAAGAAGACATCAAGGAAGGCCATCGCACCATCTATCTCCACTTCCATCGTAAACCTAATGTGGTCGTGAATGCCATTCAGGTTCTTCTAAGAATTCTCCCAATTTATTACGTCCATGAGGCCAGATGATTAAAGTGTCGTCGACTCCAAAAGATCTTACCACATCTCTCTTTTCCGGTGTATCTAAAACAAATACTAAGTGTGTGTTTACATCGAGCATATGTGATGATCCCATTAAATATACATGTTTTGGTCCACTGGAGCAAGTGGCTAGTGATCGAGTCGCTTCCACAGCCATACATTTTGTTTTTCTACCATGACTTTCATGCCTGTGTCAGGTGCTAAACCGACATTAACACGTTTCGATCCACTGACTCTCACAGAAAGCTGGACTTATCATGGTGTCAGGTAGGTTGCTCCAGCAGCACACTGGATGGTTGAAATAAAAGACAGAGGCGGTGTTCCCTGTTGGTAAAAGTGTGGAAGACATCGGAGCATATGGAATTGAAATAGTTTACAACCTTGTGGAGCGTTTCTAAACATCTGTCCCAAGGTGGTGACCTCTACATGTATCTCCATCTTCCACGGTGACTGGGTAGCAGATGTCTCGGTGTTCCGTTTCGAAGAGACCAAAATCTCATATTAGTGATGCATATTGCACCCACGTATATGGTCACTGTTTTAGTGTCTTAGGTCCTGGTCATCTTGACCTTCGTACACTGCATGTTTTATTTCTATGGCTTACAATGCATAACCGTATGCGGACCAAGGAGGTACTCTGCAGAACTTAAACCCATAGAGCACGGATAATGTGCACCATCAGTTGTCAATCCCACCGATGGAGGAGTGGAATGATGATCATACACCCAGGCTAGTAACCTCATTCCTCCACATTTTTGTCGTATTTTCATCAGTTTTACGTATTTTCCATTAATTTTCGTAATTTTACCCAGTTTTCCTTAATTTCAACGCATTTTGCCCAACTGATCGAGTTCCAAACCACCGCTCTCGACGACTTGTCATGTCATCAAAACATCTCACCGTGTCCGTTTCGTGATGCTGTCAGCCAATGCCATTACTTTGCGAGTGCTATATACATGTGGACACATCGCTATCCCTGTTATGCTGCCTACATCAAATGACACAAATACTGTTTCGTATCATAAGAAATAACGATCAGCATAGAGTCGGTGCAGAACTACATTTCTCAGCAGAAACACATTATGAATTCGGTAAGATTTTATTACAAATCGTCATCTCTCCCTATGTGGATGCCAAAGTATTCTCGCATTCATACCATAAAATCGGAGACTGAAGATCTCGCCAACACCTTTGATAATTACCGTCCCAGCAAACGAATCATATCCACAGCAGCACTCTGCCCTCTATTTGGAAACGAGCTGTCCCTTCGTTGAACCTATCGGCTAAGAATCCTGTGCAACACTCTAGACAGTCTGTCTACGTATCTTGCTACTGTTCTTCTGTCTTTAACCAATCCTTCCTGCAACATCGTCTCCGATTTTATTTGGAACTGACCAGAGGTAGGAGGACACTATTTCTGCTACATTCGACGTCTCGTGAAGGAACAGAAAGAGCTGAGTTCCATGTAATCAATACACTTCACTATTTTGTTTTCGTAAAGAGCGTAACAAGTGTTGCAAACTTGCATAACCGACTGATGCCAGTGATATAGACGGTATTCACATTCCAATACTGTAACTACCGTTCTGCAAAGACTGTTCCGCACCAGTCTTACTCACGCCACCTATCCACTTACACGCGATCTCTCTAGATGCACGCGTAATGAGGACGTTAGCAGTCCTTATTACTGTATAGAAGCCTGATACACTGGAGAGTGTTGTCGTGATACAACAGAAGGTTAAGAAGAAGAAGAAACGTGTGATTTATGCATGAAGGAGCTCCAGACAGAAGGAGTTTGAAAGATTGAACGTAATTCACTGATGCTATCAACTCTGTAGTGTTGTTGTAGTGTTTGGATTCCATACCAAGAAGTTTCTGGAAAGGGAGAAATGATGATATAACATAATCACACACTGCTAAGGCTACCCGGCTGTGCACTTAAACATGCTATAAAGTTAAAGCAGTGTGATTACCGATATGTTAGTCGCATCAATCTACCGTTAAATCCTATCTCGTTAAAATTTCCCTCAACCCATTAATCCATCAACTTTCCATCATCTTTAACGAAGATCTTGGTCAGTTTAGAGCCAGATGGTTCTCATTTGTAGGAAAGCATCAAAGACAGCAGCCAAACTGTGTATATTCCCATTACCTCACTAGACATACTGCAGAATGTTGTTAAAAACCATGCAGCAAGTGTTTTGTAAGGTATTTGTTAGGTGGCTCCGCTTGGTTTCGATTGGTAGAGAGTAAAAAGAAGTACATTGTAAATACTGTTTACTTGTAAATAATGGATTTCAGCTATCAGTCGTCATGTTTAAATTTTATTAGCAGATCTAGATTTCAGCTAGAAACTAGCCATTCTCAATGCACTATCATTTTTCATCAATGCATGTAATGCCTGTTGGTCGGACTTGTTCAAAATTGATAGTGATCAAAAATGATAAGGCATTGAGCATGGCTAGTTTCTACTGAAATGTAGATCTTCCAATAAAATTTAAAAAGGATGAATGATAGCTGAAATCTATTATTTACAATCAATATAACAGTCGCTGCGTGTAACAGACTTCTGAATGGAAGGTAACCTGATGAAATACTGTTTAGTTTAAAACACTTAAACAGTCTTGCACGGGTCAAACGCATGAGTCATTCGGTAGTTTCATACTGCAGTCCCCAACTTGATAATACAATGTTCTTTACCTAAGCAGGATGTTTAGTTTAATCGTAGTAAACGTACCCTTCATAAATATCTATAAGATGGTTGCTGATAACTATGGGATACCACCTGTGCTTGTGATCCGAGATATATAAATTTGGTGCTCTACATTTGGTGCTCATCCACATTGAAGAATCTATTCCAGCTGCTTTTCGCTGTCCACGATCAGTTACTATTTTCCTGGTTCCAAGTGCTTCCATGTCGACTTTTTCTCGTGTTCCTACTGCTGTCACACGCTCGTCCTGAACCAAGAAGATACGTAAGTACCCTCTCTTACCCCGTCAGTCTTCCTTCAAAAGCAGAAATGTATCAAACTGCTTCTGAAACAACCATGCAAGAACCCTCTATTGTGACTGATAGTCAGTGGGATATTGTCTTTCTCCAGTACAAGCGACAAAACTTTACACAGGTCCGTGGAAGCGCCTTCGATCTCTGGCGCATGCTCCAATGGCACAGTGCGTGTATATTTAATAGTATCACCACATATGCTCGACGTCAACACGCAGACAGTAGTTCTTTCCGATGCATCGGAAGGGAGAGAGGCTGTGAAATCTTATGGAGTTGTCTACCAGGTAAAGTTAACAAGGTTTTTATATTGCGTCGTTTTACTCCGTTGGAGTTATAAAAATAACGTGGAGAGAGAGAGAGAGAGGGACAGTGCTGTCAGCGGATACTCTGTCACTGTCCTATTTCTGGAGTAGTAATCATAGGAAAACGATGAAGGAGATTGGGTCTTGTACAGGGGGGTGTTTATAGACAGTAATATGATATCGATGAATTATAGGTGTTATAGTTCTCAATTTCTTTCTTGCAGTCGACATATACTGTGCAGAGGTGTGAATTTCCTCCTGTACTTTAGTGTCCTATTGTTCTCGTTATGATATCTCTCTACGTAGTCAGTGATAGGTGGAGGACTAGGCAGTCTTGTAACTAATGGAACAGTGCTGTCGGAACGTGGTGGGATTTAGAGAGAATTAGCAGGAGTCTGTGACATCGCAGGAGACATCTGTTACTCGTCGGGATCAGGTGGATTCAAATGGTGTATATCGAAGACTGGGGCAGGTAAGCGATATTCTGCCGAAAGGGGAGTTAAGAGAGGAGCTCTATATCGGTTCTTCTGAGTGTTGCAGACCGTCATATTATCACCTTTCACAAACGTCTCATGAAGTGACTACATTAGGAAACTAGAGGCTAATGTGAAGGTTTTTACACAGAGACAAGTTCCGTCTTTTGTTTTTTCGATAAATAATAGTCGACATTCTGCCGTGAGTTTTGTATGCTTGTAAATGGATGGTCTGACATCTTAATAGGTAGAATAAATATACATCTACATCTATATGTAACATACTAGTTCCTAGTAAACACGTGAGCGTCCGTCACAGGCAACTAGCGAATGTCAATGTAGCGTAAGTGAACGTAATCCACATACGATGCCTTCACACACGAACCATAGAGCTAGGTACTCCGTGACAATATTCTCTGCAGCGCCGTTGTTGGCCCCTCTGTTTGAGCACTGGCTTCTCCGATATTGCAATCTGTACTGGTATCGCCTGTGTTTGTGGGTAATTACGTTTATCACTATTTGCCAGATTTGCAGAAGACGAGAAGTGTCCTTGGATTCATCATTGTATGTCACGTCTTTTCCAGATCATCAGAGGTGAGTACACGGGCATTGTTCGTTCTTCATTTGTTTTCCTTTGACACATCTGTTTGCACATTCCGCGTGGCACCGTCGCTTTCTTCAGCGTCCTATATTCAGCGGTTTCAACTTGACTGGAAGAAAGCCAGGTTCACGCATTAATCTTTTCTCATTGGATTCATGTAGGAACACATGGAGTGTCTTTCTTTTGTAATAGTCTGCTTCTTTTGTAATCTTAAAAGTTTTATTTCTAGTACAAAGGTCAAATGTGCAATAGCTATCTGAATTAAATAAACTACTGAGTTTCCTCTTCATCTCTCTTACTTAAAGTTTTTGTTTAATTTTACGACTTTAATTCTAGTATTGGACTAAATGGCCTGATAATTACAAACAAATCCTTTTTTTTTTCCTTTTGGAGCAGTAGATGTGTGAACTTCAGTTCTTGATATACCACTGTGCTACTCTCAACCCGCAATGAAATGCCACATGCCTAAGCACAAATTGGATATGAAAAGGAAATCAAGGGAAACCACCGGAATCACGAAGGAGAATAACAATTCAGCATTAGGCTGGAACACCCACAAAACAGTTTATAGTTTTTATTACACTGAATACCACGAAGTTGTACTGTTTATATACCATGAAACTGAAAACGTATCATACATGTTGTAATAAAAATTAATTCGTTATCTTACTCTACATAAAAACCTATAAGACATATGTCTTGCTCAACATGGTACTTCCCTCGGCTTTGGCGTTATTTATAACTAACGTGATCTTCTTCTTATCATTTTCACATTACACACTGTAGGATTCTGTGCATTTTGGTTTCACAGCTTAGGCAGTGTACACAGGTTAGATTACTTATACGCAAATTCATTGTATGCCACTAAGGCGACATTTTACATGTAACATAATCACTATTGATCACTTCACTATAAAATGCAAAGTTAACATTTGCGGCTCCTACTAGCATTGCTCACGTAAGAAAACTATTTTACACAAAGGTTTAAAACAAATTTCTGTTCCCACTTAGCACTTAAACAAAATATTTACGAATCATTTGCTTGTTAGAAAGAAACTAATTTTTCCTTCTTCAACTGTCCATGACTTTATGTGCATAACATAAAACAGAATTTTATAACGTAACATGAATTACTTACTTTCTTAAGTTTATCTTAGAGTTCTAATAGTATTGACCCATATGAATAACCTGAAAACTTTCATTTGGGACCCGTAATTGTATAGCAAGCAGTGCTTTACATCTACAGATACCGGACAAGACTTATAATATTACATGCACATAAATAGTAAAACATCCTAAAATTATCATTGGGAAAAGATAAATGTTTGGACATAGTAGACCATGAATGAAACTTCTAACTTATATACGAACTTCTAATTTTAGGCTTCCCGTCTGGCCTACAGGATGGAAAAGTCACGTGACAGTAGGTTTTAAGGGGAATACTTGCATATGATATCTATGTCCTTTAATTACTCATGGTTTGCTGGAGGAAACAAATGGCTAACTCGAGCTTCTGTTGCTCAAACAAACATTCATATTCTTCGGGTTTTTCGTAAATGGAGGCAGGACCACACATTGTGTACTCGCAGTCTGAATAGTGAGTGTTTGGTTTGTTGGGCGCTCAAATGTGCGGTCATCAGCGCCCATATACTGTCGCAATTTTTACACAGTCCAATTTTTTCATAATCCAATGTAGCCACTGTCACAAATGATGATGATGATGGTGAAATGATGAGGACAAAACAACAACACCCAGTCCCTAGGCAGAGAAAATCCCCAGCCCAGCTGCGAATCGAACCTGGGACCCCGTGATCCAGAGGCAGCAGCGCTAGCCACTAGCCCACGAGCTACGTACAATAGCGAGGGTGATCGTGCGTGCACACCACCTGAGACTCATTGATTTTCACTCCAACCCCTTGACAGAATCTGCCATGATGTGCCTTGATTCCAATTAAACTCGAAACAATATTCCTATCATCCACAGTCAAACGGAATTGGCCACTTGGAAGTTCAGTCTTTGTGCCCTTGCTCGCAGGAACAAACAATCCACACACAAAAATCTTCACATCGAAAAAGCTTGTAACTGACAGTGCCTTTCTCAATTACAACATTAATCTGTGCAGCTTGTCTACCCACTGACCTCTGGCACCAACAACAGCAGAGACCAAACAGTTCTGCACCAGCAGAGTGAACAGCGTCAAAGTGTCATCAAATCTATTAAAAAAACTGCCAGCAATAACATTCATGCTGGCAACTGTCCCCAGTGTAACAGTGGTCGGAATTCAACTAACAACAGCATTGGCCGGTGCTGTATAATTTCTTTTGTAGTCTCTGCGCACAGTTTAGATTCACCAAAGACCTCTTGCTCAACATTAACATCCTCCTTGTACTGCAAAACATAGGGTTGCTCAGTGGAAATGATGCCTCCTTACGATTCTGCGACTGTCACCAAAAAGCACGATGAAGTTTTTCACTTCATTTGTGGTTGAGGGGCATTCCTCTACTACCTCAAGTATACATACATTATGGTTTCCTGGTGGTGGCCAATTTAGTGGTGGCCCTTCATTGGTTGGAGGTCTGTTACTATGATTATAGTTTATTTGTGGTGACAGGCTTGGTGTTGTAATGACACAATAAAATAAAGACCTTAACACACATTTAAATACACTCACTTTTAGAACACGAAGAAAGCATAAATTTTACTCGTATATCATAGCGGAGTTTGAGATATTTGAAACTGGACGCCAGTATCTGATGAATGTAACAAGTAACACCATCTGTCAGAAGCGTAAAGAACTATTTGCACAGATGTCATTTTCCTGTATGAAGAAACTTGTAAATGAACATTTTATTATTTTCGTGATTAATTCTTTCAAAAGCTTACTGATGTAAAAGCAAATGCAGCATGTTCAACAAAATACCATAGCTGTACGGGAGCTGCACTTGCTAGGCAAAGACTGTATTTTTGTCATAGATTTAACAGTCTGTGGCAGTTTGTTGTTGTGTTATGTGCTCGGAATACAAGAGTATTTACCTGGAACGTGCCAATATAAGGGAATATATTGGTGTGAGATGGTTATAAAATGGACGATGAAGGACGTGAAGGTTATCTGCCACTAAACCACGATCACAACGACAACAATCCAGCTAAGCGAACCATACATTTGTAAAGTTCAGTTGTCCAAGAAATAAAAATCTTTTTATGATCAGTGTAGGCAATACCGTTCATTATACCCAGACAAATGGATCCAGGTGTTGCTTGACTATTTTTATGGCCCTTTTTCGTAAAACAGCTCGCACTTACTGTCTTGCCATTGCAGTATACTGATCGAATTAAAAACTACACAGTATTTCTTGTGCAAGAAATAACCTTGCCCAGTTCATAATTTGTAGTTTAGTTGTATGTGTGACAGTGTGAGAGACTACGACTGTATTACTGTGCGGCGCCGCGCCTTTGTCACGATAGCCATTGCTTCACACAGCATTGTTCCCGTGCCCATCGGGAGGCGCAGGCTGCATGCCCCAACTGCCGTTTCTGTATGTAACATCTTCCTGGACCATATCGATCGATCAAGGACAACAAGAAATGCTCCAGGTTGTTGTCCGGTATCGTGATTAATTTGTGTCGAATGCTGGTAGGAAATTTAGCCTTCAGAATTCGCAACTCGTCTTTAATGGGTAAGGAACGATCCCTGTAGACAGTTTTACTAATATACTTCTCGAAGTGTTTCCTTCAGCTTCCCAACTTCTGGTTGTATATTTCCTGGTTAAAAAACTCTTTCCTAAAGCTCTCCTGCACACATCCTGATCCATACTTGCCCATGAATGCTTTCTGAAACTGGTAGTACATTATGCAGTTCTCGGAGTTTCCAGTGCCCACAAGGTGGCCTCACCCTGTACGTATACAGTGGTGAATTTAATTATCTGACTTTTAGTCCACAACTTATTAAGACATCATAGAAAGCGTTTATAAAAACAACTAGGTGTGGAGACTTGTTTTCGGTGTAAACACCTGGAATTGGCGATGCTTCAGCAAGCTTTCTTATAACAGTATTGCTGAGGAACTGGATGCTGCCCCCATCGACTTTGTAGTGTATTCTGGGTGCGGAATAAGCTGCCTGGCACTTTTTTTCAAGCTGCTTTATGACTACCAGGGCCTGTCATCTTATTACATTTTATGCATGCCGTAGTGCTCCACACAGACCTCTTAGCCAGCATCCGTGACCACCACTGTACCGCAAGATTATGCTACGCAGTTGAGGTCACATGCGCTGTTGTCCACGCAGCACCATGTGGTTTTGGGGCTGCGTGGTGTTCTTTTGTCTGCTCTTTGCTATTATCTTTGATTTACTTAGAGCAATCACACTTATTTTTTAAAGATAAACATGTGAATTGGAAATATAAATTATAAATTTATCTCATAAATTAAAAAAGAATAAAAATAAGACAGGAATAATAGATATAGATTTCTCTTCACCAACACCACTTGGGGAAGGCGACTTGGTACTGAACTTCAAATCCAGCGTCCCCATCTGGTGCTACCCGTTTTACAATTATCTGCATGAACATCACTCGTCGGGAAAACTCAATTTGTATAGGTCTGCGTTGTATGTGTCAGTGTGCTGTGCGAGTTAATGTTTGTTAGGGTACGTAACAACTACTACTAGTACTAGGTTGACTAGTAAAAAATTTTTGCGTGGCTTTGGCACGATATCCTGACTTGATGTATTCTAATTATGCTGTATACAGATCTTATGTGCCTGTAAAAGAGATAAATAGCCGCAACTAACATGATTATTAATGTTGTAAAACGTATTTACATAATAAAACTAGTTTCTTTGAGTAATGTACTTGTTAATTTTGTATATATAGTGTAATATTCATGACGTCTCACTGTTATACAGGGTGGTCGGAAATTCCCGTTACAGACTTCTAGGACTTGTAGAGGAGAGTGAGTATATCGTATTCTGAATAGGAACCCATGTCCGGAAATGACCATTCGTTCATCTTCAGTAATGTGAAACACATCTCCTCGACTGAGCAAGTGTTCCTAGATGTTAAGGTACGCACTTTAGAGCCCACGTTTATTGGACATTTTTCCTCGTTTTTGTCCACACTACTACCACTGAAAGTTACCAACCCTACACTCTGCGGAACACAAGAGCCAGTAAATGTATTCAACTGTCAGAGGTATCAGAACGCTTTTCGCTTATAACTTTCGACTCGTTCGTTTCCGGTACACGGATCCTGACTTCAGATTAATACATTTATCGTTCTCCATCATCCTAGAATGTCTGTAACATCATTACGGAATCACCCCGTGTATACGTACATTTACAGACGGCCACGACTATAACTTTGACGCTTTGTAGTCTCGTTGGATGACGTTTCCGGACATGGGTTCCTATTCAAAATACGATGTACTCAGTCCCCTCTGCAAGTCCTAGAAATCTGTAACGGGAATTTCCGACCACCTTATATCAACACTGTTTGAATTAGTGCTTCCTTTTTTATACTACATTTCTATTACGTTCATATTAATACGTTTACAATGATATTTCCATTTATATCACTACTTAACAATGATGTGGCACAACTTGGCTAGAAGAAGGGATCGGGTAGTAAGACACATTCTGAGGCATCAAGGGATCACCAATTTAGTATTGGAGGGAAGCGTGGAGGGTAAAAATCGCGGAGAGACGAATACACTAAGCAGATTCAGAAGGTTGTAGATTGCAGTAGTTACTCGGAGATGAAGAGGTTTGCACAGAATAGAGTAGCTTGGAGAGCTTCATCAAACAAGTCTCTCGAGTGAAGACCACAACAACAACAACAACAATGATGTGTACGGATTCATAGAATGATATAGTATATTAATTATACTTTTAATTACATTCGTGCAGAATGAGATGTAAATGGCGATATTCGGATAACATTCATGCTACTAGTTGTGAATGTTTTATTTCTTTTACATTATGTGTGTGTTGTATGTCTATGTTGTCTCAGTTTTGTCACTGTCACTCAGTTCATTATCAGTACTGAAGCTATTCGAGCTATCTATCTCGGTCTTTGTCTTCTGCACCTTCTGTATTGATGAGTCTGTTTGTATATGTCATGTTCTGCTTTTGAAATGTTGTTATCGATTGCATTCAGCTGTGTCCATGTTTCTGCCATGTCTGACGATGATAAGTTTGAAGACTAGTAATGGTTGTGTCACACATTTTAGGAATACAAACTGAAACAGGTGTCCCGCTGTACGGCTGCCCCTTTAAAGCCAAGACCACTCGGTGTAGATTAGTGACGTAAGCAGACACACTGTTTCGCCGCTCTGGAATGCTGCGATTTAATACGTTTTATATCTTCCAACTCACTGCATGTTTGTTCACCCAGAATACCTGACTACAGTGAAGCTTCAGCACTAGCTCACTGAATAGCATCTTTCTAATCAGTATTTCATTTTTCGCTAATATGCTTAGCCTTTTACTCTAACCACTTTGTAAACTGGTTATAACTTCTTTGGTCTTGAGCGTCGAGGCGCGCCTATAGCACTTCCTCAGGATCAAGGACCACACCTTCTGCCCAGCGAGAGAGGTGGTGCGCCTTACTGTGAATTTTAGCTCGAGCTGTCTATAGTGTTTAAACATCATTTGCTAAATTATTTACTGCATCGGGTATGCCCTCATAAGTTTTCTTCAAGTCAAAAATTTCAGTTGAAATGTCTGGTGAACCAGAATCTATTCGCTTTGCTAATTCCTTATCATATGCAGTATTTATTTGCTCGTAGAACTCTTCGCCACTTCGTCGATTTGCGCAGCAAATTCTTTATCTCGCTCGCTCTTTAAGTGTGGTGTTTAGTTGAGCAGAACTTTTCGTGGCCAAGTCTTTGTGATGTTCTGTCAGTGTATTATTTATTTGCATTTCAAACTCTTTGTTACGTTCTGCAAGGGTAGTGTTTACCTGAGGAGAGATTGTGTGACTAATTCCTGATTATGTGTATTGATCATTGCTGCTATCTTTCTCAACTAATTTGTAAGTGGATCTGTCACTAATGTATGGAATTTGCTCAGTAGTTAATCACTGTACATTTTATTCCAATGGAGAAACGGAGGGATTCATTTCTTCTGTTGGCTGATCAGCACTGCCACTGCCATCGACTTTCAGCGTCAGTAGTCATTTCCTACTGGATTCGTTGTTACTATTTTTCCAGTTTCTGTCATACCATAGAAGAATCAAAGTCCTTTAAAACTTGTTTTTATTATGGTACGAATGATGACTGCTACTCGACGCTTCTACTTAAAGGCAGTATGTCATCTACTATCCGTCGTGCTTTCGCTTAAGGCTGTCATCTTTGTCACGATCTTTCTTATCAACGTGATTCACAGATTTCCAAAGGTAAATTAACGAGTTGTTTTGTGGCAAGGGTAATGTTTTGATACATCGTTAAATATCTGTATGAAACAAAGTAAGAAATACGCTCTTCGATTAATTAATTCATGTATCTTAACCATTTTGTTTGGGGAAGTGGTAGCTACGGACGTATGCTCGGATCCATCGTACGAGTTAAAAATGTGTATTTTAAAAGTTCATTAAAAACATTATAAAAAGTAATTAGAAAAGAAATATATATTCGCACGGTTATGTGGTCAACTCGCATCTGTTCATCGTTTTAGTCGCCGCCGAGAACCTGCATCAAGAGGTTCGGTGCAGACAAGAATAATTTACGCGGTATCCGGAGGAGCGTTCCTGCATCGACCTTGTCACATCGACCTTGTCACATCGACCTTGTCACAGTCAACACTAAACAATATGGAATTAACGTGAAGATCGACAATTTCAATGGTTGCGGTGATTATTTGGTACCCCACACTACTGGAAGCAGCAGTACATAATGCAAATTATGTTTACTGACGTTGAATATAATGATATTAAAGGTCTGTCGATATTGGTATCACTTAAAGTTGTGCCCAGATTCATAAGTTACTTTCAAAATTTTTTTCAACTACTCTTTCCAATCAGTTTTTTCGATTATTCAAGCAATTGTTAATCCATTTTTATTGCCACATACCCATTCAACACAATATATAATTAAAAACAAGATTGAAATGTTACATATAAAACCTCACGCTGGGCGCCAGATGTGGCTTTTACTTACAGTCTATCAATGTGATGGTTCAACTGAATTTATCTCAAGGGGCGGCATAGGTTAGCATATATTATATTAAAGTGAGTTGTCTTTACATAAATGCATCGCTACGACATGAAAGGAAGCCACGCTGAAGATGGACGTTTAGCTTTATGACAGTGCCGAATAGTGCAGTTTATTAAATTCATCCTGCAGTGATATTATCTATAGGAGTATATCAGTATTTATAGTCTTTCACAATAGGGCTGTAACAGGCCTTTAAGTAGGTTGGCAGGCGTTATTGTTCGGAAGTGGAGACTAATCGGATCCTCAAGATTCTCGCAATAACGTGTTACGTACGATAAACAAAATGAACGGATAGCATATCTCAGGGGAATTCTGGTTTCGGAAAATGAAGCAGTTTACGAATGAATATTAATACCTCTCGGTCGTTGGCCTCCGACAATCCACTTCCAACCTCCCCTTCCAGCCATTGTATAACATTAAAAATACAATTCAGGTTAGGTATGTAATAAGGACACAGGTTGGTTGTTCTCACTGAACAATTATCTCGACAAAGAATAACGAAATAGTTAATGTTCCAAGGCCACCTAACTTACATCTGCCCAGCTCGAGTTCTCAATAAAGAAAGATAACACGGCAGAAAGATGACATATGAACAAACCACTTTTCTTTTATTTCAGCAATTTTACATTCAAAATGAATAGCTTCTGAGAATTTCGATGTATTCACACAGTTAAAAGAAAATATTCTTTGGTTCTTCGACAAGTAATGTCTTTCATTACAGGCTTTCTTATGAACAAATTAACTGTTATCTTGTCATGTGATGTTTCAACATCAGTTAAGTCAAGAGAAACTAAAGAAAAATGTAAAATAAAAGTTAACACTTCAATAAGATGTAGTCCGTCAACCTCCAGCCACCAAGCACACTTCGACACCTGTAACAGATAGTTCTCTGGATTGTGAGTTACTGCTGAGAGAGCTCTTGAACCGCTTCACAGACTGAGGCCCACACTGCTGTTAAACATGTGCGGAGCATGGGCTAACAGTATCCCCGATTGCATGTTCCGTTATTTTAGAAGAAACTATCGAATTCTGAGAATTATTGTTTTGAGCACACCTTCAAGTACTCTTATTAAATATTTTGGCTAATATTGTTTGGCAAAAATGTTGTTATTAAACTTTGTCTCTTTGTCTAATCATTTCGCCATCCTGTTCAGGATTTAAGCTAGCTTTTCTTGATAGTTTGTGACTGTTATACCCATGTCTGTATCTCAGAATTATTATGCAGAGGTGTTCTTCTGTTTATGAACACGCAAAAACGCAGTGACATTTAATATGATAATCACGAACACGATTCTAAAACAGGAAATGTTCATAGTAAACGTTAATATAATTGCTGAAAAAGTATTTTTTATTTGGAAGAACATTACTGACAAGCTGCAAACCATAAATATAAATTTTGTCTTGTGGAATGTGAAGTGAATCCTAGAGTAGTAAATATTTCCCTTACTCATCCAGCGATCATGAAACACATATAGATTAGGTCCATGTAGGACCTTTAACCAGTTGGAGTTTCCTGTAGTGCACTGACAAGGCAGCCAGTCCACAGTAACGGGTAGCCGAAAGGGCACACGTACACACACGCCGACTGGCGCGAAGTCTGGAACAGGATTCGTAATGAATGTGATAAAGAAAAGAACGTAGCTACTAGAACACTTAACTTTTATATCGTCCTTTGGTATACAGCATTCTTGATGATACAAGTGAGACTATCTTGAGATACATGCAATGGTACAAATGGCGCCTTGCTAGGTCGTAGCCATTAACTTAGCTGAAGGCTATTCTAACTGTCTCTCGGCAAATGAGAGAAAGGCTTCGATCAGTGTAGTCGCTAGCAATGTCGTCGTACAACTGGGGCGAGTGCTAGTACGTCTCTCGAGACCTGCCGTGTGGTGGCGCTCGGTCTGCGATCACTGCCAGTGGCGACACGCGAGTCCGACATGTACTAATGGACCGCGGCCGATTTAAAGCTACCACCTAGCAAGTGTGGTGTCTGGCGGTGACACCACATTTCCGTTGTCTTCAAATGTAATATGACATTTTTTATAATTTATTTATTGTGCGTACTTAGTCATATTCGATGTTTCAGCTTATTTTATTTAGTCTGGCTGCCATTTGACAGCCACTAAGGATACGTCACACTCCTGGTGCCACAGTTTGCGCAGGTAGGAAAAGATAAACGTTGTTTGCGCTCGTTTATTGTATTATTATGTATTAATGTGTGCTTCTCCCATCCCCCCTCCCTCCTCCCCTTTTTCCCTTTTTACGTCGTTCCGTTACTTTTTCTGTGGACATTTTATCTACTTTTGGTTAGCGAGTGGAATGCAAGAGAATAGACTACCCACTAAAAAATTGTTTTATTTACGAACCAAACATTTGAAATGTCATGAACAGTTATATTGCACAGTGGCATGGCATTCCAGATGCGATGTAAGTGTTACTACATGTTTTTAGACTGTCTAATTTTATAACAACTATTTTAACATGTTGATACTTTATAATTTGGCTTTTTAACGGGTGACGTGTGGCAGTGATGCTGTGGTGCCCAGTGACATATTTATTCCATTATACCGTCGTGACTGTGGTTTATTGCGAGCTCCCGAGCGGTGAGCGTGTGAATTAAGATTCTATATACTTGAGTACAAGGAATGTACATCTTTGAAAACGGGCAAGCTGAAGTGCAGCTGCGACATCTAGCGGACGTGGATGGAAGAACATTTTCTTGCCGCTGCACAGCAGTATAACTGCCTGTCTCTTCACGTTCATTATATGTCTTTCAGTGGTGTTCTTTCCACATCACAAGTTTATTTATTTGACGAAACCGAAATGACTAATGTTTTTGACTGCACAATCAAGTGTAATGGTGGAATATGTGTAATGAAATTTCTACTCAGGTATGGATATGTTGTACAGTTGTTCATAGTGTTTTCTGCTTTTTATTCGTGTAACCTCAGTAAGGCCATCCACTTCACTTCCCAACTTTCCGAGGTCTTCTCTCTCCCTGATGATCCCCACTTTGATTATTCTCTTTTCCCCACTGTCATGGAACGCGCCAATACCTCGGTCGCTCCACATGTCTGTCTTGTCACTTCCTTCCTCTCACGCCGTCCTTCCTATGTCACCATCCACAACAACTCCCATATCTTTTATCCCACTGCTGGCATCCCCCAGAGCTCCGTCCTCTCCCCTCTCCTCTATCTCCTATACACCGCCGATATGCCTAAGCCATCCCCACTGGTCCACCTTATCCAGTATGCTCATGACACCATCTTCCTGGCTCTCTATCCTACCCTTCAACAGTCCCAACTGACCCTCCAAACCCACCTCGACCAGTTCACCACTGGGTGTAACCAGTGGTTCCTTCATCTCAACCCCTCCAAAACCCAGGTGATCATCATAGGCCTCACAACCTGCTTCTTCCTTCTCCATGATTTCTACCTCACAATTTATGGTCGTCCTATCCACCTCATCCCCACACTGAGATACCTTGGCCTCACCCTCGACCATCACCTCACCTGGACCCCTCACCTCCTGAACATCCAGCAGAAAGACCATTCCTGCCTCTGCCTCCTGAAACTCCTGCTTTTACAAGGCCCTCCAAGTCCTCGAACGCCATGCACTCTATCTTGCCTTTCATATCTGCCTTTCTTCCCCCTCATGGCTCCTGTATAGCCTCATCCCCTTTCCCCACCTCCTCCTTTTCCTCCAACATCTCCACATGCTCTACACTGTCCACAGCCTTGATCACCCCCATCGCCTTGTCTCCTCCTTCCTCTCCACAACCTGCCCATTGCCAAACCTCTATCGTTATATCCCTCCACCTCCACACCCTCCATCTCTTTCATCAGGGCAATTTCCAGCACATTCCTCCCCTGGATGTTGAACTTCACTCTGACATCTACCCTTCCTTCCAACTGTAACCTGGCCTTGTTTCCTCCCCTCCCCAGGACCCCCTTTTGCCTTTCCCCTCCTTCTCCCATAGCGGATTTTACTCCTTCCCCTGTCCCCCTGAGTCCCTGCACCTCCTCCTTAACTGTGTCCCTTCCACGTCCTTCCCTCACCAGCCCTCTTCGACGTGCCCTAGCCTGTCTCCCCCCTCTCCACCCCTCCCCTCTTCCGTTCTTCCCTTCTCCCTTATCTCCATGCCCCTGGAAGATCCTGTGTTTGCTCCTCGTCGTCAGTGTGCTACACCAGTGTTGTGTTTGGCGCTCTTCTCCTGTGCATCCAGAGCTGTGATTTTAATTGTGTGCTGGACTTGTACATAGTGTTACTGTCAGAGATCTTTATGTGCTACGCCGTCCAGCTCTACTTTTATGCCCCAGCCATACTTCGCCTTGTGTTCTTTTAATCGTCTCAGTGTGAGGTTCTTTGTGGGCAATAGTTTTTTAAGGTTTTTATCTCCATTTTACAGTCGCCCCCTTTTTGTCTGTTTTCTTCCATTATGTTGCGCCTTTTTATATTTATGTACGCCATATTTTCACCTTTGTAATTTTAAATATCTTCTATTGTATCATTAATGTCTTTCTACTGACGAGCAGCGCATATGCTGCTGCCAGCCCACACAGGATGGGGAATTGCAGTACAAGGAAAAAAAAAAAAAAAAAAGAAAAAAAAAAAAAGAAAATTCGTGGTTAGGAGTGCAGTTGTAAATTAGGATACTTCTATGTTCTTATACCTTTCTAGGTGTCGAGATGGTCATTACTGGCCGAAATTAATTACGTGATTACAAACAAACATTGTGATCCAAGACTGAAATTTTAATAAACATTTTCCTGGATCGCTGATAGGTTTTTCGTGACTGTCACAACTTATAAACAATAAAATTATTTTATCCTACTACAGTGTATCTTTTGAATATGTTTTCAAATTCATTTGGCACTTGTGGTAAGACTTGACAACATGCCAAAAAATCTTTCGATTCACATTAACATAATTCCTGATACCTACTTCAGAAGTATCTTTGAGGAATGGTTAAACGTTAAGTAATCCCTTTATTTTACTACAAGAATTTAGTGCGAGGAATGTCACTGCGGGACTTAAATGCTGCAGGGGTTCCTAGCCGCGCATCCTGCCATGCGTCGCGTAAGGCGATGAGCACCTCAGGCAAAAAGCTTCACGAACAGAGAACGGTCAGTGTCAACTCGTCGGTCGTTAAGTGTGACTGCAGCGCAAACGAGCTCTTTGAAATATTTATTCCGGGCGACTGAGAGCCGAGAAAGCTGCTTATTATATTAGAGCACAGGCCGCCCCAGTCAGTTCCTCTGAGTACCTCTCCTGCCCGTCGTGGACGTAATACGCGGGCCGCTTTTGCGTATTTGTATACAGTGTCAATTTCGCGACGAAAGTCCGAAGGCGGTGGCGGGGAGACTCCTCGGGGGCCGGCAGAGCCGACGGCGAAAGAATTCATTTAGGCCGACGGCGTCAACAAGGCGTGAATAAAACATGCGCCGCCTGTTTACCTGCGTGAGGGGTGAGGGGAGCGGCGGCAGATCAAAAGGCACCGCGCCTTCATTAAGGCGAGGAGGCCGCTGCGCGACAGGTACGGGGGCGGAAGCGCGTCTGCGACGTCCTCTTTCACACGTCGAAACGCCTCCCAATGAATTACCTAGTCTCCTTCTCGTTTGCTTACGCGCTCTATATTCCGTATTCCCGTGCAGTGGTGTACAGCTCCAGTCTGTGAGATATTCCCACAGACATTTAGGTGCGTCTCGACCCAACGATTATATGTTACGACGAGTAGCACGATTCTGAGAACCAATATCTATTTTCTGCAGGCCCAAAACTATTCCTGTTGAATGACTGGTGTGGGAGATGTGGGGGAGAGGACCAGACAGCGAGGTCATCGGTCCCATGGGATTAGGGAAGGATGGGGAAGGAAATGGGCCGCGCCCTTTAAAAGGAATCATCCCGGCATTTACCTGAAGCGATTTAGGGAAATCATGTAAAACCTAAATCAGGATTGCCGGACGTGAGGTTGAGCCGTCGTCCTCCCGAATAAGAGTACAGTGTGTTAACCACTGCGCCACCTCGCTTGGTGGGAGACAGTAAGCTGTGCGACGTACGACAGAAACACAGTCACAGTCAAGGACTAAGTGCAGAGTCAACAAAAACAATAAGAAATAAACAAGCAGCGTCAACAGCACGACAGCCTTCGCCACTCTGTACTCGAAACATGTAAAATGGCCTGTCGCTGCAGTCCGGAACCGCGGGACTGCTACGGTCGCAGGTTCGAATCCTGCCTCGGGCATGGGTGTGTGTGATGTCCTTAGGTTAGTTAGGTTTAAGTAGTTCTAAGTTCTAGGGGACTTATGACCTAAGATGTTGAGTCCCATAGTGCTCAGAGCCATTTGAACCATTTAAAATGGCCTGTGTCTGTACATTGTTTCTGGGCATGTATTTATAGAAACCGTTTTCATATTTTTGATTAATGCCATTCCTCTAACAATATGGGACACTTTTTTTCTAAACATACATTACAATTGCGTGATGTGACAAGGTTCTGACATGTGGAGACAACATTTTTCTCGAAACTGACATTGTTTCCTGTCCCGGAAGCAGGCGTATTCTTTTTCTAATGATGCATCAAGCTCTGCATCTACATATACTTGACTGCTTTGCAGTTCATACTCAGGTGCCTGGCAGAGGGTTCTTTCCACCTCCTTCAGACTATTTCTATGCTGTTTCACTCTAACAGCGTGTGGGAAAAATGAAAACTTAAATCTTTCTGAACGAGTTGTGATTTCTCTTATTTTATTATGTTGATCATTTCTCCCAGTAAAATGTTTTCACATTCAGAGGAGAAAGTTGGTGACTGAAATTCCGTGAAAAGATCTCACCGCAACGAAAAACGCCCTTGTTTTAATGACTGCCGTCCCAACTCGCTTATCAAACCCATGGCACTCTCTACACCGTCTCGCGGTAATGCAAAACGAGCTGTCCTACCTTGAATTGTTTTATTGTCCTCCGTCAATCCTATCCGGTAAGGATCCCACACATCACAACAGTACTCAAGCAGATTACGTACAAGCGTAGCATATTGAGTCTTCTTAGTAGGTCTGTCAACATCTTCTAAACGTTCTCTCAATGGAACGTAGTCTTTGGTTTGCCAAGACCATAAAATTTTATGTGTGATCATTCCATCTTAAGTTGTTTGGGATTGTAGTTCCTAGGTATTTAGTCCAATTCACAGTCTTTAGATTTGTGTAACTTACCGTGTAGTTGGTAACTTCAATAGTGAGGATCAAAATAAAATAAGTGCGACCTATAGACTGTGCAATGTTGTGAACACCCAATTACAGCCTACTATAAGGACAATTACATATTTTCAACCTATCTTACGGAAGAAAACGTGCTTCAGCACAGGCAGTTCTCTACCTTGACATGGGATAACAGGAAGTTCATCCTAGGGTATTAATTAATTTTTTGGGGGATGTAATTCCGAATGATTGAAATGAAATTCAGAAGATTTAATTTGTAATTTAACAGTAGGTGTTCCTTGCCAAGTAACGGTTGCAGGGTCATCAGGAAACGCTAAGGAAGGAAGTGTTCAATTCTACTACATACAATGTGAAGCAAAGCACATTGTGTGCCAACTTCATAAAAAATTTGAAAAAGAGTAAATACTGAGACCAAAAAATGGCTTTCACTGATGTTCTGAAAATACTAAAGGAAAAGGTCACACTGCACATCGGGGTAATCTAGTTTTTGTTCCTAATCGCGATATGGCTGAATTTTTATTCTTGGTTGACACTGACTTTATCTGTCAGTATAGTTGGAATTATAGGTGCTGTAGGCACATTTAGTAAGGCTGTCAAGACTCGGACCTACCTGGTGGTAGAATGTAAGGAACAGATTGTGTCACATTTTCCTAATGGCCAACTATCTCGTTGACAGTTGTGTAGTAGACCTCGATTTCCTTGCAGAAAATGATGCTATAATAAACTTTTCCACTGCAACATAGTTTTCACCAGGTTTGTGAGGAAGTTAACGGGACTAATTTTTTTCAACCAAAATTTCAATTTTTTTAAAAAACAATGTTGTCCCTTTCAAACTGGTTCCCTTTGGTAGCTACACACCAGCGGAGTTGTTCCCTGTCCACGTATGAGTGCTGAACGGCTTCAACTGATATGGTCTTTAATATGTCGTTCACATTCTTTTAAATGTTCTCCAGAGAAAAAAATGTCCTTTTAAACCATTTTTTCATTTTGGGAAAAGAAGAAAGTCTTAAGAACTCAGATCAGGTGAAAAAACAGAAAAGCTTTTTACTGGTAAAACTTCCATGTTGAAAGCCGTCAAGTGACATGGGGCGTTGTCATGAAACAGCATCAATTCGTCAGATTTTCTGGTCTCATTCGATTCATCCTTTTTCTGAGCCTTTCAAGAACATCTTTGTAAAACACTCTGCTGGCAGTTTGTCCTGGAGGAACAAATTCTTTATGCACGGTACCCCAACTGTGAAAACAAAAAAAAAACAAATCAGCATTGTTTTGATCTTTAATTTTCTCATTCGAGCTGTTTTCAGTCAAGGAGACATCTCAGCGTGCCACTACTCGCATTGATATTTTACTTCACGACCGCACTCAAAAATCGAGGCTTCATCACCTGTTATACACAACTGAACCATTCACGGTCATTGGCAATCCTCTCAAGACGATCAAGGCACACATTTGTTTCACATGTGAAAATCGTTGGTCAAATAGTGTGGGCAATTAACCCCTTCTAGTAGTACTTAGTAGGAAATTGCATCACAGCTTGTAGAGACTACAAAGTTTTTAAAATGCTGCATCTGTACCTAGCATGATGATCACTATCTTAACAAGAATATGACTTTGAAATAATACATATAAAAGGAATTGATCTGCGGTCACTAACGCATTGTCAAGGTTGCCTCAAGAAATAGATGCTGTGACACACCACTTCATTATGCAGGTGACATACAGGTACTAGATATGCAGGATCAGCGTACAAAATTTTTTCTTCATATTTACCATAACATGTTGGATACGCAAAATGCAGATTTTACATGGAAACCATAAAGGAAAAAGTAACAGAAAGAAATCATCTGCAACATCAGTCACATTATTTAATAGACAATAATGTGTTATACTCTAAGAGGAATGTGAATATTGCAGTGTGGCAAGTTGGTATTCCCCAAGAAGAAGCTGAAAAATTGATGTGGTACACACACTTTTGTAGGGCGCTTTGGCACATTGTAATGTGCGAACTAGCTGAATGTGTATTTTACATTCCATAAACATGCCAGACTGTTCAACAGACAATTAAGACTTGTCCTTTCTGTCAGAAAATCCGAGCATCAGACTTCTGCTGCAAGGGTTATTTATATTCTGTTTTTATGCCGAGACACTGTAGCTTGTAGCAATATTGATGGGCCACTTCCATATTTACGTCTGCATACAGTATGCAATGTGACAAGAACATCTGTCATCCAACACATACACTCAGGCTACTCATTGAGCCTTAGTAAACCTGGGACGCTGCCTTTAACGTCAAGTGAAAAGATCTCTTAAGGAACAATAACATCAAATAAATTCTAATCTCTAAATACCAACTGCAAGGTAATCCTGCAGCAAGGTCCTTTTGGGAATTATCTTGCTTTATGCAAACGTACGTGTAGCATGACCATATCCAAAGCAAATGGCTAAAGTATATGGAAGGATCTGAAAAAAAAATTGAATGACCTACCAAAAACAATGACTAGCTGTACCCCACGTAAGTTGTTTGACAACTCAGAAGATAATCAACACACTTCGAAAATTCGCCAGATTCTGACATTAGTGTGTAACTAAAGATAGACACGTGCTGGACAACTTACCTGGAAAGCAAGTAAATGACAAATACATTTCAATAAAGAATGTCACCCAAGTACATGATTATGAAGTTGCTGTTTCGGGTTTTGTACACAATCATGCAAAATCTTCCCTGACTGCAAAGAAAATGACAACTTTATGTTATGCGCCAGTCCCTTAAATATACTATGAACGCAGAGTGTTGGATTGTACTTACTAGGCTTTCCTCATTCGTGAAAAATAGAATGGGTTTATCCATACCAAGACATAAAAACATATCATTAATGAATAAGTGTGCAAGATAATTTCTGTCTTATTTTGTAGAATAGTGTATGTGTCTGTGAGTGTGTGATTTTCAAGATTGTGTTAGCAGCAGCGGATATTTTGAGATTTTTTACACACCCTACGTTAAACATGGTTTTTGATAACGATTGTGGGAATCCATACCTGTTGCTTAGGTGGACGATTCATGAGTATTCTGCACCAAAGGATAAAAGTTTCAGGGCTTAATGGCCACATTATTTTAGCGTCGTTATGTGCATGCAATGCTGATCAGCTGCAGTTGCGGACTATGTGACAGTGATTACCCGCCTGTCTGGATCGGATGTGATTGTGTCCTGTTCTTGTTCTTGTTATTTCAAGAATAAGAGGATTCCTGTGACAGAATAACAGCTATGCCAGCTCAAAGACCAATGACTATCTAGATCCAATGCGCAGATATGTACAAAAATAATTGCTGTGGGTCATACTAATGTAAATAAATATTTTTTATGCCAAGAGGTTTGATTATTGACTGACTTTTATGCTGAGTAAGATTTAATTCTTTAATTCATTTTAGTTAACTTTGTTTTGTGACGATACAGTTTAATCAGGTGAGCATGTATTTATTATTTTACCATGAACAAAGGTTTCCAATAACAACTATAAGTCAAGGGTTGCAGCGTTTACAATACTTGGTTGACATTGAATCTCACGTCATACAAGGTAAAGATATTCTTAGTACTGACAGTATGAAATATTTAGAGCTTGTGTACTAATAGATGAGTTGCTTTGCAGTGTGAGGTTTGAGAAATTATGACTCCCACTGTAAGTATATGTTTTGTAGTACACTTAGGAACGTTCACTAGCGTCAAAAAATGAATAATTTGCCACTTGAATTACATATATATGTTTCCGCTATGCAGCGGAGATGGTTTGAGTTCAAAGATGTGACTTAATACACTGTCAATTGACTGTTCGGATATGCTGCCAACGTTAAACTTGCCACGTAGCTGTCACAACAAATATAGAATTGGCTGCGAGACAGTACCCACTAAGTAAACAACGAGTGTACAAGACGAGCAGGCCGAAGTGGCCGTGCGGTTAAAGGCGCTGCAGTCTGGAACCGCAAGACCGCTACGGTCGCAGGTTCGAATCCTGCCTCGGGCATGGATGTTTGTGATGTCCTTAGGTTAGTTAGGTTTAACTAGTTCTAAGTTCTAGGGGACTAATGACCTCAGCAGTTGAGTCCCATAGTGCTCAGAGCCATTTTTTTACAAGACGAGACGATGTGTAACTATGTGTTGACCTGTCTGTGGCTGTAAGTGTATTCAAACAACTCAAGGGCAGTAATGAACATTATCTAAAAAACTTGAAATCTGGGTTGGCCGAGCTAGCCAATCAGTTTGTTGCTCGCGAAATTCAAGTGTTCTGGCAGGTACACTGAAGACTCAAAGAAAATGGTACACCTGCGTAAAATAGTGTAGGGCCCCCGCAACACGACGTGGCATCGACTCGACTAATGTCTGAAGTAGCGTCACCATGAATCCTGCAAGGTTATCCAAAAATCTGTAACAGTACGAGTGGGTGGAGATCTCTTCTGAACAGCACGTTGCAAGGCATCCCAGATATGCTCAATAATGTTCACGTCTGGGGAGTTTGGTGGCCAGCGGAAGTGTTTTAAGTCAGAAGAGTGTTCCTGAAGCCACTCTGTAGCAATTCTGGACGTGTGGGGTGTCGCAGTGTCCTGCTAGAATTGCCCAAGTCCGTCGGAATGCACAATAAGCATGAGTGGATGAAGATGATCAGAGAGGACACTTTGTAAATAGGCTGTTTAGGTTTTTATATTGGTAACGCCACGTAGCGCACTGTATGAAAATCACTGGCTGTGCTGTGTGCAGTCTGTGGCTAGTTTGCATTGTTGTTTGCCATTGTAGTGTTGGGCAGCTGGATGTTAACAGCGCGTAGCGTTGCGCAGTTCGAGGTGAGCCGCCAGCAGTGGTGGATGTGGAGAGAGACATGGCGGAGTTTTGAAATTTGTAAGACTGGATGTCATGAACTGCTATATACACTCCTGGAAATGGAAAAAAGAACACATTGACACCGGTGTGTCAGACCCACCATACTTGCTCCGGACACTGCGAGAGGGCTGTACAAGCAATGATCACACGCACGGCACAGCCGACACACCAGGAACCGCGGTGTTGGCCGTCGAATGGCGCTAGCTGCGCAGCATTTGTGCACCGCCGCCGTCAGTGTCAGCCAGTTTGCCGTGGCATACGGAGCTCCATCGCAGTCTTTAACACTGGTAGCATGCCGCGACAGCGTGGACGTGAACCGTATGTGCAGTTGACGGACTTTGAGCGAGGGCGTATAGTGGGCATGCGGGAGGCCGGGTGGACGTACCGCCGAATTGCTCAACACGTGGGGCGTGAGGTCTCCACAGTACATCGATGTTGTCGCCAGTGGTCGGCGGAAGGTGCACGTGCCCGTCGACCTGGGACCGGACCGCAGCGACGCACGGATGCACGCCAAGACCGTAGGATCCTACGCAGTGCCGTAGGGGACCGCACCGCCACTTCCCAGCAAATTAGGGACACTGTTGCTCCTGGGGTATCGGCGAGGACCATTCGCAACCGTCTCCATGAAGCTGGGCTACGGTCCCGCACACCGTTAGGCCGTCTTCCGCTCACGCCGCAACATCGTGCAGCCCGCCTCCAGTGGTGTCGCGACAGGCGTGAATGGAGGGACGAATGGAGACGTGTCGTCTTCAGCGATGAGAGTCGCTTCTGCCTTGGTGCCAATGATGGTCGTATGCGTATTTGGCGCCGTGCAGGTGAGCGCCAGAATCAGGACTGCATACGACCGAGGCACACAGGGCCAACACCCGGCATCATGGTGTGGGGAGCGATCTCCTACACTGGCCGTACACCACTGGTGATCGTCGAGGTGACACTGAATAGTGCACGGTACATCGAAACCAGTCATCGAACCCATCGTTCTACCATTCCTAGACCGGCAAGGGAACTTGCTGTTCCAACAGGACAATGCACGTCCGCATGTATCCCGTGCCACCCAACGTGCTCTAGAAGGTGTAAGTCAACTACCCTGGCCAGCAAGATCTCCGGATCTGTCCCCCATTGAGCATGTTTGGGACTGGATGAAGCGTCGTCTCACGCGGTCTGCACGTCCAGCACGAACGCTGGTCCAACTGAGGCGCCAGGTGGAAATGGAATGGCAAGCCGTTCCACAGGACTACATCCAGCATCTCTACGATCGTCTCCATGGGAGAATAGCAGCCTGCATTGCTGCGAAAGGTGGATATACACTGTACTAGTGCCGACATTGTGCATGCTCTGTTACCTGTGTCTATGTGCCTGTGGTTCTGTCAGTGTGATCATGTGATGTATCTGACCCCAGGAATGTGTCAATAAAGTTTCCCCTTCCTGGGACAATGAATTCACGGTGTTCTTATTTCAATTTCCAGGAGTGTATATTATGACTATTAAGATCTATTAAATACTAATTTTATGATCCACATTCTTCGAGAAAGGAGCACTTGGAAAGGAAAGAACAATAAGAAGGGATTAATAACAGTAACTGCATACATAATTTTCTTCTCAACAACTTGGTAATTTTTTTGTTAGCTTAACTTGTTGTGGTGCACCACTTTAATTACATAGACATTAAGATGTGAATATAAATTTCCCTTATCTGCATTGTTGTCTTTAGTGTAATATTTTTTCTGCTTGAGCTTTGTCATGTTTAGGTATAAGTTATGGCATTTGCTGCTGCTGTTTGCCAGGCATAGTGTTACTGAATTTGACTTTGTATTACTCTGTTAAGCCAGTTTTACTACTGATTTATTTTTCTTGTTTGCTGTACAGTGCCTTATATTGTAATATTGCTATTGCTTTGCTAATTTAGATTTCCTGCTGCTTGCTTTGCCAATTTCAATTTTTTGTCATTGCTGTTTGTACTAATTGTTTTGTGCTACTGCATTGCCTTGCCTTAGTTTAGCATCTGAGCTCAGTAGAATTAAGCTAGCTTAAGATGGGGTAGGCTATATAAGAGGACGAGTTGTGATGAATTGGAAGAAATGCATTGAGAAGCTATAAGAAAATGGTTTGGCCAAAAAAGTATTTTGAAAGAGGATATGAACAAAAAAGTAGGGTTTAGGGACAACAGGCTTAGGTAGGATTTTCTTGGAAATAAATGATGAGGTAAGATAATGGAAAATAAATAACTAATGAGGTAAGAAATATGTGAACATATAAATACAGAAAACAAGCTTGGATTTGATTTTTTTGGTGGAAACAAATGTTGAAATAAGACGAAAGATCTATGGAATGAAGTTTTGGGTTGGACTGCAGTATCATATGTTACACTGAAAACAAACCCTGCCATTTCCTCGTGTGTTATTCTGCTATGTGTTTGTGTACCCTTGCGTACTTGTGTTTTTCCTGGCTTTATGTGTTTACCTAATAAGATTTATGTTGTAGAATTTTTCAAATACTATGTTATTTACTTTGTAAAGATGTTAAGACATTATTTATTCTGTTTTGTTTTAATGCTCACGTGTGAAGTTGATGTTTCAAAAGTTATTCTGATCTTTTATGTATGTACTTATGTCATAATTTCTGGAACACTGGTGTTTATTTTTATTCTTTTGTAAAGCCTGTTTTACTACAAATGTTATCTGTATTGTTACGTTCTTTAATGATGTACTTTGTACCTTTGTTATTGTATTCTCATGTTATAAAATTGTAATTGACACCAGTTTATCAAATTAAGTAACTTGTAAGCATTCATTTCACTGCACATATTTCTGTTGGTCGTAGTATATGCACAATATGTGAAAAAAAGAGGACTGTTAGTGTTTGCATGTGTGTTAATAATTCAGCAAGGGACTGGATAACAGCATTGCTGGTTCTAAGGACATTTCAAAAAAAAATTTGTGAGTGCGCAAGTGGTGGTTCGTGGACTTGCTATATTGTCCACAAGGCACATCGATGGTGATTGTGCACCTGCACAGTCGCAACAGATGGCTTCTGGCCGTCTCTACAAGGACTACAGTGGGTCTACACCTTTGATGACTCACCAATACCATTATTTCTACAAGGACTGAAGTGGGTCTGCACCTTTGATGATCCACCAATACCATTATTTCTACAAGGACTGCAGTGAGTCTGCACCTCTGGTGGCCCACCAATACCGTAATCTCTACCAGGACTACAGTGAGTCTACTCTGTGATGACCTAATTAGCAATATTCTTCAAAACTTCGACTGACTCTGCGGTGGGTTTGCTCTGTTGTGGCCCATTACCTGTCTGCATGTCAAGAGTCAGCACTGTCTTTCCGTTGGAAGGAAAACACTACTTCTTGAAGACTGCATGGAAATCCACTACTTCCGTGTGCATTTTCTTTTACTGCTCAGACTTTGAGAAAAACACTGCTATTTTACTGTGATGAACGATCAGGGGCCCGCATCTCGTGGTCGTGCGGTAGCGTTCTCGCTTCCCACGCCCGGGTTCCCGGGTTCGATTCCCGGCTGGGTCAGCGAATTTCTCTGCCTCGTGATGGCTGGGTGTTGTGTGATGTCCTTAGGTTAGTTAGGTTTAAGTAGTTCTATGTTCTAGGGGACTGATGACCATCGATGTTAAGTCCCATAGTGCTCAGAGCCATTTGAACGATCAGGACTGTATTTATGGACTGTGAGAAAATTTTAGCTTTTGACCAACATTGTATCAATAAGTGTGTGCATTTTTGATTTCTTTGTTATTGTAATTATGAAAAAATTTTTGAAATCTGTATTGGCCACTGCCCAAAACAATTTGTAAAATTTTTTGTGGGGAGCATGGGGGCTATGTAAGTAGGCTGTTTAGGTTTTTATATTGGTAACGCCACGTAGCACACTGTATGAAAATCACTGGCTGTGCTGTGTGCAGTCTGTGGCTAGTTTGCATTGTTGTTTGCCATTGTAGTGTTGGGCAGCTGGATGTTAACAGCGCGTAGCGTTGCGCAGTTGGAGGTGAGCCGCCAGCAGTGGTGGATATGGGGAGAGAAATGGCGGAGTTTTGAAATTTGTAAGACTGGATGTCAAGAACTGCTATGCATATTATGAGTTTTCAACATTATTAAGGTAAATACATTGTTTGTTCTCCATTAAAATCTTTCATTTGCTAACTATGCCTGTCAGTAGTTAGTTCCTTCCGTAGTTTGAATCTTTTATTTAGCTGGCAGTAGTGGCGCTCGCTGTATTGCAGTAGTTCGAGTAACGAAGATTTTTGTGAGGTAAGTGACTTGCGAACGGTATAGGTTAATGTTAGTCAGGGCCATTCTTTTGTAGGGATTTTTGATAGTCAGATAGCGTTGCGCTAAAAATGTTGTGTGTCTAAACACAGTCATGTATAATTTTTCTAAGGGGACGTTTCAACTTATGTACGTGTCACCTGTCAAGAGTCGTATCTAAACGTATCAGGGGTCTCGTATCTCTCCAACTGCACGCACCCGACACCATCACAGAGCCTCCGCCAGCTTGAACAGTCCCCTGCCGACATGCAGGTTCCATCTATTCATGAGGTTGTCTCCGTACCCGTACACCTCCATCCGCTTGATACAATTTGAAACGAGAATCGTCCGACCAGTCGGTGTTGACGGGCCCAGGCGAGGCGTATAGCTTTGTGTAGTGCAGTCAGCAAGGCTACACGAGTGGACTTCCGGTTCCGAAAGCCCATATTGATGATGTCTCGTTGAATGGTTCGCACACTGAGACTTGTTGATGGCCCAGCACTGAAATCTGCAGCAATATGCGGAAGGGTTGCACTTCTGTCACATTGAACGATTCTCTTCAGTCATCGTTGGTCCCGTTCTTGCAGGATCTTTTTCCCTGCCGCAGCGATGTCGGAGATTTGATAATTTACCTGATTCCTGATATTCACGGTAGACTCGTGAATAGGTTGTACTGGATGAATCAGTACGACTCGCAGTGCTGACTCACAGTGCTTTAGTCGCGGCATCCTGTCATGCCACAAAGCTGTTCTCAAGTCATCCTTCCTGTTTACTATCAAAACTGTACTGTAACCAAATGTCAAACAGACATCCCGCAGTACTGGTGTCAAGGAGCTGTTCCCCTGGAAGACGACGGATTCGCGCCCTCCCATCGGCGTGATGAAGAGGGTATGGGGAGTCATCAGACTATGCAACGCTCTGCCACTGCTCCAACGCCCAGTGCCGATGGTCACGTGCCCATTTCAGTTGTTTCCGACATCGTGGTGTGAATACTGGCACATTCACGCGTCGTCGGCTGCGGGAGCAAATCGTTAGGAGTGGTCGGTGCACTGTTTCAGATGAATCAGTTCATATACTACCCATTGGTCAACCTGTGTTAGTGACGAAAGAATAAATTCGAAAACTGCACGACTTGTCCGCGAAAAGCCGCATGGAACTTCCGACACTATCTGCTAGGTCATTTATATATATTGTGAAAAGCAATGGTCCCATAACACTCCCCTGTGGCACGCCAGAGGTTACTTTAACGTATGCTCGTGCCGTCTTCTCTCACAATGCGATGAATGTATTAACAGTTGGGCGACTACTTTTGAAATAATAAACAGTTTAATTACTTTTTTCCATCTGCCTATTTTTAATTTACTGCCCCTTATGTAAGTATCTAGATACAATAATTTGCAGTTGTACTAGCCCTTAGATTTGAGTTAACGAGTATTTTGTCTTAGTTTATTTCGCGGATGATGCTGTAGTATACAGAGAAGTTGCAGCATTAGAAAACTGTAGCGAAATGCAGGAAGATCTGCAGCGGATAGGCACTTGGTGCAGGGAGTGGCAACTGTCCCTTAACATAGACAAATGTAATGTATTGCGAATACATAGAAAGAAGGATCCTTTATTGTATGATTATATGATAGCGGAACAAACACTGGTAGCAGTTACTTCTGTAAAATATCTGGGAGTATGCGTGCGGAACGATTTGAAGTGGAATGATCATATAAAATTAATTGTTGGTAAGGCGGGTACCAGGTTGAGATTCATTGGGAGAGTGCATAGAAAATGTAGTCCATCAACAAAGGAGGTGGCTTACAAAACACTCGTTCGACCTATACTTGGGTATTGCTCATCAGTGTGGGATCCGTACCAGATCGGGTTGACGGAGGAAATAGAGAAGATCCAAAGAAGAGCGGCGCGTTTCATCACAGGGTTATTTGGTAACCGTGATAGCGTTACGGAGATGTTTAATAAACTGAAGTGGCAGACTCTGCAAGAGAGGCGCTCTGCATCGCGGTGTAGCTTGCTCGCCAAGTTTCGAGAGGGTGCGTTTCTGGATGAGGTATCGAATATATTGCTTCCCCCTACTTATACCTCCCGAGGAGATCACGAATGTAAAATTAGAGAGATTAGAGCGCGCACGGAGGCTTTCAGGCAGTCATTCTTCCCGTGAACCATACGCGACTGGAACAGGAAAGGGAGGTAATGACAGTGGCACGTAAAGTGCCCTCCGCCACACACCGTTGGGTGGCTTGCGGAGTATAAATGTAGATGTAGATGTAGAGAGGTCGGGGCTGTATGGGGGATGTGTAAGGGCTACCCAGGAAGCTTCTGCAGCGCAGTCAAAACAACAGCTGTGCCAGCGCTGAGGAAGTCATAATGATCTTTTCTCTGACTACAAGGGCCCGCTGCTCATTGACTTTCCGGACAGGGTGCGACAAGTAACGCATAGCGGTACGAGGGTGCTTTGCAGAAACTAAAGTACTCCATCGAGTGCAAACGCCCAGGACTGTTGACCGCACAAACGTTATCAACTGGTCGTACGTTGCAGAACTTTCTCTTGGGAGCCCTTACAAATCAGCCATACAATACCGGTCTCTGCCTATGTGTTTCCCATATTATTGGCGCCCTAAAGAAGAAGTTTCGCGGCCGTCGATTTGCTTCGGACGAAGAGGTGCACGCCTTGGTACAACTCTGGTTCCGCAGGCGACTGAAAATATTCTTCCCTGAAGGAAATGACCGTCTAGTCTCACATTGGAATGAATGTGTTAACAGTTATGGTGATTACTTTTTGAGCCGTTACGCAGCTGGCGCCAGTGTTCTCGCACTTAGAATGGCATCGCTGCCATCGATTATAGGGTCACCATCTTTGCCTTCCGCGATTCAGGCCGGTCTTGGGGCGGTTAACGGAGAGAGAAAAGAGACAGCGGTGTGGAAATTCGCAGGGTCGGAGGTGGCTTGTTGACGTTTACTGTGAGGCCTGTGGTACAAAGCCTGTAAGATATGGGCAGGGTCAGCGAGAGATCCCGGCAGGGACTTGATGGGACCTCGGGTTTGGTATCGCGGTGGTGCCCTGTTGTGTTTTGGGGCTTTTCTGCTGCGAGGGCACGTATAGTTTCGTGTTACTGGCCATTAAAATCGAAATGTGTCTATCGCGTGACGGAGGAAATGTGTGATGCTCGCCGTTGTTGCATGTGAAAACGCTTCGTCTGCCTTGTATCTGTGCAGGAAATTATGTGAAGTAAATATCTGATACCGCGGCGACTTCTGGCTCTCACGCGTTGTTGAATATATTTCGTAATTATTTAATGGTGAGCATAGCCCACGTGTAAAGCAAATTAAGCCATTTGCACCATACTAAGGTACAGTTTGATTCTGCTTCAATCTGTGTCAGTTATATGTGCATTTATATGCCCTTCTTTATTTGCAGAAGTTATAGAAGTGTGTAAACAGAGAGCTATGTGGAAAGGGATGTAAAGTTGAAACCCTTCTAATAAGTGAATACACTCGAACTCTGTATTACTAAAGATGCCTTTCGATACCAGCACCTACCTTGGGTAATAAGTGTTATTTGGAGGTTGTCACGGTACTGGGAGTAATTATTATACACAAAATTGTTTATTCTGATTATACCAGACTGAAGATGTAAGGTCGGTTGTGTGCCGCTGTAAATTACTATTGTCTCCTCTATGTGGCACCCTAGCATTGTCAGTGGCTTCAACCATTATTCCTGTCATATTTCGAGTTTTGTATTCGCGGGTTTGCTTAAGCTGACACTGTTGAGTTGTAAGACCTATAAACAGGCGAGTCAAACTGAGTATTCTATGAACTCAAGACCATATTCTATTACGTGGTACTTTAGTTTGTTATAGGTTAGAAGTATTTTACGTGTTATTAGTATTCTGCTGTTTGCTTTGTCTAAAGAGGAGCTATTGCTGTGAAGTAGTCCTTTATATTATAATAGTGTGTTACGCATTGTGTCTTTTCATGTTAATTGTTTTTAAGAAGTTAAAAGTGACTCTGTGTATGTTGCAGGTAGCTGAAACTGAGGTTCACGGGGGTCGCGTCCTGACAGCGTTGATAGTGCCCCCTTGTTACTACAGCACATCCGGCTATCCTCCTTCAGTATATTTGTCTCGCTTATATCGTTACTACGTGGAATTAGGGCTTACTGTAATCACCTTATATGTTGGAGTTCAGTATCTCCCTTGCAATGGCGTGAAGATTCTTGGATATAGTCGTATTCTCAGCTGTAAAGATTGATAGTGTTATTCATTTGTTCTCGTCACATGTATGATTATTTGTCTTGTTATATTTAATGTCAGTAACATGTGTTAGCGATGTCCGAATTGGGACGTTGTATTCTCCTCTTGTGGAAACAAATTTAAGTGGTTTCATTCCTTTTTTAAGTGGCCTTTAGATGCGTATATTTTACCTCCATGTTTAGTGTTTTTATGGCTTCCACGTTAATTAAAATTACAATAAAGTTAAATTTGGCAACGGAGGGTTTCATGTATTTATTAGTTGCTAAGTGGATCCTAGGTTAAGTGCAGGAACTCTACCACTTTTGAACTAATAAATGGTTTACTTACCTTTTTCCGATCTGCCTGGTTTTCATTTGACTGCCCCTTACATAAGTTGACTGATTCCACTGTGACAGGCTGATAATTCTATCTGCAGAGTACTACGGTTCTGACTTTTGTGAAGTATACAATTAGGAAGGTAAGGTAGTCGATACGGGTAATACCGTCTTAAGTCACAAAAGTTGAAACCTTCACACATTGAGGTGACAAAAGTCATCGGATAGTGATATTCACATATACAAGTGGTGGTAGTATCGCGTATACAAGGTATAAAATTGCAGTGGATTGACTGAGATTCCACTTGTACTCAAGTGATTCGTGTGAAAATGTTTTCGATCTGATTATGGCCGCAAGATGGGTATTAGCAGACTCTAAAAGCGGAAAAGTAATTTGAGCTAAACGCATCGGACTTTCCATTTCGGAAGTCGTTCGGGAATTCAATATTCCGCGAAGCACCGTGTGAAGACTGTTCCGAGAATAGTAGGTTTCAAATATTAGCTCCTACCACGGACAACGCTGTAGCCGACAGCCTTCACTTAACGACCAAGAGCAGTGGCGTTTGTGTAGACTTGTCAGTGCTAACAGAGAAGCAACACTGAGTGAAATAATGGCAGAAATCAATGAGGCACGTACGCCGAATGTATCCGTTAGGACAATACGGTGAAATTTGGCGTTAATGGGCTCTGGCAGAAGACGACAGAAGCGAGTGCCTTTGCTAACAGCACGACATCGCCCGCAGCGCCCCTCCTTGCCTCGTGACCATATCGGTTGGATCCTGGACGACTGGAAAGCCATGGCCTGGACAGATGAGTCCCGATTTCAGTTGGAAAGCGCTAATGGTAGGGTTCGAGTGTTGTGCATACCCCACGAAGCCATGAACACAAGTTGTCAACAAGACACTCTACAAACTGTTGGTGGTCCCATAATGGTGCGGGCTGTGTTTTTACATCAAATGCACTGAGTCCTCTGGTCCAACTGAACCGATCATTGACTGGAAATCGTTATGTTCGGCTACTTGGACGCCATTTGCAGCCATTCATTCACTTCATGTTCCCAAACAAGAATGGAACTTTTATGGATGACAATGTTATCGGGCCACAGTTGTTCGCGGCTGGTTTAGAGGACATTCTGGACAGTTCGAGCGAATGACGTGGCCAGCCAAAACGCCCGAAATGAATCCTATCGAACACTTATGGCACATAATCGAGACGTCAGTTTGTGCACAAAATCCAGCACCGGCAAAACTTTCGCAATTATGGACGGCTGTAGAGGCAGTCTGGCTCAGTCTTTCTTCAGGGGCTTCCAGCGAGTTGTTGAGTCCAAAAAATGGCTCTGAGTACTATGGGACTTAACTGCTGAGGTCATCAGTCCCCTAGAACTTAGAACTACTTAAACCTAACTAACCTAAGGACATCACCCACATCCATGCCCGAGGCAGGATTCGAACCTGTGACCGTACTGGTCGTGCGGGTCCAGACTGTAGCGCCTAGAACCGCACGGCCACTTAGGCCGGCTGTTGAGTCCATGTCAAATCGAGTTGTTGCACTATGCCGGTTCAAAAAGGAGGTCCGACGCGAGATTATAAAGTATCCCATGATGTTTGTCACCTCAGTGTAAGGAGTATGTAGATAGTAACACTAGTTAGAAGCAAGTAACGATAGTATGGAGCCAGCCGGAAGTCTGAACACAACGGTAATCCGACGCTGCCTCACTCTAGTGGAGGAAAATGAAATTTGCGGGTAGGATAGGTTGCAGGAGGCTAAGCAGCATTAGAGCGGCTTATTTTTCTGGGATTTTACTGCCAGTCTACCACTTTACTCGCTCTACGTGCTGACGGAGTAATACCTTTCTGTAATGGGTTAGCGTAAATTATAGGCGCTGCAGGCTGCAGACGCCGGCAGAATTACACGCGGTAGGCGCTGCGCCGCGCGGCGCAGTAATTGCATTCCGGAAGGCCGTCTTACGCAAAGTTGCCGCTCAGCGGACCGCCCCGCGCCACGCCGCGTCGCGGGCAAATTCGGGCATTAGCCCGCAGCTGGCCGGGTAACTTGCGCCGAGCCGTCACCTCGCGCTCCCGGTCGGCCTAACCCACAGGTCAGATCTGTCCTGTGCGGCGCCGAACAGCTCAAGACAGGGAATATTCCTGTTCGCCACTCCAGTGTAATACGTCTCTGTAAGAGTATCCAATCTTAGGCTGCCACGACTAGACGACGGGGACATTTCACAGACTTATCATCAATTCGCGAGCGCGTTGTCTCAGGGAGGACACAATATGTCACACTGAATTTCACATCCTACTCTTCCAATATATTAAAGCGTTATCATCATTTATTGTACCTTTCTCCCACGTTTACACAGAGTCAGCACGGTCGTTAAAGAATTAGACATGGTTACTTTAAAGGTTAGACCGAACTGAGCTAAACTGTACAGTAGCCGAGCGACGCGGATGTACTTACTATACCTAATTTCAACTGCAGAGGCGCGACATTACGTAGCAAATTTTGTATTTAATTCGTTCAGAAACCTCAAAAAAATGTACGAAAGTGATATAGACGTGACAATTTCTATGAGGAGAGAACTATAAATTCATGTATGTGAACGATGGTGACCTGGGAATAATAGCGATGGAGGTGTCTTTTCACAGAATTAGGAACAAAATTGGAAACACCTTGAATATATCATGCCCAAAGGAATTAGTAGGCAAGAGGGCTCGACTGCCTCACGTGATCACTGAAGACGAAGCTATTCCATTAAAAACTTATTTGATGAGACCTTATCTTGGTACACAATTACACGACGAATCGAAAGAAGTATACGGTTACAGACGTAAGAGAGCCTGAAGAGTTTCAGAAAACGATGTCGGAGCGATGTGCCAGACACTTAGGATTTACCATCGCAAGATCTGTCTCAGTCTGGAACATGCAGAGAACGTGATTCTTGTCACTTGCATGTTGACCAATTTTCTCAGACAAGATACAGTTTTGTTCCACAAGAAAAAGACTTAAGAGATATAATTTCGATCCCTTACTCGTATAGGACGCAATTTCTACAATAATGGTCTCCTTTTATGGGATAGGTACAAACATTACTTCAGTTTCCCGCAAGGTAGTTTCGTCTGGCAAAAGGACATGATAAACAGGGGATACGGTCAAATAGAAAATAAGTACTAAAAGTATGTAATAATCAGAATGTAGTCATAAGAAATGAAGACTTAATCGTCCATCTCACAAAAAGTAATGTACCTTTTAGGTGTTCGTACGTTACGTGCCTATTTCGTTGGAATTTCTTTCCAGATGTTTCTTTTTCTAGTGGTATTCATGCAACGTTCGTTTAGAAAGTATTATAACTTTGAATATTATAACATCCACGATATATATATATATATATATATATATATATATATATAACGAGTGGAATATGAACGTGTGGATAATATTCATTCAGTAATGTAATTATTTCTTAAAAATATGATAATTATGTAAAACAGAGACAATATTTGTCTCGCATTCTTTATTAATCTATGTCATTCTTTTCTTTTGTTTTGTACCCTTTTGTCGTTTTCTTCTGACGTACATCGCCGACGCAAGACGCGAATCGATTTGAGGTCTGTTAAATGAAAAACATTTAATGTAAAGTTATTGTACTTTTATGATCATTTGCTGGTAAAAACAAATAGAGTAAAATGCGTTAAAACTTTTTATGATTAATTATTGAAAATTCATTTCCTGTTTTAATTATTATTTTGTATTAATTGATTTATTATAGATGCAAGAAGCGCAGCCATTGTTAGTTGTGATTATATAGCAACTTCGTCTGTACTTCTAGTTGAAAATAGCATGGGTTTGTGTTAAACTAATTTTCAAAACAATTTAATAATTTTTATTATTGGTGGCATCAATTTAAATGATTTAAATGATTTATTGGGAAAAGGAAAATCTTAATCAAAAAAGAAATCCTCTATCTTTTGTTGGCCGCCATCTTAACTTCTATTACAGCGGCAAATTTAAATTACTTGAAACTGCAAACTTTCAATATTCCGATGTGTAAGAAATAAATGTGCACCGGTGGTACTGAACTCTATTTATAAAAGAAAAAAATTAATCGAATCAGACTGCATTTTCTAAAAACAGTGCTAATGGTATTTATTGTTGAACAAGATTTCATTGCTGATGTATCTGGCCAAAATTAAACTACGCACGAATCACGGAGAAACATATTTCTGGTAGCATACGTCAGTGTTGTGTGCGGGTGGTATCCTGTGGTTCCTTTTCATGATCAATTTGCTAAGAATAATTAAATCCATCGAAGACAAAAAAATTATAAAAGGTCTGATGTACGATCTGTAATTTTCGTGATATGAACACAGGTTACAGTCAACATTATTACACTACGTGAGGTGGAATTCTTGTGCAATTTGAACAAAATAATTATCCGGGAGAAGTTGTAGTTTGAATAATGCGTTATACATGTGTATAAGATTGTCAGTATCATTTACAAAATCAAATCAATGCGACTGCTGAAAAAACAGAGTGAATTCAAACCGCAGAATACCATACAGTATCGTATCATCCATATTCATTGCACTTGTCGATGTTGATGATACACAAAAACCTCCACAATATCCACTTATACATACAATTACCTTTTCCCGTCTAACGCGATTTTGGTAAATAATCTTTCGTTTCGCACGTCAGAAGAGTTGCAGTTTGAATGACGTGTAGTGTTGCAACACTTCCTATTACCACTAGCGACAACGGAACTACGCGACACCACACGGCGCGTCATACATCTACTTTTGCATGACTACTCTGCAAATCACACTTAAGTTCCTGGCAGAGGTTCCATTGAACAACCTTCACACTAATTTTTTATTATTCCACTCTAGAACAGCGTGCGGAAGAAGCGAATAGCTGTATCTTTCCGCGCGAACTCTATTTCCCTTATTTTATTACGATGATTGTTGGCAACAACAAAATATTTTCGCATTCGAAGGAGAAAGGTGTTGACTGAAATTTCGTGAGAATATTACGCATCAGCGAAAAACGTCCATGTTTTAATGATTTCCATCCCAAATCCTGTATCATATCCATGACACTCTCTCCCCTATTTGTCAATAATAGAAAATATGCTGCCCTTATTTGAACTTTCTCGATGTATTCCGTTAATCCTATCTGGTAAGGATTCCGTATCACCCAGCAGTACTTCAAAAGAGGACGGAAAAGCGTAGTGTAAGCAACCTCTTTAGTAGATGTGTTGCATCTTCTAAGTGGAATAAATTCTAGTATCCGATTCCACATGTCGGCTTTGAGCAATGACGTCATATCTAAGGAAAAGTCGCTACTTATAGGCAATCTGACAAAGCAACGGATCATACTCGTAAACAAAAGAATGTAGCATGCGGTAAAATTACAATAATATTTAATGCAATTATTTATTTGGTCTTGAATTATATCGAAACGAATTGAAGATAACGAAAAGAAGTATGAACAAGAATTGAAAATAAATTTTCGTGTCTAATGAGGATTATTTTCGTAATTTATGCACAGAGAATCTTTAAATTGCGTTACAGTAAAGCGCTTGGTGAAACTCAGTGACAGAGCACCTCGAGTTCCTGCTGCTAATAAGGCGAGTACACCGTTCGTTTGTTGCAGTTTTTACGAGATTCGAACAGGAGCGATTTATTTTCAGTTATCTGTGCAGTCACTAGTTTATTTTTGTAGTCCGCAGCTCGTGGTCGTGCGGTAGCGTTCTCGCTTCCCGCGCCCGTGTTCCCGGGTTCGATTCCCGGCGGGGTCAGGGTTTTTCTCTGCCTCGTGATGACTGGGTGTTGTGTGATGTCCTTAGGTTAGTTAGGTTTAAGTAGTTCTAAGTTCTAGGGGACTGATGACCATAGATGTTAAGTCCCATAGTGCTCAGAGCCATTTGACCCACGCCGGCCGAAGTGGCCGTGCGGTTAAAGGCGCTGCAGTCTGGAACCGCAACACCGCTACGGTCGCAGGTTCGAATCCTGCCTCGGGCATGGATGTTTGTGATGTCCTTAGGTTAGTTAGGTTTAACTAGTTCTAAGTTCTAGGGGACTAATGACCTCAGCAGTTGAGTCCCATAGTGCTCAGAGCCGTTTTGAACCATTTGACCCATTTTTATTTTTGTAATTTCTGGCGCGTTTGAGTGATTACTACGCACAACCTTTTATGTTAATAACAGTGTTGCGTACAGTACCACCGTTGTTATCGACCCTCGTATTGTACAAGCTTTTGTTTGTTTTGATTTGAACAGCTCAGCGTCATTTAGAGCGTCAGTGACAGAGCGCCTCGAGTTCCTGCAGCTAAAAGGCCAGTACACCATTGACCCGTGATAGTTTATTCATTACATCATTCATGAAAGCCCCAACAATGTGAAACGAAATAAGATGTACAAGTCCATAGAGTTACTAAAAATAACTAGACCCCTACCTGGCACTAGAATAGCGTTCCCATATCGAAATCGCCATTTGCAGGGCAGCGCTCTGTCTGGACATCGTAAGTTACGTCATATTTCTGATAAAATGTTGCATCCACAATGACTTAGGATTATGCAAATAGCATTCAAGAGGATTCTGTATACGTGTTAGAAACACGTGTGGAAATACGGCCACTGGTTCTAACTGTATCGGAGATTATAATTATTCAGGGCCAAGATAGCTGAAGGAGAAACAAAATTCAGGAAAGGTAGGCAGATGAAATTGTGCCAGACGAAAATAAACGAATAATTGAAAAATAAGGCAAAACATAGACGCAGAGGACATGACAGGAAATATTAAACAGGAACAGCAAGTGAAAAACTTAGTGAACGATAAAATAATCTCACTGCATGATAGAGTTTCAAGCAACTATCTGGAAAGGATAACTTTTCGCATTTTCGCTCCTACTTGTCAGAAACGAACCCTACGTTTTGGAATAGATATTTATAACTTCCCATCTCTTGATATAGATCTAATACAGAAAACTTGGAAACTACTTTCATTTAAGACAGACTTATTACTCAGTAGAAGTTGTAAAGTAAACACCTTTTCAATTTATTCTTCAGTTTCCTTTCTGTTGTCTCTATACCGTTGAAATCACTAGGCTAGTATTCATATTCGTCCCTGCAAATTCCTGATTCAGTTCGCCAACAGTAGCCACACTTTTCGGTTATTACATGCTAGTATCTTGTTCAAATCCAGCAGACAAGGGGTGCCAAACTAACAGCAGTTAATATGATGCTGTGTTCTGGAGAGGGGAACAGAGGAGTGTGTCAGGAACTGTAGTCTTCATCCAAGTGCCAGGTCGCTGACCTAGTCCCTTTTATGCGGATCGCCGGCTGGGGTGGCCGAGCGGTTCTAGGCGCTACAGTCTAGAACCACGCGACCGCTACGGTCGCAGGTTCGAAACCTCCCCCGGGCATGGATGTGTGTGATGTCCTTAGGTTAGTTAGGTTTAAGTAGTTCTAAGTTCTAGGGGACTGATGACCACAGCAGTTAAGTCCCATAGTGCTCAGAGCCATTTGAGCCATTTTATGCGGATCAATAACAGGTTGACGAGGAAGCGATAGAGAAAAGTGGACTCTATTCAGGAAACGTTCGTTTACTCCAGGAGATCGCAGAAACCACTGTCACGGGACAAGGTAAACGTTATTTCCTGTCAAGAGTGTGACAACCAAACAAACTGAAGTTATGTAACCAGTGCTGAGGTCGGAGAACCTCAAGCTGCAACAATGTGAAACATGTGGTGCAGTCTAATAGAAGCCAAGTGTGTGTACACCAGACACAAAGAGGAGACAAGTGCTCCCTCTCGTCACTCCTTCCACACCCCCCCCCCTTACACCCAACAAAGCCACCAAACAAAGACAGACACACACACACAGACACACACACACATACACACACACACACAAATACACACATAAAGAATAAGGACGATGATGCGCATGTTTAGAGACTTTCGTTATTTTGTGCTAACTATTCGTCGGCAGGTATTTTGAGATAAACAAAAAGTGAAACGTAAAGACAACATAGCAATATATAGTAATGAGGTAAAATTAATTGATCACCTGTTTAACGCGTGTTGGTCCATCTTTGGAACGCAACACAGTAGCGCTTCTCCGTAGTATGGATTCAACGACATATGGGGAACGGATTACGGAGTTCCCATAAATTAGAGGCAGTGATTTGTGGACGCAAAGCTAGCAACCGACAACATCCCAAACGGTTTCCATCGGGTTCAGATCAGGCGCCTCCGGTGGACAAGAATCAACATGAGTTCGCACGATGCTCCTCCAAGCCACTGAGGTATGATTCGAGCCTTGTGACATTGCCCATTATCCTGCTGGAGGATGCCATAGCTATTGGGAGAGACATCACGCGTGAAGGGATGGAGGTTATGTCCATGCAGTCGCAGCATCTAAGTGCCTTCGATTAAAACCACAGTTAGTGTGTAAGCCCAGGTGAATGTCCATCACACAGAAAGTCCGGCATAAATCTGGGATCATCATGAATGTTTCATGAATAAAACCATCTAAACCACTAAATAAAATGTTTCGGCGTCTGCCTTCATCAGACTATAACGGTATCACCGCTTATCTTTGACGTTAATCGATGCTAACGTTATGCCTCTGCGAGAAATTTTTGGAAGTTATGACCGTGAGATAGCCTAATGGAAACACAACAATCAAACTAAGATTCGTTTCCAAAACACGCCAGGAAAGTATAACTAACAGTAAACCAGTGGATCGGGGAAAAGACGTTCTCCCAGCACAAAAGAAAGCTGTAACATTACATATGAAAATCGGTCCCAAGCCTAATTAAGCATTTTTTGTCAAGCAATATAATAAAGCAGAGGGCAGTGCTAAGGCTAACATAACCTTCCTCGACGCCCACACTAAGCTCTTTCCTTGTATCTGTTCGCGCTACAACACAGTAATGAGTCTGCTAATGATCATACTCCATAGCTTCATTGCTTGGCATGGGATTTCTGTGCCTGTGCATTACCCAACTTGCATTGGAGTAGATAACACAGTAAATAATTCCTTCTTAAACTCAGTTTGAACGAATTAGACAGAATGCAAATCTAACTATACTGGCTCTGAAGGAGCCTATTCTTTGCTTCATTACTAATTATGTAAAGCACAACAAACTATAACTCTTTAAATAACAAATGTACTTCGATAAGCAGTCTTTTAACCTACTCAAAATATAATTGACTGTGCATTAAATTCAAGTTCAACCACTTTGTCATGAAATGAACACTGATAAAATTTCGTAATTCTGATCAAAGTACATAAAAACGACATTCAATTAGCAAATAATTGCAGATTGATTTAAAACTGCACGGGAAATGGAGTATTTCTCAAATTATAAAACTTAACATTAGACACTATAACTCCACACATTAGAAAGCAATAATAACTATTTTTACTGCTGTCAAATAAGTCTTTCCATAATAATATGGAACACTCGGAATTAAATTTAGAAGGATAGGATTCCTGTCCAGGTTTGAGTTTTGGGATAATCACTGGTGTAAGATAGAGTTTTGAGCAACACACGATTATTTTTAAAATCAAGCAAATTTCACTAATACCTGGTCCATTTGCAGAATGCCAAATATAAACAATGTAATGGAAGTCTGATGGTATTGGTGGCGTAATTTGCAGTGGCTGTTAAGCGGGTGGCGATGCAGTCATGGGAGTACTGTTGGCCTAGCACTATTACTAATCTTCTTGGCGTCGGAATTATATTTTTATAGGACCAATAAAACATTCCATGATAACAGTATCACCAAATGTAGCATCCGAGGCCCATAAATACTGCCCTTAAGTTCTTCCGGTCTCAAAACTGTAATGGCGTCATTGGGATCAGCATTTCCAAACTCTGTATTGGAGCAAGTAATTCTCGGGAGTAAATGGAAGTATTGCACCATGTCGCTAAAAGGTATTGGACAATTCTATTGTTGAATTTTTTTAACAGACATCACATTAAAATTGATCTTTCATATATCACACGATGAAAGTCTGTGGGCCATTGTTTTGCCTGTGAATGACTTGTCCAAATGATACGTTGATACGTTGTTGTAAGGTTGACTAATAATGAAGGTGGTGCCTTGTAAACTGTGAACATAAACGTTAAAGCTAAATTCGTATGATCAAGTAGTTGAATGTACAGAAAATCTGCTCTAGGTAAGTGTGGGTCCAGACCTAACAAAAGATTTGTTGTGAATCAGCGAGCCACTGGAAAGAGATGTCTATAAGAATTAACACAAATTACCTCGGCACTTGCAACCGTTAGTGGGAAAATTCAACACTCAGCAGCAGTCTGATGGCATTATTGAAGAGTGATAGTCCATGGGATGTAACAGTTGCTGTCATTGTGCCAAAAGAAATATCTTCGAATGGGATAAAAAAAGACAGGTTTTGTTGCGATTATGGATATCTGAATGAAAGAACAGTGACAGATGCGTATCCTATTCCGAATATAAGGGAAACGTTGGACAAACTGGATCAATGTAAATGCTTCTTCACAATGAATATAAAGAGTGAGTATCTCCAGTTTGAAGTTAGCAATCATCGTTCCTTGGGGACACTACCAGTATCAACAGACACTGTTTTGGCTTAAGAATGCACCAGCTTTTACAGGTTATTAGATGGAGTACTGAAAGGGTTAAAACCACATCAGTATATAATCTGTTTATACGATATTATAACATTTTTTAAATATTTACAGTAACACACGCAATGCCTGAAAGAGGTGTTCAAGAGGTTGTGTTGTGCTTGTTTAAAATTCTGGGAATGAGTCACGTTTCACTGACAGAAATAAACTGTCTAGACCGTACGATTAGCCAAGACAATATGATAACTGACCCAAGATTAATATTTGCTGTACGTGATTTCTTACTGTTGCAAATGGCGAAACAGCTCAAATCGTTTTTAGGTAGCTGTAATTATTATAGAATATTTATCAAAGGATTTGCTGAAATCAGAATAAAATTAATGCATTTGTTAAAAAAGACTGTAAAATTCCCGTTGCTGTCAAAATGCATTAGAGATATTGAAAGAGGTGCTAACATCTATCCCAGGGTTAATATTCCCAAATTACGAAAAAGAGTTTATCCTGTGTTGTGATGGAAACAACCAGATGATAACTGCATTCTAAGTCAGGATGTGAATGGTAATGAACTCTCAGTAGAATGTGCATTCAAGCAGTTCAACAAAGCCGAACAAAATTACTCAACTACAGAGGAGACGTTGAGTGTCATATATGGTATTACTTATTTTCGCTGTTACTTATATTGTAGAAAACGCAGTTAAGCAGATCATGCACCGTTAAAATGTTTATTAGGTCTGTAAGGTCTTTTGAGCAGATTAATTTATTTCACATTGAAATTAGGCGAATTCAGTTACGAGATAGTACACAAACCTGGAAGGGGGGGGGGGGTAGTAATTCCTATACTGTAAACAAACAGAGTGGGGTCATACAAGAACATGACAGAATCATTGGATCGTGACAAAAGTCGCAGACTACTGATATGGACTGCCACTCACCCCTGAGGTAGACACAGTTTGCTATGCATGGTGGGTTACTTTATAGGATGGCGAAGTTGACGCTACACACTGTGGTACTCACAGCTCTGAGGGATAAAGTATTGAAAGAACTGCACAATAATATGTTAGCGGGTCATGGAAGGTGAAGAACAGCTGATCACAGAATAGTTGAACATTACTGGAGGAGAACGAGGTGACAGGACCTAACGAGGTGTATAAGGGACTGCAAACAATACCCACAATGTGCCGATCTCAGTCCTCAATGAATGCCACTGTAAATATTACTGGAGACATCCAAGCCGTTTGAAAAGGTGTGAATGGAAGTTTTGGGTGCATATAATCTAACATCAGTGGGTAACCACGATGTACTAGCCATCACAGACGACTTTTCACACTACATTGTGATGACTGTAGTTCCGAATCAACTAGCGACTACAGTGGAATAAGCACTGGTAAACAGCTGCTTATTAAAATTTGGCATTCTTGACACATTAATCACGCATCAGGGCAAAATCTTCATATCCGAGCTCATCAATCAACTATGCCATCTAATGCACATCTGAAAGCATTGAACTAGAACATTTTATCCTCAATCAAAAGGAAGAATGGAACACGTTCAACATACTACAAGCAAGAAAGGTCCCATAACCTTTCAAAGTGATTAAACCTAAAGTTCGTAGAAACGCGGTATCAACGAAGAAGTTAGCAAATATGAAGCTGATCGTGTGGAAACAGGTGAAGTAGGTGAATACGAAAGCAGTTGAGTAGCAAGAACAATTGGGACGGTCTTGCAGTTTAGTTGCCTGAATACGTAACCGACCAATGAGTCATGCTAGCTACACCCTACACTCCGAAGGTCAAAACGAAAACATTTCTTAAGCAGTATCATGAGCCATATGAAGGCACAGAGATGACATCTCCTGTGAACCAGAAATTACATTTACTTACACAAATTTTCACATGGGTTGTGATAAGCCTTTCAAGAGTACTTTAGATACTCTTTCACAAGTGCTAGTGCCTGCAAGGAAAGCAAAAGCTAAATAGGAAAGGGCGGAGACAGAAGCTAATGAGCAGAATGCCTTATACACTCAGATCATGGTAGCAGATGTCGAATTGTGTGGTATATATAAACGATTTCATTGAGAAATATGTGTTTATTACATCATTGTCTCATTGTAACGGAGTTGTTACGATATAGGGAGTTTATTGTTGCATTGTTGCTACGTTTTTCGTATTAATGGGTAGTTAGTTTCTAAGTGAATGGGAGTATGCTGCTATAATACGGTGCGTGGTCTGATAATGTGAGATGGTGAGGGAGAACGATACAGGTACCCTTCCAACAGGTGGCATTACCACGGAGAATGTCTTCCAGGATGGGTGCGATAATTCTGATAATACTGCATTCTTTGGAGGAGAAGGGGGAGAGAAGTAGTGGACGCACTGCAGAGCTATCTACACTCCTGGAAATGGAAAAAAGAACACATTGACACCGGTGTGTCAGACCCACCATACTTGCTCCGGACACTGCGAGAAGGCTGTACAAGCAATGATCACACGCACGGCACAGCGGACACACCAGGAACCGCGGTGTTGGCCGTCGAATGGCGCTAGCTGCGCAGCATTTGTGCACCGCCGCCGTCAGTGTCAGCCAGTTTGCCGTGGCATACGGAGCTCCATCGCAGTCTTTAACACTGGTAGCATGCCGCGACAGCGTGGACGTGAACCGTATGTGCAGTTGACGGACTTTGAGCGAGGGCGTATAGTGGGCATGCGGGAGGCCGGGTGGACGTACCGCCGAATTGCTCAACACGTGGGCCGTGAGGTCTCCACAGTACATCGATGTTGTCGCCAGTGGTCGGCGGAAGGTGCACGTGCCCGTCGACCTGGGACCGGACCGCAGCGACGCACGGATGCACGCCAAGACCGTAGGATCCTACGCAGTGCCGTAGGGGACCGCACCGCCACTTCCCAGCAAATTAGGGACACTGTTGCTCCTGGGGTATCGGCGAGGACCATTCGCAACCGTCTCCATGAAGCTGGGCTACGGTGCCGCACACCGTTAGGCCGTCTTCCGCTCACCCCCCACCATCGTGCAGCCCGCCTCCAGTGGTGTCGCGACAGGCGTGAATGGAGGGACGAATGGAGACGTGTCGTCTTCAGCGATGAGAGTCGCTTGTGCCTTGGTGCCAATGATGGTCGTATGCGTGTTTGGCGCCGTGCAGGTGAGCGCCACAATCAGGACTGCATACGACCGAGGCACACAGGGCCAACACCCGGCATCATGGTGTGGGGAGCGATCTCCTACACTGGCAATACACCACTGGTGATCGTCGAGGGGACACTGAATAGTGCACGGTACATCCAAACCGTCATCGAACCCATCGTTCTACCATTCCTAGACCGGCAAGGGAACTGTTCCAACAGGACAATGCACGTCCGCATGTATCCCGTGCCACCCAACGTGCTCTAGAAGGTGTAAGTCAACTACCCTGGCCAGCAAGATCTCCGGATCTGTCCCCCATTGAGCATGTTTGGGACTGGATGAAGCGTCGTCTCACGCGGTCTGCACGTCCAGCACGAACGCCGGTCCAACTGAGGCGCCAGGTGGAAATGGCATGGCAAGCCGTTCCACAGGACTACATCCAGCATCTCTACGATCGTCTCCATGGAAGAATAGCAGCCTGCATTGCTGCGAAAGGTGGATATACACTGTACTAGTGCCGACATTGTGCATGCTCTGTTGCCTGTGTCTATGTGCCTGTGGTTCTGTCAGTGTGATCATGTGATGTATCTGACCCCAGGAATGTGTCAATAAAGTTTCCCCTTCCTGGGACAATGAATTCACGGTGTTCCTATTTCAATTTCCAGGAGTGTATTTTAAGCAGAGGTATTTTTTTCCAAGCAGATGGACGTCATGCTAACCAGCCACCAGTGGACGCTAAAGCTAACCGAGAGCACATGGAAAGTAAGAAATGAAGTATGAATATTAGAAGAGACATTTTCATTTGCGTTGAAGCTTAGAGGAAAGGAAATTAGGAGAGTACCAAGGGTCGTGGTTCTCATTTGAGATGTTAAAGGATCAGCTGTACCAAGTAATGGATCCAGCACCTCTTACATTGTTTTTAGCACCTCGTATACTGTTACGATGGAAGACGGGACTGTTATATGTGGTTTTAAAATGATTGACAACAGTATTTGGTACAGCAAATAAAGACGACATTCAGGAAGTGAATAACAAGGCAGCTCAGGTGCCGCGAATAACAGATGATGTGGGATCGCAAAGGAATGTTTTAACACGTCCATGTATTCAGTGGTTTGCTATGCATTGGGTTTACTCCGTGTTCAGACATAGTGACAGCGAACTGTTTCGAGATGGGTCGTCTCAAGGTATTGACGACGATGCTGAAATTGCAAAATGGTGATTGAAATCATAGAACATGTGGCGTAGTAGGAACTACGTTCCGTCTCTCAGTTACCATCAATTGAAAAACCATAATGAACCCGACACAACCCTCGTTTTATTGCAGGAAACCGCTGGACTTGTCGCCAACCCAGAACCTGACCTATTTAAACGACACCTTAAAACCAAATTTTTTTCATTCATTGCATGACCTTATAGCCTCTCAAAATGAGCAAATTTTAGAGCACGCAAAGGAGTATTGTGAAAGGCAGTGCAATAGTATTAAGGCAATGGGTGTCCCGATATCTAGTGCGGTCGTGTTTCTGATGCTGCCTTGTGTAACTTGCATCTACCTCAAGCAGAAAACCACAAACCCCCGTGAACTTCCCATTCATCGACTACCTGTGGAGTGGGTTATCTGTTGCAGATAATGATTAGTTAAGTAGGAAGTAGATAAGAAGCCACTTGAAAATCAAGGAGAAACCGCCAAGCATAGAAAATTATAATTGAGTGGAGCTATATGCCGTCATGTGATTGCAATAGTATTACTGTACTAGTTTGTGATCCAATGGAACCATCTTCCTATGTGGAAGTAAGAAAAGTTTAGTGGACTAAACGTAGAAAATTCCGTTTCGATTAAAAAAACAGCCAATGAGCCTTGTGGTTTAGAAGAAAAATCTGAGTTTACTGTATGTAATTGTCAACTTGTAAGATTTACGTCGAGACTCTGAAGAATTACAATGAGCTGAGATCCCATGGGCCAGATTTCTGAAGAATGGAGGTGTGTTGGGGCGCAACTATTCTACACGGCGTTACTGAACAAAATAAAGACGCAATGCAAGAGCCTCTTGAAAGCAGGTCGGCCCGGAGCCAGCCATGCAAAGTTACGTCAGGAGCAACCTGCTGATCAAATATTGTCTCCACGTCGTCGAGCAGTTACCACATCGCCAGAACCAGCAAAGGGACTAGTGTCGTAATACCGTCAACACAGCACAGAGGCAGAGCCACTGCGGCGTTGGTGACCTGATTGCTTCACGTTCGTTTTGTCGCTCTGTTGTGACTTACATTATGAGAAACAATGCCTTGCAGTAACAGCGACCAGCAAATCCCATACATAGGTTGACCCTTACAGAGAAGACAACAGCAACCGGCAACTTTTTGCAATGCTATTTATTTATTTAAATAGCGCCGTCACCGGTTTCAAACCAAGGGCTAGTTCACGTTAAGATACATTTTAACGGTAACGGCGCTATTTAAATAAATAAATAGCATTGTAAAAAGTGACTGGTTGCTGTTGCCTTCTCTGTAAGAGTCAGTCTATGTTTTCTATCCAGCCACGGGCTTAGAATGTCAGTTTTCGACAAAATAGCACGAAGTCCAAATACACACATCAAAAAAAGTTTTTCATCACCTCGTTTCCGAGAGTTCTCGAAACTGTACATAAAATTGGAATAGAGAGCAACGTGAACATCGTTTCCTCCCTTTTTATTGCTCATGAAAACAACACATTGCATGTAGTACCACGATACAGCGAGACCTTCACAGGTGGTGGTCCAGACTGCTGCACATACCGGTACCTCTAACACCCAGTAGCACGTCCTCTTGCATTGATGCATGGCTGTATTCGTCGTGGCATACTATCCACAAGTTCATCAATGCACTATTGGTCCAGATTGTCCCACTGCTCAATGGCGATTCGGCGTAGATCCCTCAGTGGTTGGCGGGTCACGTCGTCCATAAACAGCCCTTTTCAATCTATCCCAGGCATGTTCCATAGGGTTCATGCCTGAAGAACGTGCTGCCCACTCTAGACAAGCGATGTCGTTATCCTGAAGGAGGTCATTCATAAGATGTTGCACGATGGGAGCGCGAATTGTCGTCCTTGAAGGCGAATGCCTCGCCAGTAGGCTGCCGATATGGTTGAACTATCGGTCGGAGGATGGCATTCACGTATCGTACAGCCGTTACGACGCCTTCCATGACCACCAGCAGCGTACGTCGGCCCCAAAATACCACCCCAAAACAGTAGGGAACCTCCACCTTGCTGCACTCGCTGGACAGTGTGTCTAAGGCGTTCAGCCTGACCGGGTTGCGTACAAACACGTCTCCGACGATTGCTGGTTGAAGGTATATGCGACACTCATCGGTGAGGGGAACGTGATGCCAATCCTGAGCGATCCATTCGGCATGTTGTTGGGCCCATCTGTACCGCGCTGTATGGTGTCGTGGTTGCAAAGATGGACCTCGGCATAGGCGTCATAAGTGAAGTTGTGCATCATGCAGCCGATTGCGCACAGTTTGAGTCATAACACGACGTTCTGTGGCTGCACGAAAAGCATTATTCAACATGGTGGCCTTGCTGTCAGGGTTCCTCCGAGCCATAATCAGTAGGTAGCGGTCATCCACTGCAGTAGTAGTCCTTGGGCGGCCTGAGCGAGGCATGTCATCGACAGTTCCTGCCTCTCTGTATCTCTTCCATGTCCGAATAACATCGCTTTGGTTCGCTCCGAGACGCCTGACACTTCCCTTGTTGAGAGCCCTTTTTGGCACAAAGTAACAACGCGGACGCGATCGAACCGCGGTATTGACCGCCTAGGCATGGTTAAACTACAGACAACATGAGCTCTATACCTCCTTCCTGGTGGAATGACTGGAACTGATCGGCTGTCGGACCCCCTCCGTCTAATAGGCACTGCTCATGCATGGTTGTTTACATCTTTGGGCGGATTTAGTGACATCTCTGACCAGTCAAAGAGACTGTGTCTATGATACAAATATCCACAGTGAACGTTTATCTTCAGGAGTTCTGGGAACCGGGGTGACGCAAAACTTTTTGATGTGTTTATATAAGCGTATAAATGCCACTGAAATGAGAACGACACAGGTGAGAAAAAAAGAAGGAAGCTTTTTATTATTTCCAAAGTAATCGCTATTGTTGTTGTTGTGGTCTTCAGTCCTGAGACTGGTTTGATGCAGCTCTCCATGCTACTCTATCCTGTGCAATCTTCTTCATCTCCCAGTACCTACTGCAGGCTACATCCTTCTGAATCTGCTTAGTGTATTCATCTCTTGTTCTCCCTCTACGATTTTTACCCTCCACGCTGCCCTCCAATGCTAAATTTGTGATCCCTTGATGCCTCAAAACATGTCCTACCAACCGATCCCTTCTTATAGTCGAGTTGTGCCACAAACTTCTCTTCTCCCCAATCCTATTCAATACCTCCTCATTAGTTACGTGATCTACCCACCTTATCTTCAGCATTCTTCTGTAGCACCACATTTCGAAAGCTTCTATTCTCTTCTTGTCCAAACTAGTTATCGTCCATGTTTCACTTCCATACATGGCTACACTCCATACAAATAACTGTTAATAAATTTATTCCATTGTGAGAGAAGATGAGAATGCATTTATAGGAAAATATTCGTAGTTGCCGACGGAACCATAATTATACCCAGAGATCCACCTCTCCGACCGAAACAAATCGACGGCCAGGAATGTCTTTCTCTAGAGATCCAGAAATATAGAAATCGAAAGGGAAGGAATCGTTACTAGGATGTGTAATGGCTTCACAGCGAAACTTATTCAGCGTAGTCGAAAAAACCTCGGTAACATGTGTATTGTTTCGAGTACGTTGCAGAAATTTTGCTGGCAAGTCCATACACATTTCTGAACTCTCTCCATGCAGTTTCCATATGTTTGGAGCCCTGAAGGAAGGAATCGTCGATTGACTTTGGATGAAGAGGTGCGTTCCTGGGTACATTATGGTTCTGTAGGCAACCGCAAATATTTTTCTATGAATGCATTTCCCATCTTGTCTCAGAGAGGCATGAATATATTAACACTTAGAGGAATTACTTTTAAAAATTACAGGTAGCTAGCTTAATTTCTTTTTTCCATTTGTCACGTTTTCATTCGACCGTCGATTCTAGGCAGAAGTACATAGTCTGAAAGGCCACAGCTCTGAGAAGGGGGCTGAGGGGAACACCTACAATGATTTATAAGTCTGCATGAGCTCAACTAGATACCACCTCCGGACTCTGCCGCTGCTTAGCTGTGGCCCTGCTATCTGCGCTAAGTCTGATGCTGCTGACTTTGTGCTCTCCAACAGGTGGATTACGCTTGTTTGTGCAGCTGCCGGCCTCATATCCTGTTGGTTTATAGTTCGCGCCTAGGTTTGCGCAGGTGGACAGCCGGCATCACATATGTTGGGGAACTCCTTGCAGTCGGCCTCCGCTTGCGTGGGTGAGCACAGCTGTTGTGGGCCGTCTCAACCACGCTGGACCCAAAGGTTGATTATGTGTGCTCCGGCGCGTCCCACCCCATTTTGCGATGCCATGCCTTGTCTGCACGAATGCTGCCCCAGATCGTCGCATTCCCCCGTATCGTCATCTTTGCCGAGTCGCTGACGTTATCGTTACACTAGCCATGCGACGCCGCATGCTGGCAGTGACAACAGGATGTTTACTGACGTGAGCTCCTTCTCGCCGGCCGTCTACAACTTAATCGTTGGGAGCATCGTCACTACGTTTTGGTTTGCTGAACAATGAATGAATGTCTGAACAGTGCTGTTTTCATGATGACACGTCAAACACCAGTCAGACCTCCACTCGCTGCTCCACCGCTACGTCACCCAAGGTGATGAACTACTGGTTCTCTGATCTCTGACAGCCCAGTTCCACGACTCACTGTAGAGGCTAACCACACTCGGTCTCTACATAAAACAACAATCCGATATTGTCACCAATAGATAGCGATAAATGAAGCAGCTGTTCACAACACAAGGTAACTCTTCATTTTTGTGTGTCTATGATCGTAAAAAAAGAAAACAGTTACTTTATATGATGAACTACTGGTTCTCTGATCTCTGACAGCCCAGTTCCACGACTCACTGTAGAGGCTAAACACACTCGGTCTCTACATAAATTGACAAAAAAATGGTTCAAATGGCTCTGAGCACTATGGGACTTAACATCTGAGGTCATCAGTCCGCTAGAACTTAGAACTATTTAAACCTAACTAACCTAAGGACATCACACACATCCATGCCCGAGGCAGGATTCCAACCTGCGACCGTAGCCATAAATCTACAATCCGGTACATATTGCCACCAATAGATAGCGATAAATGAAGCAGTTGTTCACAACACAAGGTAACTCTTCATTTTTTTGTGTCTATGATCGTAAAAAAGAAAGCAGTTACTTCATATTTCTACTAATCTAGTTCTAGTGAGGTATGTCACATTTCGGCTCCATGACATCCGACGTAAGGGAACTGCCGCCGAATGATGGGCCCGCCACAGTCAAGCGATATTTGTCCATAAAGCTTGTCATGTGAGATCAGCCAGATATCACGATGCAGACGTATTTACTCTCGCCCTGTACCAGATTACATATCCGTGGCGGTGTCTACATTCACTCTCACAGGCAGCTTGTGACAATCACCATTTCTGCCACGCAGCTGAGAAAAAGTCGCAGTGGTCTCTACTGTCGATCCAAACAGCATCCAATAATCCTTTTTTACTCTTGAAGTTATTGTAACTAACAGTTTGTTCAGTGAATTTCACCTTCTTGTAGCTCACAAAAGGTTTGATCATCATAAAAGCATTAATTTGTTAAATGACACAAAGTATTTCGTGAGGAAAAAGACCTTATCGACGGTACAAAATTTGTACTCTGCAACCCCTTGTGTCGAAGCAACTAAAATCGCATACAGGAAAACTTTCACAGAACACATAACCATTTAGTACGGAGACTAGACACTATCATGAGTTAAAAAGGGGTTCTCGTCCTGAAATTTCAGAAAATTCTGTAATCCTCGACTTGAAATAAGCTTAAGTGACACGTAAAGAAGCAAATAAGAATTAGGGGACCTGTTCAAAAGATAATAATTTATTTTAAATATTGAATATAATGATAGTATTTACATCAACTTCCGTGATCATGTTATAGACCATTACGTTTTGTTTTGCCTTTATAATTATTTTCAGGTATTTATTGAAATTTCGCACTTAACTTTAAAATGTTTGATCAAATGTTGGGATTAATGCAATTATTTTGTTAAAATAACTGTTTCAGTTATTATGTATTTTGCACTCACTGTTAGATCAGAAACCACATTCCGACGTAGAAATCGTGTAGGTGCGTGTCGGTAAATAAGGAAGCCTACCATTGGTAACGCGAGCTGATATCCCACATAATGAACATTCGTATGCTACAAAGTTTTTGCGTTCAAGTAACTCATTTCCTTGGTTCATACTCTCGTATCAAGTAGCGGTGAGGTTGTCTAAGCGTTAGCATAGCAGTGGCAGGTATTTTACACTTCTGCAGTGGGTACATTACACAGTGGAAAAACACGGAACTGACATACGAGCACCTCATATATCGTGAAGGTGATGTAAGGCATCAGCTGCGCCTCATCGATAACCCGAAAAGTTCTCAGCTACACATTGATGTGATGAAAGCGTGTTCCCTGTAGTTCATACTCTGCATTGAAGAGGTACTGTATGCGCAAGCCACCACGGTGTTGGCAGCCAACCATCAAACATCGAACACAACGTACTGGACTATGTTGACGGTAAGCCGCGTGTCAGCACTCGCTGAATCGCTAATGTACTGCATACATCACATCCTAAATTGTGGCGCACTTTACGACGAGAATTTTGCACGCGTATCTTTAGCAGCCAGTGCTCGCGTAACGTATTGCGAGCAGTTTCTGTGTTATATTAGGCGAACGAGGGGCTTTTACGAGGCTTTTCTTTTCGTTGACAATGTGTTTTTCAAGAGTTAGGGCGTCTTCTACACGAACGTATGAAGATAAGTGCTGTACGGGTATTTCTGTTGGTTTGGGCGAGCATTGCCAGAAGACAGGTGTTTCCAACCTTTCTGAGGCTATTACCCCTGAGTGCAATCAGATATTAGCTAGTACCCCTCACCACTAACGTCATAAACATCAATACCTAACTAAATTTTAGAATGAAAAAAAATTGTATTTGAACTCTTATTTTTAGAATGACGAAATATAGTTTGTATAGGTGTTTTATAACATCATAAACTAAAGATTTTGCTTATTTTTAACAACCCTTTTTGTAGGATGATGAAACACTTAGCAGTGCATCGCGAATGCTACCTATAATTCTTCTTTACAAGGGGAGGCCGCCAATTGTGAAATTCAGATTCGATTCATACTGCGCATAATAAAAGCTCATGGCCAGAGGTGTTATGTGGCAAAGCACCAAGATGCATTTCTCAGCCGGTTTCGAGAAAATCGACAGTTAAAAGAAACCGTTGCCGTGAAATGCTCTCTACGATTAATAATTTTCTACAGCGTCGTGGCGCAGCGGTAAGCCCTCGGGTTCGTAATCCGAAGGTCACCGGATCGAATCTCGCGCCATGCAACGTTTTTTTATTATTATTTGTTTTTTGTAAATTCCCGGCAATCAGTTGCAACAATTATGCATATAATAAGTTGTTGAAAGTCGTCTGTCGTGGAAAAACTGGCGACTTCGAACATCATTATGTTTTCCGCAAACAAAGTTGTATTTCAAAAATGTTATTAATTATCTTCATAATGTTATCCACGTATAGTTAATGGAAGACGTAGAAACGGTATTCCGAAACGAATACGTATAGCGTAAGTCAAACGTTCGAATTAGAATAGAGACCCCACGAACACAAATTTGCTGTGGCAGGTATGAAATATAAACTCCGTTACTCGCTCGTTACACTTGAGGGTCAGATGTTGAATGGGCCGAAACGAGCCGCCGCATAACAGCGTAGTTGCGTGTTAACTTCGAAAGAAGGTAGATGCGGTCCCTAGCGCAACTTATAACATCGTCGAAAATCAGTGCGGACGGGAGAGCTTTGGTACACCCTGTTAAAAAAAGGGAAAAATGGAGTCGGTACAATTGGAGAGCGATCCGCCTTCACCAACATTCATATATATGCATGTTGGTGAAGGCGGATCGCTCTCCAATAGTACCGACTCCATTTTTCCCTATATATATATATATATATATATATATATATATATATATATATATGCATGTTGGTAAAGGCGGATCGCTCTCCAATTGTACCGACTCCATTTTTCCCTTTTTTTAACAGGGTGTACCAAAGCTCTCCCGCCCGCACTGATTTTCGACGATGTTTTAAGTTGCGCTAGGGACCGCATCTACCTTCTTTCGAAGTTAGCACGTTCAAATATATATATATATATATATATATATATATATATATATATATATATATATATATATATTTGAATTACAAAAAACTAATAATAAAAAAAAATTGCATGGCGCGAGATTCGATCCAGCGACCTTCGGATTACGAACCCGAGCGCTTACCGCTGCGCCACGACGCTATTGAAAATAATTAATCGTAGAGAGTATTTCACCGCAACGGCTTCTTTTAACTGTCGATTTTCTCGACAACGGCTGAGAAGTGCATCTTGGTGCTTTGCCACATTACACCTCTGGTCATGAGCTTTTATTATGCGCAGTATGAATCGAATCTGAATTTCACAATTGGCGGCCTCCCCTTGTTAGAGAAGAAAGTCAACAATCCACATTGAGGAAAGACACTTGTTACAAGATATGCTCCCTGTGCATCACACCTCTACCTATCGACTCTTGCTTCACCCACGCTCTACACCCCCATTTAAAAGCAACCGTATGAAAATACGTGCACTACACTCACTGTTTGCAAAGTACTTCATTGCTGAACTCCTTACTTGTGAATTGGTAGAAATTGGAAGTCCTTAGGCTAGCAAAGCTTTATGTCTGGCAATTACTACTAATAATAATGACACTGTGAAGGCACTGCAGCAATTTAGTAACTATTAAGTGGTTACCGTCGCCTCGTCCCGTCAATTAGGTGGTTCATCTGTTGCCAAATGAATAATGAAGCAATTTTTTATCCATTGTGGAAAGTACCTTACGACTCAGAGAAGGCATTTTGGTGAGGTATTAAAGCATATGTGATACATATATCTCAATTTTACTGTCATAGATGCATGGCACAAAGCAAAAAGTTTGTGTGTAAAAAGTGGACTATGTGAGTAGAAATGGTTCAAATGGTTCTGAGCAGTATGGGACTTAACATCTATGGTCATCAGTCCCCTAGAACGTAGAACTACTTAAACCTAACTAACATAAGGACAGCACACAACACCCAGTCATCACGAGGCAGAGAAAATCCCTGACCGCGCCGGGAATCGAACCCGGGAGCCCAGGTGCGGGAAGCGAGAACGCTACCGCACGACCACGAGCTGCCGACACTACGTCAGTAGAGGATGTTATATTCGTTTCATAAGCTTTAACCTCAAGCAAATAGTGTCACGGGTTAATGCTCGTGTCCGAAAAAAGATAAGGACTGGTAACTTAGTAATCGGTATAAGTCTTACGAAATAGGATAACAATAATGACGTTTAAAAAAAAAACAGTTTACTTTCGCAACCGTAACACAATCTAATTCTTTTGTTTTTACCCATCAGGGAGTTTCATTTTACACCTCAGGGAGCATTATCCCAGACTGGGAACCACTGCAGTAGACTATTTAAGACAGGAGGAAGGGCAGCAGCGGTCGTAAATTTTTAATCTGTTTATTGCAGATCGATATCAGCTACTGTATATCTATCTTCAGTTCAGTTGTATTCAAGTCATGGTGACTCTTCGCAAATAAAATCGCACATAATTCCACACCGATATTACAGGTAACAGACGGTTAAACTCAATTGTTAAATATTATCTGTAGCCCGTAGTTCCTAATGGAAACAAAGTTCAAGTGGATTATTTTACTGAAAAGTCATCCTTTCAATAAGATAATCTCTACCTTCCTATTAATACATATTAGAGAGCCACCCATTATTTATTACAAATGTATCTCTGTATATATGCAGTGATCCGTGGAATATGCGCAGCGCCGCACCCGCAGATTTAAGTCGCTCGGAGTGGCATTCATGAAAGCCTAATATCCACGCTAGATACACTGGTCGAAGTGGGTTAGGAAACCGTTTACCCAGATCACCAAAATAATACGTTATTTACTTATAATTATTGAGTTACTTCGAGGAATAGGAATAAACACAACTGAAATCAGCTTTATAAATGTAAGGTTTTCTAGTAGATCATTCAAAATGCCTACATTATTATTTGAAGTAGTAGCAATAGTGTATGTGCGAGGATAGGTTCATAAACTTCGTCTAGTAATCATTTAGAGACGTTGTACTCAAAATGTAGTAAATAAAGCATTAATATTAGAAAACCTTTGTCAGTGTTTTAGGCACCTTAATACCACAAAGATTTAGTAAGGTACTATTTAGTAGCATAAGTATTCAGACATAAGTCTGCCTGCAGTACGTTTCCCTAACGCATCCCTCACAATTCGATGGCATTTAAGTTGTGGGAAGTAGCAGGCCAGTCCATTCGCCGACTGGACTCTCATTCCAAGAGCTCTTCCACCTGCGCTATTTGATGCGGCCTTGCATTCTCGTCCCTAAAGGTGAGGTTAGGTGCGAATGTACTCCTGGAAAGACGCATGTGGGGACGGAGTAGAGCGTCAAAATAACGTTAAGCGATGATTGTAGAGTGTTCGAAGTTTTGGAGGTCAATACGCCCATGTAATAAAACGCCTCCACACATCATAGCACTTGGGCCACTAAACAATCATGTTCTACAGTGCTGGACGTAGTCTCATACAGCAGGATACCGTAATGCAGCGGGGAACATTGACGAATATGATAGTTTCGGTGATCCAGATGTTATCGTGTGAGGAGGCATAATGTTACATGTGAGTACTGGCCTCTAAATCATTGGTCACGCTTCCCTATCAGGTCAACGTTTTTTGGCACTGTCTGCCGGCGTGTGCTTTTTTAGGGGCGCATTCGATCCTGTCTCCATTTTTATGAACGGCAATGCGGGACAACGTCGGACAGCGCAGTTGGAGGAGCTACTAGCTCTTGGAACGAAAGTATATTCAGCGAATGCACTGGCCTCCCCGGTCTCTTGACTTATAACCCACCGATCACGTAAGGGATGCTTTGGGATGGGAACACGTTACCAACTCGATGGCCAGCGTGGCGGCACTTCGCAGAGCATGTGCTGCCGCCGTAGTGCTCACGCTCCATTTTAAGAACAATGCACAGTCTTTTGTCAAGTCCAGTGGAACGTCACGAATCTCAGTGGCTTTAGCGTGATTATTGCCTTTGAATAAAAGTGTTACTACAGTTTGTACGTTTCGTTCAGTTACCCTCTGAAGCACTCTGTATTATTTCCTCCTATGTGTGGTCCAAGTTTCACCGAGTTATGTTACTTGACAGTGACATATCATGAGAAAGCTACTTTTGCTGGCCGGAGTGGCCGAGCGGTTCTAGGCGCTACAGTCTGGAACCGCGCGACCGCCACGGTCGCAGGTTCGAATCCTGCCTCGGGCATGGATGTGTGTGATGTCCTTAGGTTAGTTAGGTTTAAGTTCTAGGGTACATGACCGCAGCAGTTAAGTCCCATAGTGCTCAGAGCCATTTGAACCATTTTGAAAGCTACTTTTTCCTTAAGTTTTCCACACCAGCGTTAATTTCTGCGTTGATTGCGGGGATTAGCTATTGTTACAATAATGACGGATTTTATACTTTCATATCCAGTTTCCCAACGTATGTATTTTCCCAAAACAAGTACAATAACGCAGAAGATAATCTGTGAGCATAATTACTATACAAATGTTGACTTTCAATACAGCAGTAAAACAAATAATATCTACAAAGTGCAGAAAAATCCAAACACTAGTGGTTTCTTTTTATGACAAAATACACAATCATTATTAAGTGCAAATGAAGAACTGTGTTTATATTTATGCCAAAATGGAGAAAGCAGTCAGTGACATGTACATCAACACTTGATATTTTTTGATGAAAGTTTTGGGTATCATGACTACATTTCCAACTACATGCACTACGCAACGCAATTAAAGGGTCACTTCTTCGAAACCCCTAGCATGAACGATGGCCCTTGCCGTTGGTGGGGAGGCTTGCGTGCCTCAGCGATACAGATGGCCGAACCGTAGGTGCAACTACAACGGAGGGGTATCTGTTGAGAGGCCAGACAAACGTGTGGTTCCTGAAGAGGGGCAGCAGCCTTATCAGTAGTTGCAGGGGCAACTGTCTGGATGATTGACTGATCTGGCCTTGTAACATTAACCAAAACGGCTTTGCTGTGCTGGTAATACAAACAGCTGAAACCAAGGGGAAACTACAGCCATAATTTTTCCCGAGGTCATGCAGCTTTACTGTATGCTTAAATGATGATTGCGTCTTCTTGGGTAAAATATTTCGGAGGTAAAATAGTTCTCCATTAGTATCCCCGGGCGGGGTCTACTCAGGAGAAAGAAAACTGGCGTCCTACGGATCGGAGCGTGGATGTCAGATACCTTAATCGGGCAGGTAGGTTAGAAAATTTAAAAACGGAAATGGGAAGATTAAAGTTAGATATAGTGGGAATTAGTGAAGTTCGGTGGCAGGAGGAACAAGACTTCCGGTCAGGTGAATACAGAGTTATATATACGAAATCAAATAGGGGTAATGCAGGAGTAGGTTTAATAATGAATAAAAAATAGGAGCGCGGGTAAGTTACTACGAACGGCATAGTGAACGCATTATTGTAGCAAAAATGGACACGATACCCACGCCTACCACAGTAGTACAAATTTATACGCCAGCTAGCTCTGCAGATGACGAAAATATCGAAGAAATGTATGATGAGATAAAAGAAATTATGCAGATCGTGGAGGGAGACGACAATTTAAGTCATGGGGGACTGGAATTCAATAATAGGAAAAGTATTAGGTGAATACGAAATGGGGTAAGAAATGAAACAGGAATTTTACACAGAGTATAATTTAATCATAGCTGACGCTTGGTTTAAGAATCATGAAAGAAGGTTGTATACGTGGAAGAGGCCTGGAGACACTGCTAAGACAAAGATTTAGGAACCAGGTTTCGAATTGTAAGACTCCTTCAGATGCAGATGTGGACTCTGACCACAATCTATTGGTTATGAACTGTAGATTCAAACTGAAGAAATTGGAAAAAGGCTGGAATTTAAGTAGATGGGCCCTGGGTAAAATGAAAGAATCAGGCGCAGAGGATTTCAGTGAGAGCACTAGGAAACGATTGACAAGAACGGGGGAAAATGCATTAGAAAAAGAATGGGTAGCTTTGAGAGATGAAATTGTGAAGGCAGCAGGGGATCAAGTAGGTAAAAAGATGAGGGCTAGTAGAAATCTTTGGGTAACAGAAGAGATATTGAATTTATTTGATGAAAGGAGAATATTGCAATAAATGAAGCAGGCAAAAAGAAATACAAACTTCTCCAAACAGAGATCGACAGGGAGTGCTAAATAGTTAAGCAGGGATGGCTAGAGGACACAAGTAAGGATGTAGAGGCATTATCACTATGGGTGAGACGGATTCTGCCTACAGAAAAATTAAAGAGACCTTTGGAGAAAAGAGAACCACTTCTATGAATAACAAGAAGTCAGATGGAAAACCAGCTCTAAGCAAAGAAGGGAAGGCAGAAAGGAGGAAGGAGTATATAGAGGGTCTACACAAGGGCGATGTACTTGAGGGCAATTTATAGAAATGGAAGAGGACGTAGAGAACATGAAATGGGAGATATGATACTACGTGAAGAGTCTGACAGAGCACTGAAATACAAAACTCGAGACAAGGACCCGGGAGTAGACAACACTCCATTAGAACTACTTATAGCCTTGGGAGAGCCAGCCATGACAAAACTCTACCAACTTTTGAGCAAGGTGTGTGAGACAGGCGAAATACCCTCAGACTTCAAGAAGAATTTAATAATTCCAAACTAAGCAAGTGTTGACAGATGTGAAAATTACCGAACTATCAGTTTAATAGGTCACGGCTGCAAACTACTAACGCGAATTCTTTACAGACGAATGGAAAAACTGGTAGAATCCGATCTCGGAGAGGATCAGTTTGGATTCTGTAGAAACGCTGGAACACGTGAGGAAATACTGACCCTACGTCTTATCTTAGAAGATAGATTAAAGAAAGGCAAACCTACGTTTCTAGTATTTGTAGACTTAGAGAAAGCTTTTGACAATGTTGACTGGAATGCTCTCTTTCAAGTTCTGAAGCTGCCAGGGGTCAAATACAGAGAGCAAAAGGCTATTTACAATTTGTACAGAAACCAGATGGCAGTTACAAGAGTCGAGGGGCATGAAAGGGAAACAGTGGTTGGGAAGGGAGAGAGACAGGGTTGTAGCCTCTCCCCGATGTTATTCAATCTGTATATTGAGCAAGCAGTAAAGGAAACAAAAGAAAAATCCGGAGTAGGTTTTAAAATCCATGGAGAAGAAATAAAAACTTTGAGGTTTACAGATGACATTGTAATTCCGTCAGAGAGAGCAAAGGACTTGAAAGAGCAGTTGAACGGAATGGACAGTGCCTTGAAATGAGGATATAAGATGAACATCAAGAAAAGAAAAACGAGGATAATGGAATGTAGTCGAGTTAACTCGGGTGCTGTTGAGGGAATTAGGAAATGAGACACTTAATGTGGTAGACGAGTTTTGCTATTTGGGGAGCAAAATAACTGATGATGGTTGAAGGAGAGAGGATATAAAATGTAGACTGGCAATGGCAAGAAAAGCGTTTCTGAAGAAGAGAAATTTATTAACATCGTGTATGGATTTCAGTGTCAGGAAGTCGTTTCTGAAAGTATTTGTATGGAGTGTAGCCATGTATTGAAGTGAAACATGGACGATAAATAGTTTGGACAAGAATAGAATAGAAAATTTCGAAATGTGGTGCTACTGAAGAATGCTGAAGATTAGATGGGTAGATCACATAACTAATGAAGAGGTACTGAACAGAACTGGGGAGAAGAGGAGTTTGTGGCACGACAAGAAGAAGGGACCGGTTGGTAGGGCATGTTCTGAGGCATCAAGGGATCACAAATTTAGCATTGGAGGGCAGTGCGGAGGGTAAAAATCATAGAGGGAGACCAAGAGATGAATACACTAAGCAGATTCAGAAGGATGTAGGTTGCAGTAGGTACTGGGAGATGAAGAAGCATGTGAAGGATGGAGTAGCATGGAGAGCTGTATCAAACCAGTCTCTGGACTGAAGACCACAACAAGAAGTTGGAAATCCTGTAGTTGCCTCCCTTTGGGACGCAGGAGTTTGGAATTATGCTTAAAGGTACCTACAGCCTACCTGCAACCTTTCGATACCACTTCGATTTCGAATGCGTCCCGTAGGTGTTAGGAAGCGTAGCGCCACACAGCTAAGGTGCGCTGAAATCTTTGCCTGTCACTCCGGCCGCCAAGGATGCAGTGAATGGCTGCGTCTGTAATAGTCCGCAATAAATGTGCGTGGGTGGCTCTGAGCGTCTTGCGAAACAAGGGGGGGGGGGGGGAGTGGTTAAGAGTGCTGGTTTGCTTTTTTATTTGCTCATTTGTCAATTCCGTCCCGCCCGTGAGCGTGCCACAGAAGGCGGTGAAGCAGAATCAGGGCTAAAAAAGCGTACACAGGCTATCGTACTTCGGATCACATTCAATGTCATCGAATAGTTTTGATCGATCCTTAGTGGTTCCACCTTGTACATCAGACCAGAAACTGCCGTCGCGCTGCACTCTAAACGGGTCAGATCACGTTCAGTTGGCTTGCAGATCCACAATGTCCTTAGAGAAGAGCTGAATCGTCTTGAAGGCGTCCATAGTGTCAAAGGTCGTCAACAGCGTCGTCCCGTTGCTCACCGGATTGCGACTGCCGTTTTCGGCCATGAAATGTGTAGGGCCCCTAAGAAAAGGGCTGATTTCCTTGCCGCACTTTATGCCACCCCTCGAGGCCATTTCACGCCATTTCTGCTGGGCAGTGTGTCTGAAATGTTTTCCTAGGTTACGCATAAAACTGCATGATTTCAATGATGGGCGTCGTGGGTCTGGCATCCATCGCAGCGGCGTCAAGTCAAGGTGTGCTATCTAGGTAAGAGGAGGGGGGGGGGCAGGGGAGCCTGGTGACGATTTTCCCATCGTTCGAAGCGTCCACCGAGGCACTGGGCAGAATAGTGGTGAAACACGCTGCCAATCTGACATCATTAATCCATCTTACAGCTCACATGAATTTCTGACCTCTGTGTCGACATTCTTCTGTCTCAAACATCTCTGAGCTCAAGAGTGATGTGGCAAGACACCACGCTTTTGCGCCATTGCAGCGGAAGTTTGTAGGCAGCTCTGAACTAAATTAAAAACTTCTGCGTCGCAGTGGAAGACAGTTACTGGATTTCGAGAAAATGAGTTTTTAATTGTTTCGTAGCCTATTTTATATTTTATCAGTTGACGATGAAATTGTGTATCGTTCCAGGCAGAAACTTCAAAGGAGTTTATACGTAAACCTGTTTCATGCACAGGGTTACGAAGTTCTAAACATTTTGCGGATGTTGTTGTTGTTGTGGTCTTCAGTCCTGAGACTGGTTTGATGCAGCTCTCCATGCTATATCCTGTGCAAGCTCCTTCATCTCAAAGTACTTACTGCAACCTACGTCCTTCTGAATCTGCTTACTGTATTCATCTCTTGGTCTCCCTCTATGATTTTTACCTTCCGCACTGCCCTCCAATGCTAAATTTGTGATCCCTTGATACCTCAGAACATGCCCTACCAACCGGTCCCTTCTTCTTGTCAAGTTGTGCCACAAATTCCTCTTCTCCCCAATTCTATTCAATACCTCCTCATTAGTTATGTGATCTACCCATCTAATCTTCAGCATTCTTCAGTAGCACCACATTTCGAAATTTTCTATTCTATTCTTGTCCAAACTATTTATCGTCCATGTTTCACTTCAATACATGGCTACACTCCATACAAATACTTTCAGAAACGACTTCCTGACACTTAAATCCATACACGATGTTAACAAATTTCTCTTCTTCAGAAACGCTTTCCTTGCCATTGCCAGTCTACATTTTATATCTTCTCTACTTCGACCTTCATCAGTTATTTTGCTCCCCAAATAGCAAAACTCCTTTACTACTTTAAGTGTCCCATTTCCTAATCTAATTCCCGCAGCATCACCCGATTTAATTCGACTACATTCCATTATACTCGTTTTGCTTTTCTTGATGTTCATCTTATATCCTCCTTTCAAGACACTGTCCATTCCGTTCAACTGCTCTTCCAAGTCCTTTGCTGTCTCTGACAGAATTACAATGTCATCGGCAAAACTCAAAGTTTTCATTTCTTCTTCATGGATTTTAATACCTACTCCGAATTTTTCTTTTGTTTCCTTTATTGCTTGCTCAATATACAGATTGAATAACATCGGGGAGAGGCTACAACCCTGTCTCACTCCCTTCCCAACCGCTGCTTCCCTTTCATGTCCCTCGACTATTATAACTGCCACCTGGATTCTGTACAAATTGTAAATAGCCTTTCGCTCCCTGTATTTTACCCCTGCTACCTTCAGAATTTGAAAGAGAGTATTCCAGTCAACATTGTCAAAAGCTTTCTCTAAGTCTAGAAATACTGCAAAGGTAGGTTTGCCTTTCCTTAATCTTTCTTCTAAGATAAGTCGTAAGGTCAGTATTGCCTCACGTGTTCCGATATATTTTTGAGGATATGAGCCTCTATTTATAGAGTGTCGTGGGTTTTATGAACGTCTGGCTGTACGCCAAATGTGCCTTCTCCATTTTATCGTTGAATGATACCCTTAAAGTTAGATCGTGTCGGTCGAGAAATCACTTCACATGCCACAATCCGGGTTGCACAGACCTTTTATGTCCGGACACTCGGGTACACGTTGAAAGGTGGCTACACTGAGCCACAGCGCCAGAGATCGCGCTAGAGAGTATTGTTCTGCCGCCTCCACTGGCAGTGATTATTGAGATGTCGTGTGGGCAGTGCTTGTCCAGGACTCGTAGTAGTCAGTTCGTGTTCAGATGTGCTAGTAGGGAGTGCTTGCTGAGATGTGATACTGAAAAGTTCTTGTTGAGATGTGGTAATAGCGAGTCGGTGTGGAGATATATTGTAATGATTAGAGTGATTTTGGTCAATATATGAAGGTAACGAAACTTGATTTATTTTTCATTATTTCCATGTTTTAAATAATGCGTCATTACAGGTTCAGTCAACAAAGCATCTGGCTTGTGTTCTTGGATTAGAGTGTAATTCTGGTTTTCTTGAGTAATTATGGTATTTCTATTTTCTTTAATTAATTCAGTATAAATGATATTTAAAATTTCTTGTGTTGTTGAAGAAGAACCGTGCCAGATGCGTACGTTGAGTCATACTTCCACACACAGAACAGTTACACTTGTGCTTTGGTTTCGTAGGTTTTATAGTTGCTGGGGACTTAATTAATTAATTGTGTTAATGAAAATTTCCATTTCATTCTTTGTTATTGTTCTATGCAGTCAGATAGCGTAATAATACTAGTCAGGGCCAACCGTTTACGAGACTTCGTAATCGGACAAACAGCTACTAAAGCAAAAAATTAAAATTATTTGCATTTTATATTTTAATTAAGCCCCCATGCACGTGGCGACCGCTGCTTCGGATCGTCCCTTGGAATTCTTCTGATTGTAAAAATAGTAGACAGTAGTATTGTTGTAGTAATTTGTAGTTTAGTAATTGTAGTCTATTTTGCATGTGTAGATTTGGTAATTGTCATTCTTCTAATGGTATTTTTTTTTCTCTGAATTTGATTTGTTGTCTTGTATACGCGTTTGACGATTTAGTGCAATCATTTCAATAGTTTGTTAATCGTGTTTGAGGGAAACATTTCGAGTGAATGGTATTGTTGGAGATAAAGAGTCATTGTGTATAATTTCCGTACAGTGACGAGTTTTGTATATTTTGTAAATGATTACGCGATCAATGAAAAAGGCGAAAATGATGGATAGTGAGAATGACGAAATTGTTAACATGGCGAACTCACCAACAGAGGAAAACAGTATGATGGATAATGAAGTGGAAAACAATGTAATAAGTCGGGAAAATAGTCCGGAACCATTTCAAAATTTTTCTCAATCAGAAAATTCACAGAATCCGAGATTAACGACAGAAGATTCTGAAATAGTATCGAACACAGATAGCTTTACAGCCATGACGAAAGAAGTTGGTTTCGCGGGAAATGTTGGGGGCGAAAAGAATTTCGAACCGGCTATTACGGAGCAGTTGATGAGTGCTATATTAAATTTGGGAGCACGAATGGAAACAATTAAAACAGAGATAGGAACTTTGGCAACACGGTTAGACTCACAGGGATCACAAATAGGAATAATTACAACTGGTATGGGAACAATGGAGCAGTTTCGATCTGAATTTAAAACAGATATAGGAACAATTAGAACCACGATGAAAGCAATGACAACACGGTTAGACTCACGAATAGGGACATGTTTCAAAAATACGAATGATGAATCAAACAAAGAAATTAGAGAAGAAGTACAACCGGTTTTGAATGCTCACAATAATAGCTTAATTTCAACAGAAATCAGACAAGAGGAACAGGACAGAGAACGGGAAGAAAAAGATTGCGTGATAGTTCAAAAATTTTCAGAGTTAAATTTACAACTTGCACATGATAAGGAAGAAATATTTGAGAGAATCGAGGAATCCGTAACAAATGACTTAACGCAACAGTGTGAACAGTCAACTACTAAATGCGACAATACCGAAACCCGAGTTGCGACACTGACGGAAGAAGTAAACTTATCGGAAAGAGTTGAGGAGATTCCAGATAAATTGACAAGTCTTAACTTAAATGGGGACAGAGACTCAGATGATACAGCACCATTGCCATTTGCAGAAACCGAAGAGTACCAGAACATAAATAAGCATGTTGAAAATCAGGGAAAATTTAATGAACGCGTGAAAAGGGAATCTGAGGCATTACAAAAGCAAGACAAATATATTGAAAGCGAAATCGCAGGAAAAGACAGCAGACGAAATTTAGTATCACAGATAGCAGAGGGCTTTGAAGTAAGTAATTTGTTTCATTTACGGGATGTAACAAGAGAGCGCCAGGCGCGGGAACTTGACAATAATCGACATTGGGACTGGGACAGACGCGGTAGGTCTTTGTCGCCGCGAGGCGGAAGCTTTGACTGTAAACACTTCTTGACTGTTCGGAAATTTAAGATCTTTTGCAATTCTAGGAATGACATACGTCCATGTTCATGGTTGGATCGATTTACGTGCGCATTTCCGCCAGATTTGCCACAGTGTCACAAACTGGAAATTATGTGCAGCTATTAAAGTCCTCAGGGGATTCACAACACTAAGTGAATATGTGCCGTAGCGCTCACAGGGCCCCGAGCTGTAGTGGTGGTATTTCCCTTTTAGTTTTCTGCACCGCTGCCTACTCTTTCACTATTCTTTGCATCTATAAAAATAACTCTTCTACTATCCATCTATCTAGACAGTAGGTAAAGAATAACCGGATTTGACTATTTTACCCAAAACTGATTTCGGAAATTACCGTTTGGACTTACTATATTTTCTGCAGCATTCATTCGTAGTTTAAATGAAATTTTACCTGTTTATATTCGTGACAATATTACTTCATATGTTGACGACATTCTTATTGCTAAACGTTCTTGGAGTGAGCACAACAAAATTTTGGATTCATTATTACGTATTTTTTCAAGATTTGACGTTACAGAGAACTTGGAAAAATCTGAATTTGGTCGTTCTCAGGTTAAATTTCTCGGTCACATTATTTCTACAGAAGGTATTCATCCTGATCCAGAGAAACTAGACGCTATTCATAATTATGCTGTTCCTACCACAAAACGTGATGTTCGTAGTTTCCTTGGTGTCTGTAATTTTCTTAGACGCTTTCTTAGATTGGATGATTTGGCCACACCTCGTTTACACATTTTAGTTATGCGCACTTTGGTCCCAGAAAATGCTTTCATAAATTACGAGAAAATTGCTACTTCAGTAATATGGAAAAACGTATTCGTTCTGTTCTTGCCAAATGCAAATTATGTCAACAGGCTAAGCCGCCAACTGTTTCTCACAGAGTACCGTTGTTTTCTATCATTCCAGCGAAATTAAAGGACATGGCTGCAGTCGATTTGTTCGGTCCAGTGGTTCGTTCTACTAATGGTTTTGCGTACATTTTCGTAGCAGTGGAATTGACATCAAAATATGTGTGTTTTACACCTTTACGCAAGGCAACAGCTCGTTCAGTATCTAACGCTTTCATCAAACATTTTCTTAAAGAAGTTGGTCATGTTGATAATGTTATATCAGATAATGGATCACAGTTTCGCTCTAAAATTTGGCTTCGTACTCTACGGCGTTGTAAGATTAAACCAATTTTCATTTCACTTTTTCACCCTCAATCTAACGCTTCAGAAAGATGGATGAAAGAAATCAATAAAATGTGTCGACTTTATTGTCATCAGAATCACAGAACTTGGGATCAGTATCTTCATATTTTTCAAAACATTCTGAATGAACTTCCTAATGACTCAACTTCTTTACCGCCTCTATTGATAATAAAAAATAAAGTACCAACAAATCGCATTTCTGAAATCGTTCCTTTTCCGCCTTCACGGAAACTGCGGCATTCTGAAGTTGTCAACCTGGCTCTACGAAATATTGCGTCTGCGGCTGCAAGAAGAGAGAAATCAGCTAAACGTCCTGGTCGTTTAAAAATCTTGTCAGTTGGTCAAAAGGTGTTAATTAAGTCTCATCGTTTGTCTCATAAAGGAAAAGGCTTGTGTCGCAAATTTTTTCTGCTTTATAACGGTCCATATAGAGTTCGCAAAATCATTCATGATAACACTGTTGAAGTAGAAACTCTTAAATCACGACGCTCTAAGGGAATACATCACATATCTAATGTTAAAATTTTTGTGGAATGACATACTTCTGAGAAACCAACAGCTACATGTAAACATGCGGAGAATACAAGGATACCGCGCCGTGTTCCGGCGGCGACGCGTACTCAAAGCAACAGTCAGTCTGCGCGCCGCACAAGGCAGTCGTTGACCGCAAACAATCACTTTCTACGTCACGCGTCTACAGCTGATCGAGCGCTCAGTGCGAAAGCACTGACAGACGTAAACAAATACACAGTCTAATTTCTCCGACTAAATTCTGTATAAAGCTATGGTGACTTTATAAATTATGTTATTAACGTTCAGTATTTTTCAGGATACGGTTGTGTAAAATATTTAAGACCTTCAGGTAAATTCTGTGCGTGTCCGACGTTAAGACGACTTGCTATGGAGAAAATTTCAGGAAGAATGTAATTTCGAAGAAAAAAAAAGTAATAAATTAAAAAAGGGTAACTATTAATTGAGTTTATTTTTCAGGTAACATAATTCCACTTAGGTACGTATTTTAGATGTAATTTGCTGCTCGCGATTACGTGATTCATACTTTGTGCTAATTTCATGTTCTATGAATTTACTTGTGAAGCGACATGCTTGTGTACATTTGCTGATTTTGACAATTATTGATTAATGAACAGTGTTGTTACTTATGTATATTATGCATCGCTTGGCTGCACTGCCTTTTCACTGATGTCATATTTTTTTATTATGTGCCTGCTGTGCTTATTTATTTAAATTGTAATTGTCAACTGATTAATTGTGCTGACTGTGGTTATGTATGTAAGTTATACTTTGTGATTTATCTGCTTGCGCCTTCATGTTTACTTATTAAGGTTACATATGAACATTTATTTGCTTATGCTGATATGATGATAATGACCTGTTTATTATGTAAGATACATATTTGCTGCTTTGCGTATGGATTGCATATTTATACATTTCTGTTTGTTGTCATAACTACTCTTTAATTTGGTATGTAGCAATGCTGATGTACAGTGTACAAACATGGAGCTTAGGTCACACTATGGTATTAATTATAGATTGTTTGCTTGGCAGAGCCTCGTTGTAGGAATTGTGCTGCATCCACTTGTTGACATTCTGTTCTCTACTGGTATATTTACTCGCTGTTGCATGTTTTGCTTACGCTCAGTGCCTTATATTTTTAAGATAAGAAAATGAACTGCTATAATTCTACGAACGACATTGGTACAAGAAACTGCATAGAAGTCACATGAGCTGGAGGTTTTATGGAAGCTGTATAAATTTATGCTAATAGGAAGGAAGCTAACGACATGACATACCAACACTAGGTTAGACCATTGACAGTTATTACACTGCATTTTTCGTGAGTAATTGAAATAGGAAGTGACACTTGACACAAGAAATACTCCACATGTTTGCTTCTGCTTGCCATGATTCTTGAAGTGGTGTACACACTGTGAAATATTATGATCATTAACACTCCGTAATCGTACTTAATTACTGAAAGTTCTTCGAACTAAAGGCTGTTAGAGGTCATGTATGCATTTCTTTTATTTAAGGATGGACAAGGAACCAAAATGTATCTTATAATTTATAATGAGTAGAAAATTTGGGTCAGATGGATTACACAGAGGTTGTGTGTGGACACGGTGTCTTCGGATTGTATGGGATGCTGAATTGAAGTTTGCACTAGGATTTTGTCTGTACTTGTTCGAGGAGACTGACTAGAGGAAAGAGTTGTTATGGAAGTGAAATGATATTGGTGCTGAGGTTTATATGTATCGACGTAGTGAAGAGGTATTATTGAAGTATTAAGATTAAGTGATGATGATGATTATTGGAGTTTTCGTGGACAAGAGGTAATGTTAATGATATTGATGATAAGGTTTATATGTATCGACGTATTGAAGAGGTATTATTGATGATAAGGTTTATATGTATCGACGTAAGAGGTATTAGTGAAGTATTGAGATTATGTGATGCTGATGATTATTGAAGTTTTGTGGATAAGAGGTAAAGTAAGTGAGGAGCATATTTTTTTTTGTTGGTCTATATGGAACAAGGAGGATGAAGATGGCAGACTAGAACACTCAAGTAGAAGGAAGATTGTCTACACACACACTTTGTTAAATCACTAAGCAGTATATACTTTTTTTTGGAGAGAGGAAGTAATTGCATATCTTGGCTCACTGACAGTTGTTCAGCAACCGTACATTTTGACCTGGCTTGGCAAACATTGGTCTTGACATGATGACTATAACGTTGACTAACTATTATTGACTGTTATACATTGCTGCCACTACTACTTGATACACATGATGAACATAAAATTTGACAGAATTGCGTTTACACAGTTAACACTATTCAACTACACAGGAGCACTAAATGTGGATGAAAGATGAGTGAGTGTGTTTTGTGTGTTTTCCTTTTATAATCCCAGAGAAGTGATCCCAACCTATCTCCTAAATATTATTTTACTTGTTTGTTGTGGCTTGCACTGACACCCATAAATATTATAGGTTTACTGCTATTTGGGTATTGTAATAGTTAATATGACAACTACCTGATATCATTTGTGCGTTTATTATGATTTGTATGTTTAGTGTAAGAGCATTGATAATAATTTTGTTAATTGTGTGTGCACTCAAACTATTGTTCATGACTGAACTGTCTCATTAGTGATAGTGAATATTATGGACTGTTACCTGCACTTGTTCAACATAATGGGTGCCACTTGAAAATGTTTAATTTGTGCTAATGAACTTTGAGTAACTGACTGATTAGTGATAGGGAATATTATGGACTGTTATTTGCACTTTTTCTACATGATTGGTGCCACTAGAACATGTTTAATTTCTGCTGATGAACAGTGTGATTAGTGAAAGTGAATATTATGGACTGCGGTCAGCACCTGCTCAACATTGCTGGGTGCCACTGATGGACTGCTGCTACTGAAATGATGTCACTTGTTGCTGTCTGCACCTGCTCAACATTGCTGGGTGCCACTGATGGACTGCTTCTACTGAAAAGATGTTACTTGTGGGTGTCTGCACCTGTTCAACAATGCTGGTGCCACTAATGGAACTGCTTATACTGAAATGGTGTTACTTGTTGATGTCTGCACCTGCTCAACATTGCTGGGTGCCACTGATGGACTGCTTCTACTGAAATGATGTCACTTGTTGGTGTCTGCACCTGTTTAACATTGCTGGGTGCCACTGATGGATTGCTTCTACTGAAAAGATGTCACCTGTTGATATCTGCACCTGCTCAACATTGCTGGGTGCCACTGATGGACTGCTTCTACTGAAAAGATGTCACCTGTTGCTGTGTGCACCTGCTCAACATTGCTGGTGTCACTAATGGAACTGCTTATACTGAAATGGTGTTACTTGTTGGTGTCTGCACCTATTCAGCATTACTGGGTGCCACTGATTGACCGCTTCTACTGAAAAGATGTCACCTGTTGATGTCTGCACCTGTTCAACATTGCTGGTGCAACTAATGGAACTGCTTATACTGAAATGGTGTTACTAGTTGGTGTCTGCACCTGTTCAACATTACTGGGTGCCACTGATGGACTGTTTCTACTGAAAAGATGTTACTTGTTGGTGTCTGCACCTGTTCAACATTGCTGGGTGCCACTGATGGACTGCTTCTATTGAAATAATGTTACTTGTTGGTATTTGCACCTGTTGACCATTGCTGGGTGCTACTGCTGGAACTGTCAACTGCTTATTCTTGAGCTATGGAAAGCGTTTATGTGAATATTTGTATAAACTGATTTTTTGTGTATTACTGTTGTGAAAAGTTATGAGACTCTTACCTGCACATATTCGTCATTGCTGACGCTATTGATTGAATTGTTTAACCACATAATACTTGTGTAAACTATTATGTAAAGTCACATGTATGAAAGAATTTGTATTGCTTACTGTATTCTATATATTAGGTTATTGAAAGGTCAGTGCAAAGCCAAAATTTTATCTAGTTATATGATATTTACGCATTAATATTATCTTTTATTTTTGTCTGTATTTTTTTGACGAATTTGGTGGTATTTTCACCACCAATGCTGGCAAAAATACCATCAAATTCTAGCCCGTGGAGGAAGGGCATATGAAAGGTGGCTACACTGAGCCACAGCGCCAGAGATCGCGCTAGAGAGTATTGTTCTGCCGCCTCCACTGGCAGTGATTATTGAGATGTCGTGTGGGCAGTGCCTGTCCAGGACTCGTAGTAGTCAGTTCGTGTTCAGATGTGCTAGTAGGGAGTGCTTGCTGAGATGTGATACTGAAAAGTTCTTGTTGAGATGTGGTAATAGCGAGTCGGTGTGGAGATATATTGTAATGATTAGAGTGATTTTGGTCAATATATGAAGGTAACGAAACTTGATTTATTTTTCATTATTTCCATGTTTTAAATAATGCGTCATTACAGGTTCAGTCAACAAAGCATCTGGCTTGTGTTCTTGGATTAGAGTGTAATTCTGGTTTTCTTGAGTAATTATGGTATTTCTATTTTCTTTAATTAATTCAGTATAAATGATATTTAAAATTTCTTGTGTTGTTGAAGAAGAACCGTGCCAGATGCGTACGTTGAGTCATACTTCCACACACAGAACAGTTACACTTGTGCTTTGGTTTCGTAGGTTTTATAGTTGCTGGGGACTTAATTAATTAATTGTGTTAATGAAAATTTCCATTTCATTCTTTGTTATTGTTCTATGCAGTCAGATAGCGTAATAATACTAGTCAGGGCCAACCGTTTACGAGACTTCGTAATCGGACAAACAGCTACTAAAGCAAAAAATTAAAATTATTTGCATTTTATATTTTAATTAAGCCCCCATGCAACGTGTCCCTTCATGTAAACCGCCAATTCTGTCAAGGATACGACCTCTGCGCGGGTGCTCAACTTGTGCCACAGTGGTTCGACCCGCACAGTGTTGTGTGTTGCTTCATCCTCCATTATTTCAACCCTTACATATTTGATGACATCTCTGAAATGAATACAATGCCGAACAAAGTTGTCCGACTTTCAGAATTCTCCACAATTACCGTGAAGTCACCACGAAGTCGTCGTCCTGTTCTGTTCAGACGCGTACGGTAAGACCTTTGTACAGTAAGATAATGGATCATACGCTTCGAGGGGTATGAAGTATCTTCCTAACACTGAGAAGCAACTCATAGACGCGTAAATATAAATGTCTACCTCTGTTTGCAAACCACCTTGAGGTGCATGCCACAGGTTAGTTGCCATTGTACCCAACAGTAAGGCTTCTTCCCGCTTCATTCGTGTATTAGTGCGGGGAGAATGATTGCTTAAACGCCTCTTTCCGTGCCTTTTTTACGTTAATCATGTCTTCGCGACCACCGCGGGAACGATAATGGGTTTGTGGTGTATTCATAAATTCTGCATTTAAGGCTGGTACTTGTAGCATTAAAAGCAGGCTTTCTCGGGATGGTTTACGTCTATCTTCATGAGTCTGCCACTTCAGTTTTTTCAGCACCTCCTTGTCGCTCACCTATTGGTCAAACAAACCTGTGGCCAGTCTTTCTGCCCTTGTTTTTGTAGGTTCAATATCCTATGTTACTCCTATTTAATATGGGTCCTACAGACTTCATCAATATTCTGTCGCACGACTATTTTGCAAGCAGTCTCCCTTCGAAATGGTACACCCGCTTATTTGCAAGAACTGACTGATTGCAGTAGTGACCCATACCTATCGTTGTCATATGGTAGCATGTATTTTCGTTCGGTGAAATGCACGATTGAACATATCTAAACATTTAAAGTAAGTGCACATCTTTGAACCACTTTGACATCTTATCAAGTTACAACTGAATATTTGTGCAGCTTTCTTTTAGACGGTGTTTCATGGTAGATATTTGCGTCATCTGTAAAACGTTTGGCGTTACTATCGTTGCACTGAGGAAACTCTTCAACCAGTATCTACGAAAAGGCTGTGTGCAAGATCGCTGTTTGGAGAGATGGGAGTGGCCGTTGGTGCTGGGTCGTTATCTGAGCTCTTGAGTTGAAATATTTTTGATTTAGCCAGGACCAGCAGCCAGTCGTATAGCCATTCGAACATCTGTCTACTGTGGGAAAAGCCTTTCTTTTCAGAGATCGCATCACAACTGCTCTCTCTGGAATAAATTAGCTCTTTTTCAAGACTCACTCACCATTCACTCACAAAAATAAATATAAGATATTGACCTGGCTATTTTAGTTAAGGTCATTGTAACTGTTTTATCTGATTTGGTGCTATTTTGAAAGATCACAAAAAAAAGTTAGGGGTTTATGTTCTTCTCTAATAGTTTTGAGATTTAAATGTTCTGCATTTCATCTGGTGTAAAAATTAAAAAAACAACAACAAAATCATAAATATTTTTTATCACCTGGGAAAATTTAAAAAGTAAGAATGACTCTCGTTGTGTTTTCATATTTTACTGGAAATAAGGCGTGGCATAACAAATACAGCATAATTGTAAGTAATTTAAGTATTTAGCTCATCATTTACAATTAGTATGTATACTCAATAAGGAAAAATTAATTAGCATTATGATTTATAAATACCATTTAATCTGTTTTACTCGAAGTGAGTCAGTTTCTTTTTTCGGTTCATATTTGTTCCGCTTTTGAAAAGATACTCTCACAGCGAAATGACACAGCTGGGCTACAGAATCAATTGATAGAGCTATTTTATGTTTTCCCACCAGCTAAAGGACTCTCTGTATCTAGGAAAATATGTCTCAGATAAATATTTGCCTAGTCCCACAATCCCCCCACGTCCCATGTCATGATTTCCTTGGATCTGAATACACTTCAGGTAGCTGTTAATTCTTTTATCCACAACCGCGAAGGGATATACCAGTATGTATCTTCAAAGAAAACGGAAGTTATGCAATAAATAGTATGTCGAGTGTAGTTCTAGAAACATCTGCTAATGATGTTTTTATGAATGTTAATAAATGGTTTAAAGCCAACTCACTGACATTAAACTTCGAAAAGACGCACTATATGCAATTCAGAACCTGTAAGAGGTTTCCACCCAGCATATGCATAAAGCATGAAGAAGAGCAGATAGAAGAGATTGACAGTCTTAAATTCCTGGGATTACAACTTGATAATAAATTCAGTTGGGAGGAGCACACCACAGAACTGCAGAAATGCCTTAACAAATCTGTATTTGCAAATCGAGTGTTAGCAGGCATAGGCGACATAAAAATGAAAAAGCTTGCATACTTTGTCTACTTTCATTCCATAATATCATATGGTATAATATTTTGGGGTAACTCTTCAAGTCAAACAAAAGTTTTCAGAGTCCAAAAGCGTGCAATACGTATTATTTGTGGGGTAAATTCACGGACGTCCTGTAGAGACCTCTTCAAAGAACTGGGTATACTAACTACTGCCTCTCAGTATATTTACTCCTTAATGAAATTTGTCCTAAATAATATATCTCTTTTTTTCCAACAATCAGCTCAGTTCATACATACAATACCAGGAACAAAAATGATCTGCACAAGGACTTAAAAGCACTTACTTTAGTTCAAAAAGGGGTCCACTACTCAGGAACACTCATCTTCAATAATTTGCCAGCAAACATAAAAAATTTTGTTACAAATAAAGATCAGTTTAAAAGACGCCTGAAAGACTTACTAGTGGCAAACTCCTACTCCATTGACGAATTTTTTAATAGAATCAAATGATGTATTCTATATACTCATACCATTAGTATTGTTATTTCAGCTTGAAAAGAAAAGTGACATGGTCCACATGTACGAGGAGCTCCTCAGTACGGATCTATGGAACGAAAAACTAATCTAATCTAAAATAATCTAATCTAATCTATGGCTTTCAGTGGCCAGGAGCCAATTGTCAGCAAAATAATAATACATGAGCAGAAAATAAAAATAATAATCTCGTCCAGTTTCTTAGGAAAAACTATCTAATTCATGACAGAAATGGACATCTAAAGGGAAGTAGAAAGATTTCATTACATTAAGACAACAGTGGGTCAAAAATTCAGAACCGAAGTAAGAAAGGAAACTCTACGCAAGTTCTACAAAACAAAACGTCAGAACCAATTGTGACATTTGAAACTGAACTGTGGACTATTCAAAAAGAAATGAATAAAGAAAATAAGCAATGAACATGTGATTCCTACGAAGAGTATCTGAGTACAAACTTTTCCATAAGCTGATGAATGATGAAATCAGAGAAGAACAGGGCGTCGAAGGCTTAAATGAACAGATTAAGAGATACAGAAACAACGGAATGGACTACGAGAAGAGAATGGGGGAGCACAGAATAGCTAAATTAACGATGAATTATAACCAAGTAGGCATAAGTTCTTTAGGAAGACCGAGGAAAAGATGGAAAGGTAAGTAATTTGAACAAGGAGGTGGGGGGGGGGGGGGGGAGTCAAATGCATAATATATATAGATAAAAGAGGAAGACATATCGTATTAAAATATTACGATGTTCTAAGTAAGTGCGGTGTGGTAAAGTTTTGTAATCACATAAAAAGTCCTTCTCCAATGTAAGAGGTGTCCTGAAAGCATTAATCTAATCATGTTAGATAAATAAAAAATAAAAACAGTATATACATGCATTATCTAATATGGAAAAATAATTGTGTAAATACATCCTGTTATTATGATAAAGAGCGATATGCAGTAAAGCTGAACTCAAGTGGAGAGGCACTGAGTCAAAGAAGCGAACTGCAAGCTGAATCAGTGATTGAGCCAACTGCCCAGAAAGCAGACTGATTCCAGAGTTACATTGGAATCCACTCCATGCGACTGGATAGCGATTGGAATCGACCAGCATGCAGGATCAGCTGGTGATTGGGATTAGCCGCATGCGGTATTGGCCAGCAAGCCTTTGAGAAGAGTTGCTTTGGGATCTGCTCTGTGCACATGGTGGCCGCAGACCGCTGTTCATGTCATTCACATGATCACTAAAAACATATTCTGAGTACGATGGTATGTCAAAGGATAAGGTGTAACAAATCATTCAGTAGTACATAAATGTTTATTGGGCTTCTGAAATTTGGCATTTTCTTTTCAATCAAGAGCAGAAATACAAGGTGTATACGGTAACTGTTACTATCTAACACAATAGAGTGAAGCAGCGGTTGTCAAACTATGGCCCAAACAAAATATCTATGTGGTTCATAGCCATATTTTACATGAATGTGCATCTGACAACTGTCAGTCGAATCAAAAACCGCCAAATAACATTAACAGCTTCCTAAGAGTGTAGTTTTCATGCTTACTCATAAACAAAAATTCTTACAGAGACAGTAATATTTTAATATTGTTTAATTTTCATTCATGTTGGAGAATTCTGCCGTGATTTAAGTAAATTTGGCTGGCTACCTCAGGGGCAGAGGGGTATGTAGTGTAGCCACTGCAGTGCTAGAGGATGTGAGGGGAGGAATGTTGTACTGTTGGCCTTCGAGTATGGACAACTCACGAGCGTGCACGACTAGTGCCGACCAGCTGCTGAGGTATAAATTTTGACACAGAAATAACATGATTCGTGGATGCGGATTATACAAATGGTCATCTTCGAATGTGATACATATTTGTAGCGAGGAAAATGAAATTAAGTTTCTTTTAATACAATGCAATGAGTAGAAGTAAAATGACATTCAAAACATTTAGTGAACATATTTGATCGTGTCTCATATTTGTAATGCATTCAAATGCAAGTACAATTACATACAATTACAGTTATTAATCAGTTCTAATCATCCGCTCACAATACCAACACAACAAGATTTCGGCAGGCAATTACAGTGTCACAACTTTGGCGTCGCTGAGCGTAACAGAAATCTGAAACAGAGAAGAGTGGACATGAAGTGTACTGAATCGTGTCGACTTTTAACGAGCAACACTTTAAGGCTGGCGCCGACGCATCACGCTCTTACGTCAGTGAGTCCATTGGGAGCTCATAACATACTAACTTATGTAAGTTACCAATTTATAATTAGATCGGTACATATGTGGTTCGAGGAGCCGCCCCAAAATGTTGCTATTGGCTCTTGAACAAAATGTTTGACGACATCTCGTGTAGAGGAAGTCGAGACGAACCATTTGAGATAGGACGGCTGTGGTCTATCATGTTGGGAAACTATCTCAAATTGGCCGAAAAATTAACTAAGGCGTATGCGCGTAGCGCGGTATGTTCAGTATTCTCTCTCTTCTTCGCACAAACTATTAGTCCCGGACAAAAAAAAAAAAAAAAAAAAAAAACGGGTAAGATCCTTGTAGGAAATTTAATGTAGTTTTATTTTGAATTGGGATACATTCTCATTAAAGGCCACTTTTCTCGGGCTACTCGAGAATAACATACAGAAGTGGCCTTCAAACCCACCCCCACTCCCATCTCCAACCAGTCACGATTTCTAGTATGTTGTTCACGACACTCCCACCTACCAATGTACAAAAATGTGCGACTACGCAGATTGTTTTCCATATTCTATCCTTTTTGGTCTCATTCAAATGGGCTGTTAAGCCACTGGCGTTGTTGGCTATTTCGTTAACGTTAATTTAAACTTTCCCGTGAGAGTAATGACAGAAAAGAGCCCTTTATAAACGTTGTACAGATACTAATTGCGTTCACAGTTCAATCTAAGCACTCACAAGCACAGTAGCTTCGTAGCAACAAGGTTAGACAAACTACAAGATTTAACTGTTAATTTTATGCGTGAGGTATAATTTACACAAATGTCAATTTTCACAATTTGAAAGTGGGCGGCAGAGCAGGTGGCGTAATAGTCCAGTCAATGAAGACCAAAAAGTGTTCACTATGGGAAATAATTTGTATAGTCGCACAGTTCTGTACAATGGCAGGAGGGAGTGGCATCAACAACATACTCTGAATACCGACTGGGGAGGCATGAAGGTGCGTTTGAAGACTACTTTCGTACGCTTTTCTTGAATAACTTGAAAAAGGAGCGTCAAACGAAAACTTATCACAGTACAATATTAAATTACATTAAATTTCCAACAATAAGGTTCTTTTCATTTTTTCCTCTAGGACATACGAGGTGCGGCTAGAAAAAAACCGGACTGATGCTGGAAAAAACATTTATTTACAATTATTTACAATTTCATGTTATCTCCTTCAATGTACTCTCCTCCTCGGTCTCTACACCGCTCCATACGAATTTTTCACTGTTCATAGCAATGCTGCAGATCATTTTCGGTAAGTCCATACATTACTTCCGTCGCTTTTTCTTTTACTGCTTCAACAGTCTCAAATCTAGTTCCTTTCAAAGCTGACTTGACTTTAGGGAAAAGAAAAAAGTCACAGGGGGCCAAATCAGGTGAGTAGGGTGGATGATCTATGATGGGAATGTTGTGTTTTGCCAAAAACGTCTTCACTGACAACGCACTGTGAGCTGGGGCATTGTCTTGGTGAAGGATCCATGACTTTTTTCTCCACAACTCGTTCCGTTTTCTCCGTACTCGCTCACGTAGGGTAGCCAGGACGCTAATGTAGTAATGCTGATTCACTGTTTGTCCCTCTGGTACCCAATCAATGTGCACAATCCCTTTGATGTCAAAAAAAAAACAATCATCATTGCCTTGAATTTCGATTTTGACATTCGTGCTTTTTTTTGTCGTGGAGAACCAGGAGTTTTCCAATGCATGGATTGGCGTTTAGTTTCGGGATCGTAAGTAAACAACCACGATTCATCGCAAGTAATAACATTTTGTAAGAAGGTGGGATCACTTTCAATGTTTTCCAGGATGTCAGAACAAATCATTCTTCGGCGTTCCTTCTGTTCAGTTGTGAGACACTTTGGAACCATTTTTTGAACACACTTTGTTCATGTTGAAACTTTCATGAAGAATCTGCCTAACACTTTCCTTGTCAACTCCTGTTAACTCAGACACTGCTCTGATTGTTAAACGGCGATCTTGTCGAACAAGTTTACAGATTTTTTCAATGTTTGCATCAGTTTTTGCTGACAATGGTCTGCCAGTGCGAGTGTCATCACTGGTGTCTTCGCGGCCATCTTTAAATCGTTTAAACCACTCAAACACTTGTGTTCGCGATAAACAATCATCGCCGTACACTTGTTGTAACATTACAAACGTTTCACTTGCAGATTTTCCTAGTTTGAAACAAAATTTGATGTTAACACGCTGTTCTTTCTATACACTCAACATTTTCCGACGCACAGACAAAACGTCAACTACTTAAAACAGACGCCACGGGCAGACTGAGTGCAGGAGGCAGATGAAACTCGAGCAGTAGGCGGAGCGAGAGTCACGTGACAGGCCACGCGACTTTCAGTCTTATTGCATTCAAATGGTTCAAATGGCTCTGAGCACTATGGGACTCAATTGCGGAGGTCATTAGTCCCCTAGAACTTAGAACTAGTTAAACCTAACTAACCTAAGGACATCACAAACATCCATGCCCGAGGCAGGATTCGAACCTGCGACCGTAGCGGTCTTGAGGTTCCAGGCTGCAGCGCCTTTAACCGCACGGCCACTTCGGCCAGCTCTTATTGCATTCGTTTTATTGTTTCACCAGTACTAGTCCGGTTTTTTTTTCTAGCCACACCTCGTATAGTTTGCGAGGATATTGAAAATCCAGTGCGACAGGCATGCACTGTAGCTTAAGCAATTTTTGTAGGCCAATTTGCGGTAGTTTCCCAACTTTACAGGCCACAAATGTCCTGCATCAAATTGTTTCTTCTTGCGTATGTTGTAAACAATTATCGTTCACACCCAGTACAAGGTACGAGTACAAAGTGTTTTCTGCGTTGTTGCAGCGTTCTGAAGAAGCTATCTTTCTTCAGCTTCTACTCTTTTCATGGCTGAGAGAAGCTGTACCCAGTATTAAGATGTGCAAATCCATACATGCAAAAGGTATACAGCGCATTTATTTATTTATTGCAGCTTGCTAAACGTTTCCTTCAGCATGTGATGTGTTGCACAATTGCAGCAGCCTGCCACAGAATCTCCGTTCATTCCGTCAATGTCAACAGAGGGTCATCTCGGATCAGAGGGGCTAACGCTGGCTTTTTCCGAGTCACTGATTGCTCATACCTCAGAAGGCTCTGACTGAATCAGTTCAGGAGCGGATAGCTCATCCCTACTTACTATAACAATGTTACAGTATATTAAGACAGCTTTGAACGACGAGCCGGAGCTGGTGCCCAGCCAAGTTGTGCGAATTGATTAATTCATTTGCAAAAAATTTTGATTGGTCTGAAATTAATGCTCAGCTAATGGTACCATTTGTATGTCTGCCATTCACATTTTACGTGCAATAAACGTCACCCTCGTTCAGATATTACATGCAAAAGAGAAGTCATCCTTAAATAACTCCTGATTGGAGCAAGACTAATGGTTCAAATTTGGTCCACTGGGTAATCAGACTTTGGTCTGAGACACGTTTTAATCGTTTGAAAAAAAGAAATCTCGTTTCGTTTGGATTTTACGTGCAGAAAACACGTTTTTCTGGGAGGGCTTTGAAGCGCGCCACTTCTATACCTTAATCTTGAACGATTCGGTTCAAACTTTCCACGAATTTAGATAAAGGCAAGAAGTCAAAACGAAATTCGCTTATCCAGAATCTTTATCCATTGTTGAAATACCATGGTTTACAGTCGATCTAAATGTGGAACATAAAATTCGTTCTTACGTGAACTGGATGTGTGGAAACGGTTTAAAGTGAACCAAATAAATGAAAAATTTATTCTTACGATAAAGTTGAAAACCCGCTCCAAAAATTTATTTTCATTTGGATTTTACGTGCAATAAACACGTTTTTTGTGAATCTTTTTACGAGCACCATTTCTATGCGTGAAACTATACGAATCGGTAAAAGGTTTGTAAGAAGGTAAACGAGTACATGTAATTATGGTCGTCCAGTTGTTTTGCAAAAGCTTTATCCGTTGCCACGCTACAGCGGTCTAGATCTGCACATAGGACGCACGTAAAATCCGGTTTTACGCGAAACGTATGTGCTGAGAAACATTAAAGTGATACAGATAATAATAAAAGTATGTTCTTATGGTAATTACAAGAAACGTCTGACGGAAACCTTTCATCGACCGGGTTTTGTGTGCAAAAAATCAAGCGTTTGCACATGAAACTGTGTTTCGTATAAATGCGTTCCATTTTAAGCGATCCTTTTGGATTCAGTTAAAAAATCTGATTATTCCAGTTTATTATTGCTTTGTTGTTTTTACGTTCATGGCATTATTTACCAGAGGCTTAAACTCATAGAAAAATCTTTGAACGTGGGAAACATTTCCTGTACCAATTCAGAATAATGATCAGTTTTCTTAAAAATGACATACAATTCCATAGACAATCTAAGGCTTAATCGATGACCAAGTGCGAAATCAAACAAACCCTAAAGTTTCTATAGAAATAATTGTTAGAAGAAAGGTCACCTTACTTGCAACCAACAGAAAATGTCATACTGAGTTTTCCTCAAAGACTACTATGCTGTCTTGTAGAAAATTTATTTTCGGACAAAACAAGCATAAATTCGTCAGTTTTCGTAAAGGACTAAACAGCTGATAGCATTTTGTCATGCATATATTGTTTAGCAGTTCTTCTGCTTATGTCAGCCCGTCACACTAATACTTAATTCAGATCGGTTGTTGCATCATTTCGCGCCAAAATTATTCATACAATTTTCTTAGCAGCGGTTTATAGTTTTCAAATTTTGTTATAATTTACTTTAAATAAACAATGATAAGACTTTTAAGATAAGAGATAATGACAAGATGTTTGTTTTCAATTGTTTATCGTTTTTTGCGCGAATCTTTCAACTTGCAGTACAATACGCTTTTAAGTAAATTTGTCTTTGTAATATGGTTGTATTGTACGTTTACCTACGTAATATAAACTATTTACATGCATTGTTATCATAAATTTCACACACTATTTAATATTTCGTTTGGTATCGTATTTATGTTTGCTGTTACTTTGTGCACTGTACTAAGTATTTATTGTTATTTTTCATATGTTTATGTATTCAGTCTTAAACCTGCAGGAACAAAATGAGTGTAACTCTAAAATAAAAATGTAGAAAAAACAAGAAAAATCAAACAAAATTTAAAAAATTAAAAATCCGCAAAATAAAAAATGAAACAAAAAACATACCGATGGCATGTGACCTTCACGTGGTAGTGAGGCTTGTGTGTTCCAGGACACAGGAGGCTGTAGAGGACAGGTTCAGCCTTATCATGCAGGTAACCGTAGAGAAGCCAGACTACAGTCGTTCAACTCAAGCAACATGGTTCGAGAGACAGTAAAAAAAACCTGTACCAGATCACTTGTCGTCCGAGTCAACAAAAATCTATAACGGTTGCTAAGTTATGGTGGACTACTATCAAAATTATGACAGAGTATAATTTGGGAACCAAAATGAGAAAATCTCCTAACAAAGCACAAAAAAGGCCAATATGTTCTGGGCAGAGGTAGAAATGTAAAAGAAGGGAAGTAGCTTTTCGACCTATCTGGCAGCTTCAAAGACATTTGAAACAAAATATCTTGATATGTCCGAACTTCTTTACGAGTTAAACCTACTTCAGCAGCGCAGTCAGCTCTCTTAGCTGAAAAGTGTTGGCGCACGTGCGTTTAAGTCCCTAATCCTGTGTCCCAAATACAGAAGATTCGCCAGCTGTAGTAAACAACATATAATATACCGCCGAAGAGCATACCATAATAACTAAAATTGTTTTTCTGTGGTCATAAAATTTCTGAGGGTGAATTTGCTCCTGAAGGAACGCTAAATCATTTTTTTTAAATTTCTGACTGGTGGGGTTGATTTATTCCCCGAGGGGGCCAATTCTCTCCCAAACCCACCTCCTGGTACATAGATGGTGTGGGGTGTAAGAACAAATAGGGACAAATTTGTGTGCTTCTAGAGAGAAGGATGCATCTACAAGAGGAAATATTGGAAAGTGGGGCAGCATCTACTATCGGAAGTATCACAAAGTGGGGATGGTTGCATTCTAATCTTTAATGACACTTGTGGTCATAGTGCGTGGTGTGGCAAATGTCATGCCGGAGAACGTGATGGCGAGTGTCATGTTATACAATATGGCCTCATGCATTAAGTTACATTACTTGACACGACGTACTATATGACGTGATATGAATACTAATACTATCAAGTAAAAAAGTACCAACATGTCAAGATGTTTCATATATATGTGGTATCTGTTCTTTCGGACATGTCTGAAATCATTACGAATCAAGATACAAAGTAATTAATGATACTAGTTGCTAGTTGGCGATGATTTAAATCAATAGGGATAGTTGAAAATTTGTGCCACATCAGGATTCGAACGCAGGTGTCTTGCTTACTAAGCAGTTGCGCCCACCACTGCTCCAAACAGACACAGCAGTCAGTACAACTGCACAGACTACTCTACTACACTCTCTATCAGAGCCAAATTCTCAACTTAGCCACACACTATTCAGTTGCCGGCCGGTGTGGCCGTGCGGTTAAAGGCGCTTCAGTCTGGAACCGCGTGACCGCTACGGTGCAGGTTCAAATCCTGCCTCGGGCATGGATGTGTGTGATGTCCTTAGGTTAGTAAGGTTTCAGTAGTTCTAAGTTCTAGGGGACTGATGACCACAGATGTTAAGTCCCATAGTGCTCAGAGCCATTTTTTGAACCACTATTCAGTTAGTGCTCCATGCCCGGTATCCTCATTGCTTGCGGGATTTCGCTAATTCCAGTAAGAGTTCGAGCGTATTGGGCATCAGCGCGCAAGTGAACAATTGCTTCCCTCGTCCTTACGTTAACTACACTCCTGGAAATTGAAATAAGAACACCGCGAATTCATTGTCCCAGGAAGGGGAAACTTTATTGACACATTCCTGGGGTCAGATACATCACATGATCACACTGACAGAACCACAGGCACATAGACACAGGCAACAGAGCATGCACAATGTCGGCACTAGTACAGTGTATATCCACATTTCGCAGCAATGCAGGCTGCTATTCTCCCATAGAGACGATCGTAGAGATGCTGGATGTAGTCCTGTGGAACGGCTTGCCATGCCATTTCCACCTGGCGCCTCAGTTGGACCAGCGTTCGTGCTGGACGTGCAGACCGCGTGAGACAACGCTTCATCCAGTCCCAAACATGCTCAATGGGGGACAGATCCGGAGATCTTGCTGGCCAGGGTAGTTGACTTACACCTTCTAGAGCACGTTGGGTGGCACGGGATACATGCGGACGTGCATTGTCCTGTTGGAACAGCAAGTTCCCTTGCCGGTCTAGGAATGGTAGAACGATGGGTTCGATGACGGTTTGGATGTACCGTGCACTATTCAGTGTCCCCTCGACGATCACCAGTGGTGTACGGCCAGTGTAGGAGATCGCTCCCCACACCATGATGCCGGGTGTTGGCCCTGTGTGCCTCGGTCGTATGCAGTCCTGATTGTGGCGCTCACCTGCACGGCGCCAAACACGCGTACGACCATCATTGGCACCAAGGCAGAAGCGACTCTCATCGCTGAAGACGACACGTCTCCATTCGTCCCTCCATTCACGCCTGTCGCGACACCACTGGAGGCGGGCTGCACGATGTTGGGGCGTGAGCGGAAGACGGCCTAACGGTGTGCGGGACCGTAGCCCAGCTTCATGGAGACGGTTGCGAATGGTCCTCGCCGATACCCCAGGAGCAACAGTGTCCCTAATTTGCTGGGAAGTGGCGGTGCGGTCCCCTACGGCACTGCGTAGGATCGTACGGTCTTGGCGTGCATCCGTGCGTCGCTGCGGTCCGGTCCCAGGTCGACGGGCACGTGCACCTTCCGCCGACCACTGGCGACAACATCGATGTACTGTGGAGACCTCACGCCCCACGTGTTGAGCAATTCGGCGGTACGTCCACCCGGCCTCCCGCATGCCCACTATACGCCCTCGCTCAAAGTCCGTCAACTGCACATACGGTTCACGTCCACGCTGTCGCGGCATGCTACCAGTGTTAAAGACTGCGATGGAGCTCCGTATGCCACGGCAAACTGGCTGACACTGACGGCGGCGGTGCACAAATGCTGCGCAGCTAGCGCCATTCGACGGCCAACACCGCGGTTCCTGGTGTGTCCGCTGTGCCGTGCGTGTGATCATTGCTTGTACAGCCCTCTCGCAGTGTCCGGAGCAAGTATGGTGGGTCTGACACACCGGTGTCAATGTGTTCTTTTTTCCATTTCCAGGAGTGTATATACTCGTGGTCTAGGGGGTACACGCTTCGGCGGTACATATACTAAAATTGGAACGATACAGAGAAGATTAGCATGGCCCCTGAGCAAGGATGACACGCAAAATCGTGAAGCGTTCCACATTTGTGCCGGCACTGTAGCTCAGCGTATTCGGTCAGAGGGATAGCTGCCCTCTGCAATAAAAAAACTGAGTTAATAGATCAACAACGAGCTTAAAAGGGTGTCTTGCGACGTCCGCCCAGATCAGATGCAACGAACAAAATGAAATAAAAAAAAGGGGGTAGCATCTTCGATTCATAATCAAAACGTCTTCGGTGCCGGGTTCGATCCCCGCCACTGCCTAAATTTTGATAAATAATCAGCATTGGCGGCCGAATACTTCCGGCATAAGAAGTCAGCCTCATTCTGCCAACGGCCTTGTCAAAGAGGGCGGAGGAGCGGATAGAAGTTCAGGGCACTCTCTTGTCCTAGGGGTGGGAAATTGCCCCTAAAGGCGGAAGAAACAGCAATGATCAACGACATGAGGATGCAGAAGGCAATGGAAACCGCTACATTAAAGACACGTAACGTGTATCCACAGGACATGTGGCCTGTAATTGAAGAAGTGTCATGATGATCTCTCCATTGGCAAAAGATTCCGGAATAGTCCCCCATTCGGATCTCCGGGAGGGGACTGCCAAGGGGGAGGTTACCATGAGAAAAAGATTGAATAATCAGCGAAAGGATAACGTTCTACAAGTCGGGGCGTGGAATGTCAGAAGCTTGAACGTCGTAGGGAACCTAGAAAATCTGAAAAGGGAAATTCAAAGGCTCAATCTAGATATAGTAGGGGTGAGTGAAGTGAATTGGAAGGAAGACAAGGATTTCTGGTCAGATGAGTATCGGGTAATATCAACAGCAGCAGAAAATGGTATAACAGGTGTAGGATTCGTTATGAATAGGAAGGTAGGGCAGACAGTGTGTTACTGTGAAGAGTTCAGTGACCGGGTTGTTCTAATCAGAATCGACAGCAGACCAACACCGACAACGATAGTTCAGGTATACATGCCGACGCCGCAAGCTGAAGATGAACAGATAGAGAAAGTGTATGAGGATATTGAAAGGGTAATGCAGTATGTAAAGGGGGTCGAAAATCTAATAGTCATGGGCGACTGGAATGCAGTTGTAGGGGAAGGAGTAGAAGAAAAGGTTACAGGAGAATATGGGCTTGGGACGAGGAATGAAAGAGGAGAAAGACTAATTGAGTTCTGTAACAAGTTTCAGCTAGTAATAGCGAATACCCTGTTCAAGAATCGCAAGAGGAAGAGGTATACTTGGAAAAGGCTGGTATATACGGGAAGATTTCAATTAGATTACATCATGGTCAGACAGAGATTCCGAAATCAGATACTGGATTGTAAGGCGTACACAGGAGCAGATATAGACTCAGATCACAATATAGTAGTGATGAAGAGTAGGCTGAAGTTCAAGACATTAGTCAGGAAGAATCAATACGCAAAGAAGTGGGATACGGAAGTACTAAGGAATGACGAGATACGTTTGAGTTCCCTTACGCTATAGATACAGCAATAAGGAATAGGTCAGTAGGCAGTACAGTTGAAGAGGAATGGACATCTCTAAAAAGGGTCATCACAGAAGTTGGGAAGGAAAACATATGTACAAAGACGGTAGCTGCGAAGAAACCATGGGTAACAGAAGAAATACTTCAGTTGATTGATGAAAGGAGGAAGTACAAACATGTTCCGGGAAAATCAGGAATATAGAAATACAAGTCGCTGAGGAATGAAATAAATAGGAAGTGCAGGGAAGCTAAGACGAAATGGCTGCAGGAAAAATGTGAAGACATCGAAAAAGATATGATTGTCGGAAGGACAGACTCAGCATACAGGAAATTCAAAACAACCTTTGGTGACATTAAAAGCAACGGTGGTAACATTAAGAGTGCAACGGGAATTCCACTGTTCAACAACAGGTAAGAGCAGATGGGTGGAAAGAATACATTGAAAGCCTCTATGAGGGTGAAGATTTGTCTGATGTGATAGAAGAAGAAACAGGAGTCGATTTAGAAGAGATAGGGGACCCAGTATTAGAATCGGAATTTAAAAGAGCTTTGGAGGACTTACGGTCAAATAAGGCACAAGGGATAGATAACATTCCATCAGAATTTCTAAAATCATTGGGGGAAGTGGCAACAAAACGACTATGCACGTTGGTGTGTAGAATATATGACATACCATCTGACTTTCGGAAAAGCATCAACCACACAATTCCGAAGACGGCAACAGCTGACAAGTGTGAGAATTATCGCACAATCAGCTTAACAGCTCATGCATCGAAACTGCTTACAAGAATAATATACGGCAGAATGGAAAAGAAAATTGAGAATGCGCTAGGTGACGATCAGTTTGGCTTTAGGAAAAGTAAATGGACGAGAGAGGCAATTCTGACGTTACGGCTAATAATGGAAGCAAGGCTAAAGAAAAATCAAGACACTTTCATAGGATTTGTCGACCTGGAAAAAGCGTTCGACATTATAAAATGGTGCAAGCTGTTCGAGATTCCGAAAAAAGTAGGGGTAAGCTATAGGGAGAGACGGGTCATATACAATATGTACAACAACCAAGAGGGAATAATAAGAGTGGACGATCAAGAACGAAGTGCTCGTATTAAGAAGGGTGTAAGACAAGGCTGTAGCCTTTCGCCCCTACTCTTCAATCTGTACATCGAGGAAGCAATGATGGAAATAAAAGAAAGGTTCAGGAGTGGAATTAAAATACAAGGTGAAAGGATATCAATGATACGATTCGATGATGACTTGCTATCCTGAGTGAAAGTGAAGAAGAATTAAATGATCTGCTGAACGGAATGAACAGTCTAATGAGTACACAGTATGGTTTGAGAGTAAATCGGAGAAAGACGAAGGTAATGAGAAGTAGTAGAAATGAGAACAGCGAGAAACTTAACATCAGGACTGATGGTCACGAAGTCAATGAAGTTAAGGAATTCTGCTACCTAGGCAGTAAAATAACCAATGACGGACGGAGCAAGGAGGACATCAAAAGCAGACTCGCTATGGCAAAAAAGGCATTTCTGGCCAAGAGAAGTCTACTAATATCAAATACCGGCCTTAATTTGAGGAAGAAATTTCTGAGGATGTACGTCTGGAGTACAGCATTGTATGGTAGTGAAACATGGACTGTGGGAAAACCGGAACAGAAGAGAATCGAAGCATTTGAGATGTGGTGCTATAGACGAATGTTGAAAATTAGGTGGACTGATAAGGTAAGGAATGAGGAGGTTCTACGCAGAATCGGAGAGGAAAGGAATATGTGGAAAACACTGATAAGGAGAAGGGACAGGATGATAGGACATCTGCTAAGACATGAGGGAATGACTTCCATGGTACTAGAGGGAGCTGTAGAGGGCAAAAACTGTAGAGGAAGACAGAGATTGGAATACGTCAAGCAAATAATAGAGGACGTAGGTTGCAAGTGCTACTCTGAGATGAAGAGGTTAGCACAGGAAAGGAATTCGTGGCGGGCCGTATCAAACCAGTCAGTAGACTGATGACCCAAAAAAAAAAGTGGTCTGCGTTCTTTTGAAGATGCCCGGAAAAACAGACACCAGATACATATATTGAAGCGCCAAAGAAACTGGCACAGGCATCCGTATTCAAATACAGAGATATGTAAACAGGCAGAATACGGCGCTGCCGTTGGCGACGCCTATATAAGACAACATGTGTCTGACGCAGTTGTTAGATCGGGATCTGCTACTACAATGGCAGATTATCTAGATTTAACTGAGTTTGAAGGTGGTGCTACCGTCGGCGCACGAGCGACGCGACACAGCATCTCCGAGGTAGCGATGACGTGGGTATTTTCCCGTACGACCATTTCACGAGTGTACCGCGAATACCTGGAATCCGGTAAAACATGAAATCTGCGATATCGCTGCGGCCGGAAAAAGATCCTACAAGAATGGGACGAACGACGACTGAAGAGGATCGGTCAATGTGACGTAACTGCAACTCCTCCGCATATTGCTGCAGAGTTCAGTGCTGGGCCATAAACAAGTGTCAGCGTGCGAACCATTAATCGAATCATCATCGATATATATCCTTGATGACTGCACGACACAAAACTTTACGCGTCACCGGGATCCACCAACAGCGACATTGGACTGGTGATGACTAAAAACATGTTGCCTGGTCCGACGAGACTCGTTTCAAATTGTATCGAGCAAATGGAGTGTACGGGTATGGAAACAACTTCATGAATCCATGGACCTTGCATGACAGCAGGGGTTGTTCAAGCTAGTGGGGGCTCTGTAATGGCGTGGGGAGTGTGTAGTTGGAGTAATATGCGATACCTGATACGTCTAGGTACGACTCGGACAGGTGACAGGTACGTAAGCATCCTGTCTGATCACCTGCATCCTTTCATGTCCATTGTGCATTCTGACGGGCAATTTCAGCAGAACTGTGCCACACCCAACACCTCCAGAATTGGTACAGAGTCATTCTAGGGAAACTCTTCTGAGTTTAAACACTTCCGCTGGCCACCAAACTCCCCAGACATGAACATTATTGAGCATATCTGGGATGCCTTGCTACGTGCTGTTCAGAAGATATCTGCATTCCCTCGTACTTTTACCGATTTGTGGACAGCCCTACAGGGTTCATGGTGTCAGTTCCCTCCAGCACTAACTCAGACATTAGTCGAGTCTATGCTAGGTCACATGTTGGTACTTCTGCGTGCTCGCTGGCGCCCTACACGATATTAGCCATGTGTACCAGTTTCTTTGGCTCTTCAGTGTATTAGTAGGGTGAGGACGACCAACTGATCACTTTGGTGCATATGCAAACCACACTCTAACCGTTTCTGGAATCAGCGAAATGCTACGTGTAATGAAGATAATGGGCAAAGGGCACTACATCTGTAGTGTGTGAATAAGTTGAGAATTCAAGTGTGACGGGAGGTTCGCTGGGGTATTCCTTGCTGCTGTGGTGACCACTGTGTCTGGGTGGCGAAGTGGTCAGTGCATGTGCCTTGTAAGCAGGAGAGCCAGGTTCAAATCCCACTCTGGCAATGCCCACTAGCAGCTTTGCGTCAAGATGTTTTAATTTAAATGTCTTTGTAGCTGATAGATAAGTCGATACATCCCTAACTCTGCCCAGGACTAATTCGCGTTTTCTGGTTCTGTGATGGAAGCATTTTTCATTCTGGTTAATATTATCCGAAAAGTCAGAACTATACAACATGAACAGTAAGCTTCGCTGGGGTTCGTCTTAAGTTGCTTCTACATGTGCCGATAGCTCTTCAGTCAACCATCACACAAATATTTCTTGCCCTGTTATTATTCTACATTTCTCTGAGGCTCCTGCTGAAGTTCTCTAAAAGAATTTCGAGAAAATGTTGACTCGAAGCATGCTTTGACGCATCCGTCGACCAGGAAATATTTATGGACTACCGATAAGGACTAGGCAGGCGAAACCGGTGTGAACATCAAATAAATCCAGTGAAAATTGACTAAAATAAACTTTCTATTTACAACAAATGTAATCATTTGTGCTCTCTGCTAATAACATGGCAAATATGAAGAATTCATAGAAGCGTCACCTTGTTCGACATTTATATCTGTAACTTCATCCATGCACACAGCAAGCAACCTTATAGTGTTTGGTGGAGGGGGAATTTGTGTACCACCGTCGCTTCCCATCTTGCCTATTCCAGTCGTGTTGACGGACCGTAAGAGGTTGTTGGTAAGCCTTTGTGTGAGGCCGAATCTAATTGTTTTCGCGAAATGTAGGAGGAAGCAAATGTTGATTGACTCTTCCGGTAAGAGATGGTTGCGGGACTCGGCTGTTCGGTACAGGATGTCAATTGAAACACTTTTCAGCCGTCTAGTTTCCAAACGTATTTTATTTGCCGACCTGCAGATGATAGGTAAAGCGATCGCTATAGCAAGCAGAAATCTACTAATACCATTATTGTTGGCCCTTGTTTTGACCAGAGGCAAGGTGCAATTTTCCTAGACGTCGGTCATGAGCCTGAAGATAGCGTCGTAAATCGCCGAAACTAGTAGCGAAATAAAACAAATTTGGAAAGTAGACGGCTGAAAGGTATTTCAATTGACATCCTATACCGAAAGAGTTCTTTTGTGGTGGCTCTAACTGGAGTTGACTATCTCTTTGACGCTTTCACGCTTACTAAACGAACCAGTAACTAAACGTGCTGCGCTTCTTTGCTACTTCTCCATTTCCTATGTCAACAGTTCTTGTGAAAAGTCGCAAACTAACGAGTATTATTAGAGTACAGATAGAACAAAGGTTTTGTAAGCTACCACCATCATGGGTAGATTTCACTTTCTGAGGATTCTTCCAGTGAGTCTCAACCTGATATCTGCCTATTATACAGGGTGGTCCATTGATCGTGACCGGGCCAAATACCTCACGATATAAGTGTCAAACGAAAAAACTACAGAGAACGAAACTTGTCTAGCTTGAAGGGGGACACCAGATGGCGCTATGGTTGGCCCGCTAGATGGCGCTGCCATAGGTCAAACGGAAATCAACTGCGTTTTTTTTTTTTAAATAGGAACCCCCATTTTTAATACATATTCGTGTAGTGCGTAAATAAATATAAATGTTTTAGTTGGATCACTTTTTTCGCTTTGTGATAGACGGCACTATGATAGTCACAAACATATGGCTCACAATTTTAGACGAACAGTTGGTAACAATAGATTTATAAATCAAAATACAGAACGTAGGTTGTTGTTGTGGTCTTCAGTCCTGAGACTGGTTTGATGCAGCTCTCCATGCTACTCTATCCTGTGCAAGCTTCTTCATCTCCCAGTACCTACTGCAACCTACATCCTTCTGAATCTGCTTAGTGTATTCATCTCTTGATCTCCCTCTACGATTTTTACCCTCCACGCTGCCCTCCAATGCTAAATTTGTTATCCCTTGATGCCTCAAAACATGTCCTACCAACCGATCCCTTCTTCTAGTCAAGTTGTGCCACAAACTTCTCTTCTCCCCAATCCTATTCAATACGTGATCTACCCACCTTATCTTCAGCATTCTTCTGTAGCACCACATTTCGAAAGCTTCTATTCTCTTCCTGTCCAAACTAGTTATCGTCCATGTTTCACTTCCATACATGGCTACACTCCATACAAATATCTCCAGAAACGACTTCCTGACACTTAAATCTATACTCGATGTTAACAAATTTCTCTTCTTCAGAAACGATTTCCTTGCCATTGCCAGTCTACATTTTATATCCTCTCTACTTCGACCATCATCAGTTATTTTACTCCCTAAATAGCAAAACTCCTTTACTACTTTAAGTGTCTCATTTCCTAATCTAATCCCCTCAGCATCACCCGATTTAATTTGACTACATTCCATTATCCTCGTTTTGCTTTTGTTGATGTTCATCTTATATCCTCCTTTCAAGACACTGTCCATTCCGTTCAACTGCTCTTCCAAGTCCTTTGCTGTCTCTGACAGAATTACAATGTCATCGGCGAAACTCAAAGTTTTCATTTCTTCTTCATGGATTTTAATACCTACTCCGAATTTTTCTTTTGTTTCCTTTACTGCTTGTTCAATATACAGATTGAATAACATCGGGGAGAGGCTACAACCCTGTCTCACTCCCTTCCCAACCACTGCTTCCCTTTCATGCCCCTCGACTCTTATAACTGCCATCTGGTTTCTGTACAAATTGTAAATAGCCTTTCGCTCCTTGTATTATACCCCTGCCACCTTCAGAATTTGAAAGAGAGTATTCCAGTTAACGTTGTCAAAAGCTTTCTCTAAGTCTACAAATGCTAGAAACGTAGGTTTGCCTTTTCTTAATCTTTCTTCTAAGATAAGTCGTAAGGTTAGTATTGCCTCACGTGTTCCAACATTTCTACGGAATCCAACCTTATCTTCCCGAGGTCCGCTTCTACCAGTTTTTCCATTCGTCTGTAAAGAATTCGCGTTAGTATTTTGCAGCTGTGACTTATTAAACTGATAGTTCGGTAATTTTCACATCTGTCAATACCTGCTTTCTTTGGGATTGGAATTATTATATTCTTCTTGAAGTCTGTGGGTATTTCGCCTGTCTCATACATCTTGCTCACCAGATGGTAGAGTTTTGTTATGACTGGCTCTCCCAAGGCCATCAGTAGTTCTAATGGAATGTTGTCTAGTTCTGGGGCCTTGTTTCGACTCAGGTCTTTCAGTGCTCTGTCAAACTCTTCACGCAGTATCTTATCTCCCATTTCATCTTCATACACATCCTCTTCCATTTACATAATATTGTCCTCAAGTACATCGCCCTTGTATAAACCCTCTATATACTCCTTCCACCTTTCTGCCTTCCCTTCTTTGCTTAGAACTGGGTTGCCATCTGAGCTCTTGATATTCATACAAGTGGTTCTCTTCTCTCCAAAGGTCTCTTTAATTTTCCTGTAGGCAGTATCTATCTTACCCCTAGTGAGACAAGCCTCTACATCCTTACATTTGTCCTCTAGCCATCCCTGCTTAGCCATTTTGCACTTCCTGTCAATCTCATTTTTGAGACGTTTGTATTCCTTTTTGCCTGCTTCATTTACTGCATTTTTATATTTTCTCCTTTCATCAATTAAATACAATATTTCTTCTGTTACCCAAGGATTTCTATTAGCCCTCGTCTTTTTACCTACTTGATCCTCTGCTGCCTTCACTACTTCATCCCTCAGAGCTACCCATTCTTCTTCTACTGTATTTCTTTCCCCCATTCCTGTCAATTGTTCCCTTATGCTCTCCCTGAAACTCTCCACAACCTCTGGTTCTTTCAGTTTATCCATGTCCCATCTCCTTAAATTCCCACCTTTTTGCAGTTTCTTCAGTTTCAATCTGCAGTTCATAACCAATAGATTGTGGTCAGAATCCACATCTGCCCCTGGAAATGTCTTACAATTTAAAACCTGGTTCCTAAATCTCTGTCTTACCATTATATAATCTATCAGATACCTTTTAGTATCTCCAGGATTCTTCCAGGTATACAACCTTCTTTTATGATTCTTGAACCAAGTGTTAGCTATGATTAAGTAGTGCTCTGTGCAAAATTCTACAAGGCGGCTTCCTCTTTCATTTCTTCCCCCCAATCCATATTCACCTACTATGTTTCCTTCTCTCCCTTTTCCTACTGACGAATTCCAGTCACCCATGACTATTAAATTTTCGTCGCCCTTCACTACCTGAATAATTTCTTTTATCTCGTCATACATTTCATCAATTTCTTCATCATCTGCAGAGCTAGTTGGCATATAAACTTGCACTACTGTAGTAGGCATGGGCTTAATGTCTATCTTGGCCACAATAATGCATTCACTATGCTGTTTGTAGTAGCTAACCCGCACTCCTATTTTTTTATTCATCATTAAACCTACTCCTGCATTACCCCTATTTGATTTTGTATTTATAACCCTGTAATCACCTGACCAAAAGTCTTGTTCCTCCTGCCACCGAACTTCACTAATTCCCACTATATCTATCTTTAACCTATCCATTTCCCTTTTTAAATTTTCTAACCTGCCTGCCCGATTAAGGGATCTGACATTCCACGCTCCGATCCGTAGAATGCCAGTTTTCTTTCTCCTGATAACGACGTCCTCTTGAGTAGTCCCCGCCCGGAGATCCGAATGGGGGACTATTTTACCTCCGGAATATTTTACCCAAGAGGACGCCAGTATTGGGACAAGGTCGGTACCATTCCAAAATACCGTCACCAACCCCCGCCCGCCCCCGCCCGCCCACCCCCACCCCGCCCCCGCCCGCCCCCGCCCCACCCCCTCCCTCCCGCCTACGTATACGCGCTAGACGTGAAATGTTTTCATAACACCGTCACCTTTCCAAAGCATCGTTAGTCGACAAGGTCGCTCTCTCTCTATGTCGCAACCCTGCGCATACATACACGCGCTAGGCAGGACCTATATAAATCAATGCCCGACCTACCTCACTCTCACACTGCTCGTATACTTCATTCATCCAATACTTGTCACGTCTTCGTAATTAAACGTGTAACAATAGGATTCAACTATCCTATGACCTCATTGTAGGACATATATAGGTTAAGTTCCGGGACCTCAGTCTTGGTCACTCAGTCAGCGGGAGACTAAGAAGAACAATCATGAAGCACCAGTCAACCTCCAGTGCAGTCACTCAGAACAGGATCAAACGGAAAAGTAAGTATCATATTTCACATTATTCTATCTCGTTCATTATCCTTATTATTCAATGTTTTCACTTATTCGCTAATATCTACTCATTCATCTTCTTTTTTCAACAGAGTCAAACGCAACCATGCTTAGCTCCGCAGACGCGTCCGAACCTGCATCATCATTAGCTTCGTTAACCATCTCATCCGGACCTACACCAGCGACAGCTGACTCATTTGTTCCAGTAGCGACCACGTGGGATCCTGTAGCTCACATGTTGGAGCAGGACAAGGAGTTGCTGCTCTCCGTCCCACTCAGCAACTTGTGTGATGAAGACGCTCGATCTGCTCACCACACAATGAATTCAACCACTGGTGGTGTTAAAGATCAACTAAATGGTGGTCAGTACTGGATGCCTACATATAACTCATCACAATCGAACACTCCCGTGATAGTGCAACCACCGAGTTTAGATACTGTAAATAAAAAGAATACGTCTAGTGCGGCTACGCTATTCACCACGACATATAATTTAACCTCCAGTGGTTCCAAACGTGTGAACATTGCTATAGACGTCCATCACGTCTGGAGGATCCAAGCTATAACGGAGATTGAAAATATTTCCAAAAGTGTTAAAGTCCCGATTTCCGAGTTCGACTGGGCCGGGATCTGTCATGCAGAGCGCTACATCAATCAACAAATGACCACCGAATATGATCCAACTCATCCCCCACCAGAAATTCGTCTTGCCGATGTCACACTTTCCATTACTACCGTATATGATGACTGCGCCTTATGCATTAAATCAGGTGCCGACAGCGTCTATCTAAGGCATCCATCAGTTATCAAATTATTCAACCTAGACTCCTCTATACGGTTTGCTCTCGAGAGACTGAATCGTTGGGTTCCTAGCATATAGGCAGCATATAGTGACGTTAAAAACTCTCTACGTGTTAATAATATACATATTGACGATTTTGAGCAGCATCTTCGTTCGCATATGGCCATTAAAACTACAGACATCCAATTGAAATGCGTGTGTCAAAACCCTGAGTACTCAGAGTCACCTATCGGATTGCGTGAGATACGTGCAGAATTTATTGCCAACCAAAGAGAATTATTTCGTATATATTGTACAGGTTCTAAGAAGAAACGTGCAGATTATGATAACACCTCAGAAATAGTACATCCAATGTATGATTTTTAAATAAATAATTTATATTTAATCTTACCTCCTGTTTCTCTTTTATTTCAGACCACCACTCCTATTATAATCAAATTGATCCAATAATTTTTTAATTCTACTCAAATTATGACCATCTTACTCTTCATACATGTGTTCCTCGTGTAGGCAGTATAGCTCAATCGGTTAATTGATCGAACTATACCGGCTACACGAGGAACACATGTATGAAGAGTAAGATGGTCATAATTTGAGTAGAATTAAAAAATTATTGGATCAATTTGATTATAATAGGAGTGGTGGTCTGAAATAAAAGAGAAACAGGAGGTAAGATTAAATATAAATTATTTATTTAAAAATCATACATTGGATGTACTATTTCTGAGGTGTTATCATAATCTGCACGTTTCTTCTTAGAACCTGTACAATATATACGAAATAATTCTCTTTGGTTGGCAATAAATTCTGCACGTATCTCACGCAATCCGATAGGTGACTCTGAGTACTCAGGGTTTTGACACACGCATTTCAATTGGATGTCTGTAGTTTTAATGGCCATATGCGAACGAAGATGCTGCTCAAAATCGTCAATATGTATATTATTAACACGTAGAGAGTTTTTAACGTCACTATATGCTGCCTCTATGCTAGGAACCCAACGATTCAGTCTCTCGAGAGCAAACCGTATAGAGGAGTCTAGGTTGAATAATTTGATAACTGTTGGATGCCTTAGATAGACGCTGTCGACACCTGATTTAATGCATAAGGCGCAGTCATCATATACAGTAGTAATGGAAAGTGTGACATCGGCAAGACGAATTTCTGGTGGGGGATGAGTTGGATCATATTCGGTGGTCATTTGTTGATTGATGTAGCGTTCTGCATGACAGATCCCGGCCCAGTCGAACTCGGAAATCGGGACTTTAACACTTTTGGAAATATTTTCAATCTCCATTATAGCTTGGATCCCCCAGACATGATGGACGTCTATAGCAATGTTCACACGTTTGGAACCACTGGAGGTTAAATTATATGTCGTGGTGAATAGCGTAGCCGCACTAGACGTATTCTTTTTATTTACAGTATCTAAACTCGGTGGTTGCACTATCACGGGAGTGTTCGATTGTGATGAGTTATATGTAGGCATCCAGTACTGACCACCATTTAGTTGATCTTTAACACCACCAGTGGTTGAATTCATTGTGTGGTGAGCAGATCGAGCGTCTTCATCACACAAGTTGCTGAGTGGGACGGAGAGCAGCAACTCCTTGTCCTGCTCCAACATGTGAGCTACAGGATCCCACGTGGTCGCTACTGGAACAAATGAGTCAGCTGTCGCTGGTGTAGGTCCGGATGAGATGGTTAACGAAGCTAATGATGATGCAGGTTCGGACGCGTCTGCGGAGCTAAGCATGGTTGCGTTTGACTCTGTTGAAAAAAGAAGATGAATGAGTAGATATTAGCGAATAAGTGAAAACATTGAATAATAAGGATAATGAACGAGATAGAATAATGTGAAATATGATACTTACTTTTCCGTTTGATCCTGTTCTGAGTGACTGCACTGGAGGTTGACTGGTGCTTCATGATTGTTCTTCTTAGTCTCCCGCTGACTGAGTGACCAAGACTGAGGTCCCGGAACTTAACCTATATATGTCCTACAATGAGGTCATAGGATAGTTGAATCCTATTGTTACACGTTTAATTACGAAGACGTGACAAGTATTGGATGAATGAAGTATACGAGCAGTGTGAGAGTGAGGTAGGTCGGGCATTGATTTATATAGGTCCTGCCTAGCGCGTGTATGTATGCGCAGGGTTGCGACATAGAGAGAGAGCGACCTTGTCGACTAACGATGCTTTGGAAAGGTGACGGTGTTATGAAAACATTTCATGTCTAGCGCGTATACGTAGGCGGGAGGGAGGGGGTGGGGCGGGGGCGGGCGGGGGCGGGGTGGGGGTGGGCGGGCGGGGGCGGGCGGGGGTTGGTGACGGTATTTTGGAATGGTACCGACCTTGTCCCAATAATGACGCCATCATCATTTAATCATACAGTAAAGCTGCATGTCCTCGGGAAAAATTACGGCTGTAGTTTCCCCTTGCTTTCAGCCGTTCGCAGTACCAGCACAGCAAGGCCGTTTTGGTTAATGTTACAAGGCCAGATCAGTCAATCATCCAGACTGTTGCCCCTGCAACTACTGAAAAGGCTGCTGCCCCTCTTCAGGAACCACGTGTTTGTCTGGCCTCTCAACAGATACCCCTCCGTTGTGGTTGCACCTACGGTACGGCCATCTGTATCGCTGAGGCACGCAAGCCTCCCCACCAACGGCAAGGTCCATGGTTCATGGGGGAAGAGAACGTAGGTACGTTTGAATATTTTATTTCGGTTATTTCAATGTGATACATGTACCATTGTGAACTTATCATTTCTGAGAACGCATGCTGTTACATCGTGATTGCCTGTAAATACCACATTAATGCAATAAATGCTCAAAATGATGTCCGTCAACCTCAGTGCAGTAGGCGATACGTGTAACGACATTCCTCTCAACAGCGAGTAGTTCGCCTTCCGTAATGTTCGCACATGCATTGAAAATGCACTGACGCATGTTGTCAGGCGTTGTCGGTGAATCACGGTAGCAAATATCTTTCAACTTTCCCCACAGAAATAAATCCGGGGACGTCAGATCCGGTGAACGTGCGGGCCATGGTATGGTGCTTCGATGACCAATCCACCTGTCATGAAATATGCTATTTAATACCGCTTCAACCGCACGCGAGCTATGTGCCGGACACGCATCATGTTGGAAGTACATCGCCATTCTGTCAGGCAGTGAAACATCTTGTAGTAACATCGGTAAAACATTACGTAGGAAATCAGCATACAACGCACCATTTAAATTGCCATGGGTAAAATGGGGGCCAATTATCTTTCCTCCCATAATGCTGCACCATACATTAACCCACCAAGGTCGCTGATGTTCCACTTGTCGCAGCCATCGTGGATTTTCCGTTGCCCAATAGTGCATATTATGCCGGTTTACGTTACCGCTGTTGGTGAATGACGCTTCGTCGCTAGCTAGAACGCGTACAAAAAATCTGTCATCGTTCCGTAATTTCTCTTGTGGACATTGGCAGAACTGTACACGACGTTCAAAGTCGTCGCCATGTAATTCCTGGTGCATAGAAATATGGTACGGGTGCAGTCTCTTGATGTAGCATTCTCAACACCGACGTTTTTGAGATTCCCGATTCTAGCGCAATTTGCCTGCTACTGATGTGCGGATTAGCCGCGACAGCAGCTAAAACACCTACTTGGGCATCATCATTTGTTACAGATCATGGTTGACGTTTCAGACGTGGCTGAACACTTCCTGTTTCCTTAAATAAGCCGGCCTGAGTGGCCGAACGGTTCTAGGCGCTACAGTCTGGAACACCGCTACCGCTTCGGTCGCAGGTTCGAATCCTGCCTCGGGCATGGATATGTATGATGTCCTTAGGTTAGTTAGGTTTAAGTAGTTCTAAGTTCTAGGGGACTGGTGACATTAGAAGTTAAGTCCCATAGTGCTCACAGCCATTTGCCATCCTTAAATAACGTAACTATCCGGCGAACGGTCAGGACCCTTGGATGATGTCGTCCAGGATACCGAGCAGCATACATAGCATACGTCCGTTGGGCATTTTGATCACAATAGCCATACATCAACACGATATCAACCTTTACCGCAATTGGTAAACGGTCCATTTTAACACGGGTAAAGTATCACGAAGCAAATAGCATCCGCACTGGCGGAATGTTGCGTGATACCACGTACTCATACGTTTGCGACTATTACGGAGCCATCTATCACAGACCAAAACAAGTGATCCAGCTAAAACATTCATATTTCTTTACGTACTACACGTATATGTAATAAAAAATGGCGGTTCCGCAGTTGATATCCGTTTGAACTATGGCAGCGCCATCTAGCGGGCCAACCATAGCGCCATCTGGTTTCCCCCTTCAAGCTATAAGAGTTTCGTTCTGTGTAGTTTTTTCGATTGGTGATTATTTCGTGAGATATTTGGCCTGGTCACTATCAATGGACCACCCTGTATGCTCGTTCCACTTTAAATTGTTCTGAAAACATCTGCTAGGTATTTAATGGACGTGACTGCTTCTAGTAATTGTTCAGCCATCGTGTAATCGTGCCAACGATCTTGTCGCAGTGATAATACCGGTTCCAGTCAGATCACCGATGTTAAGCGCTGTCGGGCTGAACTAGCATTTGGATGGGCGACCATTAGGTCTCCGTGCGCTGTTGGCAAGCGGGGTGCACTCAGCCCTTGTGAGGCAAACTGAGGAGCTACTTGATTCAGAAGTAGCGGCTCCGGTCTCGTAAACTGACATACTGCCGGGAGTGCGGTGTGCTGACCACACGCCCCTACATCTCCGCATCCAGTGACGCCTTTGGTCTGAGGATGGCACGGCGGTTGGTTGGTACCGTTGGGCCTTCATGGCCTGTTCTGTCGGAGTTTAGTTTAGTCCATGTAATCGTAGAATAACCGGTCTTTCTGCAGATTTATGAACAATAAACTTTTTTATGCTGAGGGCCAACTGTCTGTCTCTGCGCCAAGCGATGGTCTCCCTGTATTTCTTCTAGCGTCGCGGATCTCTTTACCTGTATGGCAGCATCATACTCGAACATCCTGATAAAGCTTCCGACGTTATCCTGCCATCTCGTATTATTTCTTGTTTGGTGTTTGTTCCTTACCACAATATCTTTTCTCTGAGTCTTCTTTTGCGATGGTATAATGTTGAAGTATACTCGTAAGACTTATTGTGCTTGCAGAAAACAGTGAACCGTTGACTGCTTTGCACTGCTCAAACACAACTGATTCTCACCTATATGTTCACCTCTGCGCCTTGTCTCACAACGGACACACTTCTTACAGTATGTGAAACGAGATCAGCAGGGATCAAAAAGACGCCAAGATCGCACCGGTTTCCCAGTCCGGAATAATCAATGTTAATCCAAGAGAACACTGATTTTTATGAAAGGTATCGAAACAATCTATAATACATTCCCAAACTTTGCTGAAACAAAATCGGAGCAAGGTAATCGGCACACTACATCCTATCAAGTTTGTGAAGTATCAGAGTCCAACCTATCCTACGTCCATCGTGTGCACGTGCTGGTGAACTGTGTCCGCCGGCCGCAAGTGTTAAAGTACAAATCTCTGTCGTCAATAGTTTCATATCCTGAACATCTCGCACAACAAATTTGTGCCATCCAATTTGAGGCTGGTAACACCTTCCACGTTACTCTTCCTTTTAATACAAGTAATAATATTTGCAGCAAAAAAAGTAAATAAATAAATAAATAAATAAAATTAAAATAAGTTAAATACGACTGCCACAGAGCAGCTGTTTTTTAAGGTATCCGTCCACTTCTGTGACAGGAACTGATGAATTGATAATTCCCCTACACGGCTGTATTGTGCTAAACAATTTTCTTTCTGTGTCTTGGCCTCTAGAGGATGAGTCACTAATTATTGCCACCTTGAATAACTCCGAAAGTATGACTGTAGCTGAAAAGTTTGTGGGACAAATGTTGCATGGGCCAACGGGGCCATAATATGACGTCAGTTTCTTGTTGCTAGGTGGGAACTTAGTTCTTTTTATGGGATTCTATTGTTTGGTACTTATTTTCTGATAGAGGCTATCGAGATGGATCCCAGTGATGTGTAACAGTAAGGTTTCTGAAGGTCAACCAAGGTCAAAAAGGTAGCATGAACGTCCATTTACGAAAGGTGTTCGAAGTGATGACCATTGGTATCAGTGCAGTGGTGCAATCTTCTTATCGTGGATTGAGTAGTATTCCTTATCACTTCGGCAATTATCGAAGCACATGCTCTGACAATTCTCTCTCGCATATCTTCAGGTGTAGTTAGAATGTCTTTATGAAGAATGTCTTTTACTAATTCCTACAAGAAAAATCCAGAGGCGTCAATTCTGGTGAACGAGCCGACCACGACACATCTCCTCTGCGTCCAATCTAACGATTTGGGAATTGTCTCTGCAACTCATTTCTAGCCATCAACGAAAAATGTGCCGGACACCCATCGTGTTGATACCACATTCTGTTCCTTGTTCCTAAAGGTATTTCTCCCAATAACAGACCTAATGTTTCCTGCAGGAATGTGGTGTTCTTCCTACCATTAAGATTTCCTTCGATGAAATAGGGACCTATAATTCTGTCCTCCAGAATCCCACACCATAAATTCACCGACAACGATTTTTGGTGTGCAACTTGCCGCAGCCACCATGGATTTTCAATTGCCCAATAATGCATGTTATGCAATTTAACATTTCCATGGCTTGCGAATGTAGCCTCGTCAGTAAATAAAATCAAATTAATAAATGTGTCATCCCTCTGAATCTGGAGTTGAGCCCATCGTCAGAATTGAATGCGACGCATAAAATCCGTACCAGTTAATTCTTGGTGGAGACTGATATGGTTAGTATGATATTTATGGCAATGCAGAACAAGAACAACACTCTCTCTGGCTCATGTCAGATTCCCTTGAGATTTGACGCGAAGTAACATAAGAATCTCGAACCACAGTTGCAAGAACAATTTCCGTTTCCTCAAGCGACCCCACCTACCAACAAAAAACCAACGTCATATTATGGCCCCCTTTGTCCCATGCAACTTTTGTCGCACAAACGTTCCAGCTCCTATCATACTTTCGGAGTTATTCTTGGTGGCAATAGTTAGTGACTCACAATGTATATTAGCCGTATATTTATTAAGCGGGAATAATTCAACATACACTGATGAGCCAAAACATTATGAGCACCTGCGTAACAGCGTGTTGGTCCACCTTTGAAACGCAGTGAACAACGAATCTGCGCGTCATTGATTCGACAGGTCCTTCGTAAGTTCTCGGTGGCATGTGACACTAGACACACAGGTCATGCAGTTATCATGCAGCTATCGTAAATTAAGGGCAGGTGTTTTGTGGGCTTGCATATGACGTCGGACGGATTCTGATCAGGTGAGCTCACTGTTATGCTCCTAAAATTACTGCTGCACGATTCTGGCCTTTTGACATGGACTGTTGTCGCGCTGTGGGATGCCATTAAAATCGGGGAAGACACGCTTGAGGGTATGCAGGTGGTTCTCATTAATATTAATGTAGCACGCAGATGTCAAGATGCCTTCGAAGACTACCACAGATCTCACGGAAGCGGGTATACCTATTTCAGAGCATAACCTACGTCCGTGGCGCGGTATATGTTTGGAGCACCCATTCTGATCAATGACTTCTATCAGGACGGGACTGTATATCTGGTCTTACAAGAGAGACATGTCATTCGACCACGCGACACGTTTCCATTGAAGTAGAACCCAGTCTCGTTGATCGTGAACCGACTGGAAATGACGTTACAGTTGGGTCAACATGAGAACATGCAGGAGTCTGCTGTTGAGTCCATAGTTTAACTATGTGTGTTGAAGGGTGTGCATCCGATCGCAGCTTATTCTGCCTTAGAGAGTGAAGAAGCCTCCGAACTTCAGTATTCTGTGGTGTGGCGCGAACGTCCAACATCTCGTCCCACACTAGTGGTTTTCCTGTCATTCAAGCTCTTTCCATACATACTGACGACTGTACTACATGAGCAGCCGACGAGCTTCGCCATTTACGAGATGCTCGTTCCGAGACGCCAGGTTATAACAGCCTGCCCTCTGTGAAAGTCGCTAATGCCAGTGGATATTTTCATCTGAATTCCGCAACGTCGCTAGAATAATATCCCATTCGCCTCTGCTCCACTTAGATACTTCCCTCGTCGTAACAGCGGAACTGGGCAACATCCAGTCTCAAGGTGAACGCTGATCAGGATGCTCTGGATCGTCATTGTACTCGCATTTCAACAGTAGTTCCACAACAATAAACACATACCGCTACTTTCCACTTCTGCGTCAGCAACTCGCACCATTTTTGAGACTAACCACCATCATCATCATCATTTAAGACTGATTATGCCTTTCAGCGTTCAGTCTGGAGCATAGTCCCCCTTATAAAATTCCTCCATGATCCCCTATTCAGTGCTAACATTGGTGCCTCTTCTGATGTTACGCCTATTACTTCAAAATCATTCTTAACCGAATCCAGGTACCTTCTCCTTGGTCTGCCCCGACTCCTCCTACCCTCTACTGCTGAACCCATGAGTCTCTTGGGTAACCTTGCTTCTGCCATGCGTCTAACATGACCCCACCATCTAAGCCTGTTCGCCCTGACTGCTGCATCTGTAGAGTTAATTCCTAGTTTTTCTTTGATTTCCTCATTGTGGACACCCTCCTGCCATTGTTCCCATCTACTAGTACCTGCAATCATCCTAGCTACTTTCATATCCGTAACCTCAGCCTTATTGATAAGGTAACCTGAATCCACCCAGCTTTCGCTCACATACAACAAAGTTGGTCGAAATATTGAACGGTGCACAGATAACTTAGTCTTGGTACTGACTTCCTTCTTGCAGAAGAGAGTAGATCGTAGGTGAGCACTCACTGCATTAGCTTTGCTACACCTCGCTTCCAGTTCTTTCACTATGTTGCCATCGTGTGAGAATATGCATCCTAAGTACTTGAAACCGTCCACCTGTTCTAACTTTGTTCCTCCTATTTGGCACTCAATCCGTTTATATTTCTTTCCCACTGACATTACTTTCGTTTTGGAGATGCTAATCTTCATACCATAGTCCTTACATTTCTGATCTAGCTCTGAGATATTACTTTGCAAACTTTCAATCGAATCTGCCATCACTACTAAGTCATCCGCATATGCAAGACTGCTTATTTTGTGTTCACATATCTTAATCTCACCTAGCCAGTCTATTGTTTTCAACATATGATCCATAAATAATATGAACAACAGTGGAGACAGGTTGCAGCCTTGTCTTACCCCTGAAACTACTCTGAACCATGAACTCAATTTACCGTCAACTCTAACTGCTGCCTGACTATCCATGTAAAGACCTTTAATTTCTTGCAAAAGTTTGCCTCCTATTCCATAATCTCGTAGAACAAACAATAACTTCCTCCTAGGAAGCCTTTTGCAGGCTGCCTTGACTGTGTCATTCCACCAAGCTGTTTGCTTCATCCTACCTTTACACACTACTGTTCCAAGAAATTCTTTAGCCACGTCTAGTACTGTGCCCCTGTACCTTGTCCATTCCCTTTCCAGTGACTGTAAATGACTACATTCTACTAACTGGTACCTTTCTGAGATCACTGTTATGTACTTGTGCCTGATTTCCTTATCCTGAAGTTTCTCCACTCTTATCCTCCTACATGTGGACCTGACCTCCTGCACTTTCGGCCTCACAATAGCAATTTCACTGCAGATTAAATAATGATCAGTGTCATCAAAGAATCCCCTGAATACACGTGTGTCCCTCACAGCCTTCCCAAGTATACCGGTGAATGTTCTTATGTTTAAAAAAGGAGTTTGTGATTACTAAGCCCATACTGGCACAGAAATCCAAGAGTTGTTTCCCGTTCCTGTTGGCCTCCATATCCTCTCCAAATTTACCAATAACCTTTTCATACCCTTCAGTTCGATTTCCAATCCTGGCATTAAAATCACCCATGAACAGAACACTGTCCTTGTCCTTTACTCTAACGACTACATCACTGAGTGCATCATAAAAACTATCCATCTTATCTTGATCTGTCCCTTCACAATGCGAATATACTGACACAATCCTAATTTTCTTGATAGACACTGTCAAATCTATCTACATCAGTCGTTCGTTTACATACCTTATTGCAACTACGCTGGGTTCCATTTCTTTCCTGATGTAAAGCCCTACACCCCATTGTGCTATTCCTTCTTTAACTCCTGACAGGTAGACCTTGTATTCTCCCACTTCCTCTTCTTTCTCACCCCTTACCCGAATGTCACTAACAGCTAAAACGTCCAGCCCCATCTTACTTGCAGCCTCTGCCAGCTCTACCTTCTTCCCAGAGTATCCCCCATTGATATTAATAGCTCCCCATCTCATTACCATTCGTTTGCCAAGTCGTATCTTAGGAGTCTCTGGTTTGTCTGTCAGAGGTGGGACTCCGTCACCTCCAAAGGTCCGAGGCATTTTGCTCTGATTGTTGCCAGCATCATATTTAAAGTACCAGGGAAGCAGGTTGCTAGCCTTACTTGCCCCGAGTCCCATTGAGTTTTACCCCTAACGGTTGAGGGACTAAACGGTGGATGTGGTAGTCTTTGACGTATGAGCACAAAGGTGACCACGCCTCAGAATATGTCCGAGATGGCCAGCCTTATTCCAAAGTAACTGGTACCCCGACTGTCGGGACCACTTACTTGGCCACTCATACGTTGCCCGTGGTTCATGAACTAGGACATGTCTACAGGAACCCACACCCTGAACCACTTGAGACTAGTCCGCAGCTCGTGGTCGTGCGGTAGCGTTCTCGCTTCCCACGCCCGGGTTCCCGGGCTCGATTCCCGGCGGGGTCAGGAATTTTCTCTGCCTCGTGATGACTGGGTGTTGTGTGCTGTCCTTAGGTTAGTTAGGTTTAAGTAGTTCTAAGTTCTAGGGGACTGATGACCATAGATGTTAGGTCCCATAGTACTCAGAGCCATTTGAACCACTTGAGACTAACCACACCACATAAAACATATCGTCTCCTTAGTTATGTATTACGATCCACTACACTCCTCGTTACCGGTACGGTTGATACAATTGATTCTTAAACACAATGGCAATGAGTGATCGGCGACGTGAATAGCGACTCGGCACCAGTCGATCCCCAGGCTTTCGCTCCTGCGGTACGCCGGCTGCCGGCTGCTGTACGGCTTGTTCTGAGAGGTCCGCCTCCGCAGCCGCCCCCGCCGCCCCCGCACTCGTGGCCGGCGGTGCAGATCAATAGGAAGGAGCGGAGCGGGCCGCACGTGAGGCGCCGCCGCGTCTGGCGCGTGACGCGTCCTTGGCCAGCCCTGCCGCCGCCGCCGCGCTGTCTGCTCTCATGCCGGTGTGGGGCGGCGCATTCGAGCAGACGGGCGGACGAGTACGTGCTCTCCAGGCGTGAAGCCGGCGCCGCGTCTACCGAGTCGCGCCACCGCGCTCTTCTTCTTTTTTTTATCTCTTGCTTTCGATTTCTACCTGCTCCCGGACTCCCCGCAAATACCGAGGGAGCTTTATCTTTTTTTTTTTTTTTCCTTTTCAGTTTCCCCTCTACCCCACAACTGTCTGGACTAGAGACGTGCTGGACATGACAAGGCGGCATAATCGTTCACAATAACACAATCTCGAAGCGTTCCGTGGGCAAGAGGCGGAGGCGGCCCGCTGTTAGTACGCCCAGCCCCCGTGCAGTACGTGTCCAGCCAACACCAGACCTGGGGCGGCCGACCCTTTTCTTATTACTCGAATTTGTCCTAAATCCTTCCCCCCTCCCTTCGACAAACCCAGGGCTGATTCCTTCCGTCACTGTGGTCGAAACTTGTGAAACCTCGTTTCTATTTTCGAAACGTGGAGAATGGAGTAGGAATCGACTGAATGCCGTACAGGTCACCCATACAAAAATTTTTATTACTTGTTCAGACAAAGATTCGGAAAAAACTTTATCCTTCGTCTCGAATGAAAAACAGTACACAGTTGCACTAAATTCTGCTTATTTTAAACCTTGACCATGGTTCTACTGTAATAACGTAGCCCAATTGGGCGTAGCAGATAGGCACTAGCAGTTACTCGACTGTGCCATACGGTTGTATGATGATTATCTTTTGAGATAATGTTGTAGGACAATGCTCCAGTAGGAATCTGTCATACAGAGTCATGAGCTGCTGCCGGCCTGAGTGGCCGAGCGGTTGTAGGCGCTACAGTCTGGAACCGCGCGACTGCTGCTGACGCAGGTTCGAATCCTGCCTCGGGCATGGATGTGTGTGAAAGTCCTTAGGTTAGTTAGGTTTAAGTAGTTCTAAGTTCTGGGGGACTAATGACCACAGCAGTTGAGTCCCATAGTGCTCAGAGCCATTTGAACAAATTAAGAGATAATACTGACGATCTCAGAAGTTAAGTCCATAGTGCTCAGTGCCATTTTTTTGTGAGCTTTATGTTAACAGTGGTTTATTTTGAGACTGATATGTTAATGTGCCCTTTGTCATCTTGTACCATGTTACCGCACTCATGCACTAGGGTGCTAGTCGTAGAAATGATGTCAACCATTGGTAGTGTGGTTCAAATGTCTCTGAGCACTATGGGACTCAACTGCTGTGGTCATCAGTCCCCTAGAACTTAGAACTACTTAAACCTAACTAACCTAAGGGCATCACACACATCCATGCCCGAGGCAGGATTCGAACCTGCGACCGTAGCAGTCGCACGGTTCCGGACTGCGCGCCTAGAACCGCGAGACCACCGCGGCCGGCCATTGGTAGTGTGGCTATGTACAACGACTACGGTCGGCTGGTAGAATTAGCCCTATAAGCTATTAGAGCGTATAATGCAAGCTGAAGTTATATTTGCATATGATAGTCTCGTTTCTGAATGAAGCATCTAACAGTGATACGACGAACTTTGTTATATGAAATTGTTAATGTTCTACCACTCTAATGATCGTACGCAACAGTATTTCATCTATTGGACATTAATAGTATATGGTTCCTCTTTTGCACATGTAGGCTTGTTATTAATTTACTGTTGTACATATTGACTAGTTACCTGATAAACGGTGCGACGTAGCTCGCTGTGGTGAGCGCCACCTATGGTGCGCCGGGTGCAGCACATTTGACGATCGTGCGCCCAGTATAATAGAGGTAGTGGCGGTGGACATACGTTGCCATATGTAATTTTACTTATGTTCGAAACAGGCTTATGTCTGTTGAAGTTATTTTATTCGTCTTGACGCAGCCGCTGGGCTTAGACATTTTTCATTTATTAGTGTCTGTGTAAGTAATATGTTATTACTTACCTAATTTTGAAGTTTATGTGTAGATTGTATCACTGGTCTAGATGTTACTTTAATCATTTTTTAGGAATTCTGAAGAAGGCTATATTATTATATCAGAAACCATGGTCAAGGTTTAAAATAAACAGAATTTAGTGCAACTGTGGGCCGGCCGGAGTGCCCGTGCGGTTCTAGGCGCTGCAGTCTGCAGCCGAGCGACCGCTACGGTCGCAGGTTCGAATCCTGTCTCGGGCACGGATGTGTGTGATGTCCTTAGGTTAGTTAGGTTTAAGTGGTTCTAAGTTCTATGGGACTGATGACCTTAGAAGGTAAGTCTCCTAGTGCTCAGAGCCATTTGAAGCATTTTTTCAACTGTGGGCTGTTTTTCATTCGAGACAATTTCGTAAAGGTTGCTGTTGTCGCTGCCATGATGAAAATAATAATAATAATAATAATAATAATAATAAAGTTGTCCTAACTACACAGTTAGCTGAAAGAATTAAAATTCCACTGGCAACGCCATTTTTATTGGTAGGAACTGTAGAATTACCATCATGGTTTCTGGACATCAATCTTCCAACATTTTCTTACTTAAGAAATTTTTGAGATAGTGGATAGTTGATTTCTGAAACGTTCTTTTAATCCGTTTTCCCAGAAACTTCGCTGGGTGTAATAGAGGACAAAGTAAGTGAACACAATGTCTCGGCTTATCCGTAGATACTCGACCGTTTCTGAAAAAACGACGTTTAAAGTTTTCGAGATAATTCATGTGTCTCTTACCGTGCGATAAACTCTGGTGAACTGGTTGCCCAGTGGTTAACTTCGTGGCCTCTTTATTTTGTGTACCCTGTTCAAAACCCGTTTATTACTTTTATACTGGGTGATCAAAAAGTCAGTATAAATTTGAAAACTGAGTAAATCACGGAATAATGTAGATAGAGAGGTACAAATTGACACCAAAAAAATACAAAAGTTAAAAATGTCCGACAGATGGCGCTTCATCTGATCAGAATAGCAATAATTAGCATAACAAAGTAAGACAAAGAAAAGATGATGTTCTTTACAGGAAATGCTCAATATGTCCACCATCTTTCCTCAACAATAGCTGTAGTCGAGGAATAATATTGTGAACAGCACTGCCTCGTGATGGCTGGGTGTTGTGTGCTGTCCTTAGGTTAGTTAGGTTTAAGTAGTTCTAAGTTCTAGGGGACTGATGACCATAGATGTTAAGTCCCATAGTGCTCAGAGCCATTTGAACCATTTTTTGAACAGCACTGTAAAGCATGCCCGGAATTATGGTGAGGCATTGTCTTTCAGCATCCCTAGGGATCTCGGTCAATCACGATACACTTGCGACTTCAGGTAACCCCAAAGCCAATAATCGCACGGACTGAGGTCTGGGGACCTGGGAGGCCAAGCATGACGAAAGTGGCGACTGAGCACACGATCATCACCAAACGACGCTCGCAAGAGATCTTTCACGCGTCTAGCAATATGGGGTGGAGCGCCATCCTGCATAAACATCGTACGTTCCAGCAGATGTTTATCAGCCAGGCTGGGGATGATGCGATTCTGTAACATATCGGCTTACCTCTCACCCGTCACGGTAGCAGTTACTGGCGTTTTGCTGTCCAGCGCCATCTGTCGGACATTTTGGGAACTTTTTTTTTTTTTGTTCTAATGAAACCCCATGTCATTCCAAGCATGTGTGTAAATTTTTACCTCTCTATCTACATTATTTCGTGGTTTATTAAGTGTTAAAGTTTATACTGACTTTTTGATCACCCGGTATTTGGTTTTCACTTACATAGCAATGTCTGTAGAAGATTACTGCACGAATGATTGCCAGTGTATATTGATAAAACATTGTTCTTATTGATTCAAATGGTTCAAATGGCTCTAAGCATTATGGGGCTTAAATTCTGAGGTCATCAGTCCCCTAGAACTTTAGAACTACTTAAATCTAACTAACCTAAGGACATCACACACATCCATGCCCGAGGTAGGATTCGGAACTGCGACCGTAGCAGTCGCAAGTTTCCGAACTGAAGCGCCTAGAACTTCTCGGCTACAGCGGCCGTACTGTCCTTATTCCTTTACTAATTCTATGCCAGATGAGCGAATTTAAAAAATTGTTTTCGGTCACATTCCTGTAGTGTATCTTGATTCTAATCAATTGCAACCGCCAGTTTCCGGAAAAGCGATATTTTATGCATGGATTACCACGAAATAATTTCCAACGCGCGAAATTTTCACCCTTTGTTAACGGCGTTTCTTTCCAGAGGGAGAGTCACACGAGGAAATGTGTGTGTGACAAATCTGCCTTCATGGTACACTCGTGGCGTTCGGAATATCTGTGTTTCGAATCTCGTTGCGATCGGTATCGCCCTAGGGGATTCACCATATATTCCTGAAGAATAAACATATGAATAAAGGATAAGAATTAATAAAAGAATTGATATGTGAATGAAATAGTAGGTACGAGAACTTACAAATATTGTAACCCCTCAACATACCATACACACATATATCATATAATAAATGTGTGAACCTTACTGTGAAATCCAGTTGTAATTCTACACTTAATATAACGCCATTGTATCCCCTAAATTGGTAAGAAACATTCGTGTAGTAACTTTCTATGGACATGGGTAGATAAATGGAAATAATAAAAATAAAATAAAACAACAGTTATCAGGTTTCGAACACGGGGCGCAAAATTAAGAAGCCGCGACGTTAATAACTGAGTCCCCATTCCGTCTGACGATACCGTCCATAAAAGGACACAAAAAACCTCTAAAATCCTCGAAAATTTTGATCGACGTTCTTTCATCTACAGATAAGCCGAGACACGTGTTCACTTATTTTGACTCCTCTTCCACTGAGCGAAGTTCCCAGAAAATCGGTTGATGATGCTTGCCACGTTCTCCTCGTTATAGACATGACACGGCACGAGCTAAGCTACCGTTGGGTGGAGTGATCTCTTGGCTGTACCCTAAAGAAAAAGAAATAGTGATAAACCCAGAAACAAATTCGCCTCCATTCACGATCTCTCTTTTGGTGTCCGCTAGCTGCAAAAAGGAGAAAAAAGCCACGATGCCATCGCTTACAGCTCTGCCGTTTTTTTGGTATCGGGACATGGTGGAGAGAATGAAGTCTTACGCCATTTCTCTACGGCCGAAGCTATTGACCTCTTTTGCGATTCAGATCACCTTGCGCACATCATGTACGTTTTTGCGATCGTGATTCCGGTCCTGAAGATCCAATTTGACACGGAAGCTTTTGTTAAGTAAAAAGTCAGTACAATATTGAACACGAGCTCTTATTCCGAAACAGCAGTAGTAGTCAGAAGCGATTCTCGCTGTTAAATCGGAACACCCGCATGTTCCGCTGGGAGCTAGTCCGGGATGCGCACACGAGGCGTTGGGCCGCCACTTTCGAAGTTCTTTTTCTATTTTCATTCATTCCCAGCTCGCAAGAGCAGGTCGGGCTACCATAGAACTTGGTTGTTTTCAGTCAAACGTTTCAGCAGGCTGAGAATGAGGCAGAGGGGATCCCAGAGGGGAACGTTTGGGAGGGCGTTTCCAGTTCGGTATTCGCCTGTAAAACGAAGGCAACCTCCCGAATACCTAGGTCAGACCGGGGGACTGCGACTAATTATAATGTACTTCTGGGCTAATGTTGTTCTACACTCAGAATATTCATGCAATTTTGCTATGGGCTAACAGCTTCCCATTCTCTCGTAATTCTTTTGTGGCGTCTGGCTAACCGTTTTCTTTTTCTGAGAATTGTTTCGATTGCTCAGCGTACGCAGATATTTCACTGAATCAAATCCTCATCCACTATGGGTGTATTCTGTGATACCTGTAGCCGAGCGGTTCTAGGCGCTACAGTCTGGAACCGCGCGACCGCTACGGTCGCAGGTTCGAATCCAGCCTCGGGCATGGATGTATGTGATGTCCTTAGGTTAGTTAGGTTTAAGTAGTTCTACGTTCTAGGGGACTGATGACCTCAGAAGTTAAGTCTCATAGTGCTCCGAGCCATTTTTTTGTGATATTTGTAATTTTTTGATTGTCATGAGCTTTGTTTGGATAGATGTACTGAAGTTTCAAGTAAGCCATTATTCATTCGTTTCGGCACTTATTAACGATCATGTCTGCTTAAGTGGCAAATGGTGTTTTTGCTATACGTTAGTTTAGGGTTAGCGTCCATGTACACTGAGTTTAAAGCAGAACGAGTTTCATTTCCAATTTTGTTCATGGCAAGAGAGAATAGTTAGTCTGCATGTTATTTTGTTTGAACAGGGATCGCTAGATAATAGTATATGATAGTATGTTATCATCCTACCAGATGCAGTGCCGGCCGCGGTGGTCTAGCGGTTCTAGGCGCGCAGTCCGGAACCGCGCGACTGCTACGGTCGCAGGTTCGAATCCTGCCTCGGGCATGGATGTGTGTGATTTCCTTAGCTTAGTTAGATTTAAGTAGTTCTAAGTTCTAGGGGACTGATGACCACAGATGTTAAGTCCCATAGTGCTCAGAACCATTTGAACCAGATGCAGTAGTATGCCAGCATTTTAATACATTGCTGAGTTCGATTCTTCTCAGATATGTATATAATGCCGTGGCTTGTTATCTTACGTCTCATTAGGAGCCGAAGGCGATGTGTGTAATTAATAGTACAAGTTAATTTTTGTTGTTGCGGATTGGTAAACCACAGGAGCGTTTTAATAATCTGATCCTCTGGGGACCCTTTTGGTACCATCGACAGTCACTGGTGGGTGGTTTTTCTCGCTCTGCTTGGTGGCATTCGGAGCTTTAGCTGGGGAAATGTTCACAATGCGAAGCAGTGCTGCCTGTGCTTGTCAAACTGCAGACCGCTACAGTTTCGGCGAACGGCTGTGCGAACTGACGATCCAGTGATACAAGGACTTGTGGGAACGGCCTCTTGAGATCGACGTCGGCAGATGTCGAGACAAGAGAATACAACGTACAGTGAATTGGGTGTTACTGTGAGTGCAAAATCATGTAACAGTGTAATGCAGCGCAATGCTGAATGTTGTCGAACGATCTAAGATCGATGAGATGGATTTTCAATTGGTCAGGTAGCTGAAACGTTCTGTGTGGTATTTGAGTAATTACTTAATATGTTCATACTGCTGTTTCGCATACTATCCTTGTCAGTTGGAGTAGGGTCGGTTTAGAACAAGGCCGCCTCTTTGGAAGGCAGCTAACGGCAGTACGCGAACTTCAGAGTATTGGCTGTAAAACTGATCTACATGTTCTCGACGCTACATTCAATGTGCCACAAACTCTTCGTGTTCAGGAGATGAATTCGTTGCATCTTTGAATTCGGTCAACAGTCGACATTTTGGGAAATGGACAATGTTCCTGATGTCTTAAATAACGCAAAATCATAAAGCTTGCTGTGTGCAAACACGTATAGTACGAATAAGATCCGAACAATGATTTATGGACACATTTGCAGCACTGACTGATGGAAATCACATATTTGTATCACCCCTACATTCACTATGAAAGCCATTTCAACTATCGCAGGATCAATTATCCGTGCTACATTACACATATACAGTGATTAACACGTAGAATATTATGAAGTCAAATCTGTAACGACGTATGTCTGAACTTCATCTTCACGTATCCAAAGCAGTAATAAAATTGTCTCACACATGGGAATTATACAGTCAACCGGCTGCAAATGCCGGCCGGAGTGGCCGAGCGGTTCCAGGCGCTACAGTCTGGAACCGCGCGACCGCTACGGTCGCAGGTTCGAATCCTGCCTCGGGCATGGATGTGTGTGATATCCTTAGGTTAGTTAGGTTTAAGTAGTTCTAAGTTCTAGGGGACTGATGACCTCCGAAGTTAAGTCCCATAGTGCTCAGAGCCATTTGCACCATTTTTTTCGGCTGCAAATGACTGTTAGGTACTTTGACCTAAGGTTCGACACGTGTTATGGGTGTCTTCATGAAAATGAAATTTTGAGAAATCGTAAAATTACGTTGCGAGAAAGCAGTGGTCTGAATTTAGAGGAGCTATGCTCAAGTCAAAAAAAAAAAAAAATAAATAAATAAATAAAACACATTCCGGCCTTGTCACGTATGCCGAACTAGGATTGACATTAGCCTGAACTGACAGACGTTCTGTCTGATGTTATCCCTATCTAGGCAATGAGTCACTAGTAAAGAAGACTATAAAACAAATGGACAACGATAGAGGTTGTTTAGATAAAATTTAAAAAGAACGCCCATCTGGCCTCAACGATAACAAACATATTTACCCCTACGTATTCAACCGGTGCTAATAACGTTCCTAAATTGCAAACCGGACTCGCACCCAATAAACAGGAATATTTGTAACATTGACAGACACAAATCACCAGCAATATACACTGCTTGATTTCAAATTCCACCAAAAAAGGATAAAAAATGTATAGAAAAAGTCAGAAAATGGAACTTGCTTTTATACACAGTGCATGTTACAGGAACAACACATAATGTTAATGAATAACCAAGAGATCACAAACGCAATAGCAAGTAATAAGCACGAAGCAAACTAAGTTTCTCAGTATAACTAGTGGAAAATGCCTCTTAACAACACTGGGGTTCATTAAAGACAAAAATGCAGAGTAGAACACCACGACACAGTAGATAACTCCAAATAACTTCTCGTACAGTCTATTCGTTAAGATGCTCACTAAATAAGTGCATATGACTCAGATTAGGCTTTGCCTATAATTTATGTAGCTATTACAAGTCTGACTTAATATTGAGGCCGCTTCCACCAGATTCGAGTGTCGTATTTTCCTGGCATGTAATCGAAAGATTGGCAGTGTAGACATTCGCTCAAAGTGCTACTCGGTGCCGGCAGTTGCTTGTAGCATCCATATTCCATATAACTACCAACAGCTGCTGTCGGATCGGCATCCTCCTGTTATCGCTCACAAGAAGTGCCAAGTGAGACCGAGCTCATCAATGACAGTGTCAAGTCGACGCGGCAGATCGAGCGCGTGCATCCGCTAACAAAAAAAAAAAAAAAAAAAAAAAAAAAGTTCTAATGGCTCTGAGCACTATGGGACTTAACATCTGAGGTCATCAGTCCCCTAGAACTTAGAACTACTTAAACCTAACTAACCTAAGGACATCACACACATCCATGCCCGAGGCAGGATTCGAACCTGCGACCGTAGCGGTCGGGCAGTTCCGGGCTGAAGCGCCTAGAACCGCTCGGCCACGGTGGCCGGCGCACCCGCTAACCTATCCGTTGCTTAGCCACTGGCAAAGAGACAAAACCGCACTTTCGATATGTAATCGAAAGGACTGTTGGACGATCTGCACCCCAGTGGTAGGTCTGCGTGTTGTGGGGGCTGGCAGCATTTTGCGGTGGTCGCTATCCTGGTGATCTTGCCGAATTTTGGTTGCACATTGTCCGACGGACACAACTGATTTTTGGCTCCTCCCGCTTGTCCATTGAAGCCACATATGCGGAGAACGAAGCCAACCTTCTGGAAGCCTAGGTATTACTGCTCCGACCTCTGGATCCAAGCACTGTAATTACTTCCTTTTGCATTTTTACTACCAGCGTGGTTGAGATCTGGCTTGAGACTGTATTTTTAATGACTTCATTCACCTGCTTTGTCTCAGGCTATGTGCAATGTGACATAGTTAACTTTGCATATGAACGATTTGTTTTAAATTCATGCATTTATTTGTACTGAAAATTGATGGAAATCTTGGTGTGTTCTAATATTTCCCACTTGGACTCCTAGCTTTCAACTACGATTATCACTAGACGGTTGTCCGCAGCTCGTGGTCGTGCGGTAGCGTTCTCGCTTCCCACGCCCGGGTTCCCGGGTTCGATTCCCGGCGGGGACAGGGATTTTCTCTGCCTCGTGATGACTGGGTGCTGTGTGATGTCGTTAGGTTTGAGTAGTTCTAAGTTCTAGGGGACTGATGACCATAGCTGTTAAGTCCCATAGTGCTCAGAGCCATTTGAACCATTTTTGAACTAGACGGTTGTTCCGCTGCTTATATATGACTTGTTATTTGCACTTGGGCTCACTGCTGGAACTGTGGTAACCTTAAGCTATTGAATCATATTGAAGTTGAAACTCTTTTGTCTGAGCTATAACAATATGTTTTTGGGTGGAGTCCGCCTTTAGCAAAACACAACTTTTTTTTGTCCCAGTCACGTTTCACTGCAGTTGCAGCATCATCAGTGGTTTTTTTTGTTATTATGACTGTTAAACATAAGGAATGTTCTTTCCTGTTTAAATACATGCAAATGTATGAAGAAGATGACGAAAAAAGAAAACCGAAGTGAAGCATAATGTAAATACACTCCTGGAAATGGAAAAAAGAACACATTGACACCGGTGTGTCAGACCCACCATACTTGCTCCGGACACTGCGAGAGGGCTGTACAAGCAATGATCACACGCACGGCACAGCGGACACAGCAGGAACCGCGGTGTTGGCCATCAAATGGCGCTAGCTGCGCAGCATTTGTGCACCGCCGCCGTCAGTGTCAGCCAGTTTGCCGTGGCATACGGAGCTCCATCGCAGTCTTTAACACTGGTAGCATGCCGCGACAGCGTGGACGTGAACCGTATGTGCAGTTGACGGACTTTGAGCGAGGGCGTATAGTGGGCATGCGGGAGGCCGGGTGGACGTACCGCCGAATTGCTCAACACGTGGGGCGTGAGGTCTCCACAGTACATCGATGTTGTCGCCAGTGGTCGGCGGAAGGTGCACGTGCCCGTCGACCTGGGACCGGACCGCAGCGACGCACGGATGCACGCCAAGACCGTAGGATCCTACGCAGTGCCGTAGGGGACCGCACCGCCACTTCCCAGCAAATTAGGGACACTGTTGCTCCTGGGGTATCGGCGAGGACCATTCGCAACCGTCTCCATGAAGCTGGGCTACGGTCCCGCACACCGTTAGGCCGTCTTCCGCTCACGCCCCAACATCGTGCAGCCCGCCTCCAGTGGTGTCGCGACAGGCGTGAATGGAGGGACGAATGGAGACGTGTCGTCTTCAGCGATGAGAGTCGCTTCTGCCTTGGTGCCAATGATGGTCGTATGCGTGTTTGGCGCCGTGCAGGTGAGCGCCACAATCAGGACTGCATACGACCGAGGCACACAGGGCCAACACCCGGCATCATGGTGTGGGGAGCGATCTCCTACACTGGCCGTACACCACTGGTGATCGTCGAGGGGACACTGAATAGTGCACGGTACATCCAAACCGTCATCGAACCCATCGTTCTACCATTCCTAGACCAGCAAGGGAACTTGCTGTTTCAACAGGACAATGCACGTCCGCATGTATCCCGTGCCACCCAACGTGCTCTAGAAGGTGTAAGTCAACTACCCTGGCCAGCAAGATCTCCGGATCTGTCCCCCATTGAGCATGTTTGGGACTGGATGAAGCGTCGTCTCACGCGGTCTGCACGTCCAGCACGAACGCTGGTCCAACTGAGGCGCCAGGTGGAAATGGCATGGCAAGCCGTTCCACAGGACTACATCCAGCATCTCTACGATCGTCTCCATGGGAGAATAGCAGCCTGCATTGCTGCGAAAGGTGGATATACACTGTACTAGTGCCGACATTGTGCATGCTCTGTTGCCTGTGTCTATGTGCCTGTGGTTCTGTCAGTGTGATCATGTGATGTATCTGACCCCAGGAATGTGTCAATAAAGTTTCCCCTTCCTGGGACAATGAATTCACGGTGTTCTTATTTCAATTTCCAGGAGTGTAGATACACACACACACACACACAATCTTTCACATAAATTATTAATTTCAGGCATAGCCATAGCAATTTAGAAATCGTAATTTTGCCTACATTAAGTTGTATATAGTTACAGATGACAAACTGTAAAGAGAAACAGACAGTGTAAAAACGTAATACAGCAGGAAAATCATACCATGCGGTAAGAAGTTATCAATACATAATTTTATGTGCTCTTCAGAAATCTGTAATTACGATTTAGAAACTTACATTTACATGTATTTAAACAGTAAAGAACATTCCTTATGTTTGACAGCCATAATAATAAAAAACCACTGATGATGCTGTAACTGCAGTGAAACATGTCTGAGTCACAATATAAAATTGAGTTTTGCTAAAGGCGGACCCAACCCAAAAACATATATTAAGCTTTCGAAACTTAATTTGTCTTGTTTTAAGTTCTGGGATTTTACGTGCAGCATGCTACGCAGCGTTGCAGGTGTATATCTGGGGCCTACCTGATACTTTATTGAAAATTATATGTGTAAAATTTCTGTAAATTTATTTAGCTGTCTAGTTAGCAAATTACTTTCGTTTTATCGTGCTTGTGAGTTTGTTCGCGTTATTTCGGATGATTGCTTAAATTTGTCTCAGTCCCTTACTTAGTGGCCTCGTGCAAGCTTTTACTAAAGAAAATTTATCATCTCATCGTAGTGAAAATTTGGCCAATCCCTCTGTCCAGTTATCGTGAGTTTTCTCTCTTTCATCTCGACTAATAAGTTTCTGTACCCGAGGAGTGCATTCCATCCTACTTCTTAATGTACTTGCTTCCGTGGGGCTATCTTACTTGCGTTAATCGTCAACGCTTCGGTCGTTGCGAGGCCTAAATATAGGGAGACACATCTTGTTGTGTGTAACCATTCCAGAGGGACTATGTTATCGTGTCTGTTGCAGCTAGTCCACGCTACTAATTGGCGAAGTTAAGTTGTTCATTGTGTCCGAAGACTGGCCTCAGGGCTATTATTAATTTAGTGATATGCCGATAACGTTATTCCTGCGAAAGGATTTTTATTTTGTGACTGTGACAGTGTGTAAAGGTAAGGTATCGGACCAATTTTGTTCCCCTAACGTTTTCTACTTAAAGGGAGCAGTAGCAAGATAACAGGGAATCAAAACAAGGTTCCATAAGTAATCAAGTAAACTATAATTACGTCAAAGGAAACGGTCGCCGTCCTACTTACCCAAAGTTGTATCCAGTACTAGCATGGTTCATAAAGAAAGTCAGCTATTGGGATTGACTTTACTTCACACTCAACTTCTCTTTTGCTGATAAGATACAAGACATTAGCACAATTTGATTTGAACTACACTGGAGGAGTATTAATACGTTTAGGCAACAACTGGCTCTCAAAAACACTTACTATCTGTAAACTACAATAGGAAGACAATGATAATTATGGGTAAGTGATTACTAATGATAGCGCTACTGATATGGACAAGAGGTTCTTTTGTCAGTTTAATTATAGGAAAATTCAACTACCGAAATAGTTATGAAGTAATTGTATCTTTTGTCCAGCTTATTATTTGCATTCCCAAGGAACACACGCTTCCTTTCATTATTCAGCTCAAGTGGATATAGTATAGTTCGAATATTTGTAGCCAAATATTTATTCTTGATTGCTGTTATTGTAATATGACATTTAATTCTGGCTCAGCTATTAGCCTGGGGACCCAGATCGAGTCCGAACGCTTTAGTCACAACACAATGTGGGCAACACATAACACGTGAAACAGTAAACACTGTTATTTCAGTTTTGACCTGAATACTTTTAATCTCCCCTTAGTGACTGTGATGAAACTTTAACTGTCCATTTATGAAAACTACGTGGAGTATTTCAAAACTTATGCTCACTAATTAATTATGTACTTTACAACTGCGCAAAGTTTATTAACTTTCGTTAAGGAAGGTAAATACTTTTCAGTTCAGTAAAATAGGATACTCCGATTCATAGTAGCACTTGGGTAGGACCCCTTCTAGGTAAACGACTGAGGATAAAATACGGTGGCTGAGTACAAAGTTCAAAGAATGCAAATTTAGTACGCAATTAAACAGTACTCAACTGATAATTTGAGATGAAGGTGCTGGTAGCGTCGATGTCCTGTGCTATTCAAAAAAGCCGGTGAAACTATCTATGGCTCCTCCTGTGGAACAAATTCTGAGAATTCTCTTCTTAGCGTCGGATTTTTACACTACAGAGGTAACCAAAGTATGCTATGAATAATAAACCGAATTACTTCCGCATCTAGGACTATATTACATACTGTTGTAGTTCTTCTTGCCTGTTTCAGTTCGCATGATGCCTGCAAGCCACCGACTGACTGATGACATGCTGGGGCCTTTCATTTCGACCGCCAGATCCACCTCTACTATTCCCGCCTAGCCAGTTCTGTTGCGGAGTGACTTCCCTCCATGTTTTATATTATTACAAACCTACTTTCCCGTCCAGAACTAGAATCGCAATTAAAGTTTTATGTTTTACATTCTTTTGCAGCACATTCCTTTTGAAATTACATTCACAGATTAATTACAATTACATAAATTATGATAAATAATGAATAAAGCATTTGCATCGATGTTATATCAAAGAGCATGGTTATACAGAAGTCTCATTAACAAGGGGAGGCCGCCAATTGTGAAATTCAGATTCAATTCATACTGCGCATAATAAAAGCTCATGGCCAGAGGTGTAATGTGGCAAAGCACCAAGATGCACTTCTCAGCACAAAGTTGTATTTCACAAATGTTATTCATTGTCTTCATAATGTTAACCGCGTATAGTTAACGGAAGACGTAGAAACGATTTTCCGAAACGAATACGTATAGCGTAAGTCAAACGTTCGAATTAGAATAGAGACCCCACGAACACAAATTTGCTGTGGCAGGTATGAAATATAAACTCCGTCACTCGCTCGTTACACTTGAGGGACAGATGTCGAATGGGCCGAAGCGAGCAGCCGCATAACAGCGTAGTTGCCTGCTAACTTCGAAAGAAGGTAGATGCGGTCCCTAGCGCAACTTATAACATCGTCGAAAATCAGTGCGGACGTGAGAGCTTTGGTACACCCTGTTAAACAAACGGAAAAATGGAGGCGGTACAATTGGAGAGCGATCCGCCTTCATCAACATGCATAAGCAATTCATTAATAGTATATATATATATATATATATATATATATATATATATATATATTTGAATTACAAAAAACTAATAATAAAAAAATGTTGCATGGCGCGAGATTCGATCCTGCGACCTTAGGATTACGAACCCGAGCGCTTACCGCTGCGCCACGACGCTGTAGAAAACTATTAAACGTAGAGAGTATTTCACCGCAACGGTTTCTTTTAACTGTCGATTTTCTCGACAACGGTTGAGAAGTGCATCTTGGTGCTTTGCCACATTACACCTCTGGCCACGAGCTTTTATTATGCGCAGTATGAATCGAATCTGAATTTCACAATTGGCGGCCTCCCCTTGTAAGTAAAAACAGACGAAGATGTTACATAACATCATTGTACGTAATAACGATAATTGCGTTACATGTGCAGTCCACTACGTTGTGTAAATATCGGGCCAGTCGGAACCGAGAGACCGCCTTGTCATCCTCATCCAGTGTCTTCATTTGGGTGCAGTGTGGGGAGGCGAGGAGTCAGTACACCTCACTCCCTGCTGTTGTCGGCTTTGTAGACCTCGGAGCCGCTACTTCTCACCCAAGTATCACCTCAGTTGGCCTCATGTCCGCAGCTCGTGGTCTCTCGGTCGCTTTCTAACTTCCCGAGCACGGAGTCCCGGGTTCGATTCCCGGTGGGGTCAGGAATTTTCATCTGCCTCGAGATGACTCGGTGTTTGTGTTTTCCTCATTATTTCATCATCATTCATGAATGTGGCGAGTCTGGACTGAGCAAAGTTTGGGACTTTGTCCGGGAGCTGATAACCGCGCAGTTGAGCGCCCCACAAACCAACCATCATCATCAATATCATCATCATCAGTTGGCCTCACGAGGCTGAGTGGACCCCGTTCCCTTTACTGCACCATGGAAAAATCCCCAGCAATTCCGTGAATCTAACCCGGATCATCCATACTACAGTCACTTGCGCTGACTACACAGTTACAGAGGCGTACACACACGTTGCAGAGAAATCAAAACCAACAATACACTGGCGAACTGTTTGTACTCAGCTCGTGAAGATAGTCACCATAGATCGAAATTAATTACCTGCGTAAAATATTGTGGTCCGTGACTGAAATATGGATAGAAACCACATACAGCTACCTACAGCAACAGAATCTACCTCTGGCACATAAAATTGTGTACAAGTGCATTGTGGACACTAGGAAGAAGGGGAAAGATGCTACAATCAGGAAATCAAATCTTACAAGATATCAAGAAAGATTAAATTCGACGTCGTAAAGAGCTATAGTGGAAAAATTGAACGAAAATTCAAAGATAAGAACTTTAGAGGCAAATGCAGGATGGTATTAGCTACAGCCTGAATGTAGACATAGAAATACAGCCCTAGATAGGGCGGCGTCAAACCAGTCGAAAGATTCGTGATTTAAAGTAAAAGAAATTTTGAATGTAGAACCAATTAATGTCAAAACTTCGAAAAAGTAATATATTCGAGAGATGAAAATAACTAAATACACAGTCAATTTAGGTGTCGCAATTTATCTGGTGACTTATCACACAACCAAAGTGGCTTTGTTCTTGAGGATTACTTACGCTTTGGTGCAGCAAGTATAGCCTCCGAAAACATCCCTTACAGCTGTCTTTTGACGTTTTATTCCCGAGATTCAGCCTTCTCCCAGATACTGGGCACATCCACCAGAATCCGAGTTTATGCTGAGGTCCGAAACTCCCGAGCAGCGCAGAAGTTTTTCTTTGGAACTACGAAGCCGCTCTGTCGGCCGCTAAGCTTCTGTGCAGAGGGATCGCTGATCCGTTCCGAGGACGGAAGAAGCACAAAGAAGCGCTCCTGCTGCTTTACTGCACAGTGACAGAGAAATGAAGACTATGAAAGCTGGATGCTTCTGTCCGTAGAGGACACACACCGCAGAGCAGGTGTCCAGGAGAATTCTGTGAGGTGATAGTGCACATATAATCCGATCAAAAGTATCCGGACATCCGTACGTAAAGCAGAATTCGCCACTGCAGGTTACGAGAGGCGTATACGCGAGTATGAAAGGAGTATATTTGATACATTTTGTATGCATTTTAAACTCAGTACCGCCATTTCAGTCCTAATATCCATTTCATACACGGTACGATATGGCTAAGGACTTTGCTTGTTGTGAGTGGAGACAAGGAGAGTTGGCAGTTGCCTGCTGTCCGAATACAGATGGAAGCAGCGTTGGCTACCGTCTACCAGCTTCTAGCTCAGGGGCGGGCAAACGCTGCACGCGCCTCATGAGCACACAGCGCTGCACGTGTGCTGCTCGCGTGCAATCGTCGAACGCGGCAGTGGCGACAGCCGGGAGGTTGCGGCAGTGTAGTGCCAGCGTAACTTTAAGTTACGTTGTGCAAGACGCGACAGTTGGCTGCGACTGCGACGCTGCCCCCTCCTCTTTTCCCACCGTGGCAGACGGCGACACGGCCGCAACACGACTGGAGTCGTCGCCGTTTCCCAAGCTCCGGTCGGCGGCGGCGGATTCAAATACATAAGAAAAATAAGAATTCCGATTTTCTTGCTGTAAAAAATACTGTATGTTAATGCAACAAAGTTACATCGGCTCCCAGAGCTACTTTTTCGATACAGATTCTCCTTTTACTTTAAAAAATTGAAAAGTATCTCTTACGTTTTGCGTGTTTTTTTCGCTGTATATTACTTCTCTATCAATTGTGAGGAAAGTAAAAGGCACAAAAAATTGATGTTTGCGTATCTTACAGTTTCACATCACAGCTTGATAATGAGGTGTCTATTTTTCCGATATTCGTCACAGTTATTCCGATACTTAATTTACAAGTAACCTACTGCATAAAATTTGAATTGTGTACAGTGAAAAATGTGGTCGCTGGCTACTTTACGTATGGTTCACGTTACGTCATACATCGTTGCCGATGAAAAGAAGCTAACATATCGAAATTATTTTTAAAGTTGAGATCAGAATGATATTGATCTCCGTTTCCGAGATTTGGTCTCATATATCTCCGGGAGCGTCGCGACTATCCGCCAGTTCTGTCGACGCGCAGCGAGAATCGTGTGGTCATCACACGATAGAGAATGCATTTGTTTTGTTTCGCTGACACATTTGGACCTAATGAAACCATTTTATGTCATATATTTCTCCGGTATGAGTTACTAATATTTCTCCATATGCTCTTGACAATTTCATTTAAAATGCCACGAAATGTAGGTTTCTTAAAGCCAAGTGATCAAGCAGAACCCATTTTCTTGGTTTTGCTGAGGCATCTGAACCTGTTCCAAGCTTTCTTCCTCGTTTATTTCTCTGATACGAGTCCCGAATATTCCTCCATGTGTTTTTGCACATTTCACCTAAAATTCCAATGAAAGATAAGTTCATTAACAATAAGCGCACGCTAGCGTCATTGAATTGTTTCAAGTTCTTGACAACAAGATAGGGTTACACCTTAAACATCTCTAGAATTTTCATTCTGAACGTCTACAGTATACACTAGCAGAAATGTGGAAGAAATAATGTCCGTGCTTGTTCACAAAATTTCCCCAAATTATACTTGTCAGTTTCTCCCATGCAGAAACTTTTGGAACAAGCTAAGGCAACTTTCATAGCCGACTGACTCTTTATTCCCATCCAAATGAACTTCCATATTCTTATATTCTGACAGCATACATCGTTATGGATGACATGAACATTTAATCTTGCCAAGCTGCACTCAAAAGATGACCCCAGGATTTACAAAAGACGAATTTCAATTGTGAACTGTGTCAGACCAGAAGGGCCTTGTAAAACAGTAGTGCACTTTTGGCACAAGTTTTTTGAGCACCATCTTCTACCAATGAATTGAAGTGAATGTGACAAATTACTTATTGCAGCAAACTGTTTGCGCAATCTGTTGAGAAACGCCTTCCTCAAAAACGAACATCTATTGATTACAGAAAGCTGTACAACAATCTGGTGGTGGTTTTTCACAACTAGAAGGTATCATCAAGACACCGATCTACCGTTTACTTTCGAAGTGAAGGTATTGTAAAATGTAACTTTCTCGTTGTACTTTAGATTGTTCATTTTGTAATGTACTTGCCGTTTTCAATTTTTATCGTCACAAAAAAGAGTAATGCGGAAACTGACCTTCAAGTTCATTTTCATCATTCTAATTCTACATCTGCATGGATTATATGATTTTCAGGCCTGAAAAATTTGCATTAATGGGAAAATATTATATATTTCACTCACCTGCCAGTTTCAAATGTGCACCAATTTCTTCCCAAATTCTGTCTCTGAACACAGTGTCTCTATATTTAGGGTTCTTCAAATCATAAAGACAAGGATGTTGCGAGACCAGCTCACAAAGCATCACATCCTGTGAGTGGCTCATTTCAGTTTTCCTTGAGTGGCTCGACGTCTTCCTGGCAGCCGTACGTCTTTGTGTCGTCCGACTTCCGTCGCAACACTGCTCACTGGCGCAGTGCTGCGGCAGCTGCCGCAACAGTCGCGCGTCGCATCCCAAACTCGAACTGCGCATGCGCCAGCAGGCAAATTCTGACGTCACGTAGCGACCCGTCGCAGTCGCTAGTGTGCGTCGCGTCTTGGACAACGTACCTTAAGGTGCGGACGGTGAAGCGAAGCGACCACTACGTAGTGAACGTTGTATTTAAAGAACCGGAAAATGCAGAGTGAATCAAGGAAACGGAGAATTGGAGATTTGCTATCTTTTAAAAAGGAATGGGAGAACCATTTTTTCATTGTGCAAAAACATGAAAATTCGAAATGTATAATATGTGACAGTATTCTCGCTGGTCAGCGGAAGTTTAGTATTGAACGCCATTATAATAAATTTCAATACGTTCCCGTACTTAGTGTAATAAAACAGGAATTTCTCAAGCGATTTGGGGATATATCATACTTATCCCAAGGTTTTGCATAGTTCTCGAGACAATTTTCTGTAAATGATATTCGTCCCAGTTTGCAAATGGAGTTAATAAATCTACACTCTACAGCGTAATTCTCGTCTGAGAGACAAGTTCCTTTTGGGAAGACGCATAGTAGATTTTTATCACGACTTTCCACAGCAAGAGTTTCCTCGTCTCCATCGTGAAGCCGCGAAGATAATGTCAATGTTTGGCTCGACATACGTTTGTGAGAGATGAAAATTAATAAGTCTCGGTTAAGAGCAAACATCAGTAATGAAAATTTACGTAAATGTTTGCGTTTGTCTGTATGTAGGAATTTTGTTCCAGACATTGTAAACGCCACCTTACCCCCTGCGGGTCCGGGGTAAGAATAGGCCCGAGATATTCCTGCCTGTCGTAAGAGGCGACTAAAAGGAGTTTCAACCGTTTCGGGCTTCCATGTGATGGTCCCCCTTGGGGTTTGACCTCCATTTTTCAAAATTCTGCAGAAGTATGAGCCTTTTGGGGAAGGACGCCTTACGTGGTGTACCACTGGTCCTCAGTGCACTAAGACCTTGGCACTCAGCATTGTAACGGCGTTGTAACCATACCCACTATTCCTCAAATTGGGCCTCAACGCCTGATGGGTTGTACAAGTTACGCCCATAGTGCGTCCCCATCTGCACCTACGATCATGATGGACTTTCCATGGCACCAGAAATCCAGCACGGTAGCCAGCCCGTTGTGCTGGGGTCGTCATGTACCCTCTAGGTTGTAGCCCCCTGACAACACAGGGATCGTACTGCCGATACCTGAGCTGCACCCTCCCCACGTCGGCCAAGGAGTAGATGCCCGTCTCCTTGGGGCATCAGGACTCCCGGCAATGGTCATCCTGCCAGGTGGCCCTTGCTGAGGCTGGGTGGCGCCCGTGGGGAGGGCCCCTGGTCGGAGTGGGTGGTATCGGGGCGGACGTTTTGCAGATGAAACGTCAACACGTATCAGGTCGCTCTGTGGCCGAGTCTTTCAAACGGAAAGGTACTGTCTCTAGTTCTGGTTCTCCTGCCCTTTCCCCCTTGGCCACTCCCTGGGAGGAGGGACAGGCCCGCCGGCTTGGGGCGAAGTACTTCCCCCGCTATTTGGTCTGTTCTCGAACCGATGGGGGGACGTTTGCCACCTCCAAGCCCATGTTCTTTGTTCAGCACATTGAGGACATCTTCGGGGAAATCGAGGCTCTCAGTAAGATGCGTTCGGGGTCCGTTCTTATAAAGACCACCTCCGCCACACAGTCGGCGGCGCTCCAGGCGTGCGACCGCCTAGGGGATATCCCAGTGTCCATTGTCCCGCATCTGGCACTAAATAGGACGCAGGGGGTTATTTTTCATCGGGACCTCCTGCTGCAATCTGATGAGGAGCTCAGGGCCAACCTGGAGCGCCGAGGCGTGCATTTCGTCCGGCGAGTCCAGCGCGGCCCCAAAGACCGTCGCATCGACACCGGGGCCTTTATCCACGCCTTCGAGGGGGACGTTCTCCCAGAGAAGGTAAAGGTGATGTGCTACCGATGCGACGTGCCTCCTATGCGCTGTTTTCGGTGTTTGCGCTTTGGGCACATGTCGTCACGGTGTGAGGCTGAGCCCCTTTGTGGCGATTGTGGACGTCCTCTTCTGAGGAACATACATGCACCCCACCACCTCGGTGCGTTAATTGTCCTGGCATCCACTCGCCTAGATCCTCAGACTGCCCCGCATATCAGAAGGAGAAGAAGATACAAGAACTCAAAACTCCTCCCCCCCCCCCCCCCGCCGCCTGAGAAGCGAGGACCTTGTTCAGGTCCAGCCCACCACCCCTGTGCCTCCTCGGACTTCCAAGCAGGCCCCCAAGAAGAAGTCTCTATCCCCCTCTGCACCCCGGCGCGTTTCGTCTGACGCTCCATTCGTGAGTCGCTGCTCCCGGCCGTCCTCAGTTTCGCCGGGACGCTCTGCTGCCAGGCGCTCAGCTGGCCCCTTGTCGGCAAATGATGCTGCCCCTCCTACACCACCAGGGACAGCGGCCACAGCTGGCGACGACTCGATGGAACAGGATCCGCCTCCCGCCGGTTGTAGCGTTGTTCCCTCGAAACCTGGCCCTCCGCGGCCGTCGAGGTGACCAGCTCTTCCCCCGTCTCGTTCCCCCTCCTTTTTGACTAGCGATGGCCTTGTTACATTGGAACATAAGAGGTATTCGATCTAATCGGGAGGAATTAAAACTGCTCCTCCGCCTGCAATGTCCGCTCGTCCTTGGTCTCCAGGAAACCAAGTTGCGCCCGACTGACCGTATTGCCTTTACCCACTATACCTCGGAGCGGTATGACCTCACCCCTGTGGACGGTATCCCAGCTCATGGTGGGGTCATGTTGCTCGTTTGGGACGATGTCTATTACCATCCCATCCCATTGACCACCCCACTCCAAGCAATAGCTGTCTGTATTACTGTTTCTGCTTTTACTTTCTCAGTTTGTACCATCTACACTCCATCGTCATCCGCTGTTAGTCGGGCTGAGATGATGCACCTGATTGTTCAGCTTCCCCCGCCGTTTTTATTGTTTGGCGACTTCAATGCCCATCATCCCCTTTGGGGCTCTCCTGCATCCTGTCAAAGAGGCTCACTCCTGGCGGATGTCTTCAACCATCTCAATCTTGTCTGCCTCAATACTGGCGCCCCGACTTTCCTCTCGGACTCTACTCATACCTACTCCCACTTGGACCTCTCGATCTGTTCTACCACTCTTGCCCGTCAGTTCGAGTGGTATGTCCTTTCTGACACCTATTCGAGCGACCACTTCCCCTGTATCGTTCGTCTCCTGCACCACACCCCATCCCCTCGTCCTTCGAGCTGGAACATACCGAAAGCTGACTGGGGACTTTACTCCTTCCTGGCGACCTTTCCGGACCACGATTTTCTCAGTTGTGACAGTCAGGTCGAATACCTCACGGCTGTTATCATCAATGCTGCCGAACGTTCCATTCCTCGTACTACCTCTTCTTCACGTCGCGTTTCCGTCCCCTGGTGGAACGAGGTTTGTAGAGACGCTATCCGTGCTCGACGACGTGCTTTACGCATCTTTCGCCGCCATCCTACGTTGGCGAATTGTATTGGATACAAACGACTCCGAGCGCAATGCCGTAGAGTCATCAAAGACAGCAAAAAACCTTGTTGGGCCTCTTTCACCAGCTCCTTTAACAGTTTTACTCCCTCTTCTGTCGTATGGGGTGGCCTGCGCCGGCTGTCGGGCATTAAGGCCCACTCCTCGGTACCTGGCCTGACCTCAGGTAATGAGGTCCTCGTTGATCCTGTGGCTGTCTCCGCCTTCGGCCGGTTTTTCGCGGAGGTTTCAAGCTCCGCCCATTACCACCCTGCCTTCCTTCCCAGGAAAGAGGCAGAAGAGGCTCGGCGACCTTCCTTCCACTCGCTGAATCTGGAAACTTATAATGCCCCCTTTACTATGCGGGAACTCGAACGTGCGCTTGCACTGTCCCGGTCCTCTGCTCCGGGGCCAGATGCCATTCACGTTCAGATGCTGGCACACCTTTCTCCGGCGGGCAAAAGCTTCCTTCTTCGTACCTACAATCGCGTCTGGACCGAAGGTCAGGTCCCCATGCGTTGGCGTGACGCCGTCGTTGTTCCTATACCCAAACCCGGGAAGGATAGACACCTTCCTTCTAGTTACCGCCCCATTTCTCTTACAAGCTGTGTCTGTAAGGTGATGGAGCGAATGGTTCATGCTCGGTTAGTTTGGATTCTTGAATCTCGACGGCTACTTACCAATGTCCAATGCGGCTTTCGTCGCCGCCGCTCCGCTGTTGACCACCTTGTGACCTTGTCGACATTCATCATGAACAACTTTTTGCCAAGGCGCCAAACGGTAGCCGTGTTCTTCGATTTGGAGAAAGCTTATGAAACCTGTTGGAGAGGAGGTATCCTCCGCACTATGCACAGGTGGGGCCTACGCGGTCGCCTGCCCCTTTTTATTGATTCCTTTTTAACGGATCGAAAGTTTAGGGTACGTGTGGGTTCCGTATTGTCCGACGTCTTCCTCCAGGAGAACGGAGTACCTCAGGGCTCCGTCTTGAGCGTAGCCCTTTTTGCCATCAAGATCAATCCAATTGTGGATTGCATTCCACCTAATGTCTCAGGCTCTCTCTTTGTCGATGACTTCGCGATCTACTGCAGTGCCCAGAGAACATGCCTCCTGGAGCGCTGCCTTCAGCGTTGTCTAGACAGCCTATACTCATGGAGCGTGGCAAATGGCTTCCGATTCTCTGAAGAGAAGACGGTTTGTATCAACTTTTGGCGATATAAAGCGTTCCTTCCGCCATCCTTACATCTCGGTCCCGTTGTTCTCCCATTCGTGGAAACAACTAAGTTTCTAGGGCTCACGTTGGACAGGAAACTGTGTTGGTCTCCGCATGTCTCTTATTTGGCGGCCCGTTGTACACGTTCCCTTAATGTCCTCAGAGTTCTTAGTGGTTCATCTTGGGGAGCGGATCGCACTGTCCTGCTTCGCTTGTATCGGTCCATAGTCCGATCGAAGCTGGATTATGGGAGCTTCGTCTACTCGTCTGCTCGGCCATCCCTCTTACGCCGTCTCAACTCCATCCACCATCGGGGGTTACGTCTTGCGACCGGAGCCTTCTACACTAGTCCTGTCGAGAGTCTTTATACTGAAGCTGCCGAATTACCATTGACCTACCGGCGTGACGTACTGCTGTGTCGGTATGCCTGCCGGCTGTTGTCTATGCCCGACCACCCCTCTTACGAGTCCTTCTTCGCCGATTCTCTCGACCGTCAGTACGGGTTGTATGTGTCTGCCCTGCTGCCCCCCGAAGTCCGCTTCCGTCGCCTGCTTCGACAATTGGATCTTGCCCTCCCTACCACCTTCAGAGAGGGTGAGAACCCGACACCACCTTGGCTCCAGGCTCCGGTTCATATTTATCTCGACCTCAGCTCACTGCCAAAGGAGGGTACTCCGGCTGCAGTGTATTGCTCACGGTTTGTCGAACTTCGTGCTCGACTTGCCGGTCACACCTTTATTTATACCGATGGCTCCAAAACTGTCGATGGTGTCGGCTGTGCCTTTGTCGTCGGGGCCGCCACCTTTAAATACCGGCTCCTCGACCAATGTTCCAGCTTTACGGCCGAGCTTTTTGCTCTCCATCAGGCCGTTCAGTATGCCCGCCGCCACCACCATTCACCGTATGTACTCTGCTCTGACTCACTCAGTGCTCTTCAGAGCCTTGGAGCTCCCTATCCGGTCCATCCCTTGGCGCAACGGATACAGCAGTCCCTCCATTCTTTCGCTGATAATGGTTCTCCTGTCAGCTTTCTGTGGGTTCCCAGACATGTAGGAGTGCCTGGGAATGAGGCTGCGGATGCTGCAGCCAAGGCTGCAGTCCTCCTGCCTCGGCCAGCCTCCCATTGTGTCCCGTCATCTGACGTTCGTGGGGATGTTTGTAAGAGGCTTGTGTCGTTGTGGTGGGATGCTTGGTCATCCCTCCAAGGAAACAAGCTCCGGGCAGTAAAACCGCTCCCAACTGCTTGGACAACCTCCTCCCGACCATCTCGGCGAGAGGAGGTCCTTCTGACCAGGTTGCGGATTGGGCATTGCCGGTTTAGCCACCGCTACCTGCTCTACGGTGACCCAGCCCCGCAGTGCCCTTGTGGTCAGGCATTAACAGTGCGCCATGTTTTATTGTCGTGTCCCCGCTTTAGTCAATCTCGTGTTGTCCTGTCATTGCCATCTACTTTACCGGATATTTTAGCTGATGACGCTCGAGCAGCTGCTCGTGTTCTGCGTTTTATAACTTTGACTGGCTTGTCCAAAGACATCTAACCTTTTTACTTATTTTATCTACATCTTTGTTAGGTCTTTCTGGTGTCCCCACGTCCCCTTGAGTTTTACTAGATTCCCTGTGCTCTAACAACAGTGACTGGGCGCTTATGACCTCAGTAGTTGAGCGCCATTAAACCCCACCAAAAAAAAGAAAAAAAAATACGCCACCTTTGATAATTAAATAAAACGTATCGTAGGTAATAGGTACTCTTTCAAACCATGATTTCTTTCAAGCACTCCTACTTACCTTATTCCCTCATTCAATAAAGCAGGCCAGGAAACAAAACGCATTACAGAGGAAAATGCGGAGAGACGGTATGGTGGGGAGGGGAGAGAAGCGGGTGGCCAGCTTGCCCCTGTGTGCACGCAGAACACCTGTTAAGTGCACACGTGCAAATGCACCGCACACGTGCAGGATTCCTGCCCGCCCCTGTCTAGCTAATGCCCAAAGTTGCGGTGACGTCGGGGCTTCTGATGCGCAGCATCTAACCAGTCCGTCCTCACTTCAGAGTGAGTATCAGACAGTGGTGGGTTCGCGTGTCACTGGGTGGAAGGCGAGAGAAGGAGCAGGCTGTGCGACTGGCTCTCTAAGTGCTGGCAACAGGTACGAGGTGCTACCTAGTGTTGATGATTGAGCCAGCGCGGGATGCCTCTCCTGTTGGATCAGCGGTCGATTTTCCTGCCCAGTCGGGACAAGTACAGTGGGTGGGTATGCTTGTCATTGGGAGCTCCAATGTTAGGCGGGAGATGGAGCCGCTCAGGGAAATAGCAGGCAAGTCGGGAAAGAATTCCAGTGTGCATTCGGTATGTTTGCTGTAAGTTCTCATCGGTAATGTGGAGGCGGCCTTGCCCGCGGCTATCGTGCGCACTGGGTGCAACCAGCTGCATGTAGTGGCACATGTCGGCACGAATGACGCCTGCCGCTTGGGTTCTGACGCCATCCTCGGCTCCTTTCAGCAGCTGGCTGATTTGGTGAAGTAGCAACGCGCGCGTGATGCAGGCTAAGCTGTCTACTTTTAGCATCTTACCCAGGGTTGATCACGGTCCTCTGATTTGGAGCAGAGTGGAAGGTCTAAACCAGAGGCTCAGACGACTCTGCGACGGTATCAGATGCGAATTTCTCGACCTCCGCTATCGGGTGCAGAATTGTAGGGTTCCCCTTCATAGGTCAGGCGTGCACTACACGCAGAAAGCGGCTACTAGGGTAGCACATGGGGCTTTTTTAGATTGGAGAACCTTTTCCTTACAATTAAAGACGATTTACCTGTTATATCAGTCACAGGGATCTCAGAGAATCTTTGTTCTCGTAGATCAGAGATAGAAAAAAATATGATTTTAGTAAACTGCAGGAGCATCCAAGGGAAGGTCTCAGAATTAGTATCGCTTACTGAACGCTATAATGCGTAGATATTACGCCTATTGGAAACAGAAAGCTGGTTGAAACCAGACGTCAATGGCAACGAAATCCTAAGTTAAGATTGGAATGTTTATCGTAAGGATAGGGTGTCCCCAACGGTGGCGGCGTGCTTATTGCAGTAAAAAATTCGAAAATATCCAGCGAAGTTATCACGGATTCCCAATGTGTATTAATCTGGGTGAAATTGACTATTAAAGAACGGTAAAAAATGGTGATAGGATGCTTTTATAGACCACCTGGGTCAGGATCTGTAGTTGTAGAAGGCCTCAGACAGAACTTGCTGAATATCATTAGTAATTTTCCTGATCATGCCGTTGTAATAGAGGGTGGCTTCAACTTACCAGGTATGGGTTGAGAGTGTTATGCCATCAAAACAGGTGCCAGAGACAGGGATCTGGATGTCTTGTTCGAAAATTACCTTGAGCAGATAGAGAACCAGCTCGAGAGGGTAACATCTTAGACCTTCTGGCAACAAACAGGAAGGTATCAGTGATCATAAAGCTGTGACAGCATCTATGACGCCGGGTCCTACAAGGGATGTTAAGAAAGGTACGAAGATATATTTGCTCAGCAAGGTGACAGGATACAAATTTCAGAATATCTCAGCAGTCAACATCAAATATTCGGTGATGAGGACGAAGATGTGGAGAACAAATGAAAAAAAAAAAAAAAACAGAGGCATCGTTCAATATGCCCTAGACAAGTATGTTCCGAGTTAAGGTTTAAAGGGATGGGAAAGATCCACCGTGGTTCAATAGCCGTGTTAGGAAAGCGTTACGTAAACAAAGAGCACTTCGTCCCAGATTCAAGAGAAATAAAACCTTAGCTGACAAACAAAAGCTGAATGAATCGAAAATGATCGTAAGGAGAGCAATGAGAGAAGCGTTCAATGATTTTGAAAGTAAGACGTTATCAACTGACCTAAGTAAAAACCCTAAGAGATTTTGGTCGTATGTAAAATCAATAAGTGGGTCAAAATCATCTATTCATTCTCTGAAGGACCACACCGGCACAGAAACTGAAAATAACAGAGAGAAGGGCGAAATGCTGAATTTTGTCTTCCGAAGTTGTTTCACCGCGGAAGATCGTAACACTGTCCCGTCTTTCAATCGTCGTGCGAACGTCGAAATGGCAGATACCGAGATAACAGATCGCGGAATTGAAAAGCAGCTTTGTAGTGGAAAGCCGTCAGGACCAGATGAGATACCTATAAGATTCTATAAAGATTATGCGAAAACACTTTCTCCTGTTCTAGCAGTAATTTATCGTAGATCGCTTGAGCAACGAAAGGTCCCCAACGACCGGAAAAAAGTGTAGGTCTTTCCTGTTTTTAAGAAAGGCCATAAGACAGATCCACACAATTATAGACCTATATAGTTAACATCAATCTGTTGTGGAATTATGTAACATGTTTTACGCTCAAGAACTATGACGTTTTTGGAAAATGAACATTTCCTCTATAAAAATCAGCATGGATACCGGAAAGAGAGGTCCTGCGAAGCTCGGATCGCTCTGTTCCTCCGTGAGATCCACAGCGCAGTGGACAACGGCGCTCAGGTTGATGCCGTGTTCCTTGATTTCAGTAAGGCATTTGACAACATCCCGCAAAGCAGTTCAGCGAAAAAATACGAGCTTACGGAGTGTCGGAGCAGACTTGAGATTGGATTCAAGACTTTCTTTCAGGTAGAACGCAACAAGTCGCTCTTAAGGGAACAAAATCAACAGATGTAAAGGTAATATCCGGAATGCCACATGGAACTGTGATAGGACCATTGCTGTTTACAATATATAGAAATGATCTAGTAGAAAGCGTAGGATGCTCTTTAAGGCTATTCGCAGATGACGCAGTTGTTTATACCAAAGTAGCAAAGCCATAAGATAGTAAGAATTTGCTGAACGACTTGCAGAGAATTAATGATTGGTGCAGGCTCTGACAGTTGACCCGGAACGTAAATAAATGTAGCATATTGCGCATACATAGGAAAAGAAATACACTACTGTAGAGCAAACCTATAGATGACAAACAGCAGGAGACAGGGTCTGGCGTAAATATATATAAGCGTAACTATCCAGCGCGATCTTAAGTGGAATGACCACATAAAAAAGACAGTTGAAAAAGCAGACACCAGGCACAGATTCATCGGAATAATCTGAAGGAAATGTAACTCATCCACGAAAGAAGTGGCTTGTAAGGCACTTGTTCTCCAGATTGTTGAGTATTGTCCATATGTCTGGGATCCCTATCAGGTAGGACTCATAGAGGAGGTAGAGAAGACCCAACGAAGAGCGGCACGTTTTGTCACGGGATCGTTTAGCTGGCGAGAGAGCGTTACAGAGATGCTAAACGAACTCCGCTCGCAGACGTTGCAAGAGAGGCGTTGTGCACCACGGAGAGACTTACTATCGAAATTTCGGGACAGCACTTTTCAGGAGAAGTCGGACAACATATTACTTCCCCCCACAGAGGTCTCGCGTGTTGAACACGAGGAGAAAATTCGAGAAATTAGAGCCAATACAGAGGCTTACCGACAACCATTCTTCCCACGCACTAATCGCGAGTGGTACTGGATTGCAGGGATCTGATAGTGGTACCGAAAGTACCCTCCACCACACACCATTAGGTGGGTTACGGAGTGTGATGTAGATGTATATGTAGAGGCGGAGTATATTTTGTCAGCAGAGAAACAGTAACAGCGGACTGGGTCGGTCAAGAGAGCTCACTGACTTCGAACGAGGACTACTCGCTGGACGTCATCCGAGTAACAAATCCATCACGGACATTTCAATCCCATTACGGCTGCCCGAGTACACTGTTGCCGATGTGACTGTGATGTGGAAACCATAGCCAGTCCAAGACAGGAAGACCTTATATAATGACGGATAGGGGCAGTCGAACTTTGCGGAGGGTAGGTGTAAAAAATCGCACGAAATCAGTGGGTGAAACCACTCGTGAATTGCAAAGTGTTACCAGCAGGTCAGCCAGCGCAGTGACTGTGCGTAGGGAGTTAGAAAGAATGGGGACAACGGTCGAGCAGCTCCTCATGAGCCACACATTTCTGCAGACAATGTTAAGCGACGCTTGCTGTCATGTATAGAGCGATGCCACTGCACAGTGGACGACTGAAAACGAGTGATTTGGACTGATGAATCATGCTATAGCCTATGGATATCCGATAGAAAGATTTGGGTTTGAAGAATGCCTGGTGAACGTTACCAGCCACCAGGTGTAGTGCCAGCAAATTTCGGAAGGATAAGATTTTACAACATTCTTTACTGCACACAACAAAGGACAGTTGGAGGACGAAATGTACCACAATGATAATGCACCTTGTCGCAAAGCAGCATGTGTGAGGCGATGGTCTACGGACAATAACTTTCTTGAAATGGACTGGTCTGCCCAGAGTCGCCACTTGAACCCAATGGATTACCTTTTTTATTAGTTAGAATGTCGACTTATATCCAGATACCAGCGCCCGACATCACTACCTTCTGTGGCTCCGGCTCTTGAGGAAGAACAAGCTGCCAGTTCTCCATCGAGTTTTTGACACTCAGTAAAAGTGTATCACAGTTGAAACAATCGCAAAGGTGAAGGATGGAAACACCCAATATTAACGTTCACTAATAGCTGTCCGGATACTTTTTAATCGTAGAGGTTGTGCTCATTAATACAGGAAAAATTTGTTAGCGGAAGAACAGTAAACAAATGCCAGAAGTATCGAATAGTGCAGGTATTTGGCTTATTGTTCTTTTATGATGGCCAGGAAAAGAATTCCTTCATTGGAATAGTACTTTATTTTCCAAAAGTGTGGTCAACTCCTATCGTCGTTACTATAAAATCGCTACTCAAGAACTCAGCAAATTATAGTTCATATGGCTGTTAAGCATCATCAACTTAAGAATCTCATTCGGCAACCGTTAAGACGGCGAAAACTGACATTATCTTACATATACTTCTTGTGAACAGGGAAAGTCCATCTCAGGGCACCACATTCGCTGTTCCCTGCGTGACGTAACGCCTCTCAAGTAACAACAGATGCGTCGTGTCTACTCGCCAATCGATGGACAAACCTATCATTCTGTCTTTTCAGTTTATTCTAATACCGATCCCAGTAGCTAGTGTTTGCTTAACGAGACATCAGACGTCAATAGTTAAAGACTAAGAATTCTTTAATGTTGTTCTGTCCTGTTTAAATAAACAAATAAAATACATTCTTGAATTTCTCCCGGCATATTTGATAATCAAAATATCCACGGGTGTACTGCCGGTCTACAGTGTCCAACGGGCACAATATTTCGGCGATCATACATGTCGCCATCATCAGGTGAACTGAGGGACTGAGCTCCTGTGAACGTGCCAGCATGGAGATCTGTACGCTATGGCTGCTCAGAGGGAACTGGGTTCGGTCGCGGCGGCGGCCGATTTAAATACCCTCCGCCCGCGGCGCTCCCTCCGCTGTCCGCGCCCAGTGCCACGATCGCGCGGTGGAACAGATTGCGACGGCGTCTGAGATGACGTCGGTGTGATGGTTCTGTCCGCCGTGGTCGTCACAACTATACGTTTGCTCGATTTGCTCTTGATTAACCGCCGGCCGCGGTGGCCGTGCGGTTCTGGCGCTGCAGTCCGGAACCGCGAGGCTGCTACGGTCGCAGGTTCGAATCCTGCCTCGGGCATGGGTGTGTGTGATGTCCTTAGGTTAGTTAGGTTTAAGTAGTTCTAAGTTCTAGGGGACTTATGACCTAAAATGTTGAGTCCCGTAGTGCTCAGAGCCATTTGAACCATCTTGATTAACCCAATCGCTGGTTCCCAAGCCTTGCTAAGATTATAGCCAGAGTCATGGTTTACGAGGTCGTCATTGGTGAGAATTTCGATGGCCTCTCTAAAAACGCTGTCCCAGTATCTCGACGTCTGTACCAGAATCCTCGTGCGTTCATACTCCATAGCGTGATTTTCCGACAAACAATGTTCAGCGACCGTCGACTTGCTCGGATACATCAGTCGAGTGTGCCTCTGGTGTTCACGGCATCGATCCTCGACGGTACGCATCTTCTGACCAATATACGACTTGCCACATTGACACGGAATCTGGTACACGCCGGCCTTCCTCAAACCGAGGTCATCTTTGGCGCTCCCCACCAGTGCACGAGTCAGGTATCATGGTGAGTGGGAAACACTGAACAGCATTATTCTCGCCTCAAAGATAAGTGCTTTGGATTCCACACATCGCATGTACCAAGCTATTCTGGCATACTAGCCATGTTGTTGATAGACACTGTCATAGGTTTATTTCATTAATTTAAAAAGTAACGTTTGCAGGTAGTAGAGGAAATTACGCAGTTCTCCAATCATAACAGCCATTAATATCAGAAGCCTTATCTCCCACCGCTGATATTTAATGTATGTGAAGCTTCTATCCGTAGAAATCCTAATAATTAGCGACAGTGCACGCTAACGGATCCTCGCACTTAGTTGTTGGACTTAGGAAGAAATATGGCGGTATCTTGTTGCCTTCCAAATAAAAGTTTGATTGTAATTCAGATCGTCTTAACTGTGCCAGCTATTGATCACTCACAGTCCAGGCTGACAGCCTAGGCATTTTGCATTGCACTAATACTGGAAGTGCTGCATATAAAACCAGGAAGAATGACTCTTCTGCTGTTTCCGTCGTTGGGATTGTTATCTTTGTCCACCACTGAAGTCGGCGGACTTCATGTATAACCCTAGACATAGGGCGTTGCAGAGTGCTAGCACTTGGCTCCAAATGATCCCAGTTTGTAGTGCTCCTCTTCCCCCCTCTCCTTGACCTGTTGAAAATTTGTATTACTTATTGTTACATTTACTTGGAAAATATGTTTTTAACAAGTATATTAGAAATCAAAAAGGTGGTGAAACCGCAGGGGAGGTCAAAAATGAAAACAGTAGATATATTGGAGGTAACAAAATGTCAAAATCAACAAGAAATTAAGAGGTCAGCACAGAAAAAACACGGGTGGTTGTAGCGACAAGACAATTTAATGTTTAACACGTAAGGCCTAGAAGCTTGTGGTTGAAATGAAATTCACGAAATGCTTTGTAATGGAGACTGTTTACTCTTCGAGCTATCCTGATATGAATTTACTATTGCTTTTATTAAAATTACTTCAGGTGAATGATCGCCAAAAACAAGGCGTTTTCATCATTTGCCTTATATCTCGCACATTATCAGCATTTTGCAATGATCATTGTATGTAGACAAATTTTTATTTATATTTTCATTGATACTGCTTCATTTTATTCAACAGGCATAAATTTTCTTTCAGTAGTATTTAGTTGCCTCTGATATCAGTCCTTGGTGGCAATGTTACAGTTCAATGTGGAATGAAACCAAAAATAAGTTATATGACTGAGATTACGAACAGAAATGAAATGAAGTACTGGATCACTGAAATCTGGGGCCATCATACTACTCTTAACAATATTTAGCACTTAAGTTGAAGCTGACTTCTGGAGTTGTCAGTTTCCGGAGAAAGGAAGGAACACGCGACGCAGTACTGACCCTACGACTTATCTTAAAACACAGCTTAAGAAAGACAAACCAAGGTGTGTAGGTTTTGTCGATTTGGAGAACTCTTTCGGTAATATTGACTGAAACACACTTTTTCAAATTCAGAAAGTAGCAGGGATAAAAAAACAGGTAACGAAAAGTTATCTATAACTTGTACTACCCCCCAAACAACAGTTATGAGAGTCCAGAGAAAGGAAAGAGAAACAGTAGTCGAGAATGGAATGAGTTAAAGTTTTAGCTTCTTCTTCTTGTTATTCAGTGTAAACACTTAGCAAACAGTATAAGAAATGAATGAGAAATTTGTAAACGGAACTATAGTTGAGGAAGAAGAAATAAAACATTTTTGGTATACTAATGACATGTAATTCTGTCAGCGACGGCAAAGGGCTTGGAAGAGCAGTTCAACGGAATAGATGGTGCCTCCAAAAGAGATTATATGATCAGTGTCAATAAAAGAAAAAATAAAATGAAGTCTAGTCAGATTTAATCTGGTGGTGCTGGTTGAATTAGATAAGGAAATGAGACACTTAAAGTAGTCGATGAAATATCGCATTTGAGGAAGCAAATAACAAACGATAGGCAAAGTGGAGAGGATATAAAATGCAGAATGTGCAGTAGCAGGGAAAGTTTTTCTGTAAAAGAGAAGTTTGTTGGCATAGAATATAAATTTAAATGTTAGAAAATTTATTCTGAAGTTATTTGTATAGTGCCTAGCCCTGCACTAAAGTCAATTGTGGACGAAAAACAGTCCAGACAAGAAAAGAATAAAGCTTTTGAAATGTGATTCTACAGTTCATTGTTAAAAATTTGATTAGGTAGAATTAGTAATGAGGGCATACTGAATCAAATAAGAGAAAAAAGTAATTTGTGGCACAGCTCGACTAAGAAAAGGGGATCAATTGATAGCACGTTTCTTCAGGTCTCAAGGAATTATCAGTTTGACAATGAAATGAATTGTGGAGGGTTAAAATTGTAGAGGAAGACTAAGCGTGCAACACAGATTAAAATGGATGTACATTACGGTAGTAATCCTCAAACGGAGAGGCTTGCACAGGATAGACTAGTGTGGTGTGCATCAAACCGGTCTTCGAGCTGAAGGCGACAGCAACAACTATTTTTTTCAGAATGATATTTTCACTCTGCAGCGGAGTGTGCGCTGATATGAAACTTCCTGGCAGATTAAAACTGTGTGCCCGACCGAGACTCGACCTCGGGACCTTTGCCTTTCGGGGGCAAGTGCTCTACCATCTGAGCTACCGAAGCACGACTCACGCCCGGTCCTCGCAGCTTTACTTCTGCCAGTATCTCGTCTCCTACCTTCCAAACTTTACAGAAGATTTTTTAGTGTATGACGATATTTGTAGGCCTCTGTACCTCAGTCGCTAAAAACGGAACCCTTACAGGATCACTTTGTTGTCTCTTTCTCCGTCTGTCTGTCCGCTTGTTAAAAACAATATTTCTCGGGAACAGGTAAACGTATGAAGTTTAAATTTATGTCACATACCAAAGTCTATTTCAGCGGTGTAAAAATTGAAGCTTCTAAGCCGATGCAATCAAAACATACGCCAATGTATGCCACATGTTGTGATACCCGCATACTTACTCATCAAAACCTATAGAGTATTTCACATTGGCCTAGAATCATGAAATTTGGCAGGAAGCAAAGTTTTACAGTATACCAAAAGTAAAAAATCCGAAAATTGTTAATTTCTAGTTACGTCGCATGAAAATATTTCTTTTTGTCTTTACCAGTTTGCTATCTGTAAGTCCGTATGTTAAGGCACTTTTCCTCATGAAGGGGTGGACGTATCAAGCTGAAATTTATGTCACAAACTAAGGTTTCTGTTCCCTCGGTGGTTCACTGAATGTTAGCTTCTAAATCAATGCCGTCTAAAGACACGGCCATTGAAGTCACATATTTTGATGCTTGCAAACTCTTTCATCAAAACCAATAGCGTATATCCCGTCGCTCTAGTCATGAAATTTGGCAAGAAGCAAGAATTCGCTGTAAAACTAAAGGAAAAAATCCCAAAGCTGAGCAATTATAATTATATCGCTCGATAAAAAAGGTCATTTGTCAACTGACTGTCTGTCTGTGCTATCGTCTGTTAAGCCTCCTTTTTCTCAGGAAAGGCTATATGTATAAAGTTGAAATTTGTGTCACATACTGAAGTCTATAGTCCTTTGGTAGTGTGAAAAAATTAACCTTGTAGGTCAATGGAGTCTAAAGATGTGGCTATTTATGTCACATATTTTGATACTTGAAAACTCAATGATATTTTAGCTGGTGAGCGCACATGAGGTGACTCCAGTTGCGTGAGAACTATTCCTGTATATTCTTTTCCAAAGGTTTTGCATAAATGCCTGTTATTTTCTGTACGCCTTTAGCGTCACGTCTTGCCCTGTTCTTTTGAGAATTTCAGACAACTCCTTACACATGCAGCATGTGTCTGGTGCCCGCCTACGACACTTTCAAATATCATTAACAAGAACAAGCGTCTTTGCAGTACTGGTGAAGAGAATAGCTGCTCCCTGCTACAAATAATAAACTTACTATAGAAAAAAATTATACGCAGTGAGCTGATGTAATATTTCAACAAAGGAGATTCCGTAAGATCCTTAATTAAATATTACTGTCAGTCTGAGCCTGATATGAACAGAGGACTCTGCGGTATTTGCTCAGCATAAAACTCATTACAGTTTCATCCTAACAAAAGAATATAGATATTACAGTATATTTGCCACACTTGTTCCTGAAATGAGCTTATCTGTGGGAAATATAACTGCTGAGGCTTAAAAATTTGAGAGATGTGAATTTTCCGTTATTGGCTGCCTTGATTGATCGTTCTCGCACAATGGGAGCAATTACTGTTGGCTATAGAAATCACAAAAATGAGCGAACAAAAGCAAAGGAAACTTGCAACAGCGTACAGGAATGATAGCTTAGTGCTTTAGCATTATAAAATGTAGACCAGCGGATTAATTTTCGTCTGACCCCTCATTTCTACTGTTTGCGGCTATACAGTTGGACTACAATAAGACAGTAAGCAAACATTGCTCTCCAAACACCGATAATGGATGCTTGCACAAGGGCACATTGTTCGCGAAGATTTGGCATTCCCATCTGAATGCGTTGCAGCTTCACTAATTAACCTTCAGATACTGTGTGTAATGTGTTCCCAAACTTCAACGACTACTTTACCAAATTCTGCTGATGTGTATAAGTGACAGGTGATATATCGCTGTTCACCAAACCCACTGCGTGTTTAGGAAAGTTTTCAGATTGTAAGAACATAAACCTTTTTTTTTTTATTTTTTTAACACGGAAAATTTCCTAGGCACTTCAACATGTGGTAGTTTAGTAAAGAATGTATTATAACTTAGGCAGTGGAAGAAATTTGAAATTTTCATTTGGCGTAAGCTACAAGGTATTATAACAGGAAAAACTCACTAATGACTTAATTAATCGTAACTTTACCGTAACTTGACGTCTCTTTTTCTGATGAGTTATTTTTTTTTTATTTCTTGTTGAATCCTACTGCTTTGTGCCATCTTATGGTGTTAGCCAGGATTACAGGAAAATAAAGAACGAAAGTTACATATAAAATTCTTAAATCTTCATTTTTCTGAGAATATACATTAGACTGCCATACTAAAATAAAAACGATGGCATGAAATCAAAAATCATTGTCGGTGTACTTATTTGGAAACAGTCAAATTTTACTGACTGTTTAGACAAGGAAGGAGTAAATTATGTAAGCTCTTGAAATGAAGTTTAGACGATGGCTCTGTTTATATGTTCTCGGATATTTGCTTACTTTTATTAATAAAAGATCGATCACATGTAAAAGGTCGATAACTGATATGTGTTTGCCAAATAACATAAATTTTGATTATACTGTTATACAGTAGCAAATATTTCATTGTGATTAAAATCTATTTCTGACAATAGCATATTTTTTTTATCGAGATTTCCTGTGTTATTTGAAAGCAGAGCCACTACCTATAGCGATACATGTGGATATTTGTGAGTGATCTAATAGACAGTCTGAAAATTGGCTGTTACATTTGCAACTCTCGCTATTTGATCTGCAACATTTACTATTCCATGATTTTGCGCAATATTAACGCAGATCTTCTGCAAAGATACAATTCTTATCGACTACCAACAGCACAGTTTACCCTTTGGTCTGTGAGGTGTTACGAAAGTATTCTTTGAGTTCCATCTGAGCTGACCAAACAGGCTATACAGCTGCGTTATGTTTTCGAATGTGCCATCAGAAATGTCTCGACTGCGGCGTGTCCTCTTGTGTTCGGCAAGTGGTGGACCGGTGTGTTGCAGTTTAACATGGCTATTCCTGCAACATACGCCAGGTGGTTCGGTGGGAAACCTTTTCGCGGCACAGTGTGGACATAATGCCGACATTTCGGGTCAATTACAGTGCCATCTTTGAGCAATGACGTCATACGCTGCATGGAGACAATATTTAAAAGGAACATCATATTCGTAAACAGAGGAATTAGCATACAATAAAATTACAATCGCAGTTCATGTGATTAATTACTTAGCCACGAATTATATCGAAAAGAATTAAAGGTAATGAAAATAAATAATAGCAGAGAAAGATAAATACGAATTTTTGAAATAAATTACTATCGTAATTTATGAGATGTAAGAAAAGCACAGAGAAACTTTAAATCTATTACAGTAAACCGCCTGGTGAAGTCGAAATATTGTAAAACCGCATTAACTTTTAATAATAATTATGGAATGTAATAAGACTACTGCGGTGAAACTAGAATGAAACGCAACAACGGGAAAATGAAATAAGTAAAACAGATGAGACAATAAGAGTAGCATGAAATGTGTAGAAACCTTCACAGAAACGTGTTTCTTTTTCTTTTATAAAAAGAGAGAGAGAGAGAGAGAGAGAGAGAAAGCCAGTATACAAGTTAAGAAACTTCATAAAAATTAAAAAAATTAAGAAATACTGGAACCGGTAACGAGAATCAAGCTATACAGAGTGTTTCCGTAAGAGACTGCAAATATTTAACAGGGCATGGAAGATGCTCCACTGAACAATTTGAGGTAGGGAACCTGAGGTCGGAGAAACCAGTTTAAGGAGACAATAGGAATAGAACCATATTACTGTGTACTTTTTATTTGCATTAGCTACAGTTAACATGACTGAAAGCATGAACGTGCCATTTGTACTGTATCTTACAAAATATTCTGAAACTGATATCCATGCAAGCACGACATCGGTGAACAAGATTCTGAAGCACCCCGACAAATATCCACTGCAGTTGAATGGAATGGACAGTGTCTTGAAAGGAGGATATAAGATGAACATCAACAAAAGCAAAACGAGGATAATGGAATATAGTCAAATTAAGTCGGGTGATGCTGAGGGAATTAGATTAGGAAATGAGACACTTAAAGTAGTAAAGGAGTTTTGCTATTTAGGGAGTAAAATAACCGATGATGGTCGAAGTAGAGAGGATATAAAATGTAGACTGGCAATGGCAAGGAAAGCGTTTCTCAAGAAGAGAAATTTAACATCGAGTATAGATTTAAGTGTCAGGAAGTCGTTTCTGAAAGTATTTGTATGGAGTGTAGCCATGTATGGAAGTGAAACATGGACGATAACCAGTTTGGACAAGAATCGAATAGAAGCTTTCGAAATGTGGTGCTACAGAAGAATGCTGAAGATAAGGTGGGTAGATCACGTAACTAATGAGGAGGTATTGAATAGGATTGGGAAGAAGAGAAGTTTGTGGCACAACTTGACTAGAAGAAGGGATCGGTTGGTAGGACATGTTTTGAGGCATCAAGGGATCACAAATTTAGCATTGGAGGGCAGCGTGGAGGGTAAAAATCGTAGAGGGAGACCAAGAGATCAATACACTAAGCAGATTCAGAAGGATGTAGGTTGCAGTAGGTACTGGGAGATGAAGAAGCTTGCACAGGATAGAGTAGCATGGAGAGCTGCATCAAACCAGTCTCAGGACTGAAGACCACAACAACATCCCTGGTGTGTTTCGAATCATATCACAGGCAGCTACAATTCTGGCTACTAATTCCATCTCCGTATCCACTGGGGTCTCATACACATGTGACTTCAGATATGCCCTTAGGAAATAATGAAGGAGACTCAGGTCAGGTGACCTCGCAGGCCATGGAATAGGATCTCTCCTTCGAATCCAGCGTCCAGGAAATACAGCATTGAGATGGTTGCGGACATCCACGCTGAAGTGAGGCGGTGTACCGTCACGTTGTATCCAAATCCTCTCACGAAGAGCCAAGGGTACATTCTCTAGCAACTCTTTGTACGAACCTTACGTACGGACGGCCATGCAGACTGGCAGGTAGAAGCTATGGCCCAATGTGATCTTCGTCTACGAGGTCGTCCCAGATGTTCACAGCAAAATGTGCCTGATGGGGTGACTCTGCCACGGTGTGAGAGTTTTCATCTCACACATGGCTGTTCCTGCTGTTCGAATTATCATCACGATCAAATGATGCTTCGTCAGTAAACAGCACGATTTGCGGAAATCTTGTCGATCAATCCATTGTTGGAGCAACCACTGACACAATGCGACCCCTGGTGCAGTCAGTCACACGCACTACATGGACTCGTTGTGGGTAATACGGGTGTAATTGTTGTTCGTGGAGTACTCGCTACACGCTAGTATGCGTAGCCGCTAATTTCATGTGCAATACGACGAGTACTTGTAGTGGGGTCTGCTGCAACACTTTCCAGCACCTCCTCTTCAGATCGGGTGTGCGAGTGGTCTTCATGTTGACAGATCCCTCGTTTCTTCTTTCCAATCAACCAGTGTTCCACATTCGTTGATTGAGAGAAATAAACACTGGTTGCGACAGATGAAGCCTGTTAGGAAATCCTTCCCTGTACAGCCTTTCAGGTGCGAGAGCATTGCAAAGTACTTCCCCATACACAAGGTGCATGCTAGTGAGTTCTGCGAAACTGTACCTGTACTGCTCCATCGTATTGTACTGTACATCTCTGAATGTCACTGAGTAATGAATAGGTCTGTCGTTGATTCATAGCACGTTCTGTTACGGGACAATGTAAATACGATACAACAGAGTCTCCTTATGAACAAGTAAAGTAAACGAAACCTGCATCATGACTTCCCAGTAATCAGGCTCCTCCTCCTTGTTTCCTTCCAGGAAATAAAGAATGTACATGTAACTAAACAGCACGGTACGTGTAAACTTGTATGCATGTTAGTTGTAAATAAGCTGGAAAACAGTAATGCTAGACAAAGCGATAGACAAGTTTACTTCCTTATCTCCTTAAGCTGACTTCCCCGAGCCCAGGTTTCCTAGCTCAAATTGTTCAGTGGATCATTCTCTGTGTCCTGCTACATTTTTGCACGCTTTTACGGAATCACACTGTATAGGTCAATTCTGGTTAACGATTCCAATCATTCCATGGTTAATTGTGTGGATCGTTTCGAGCAAGTACGTACAATGAAACTTCACAGGATTTCTGTATCTGTAATTGCTACCTGGACTACTCCGAAAAAGTAACAAGTATTGGAATTTGTAACTAGAATTGAATTATATGGGCTAATTCTAGGAACCGATTGCAGCCATTCCACGGGTCGTCATTTAGACCTCTGTAACAAAAGTGTGCACTACAGTGTTATAGAATTTCTACAATTATTGGTATTACTCTCTCCACTACTATGAAAAAGAAAAGGAGACGTGGAATGTATATCTATAGCAATTGTTACTTTTTTGCAGAACTCCTGAGGTCAATAAGAACTCTAGAAATTGTACAAAAGAAGGTTTACACACTTACTGCAAACATGTCCCGAGTTATGAAGCATCATACGGTGAGAATCAGTAACTAGAGCTGATCTCTTAGGTCAATTCTAGTTACCGATTCCAACAGTTCCATTATTTAGATCGCTCTGCTCAGGTGTGTACACTGAAATATAATAGGATTTCGGCACTTGTAATTGCTCTCTAAATTACTGAGAAAAAAATGAAGAATATTGAAATCAGTAACTAGAATTGAGCTACGTAAGAGGTAGATTCTAGTTACCGATTCCAACTATTACATGGTTCATTATTTAGATTGTTTTTGCAGCAGGTGCGCGCACTGGAACGTATGAGGATTTCCACACTTGTAACTGCTCTCTGAACTACTGTGAAGAGGTAACTAATATTGGAATCGATGGCTAGAGTGAAAGAATATAGGTCATTTCTAGTTACAGGTTCCAATAATTTTTTTTTTTTTTTTTACTTTTGATGATTTTCCTTATTTGTGTACTGGCTTTTACGGGGATTGCTGGGTCGGTTTTTCACATTTCATGCTACTATTTCATATACGATAGTATTAAATTCATTTTTCCGTTTTAGCTTTATGTTTTAGTTTCTCCCCACCAAAAACCCCCACTTTCCTGCGGTTGTCCCGTTAGATACAATAATTATTGTTGTACATTAACGCTGTTTTATAATGTTACGATTTCACCACGAGCTATACTGCAATAAAATTTGAAAGTTCTCTGCGCTTTTTTTTCTCTCATAAGTTACCTCAGTAAGTTATTTCACACACATGTACGTCTCCTTTGTTTTATTCTTATTTATCTCCGTTATCTTCAGTTCGCTTCGATAGAATTCGTTGCTCAGCATATAATCACTTGGATTGTCATGGTAATTTTATTGTGTGCTACATCCCTCTGTTTACGAATGTCATCCGATGCTTTCAAAGATTGCCTGCATGTGTCATCCATGCTTTTGGTATGACCCCATTGCTCAAACCAGATAGCCGAGCGGTTTTAGGCACGTCAGTCCGGAACCGCGCTGCTGCTACGGTCGCAGGGTCGAATCCTGCCTCGGGCATGAATGTGTGTGAGTTCCTTAGGTTAGTTACGTTTAAGTAGTTCTACGTTCTAGGAGACTGATGACCTCAGATGTTAAGTCCCATAGTGATCAGAGCCATTTGGACCATTTGAACTCAAAGCAGACGAGTGGAATCCGACATTTTACCAATACAAATAACTGGTATCTTCTGTGCATCTTCTTTACGATGTACCATGTTTTCGAGGCTGATTCACACTGTAGCTGAGTCTCATGTGCTCGTGAGTGGCAGGCATACTGCCCTAACCGTTGGAGCCTCACAGCATGGTCTTCGGCAGACCCGAGATTCTACGTGTTGCTGCAGTTCCTCGAATGTGCACATGACGTCGTTCCATGTCCTCACAACTTTCTTGCGTAGGTAACATTTTTGGTGTGTATTACGGGGGCATACTTGACCTACTGACATGTACTTTCGTCTGGGTATGGTGTCGGGCCGTGTCTATGCCGTTCATCCACACCACATGGCGTACTATGCCGTTCATGATTGGTTAATTGGTCGGCTGATTTGGGGAGGGGACCAAACAGCGAGGTCATCGGTCGCCTTCGGATCAGGGAAGGAAGGGGAAGTAAGTCAGCCGTGCCCTTTCAAAGGAACCATCCCGGTATTTGCCTGAAGCGATTTAGTGAAATCACGGCAAACCTAAATCAGGTCGGCCGGACGAGGGTTTGAACCGTCGTCCTCCCGACTGAGAGCCCAGTGTGCTAACCACTGCGCCACCTCGCTCAGCCGACCTTGCCGGGCACGTAATGAATGTAGCGTTTGTACGTAAGTATAATGGGGATCAAAACACGCAGGTATTTCACATTAGAATGATGAGCACGAAGTACAGAGGTACGTTCCTGCGCTACGAGTGGGCCGTACTTCCGGTGACTTTATGTTGTGGGGCACACTCCGAATGTCTAATCGCAAAGCATGTAGCACGCTTGCTATGATGTACTGATGGCCATTACCTCGGAAACGACTCATTGTTTTCTGAGGACCCTGCCTCGAGATGACTGGGTGTTTGTGTAGACCTCATCATTTCATCATCACTCACGAAAGTGGCGAAATTGGACTGAGCTAAGGTTGGGAATTTGTAAAGGCGCTGATAACCGCGCAGTTGAGCGACCCACACACCAAACATCATCATCATCACTTTCTGAGGAAGACAGGAGTGGACGGCGTATGCTGAAGACGGTGGGGGGGGGGGAGGGGGTCAAAATATCACCGTGTTGTCTATTCGGTTTCCCATAAGGAGCCTAGTAAAGAATTTGCGTGTCTGTATCTTTGTAAATATTAGAGCTAGACCGTTACAACCCCCCCGCCCTATGTTTGTTTTCTTGAGGCAAGGAGATGTGTGTCAAGTTTTGACCACTTCAGTCCAGGGACTTGGGAAGAATTTTTACACATACATATTCTCAGATATTAAAATTATGATTCCAATATTTTGAATGCGATAGTGTCTGGAGCTGCGATGAATTTTTTGAATGATTTCATGATGCCTTCAGTTGCCATTCGCTTTATTTCATGAACGATTGTACAATTTCGGCTTTAGGTCATTTTCAAGTATCTAAAGCGGAAATATTACACATTAGATACATTCATGACACTTGCGATATTGATTTAGGAACAAGTCATATCTGTACGTATACTAGGCGCATTATAACTTACTTTAGGGTGACTTTTTAGTAGCAAATTATGCTATGTATGTCGTTGCTCCTATATGACTCCATGTTATACTTATAAAATAAATTAGAGAGGTTTTACGGAATTTAAGAGCACGTTTCTTTCGGGCATTTGTTGGGAAGCTCTTATCTATAATGTCCACGTTTTAATGTACTTAACACTGGGAAGATTATAATTACTTTCCAAAAATATGTTAATTAACCGGTATATGCTTTTGTTCTCAATTATATTTAACTATCGTTCATCATTGGTTTAAAGATGACTGTATGTAATTTCTTTAAAATAACTTGTAGACATTTGTTCTTTTATAATGGGAGCACGTCATTTCTGAATAGTAGGTACAAACATCCTGTATACGATTCTAATGGGCGTCAGTTAATGCCTACCATGATGTTGCTGTAGTCTCAGTTTCACTTATGTTATTCTGCAGCTGGAGGGAATATTCTTCCATTAGTGGTTAGCTGGGTTGCTATATGGTATACCTATCACAACCAGGCATTTCCACAATCAAGTACTTGACGGGAGCCTACTACCTGTCGTAACAACCCAACTAGAGGGAGTATATAAGCTTCCAGTTCAGCTGGCAGTATCATTCCTTTGCCGTCATACACTCGACTGGCGCAGCCTCCATGTCAGTTGAGTGCACAGCTAAACTACTCATTGAGTAATGTCGCCAACTAGCCGTCAGGACACCCTGATAGTTCCACGCTTTGAACTGGATCTGAGGAGGCGAGACTGCCCAGTGGCGCCATTGCTTGACAACCCATCTGGTCTGTGAGGATTCTGGGTCTATATCTACATCTACATACATACTCCGCAATCCACCATACGGTGCGTGGCGGAGGGTACCTCGTACCACAACTAGCATCTTCTCTCCCTGTTCCACTCCCAAACAGAACGAGGGAAAAATGACTGCCTATATGCCTCTGTACGAGCCCAAATCTCTCTTATCTTTGTGGTCTTTCCGCGAAATATAAGTTGGCGGCAGTAAAATTATACTGTAGTCAGCCTCAAATGCTGATTCTCTAAATTCCCTCAGTAGCGATTCACGAAAAGAACGCCTCCTTTCCTCCAGAGACTCCCACCCGAGTTCCTGAAGCATTTCCGTAACACTCGCGTGATGATCAAACCTACCAGTAACAACTCTAGCAGCCCGCCTCTGAATTGCTTCTATGTCCTCCCTCAATCCGACCTGATAGGGATCCCAAACGCACTAGCAGTACTCAAGAATAGGTCGTATTAGTGTTTTATAAGCGGTCTCCGTTACAGATGAACCACATCTTCCCAAAATTCTACCAATGAACCGAAGATGACTATCCGCCTTCCCCACAACTGCCATTACATGCTTGTCCCACTTCATATCGCTCTGCAATGTTACGCCCAAATATTTAATCGACGTGACTGTGTCAAGCGCTACACTACTAATGGAGTATTCAAACATTACGGGATTCTTTTTCCTATTCATCTGCATTAATTTACATTTTTCTATATTTAGAGTTAGCTGCCATTCTTTACACCAATCACAAATCCTGTCCAAGTCATCTTGTATCCTCCTACAGTCACTCAACGACGACACCTTCCCGTACACCACAGCATCATCAGCAAACAGCCGCACATTGCTATCCACCCTATCCGAAAGATCATTTATGTAGATAGAAAACAACAGCTGACCTACCACACAGCCCGCATCTCGTGGTCGTGCGGTAGCGTTCTCGCTTCCCACGCCCGGTTTCCCGGGTTCGATTCCCGGCGGGGTCAGGGATTTTCTCTGCCTCGTGATGGCTGGGTGTTGTGTGCTGTCCTTAGGTTAGTTAGGTTTAAGTAGTTCTAAGTTCTAGGGGACTTATGACCACAGCAGTTGAGTCTCATAGTGCTCAGAGCCATTTGAACCATTTGAACCTACCACACTTCCCTGGGGCACTCCAGATGATATCTCCACCTCCGATGAACACTCACCATCGAGGACAATGTGTGGCCAGTGTAATTTCCTCCAGTGTCACAGAGCGCCGGTGGCACCTGACCATTGCCTGGCTTGGCCTCACGTCACCAAGCTGACAAGGCGACTTGCTTCCGCCAGGTCGCTGTCCACCGCCAGCCGCCGCTCTCTGAGCATAATGCTGAGCGCGTCACCCTCTCTATACCATCCAAGACTGGCACCTTGACAGCTACCGGCAAAGTATTGTGCGGGAGGCGTTAAATAATAAAGAATTGTTCTGTAGAATAGGCATTTCAATTGCACCCTAGACACTGTACTAGAGAATTCCTGGCGCCCCATAGATCTCCGCACATATAGCTCTGCGGCCACAACCGACAAGCCCTTAATAATAAAGTCGCATTGTTAGAAAAATTTCGTACACATCTAGTTCTTACGCTGTCTTTTGCCAGCCTTCTGGGTGGAGTCCTAACTTTTTCTCTCTCACCTACTTTGCTTCCGTATATATATTAAGATGGTACCTGTTCTTTCGGACATGTCCGAAAGAACAGATACCATCTTAGTATATATATATAGCTAAGGCTCACCGGCCACTTGACCATCTTCTTCCTCTGTGCGAATGCACAAACAGTGCCCGAACTCTTACGGGAATCGGCAACGCGCCGCGAGTAATGAGTATAATTGGCGGGGGCACTACGAATGTAGTGCGGGACAATACGTTGAGAACGTGGGTTTCGCGGGATGCGTGCCAGAGATAAATCCCTGCAGTCGCGCTATCCTCTGTGTCCTCGGTGGCTCAGGTGGGTACGCCGGCACGGTAGCTCAGCGTGTTCGGCCAGAGAGCTGGTTGGCCTCTGTAATACAAAACTGAGTGAAAGGATCAACAACGAACTTGAACGAATGTCATATGACGTCCGCAACGACCAACCACAACGATGCCGGCATGGTAGCTCAGCGTGTTCGGTCAGAGGGTTACGTGCCCTCTGTAATAAAAAAACTGAGTTAATTGATCATCAACGAACTTAAATGGATGTCTTATGACGTCCGCCCCGAGCAGATGCAACGATCAAAAGCGAACAAAATGGGATTAAAAAAAAATGGATAGAGCGTCTGCCATGTAAGCAGGAGATCCCAGGTTAGAGTCCTGGTCCGGGCACACATTTTCATCTGTCCGCATTGACGTATGTCAACGCCTGTAAGCAGCTAAGGGTGTTCATTTCATTGTAATTTGTTTCCGTTGTGGCTCTTACTCTTTTATTCAAAGAGGAAAGCTGGTACTAAACTTATTGAAGTTTGGAGGTTTGTTTATTGTAGACCAGCGGTGCGTGAAACCCACTCGTCGCTGAAGAAGACTTGGCGAAGGCTGAAGAGCAGGCGGCAGGAGGCGCAGAGTCGGCGCCAGTGGCAGAGGGCGCCACGTTAAAAACGCGCCTCGGCCTCAGCTCGGCTGCAAAATCGGTGCCGACGTCTCGTAATTAACAAGCTCGAGGTGGAGCTGCAGCCTGCAGAGAGCGCTATCCGGCGCGGCGCGGCGGAAGTGATTTAATTTCCTCCAGACGAACGCGCCGCCTCCTACGCCGCGCCTCGCCCTCCGCGGCCGCTGCCTCTGGCTGCTCCTTCTCCTCGTCGACGTTTTCTCTTTTTCCGCGAGAAACGAATTGTAATTGGTTTTTACGATTCATTGTCGGTCGGGCGGCGCTCCTATCTGGCGGCGCGGATAGGTAGGCGGGTCGCGCAGGTTTAATTTCCCCGCAGCCAACAGCCAGCCAGGAGCCAGCCAGCCAGCCCGGCCTCGACGTGGCGCCGGTGTGCCGGGAGGTGCGGATGAACCCGCCGTGCTGGCCGACAGGGCCGCGTCGCCAGTAATTACGTTTCCGCCCTCAAACTTTCCGCATCCCAAAAACTCGCAGTAAAAATCTTTAATTGGCCTAGTTGGAATTGTTTGTAATCTGCTGCCAGTCGGAAGATGCCGGTAGCGCAGAATCACCAATCGTTCTGCAACCACTCCGCACTTGCTGTGGTGACTGCAGGGTGATTCAAAAAGATGGACACAGTTTCAGTTGGCTACATTTCCTGCCCTACACAATGCACTTAAATTCTGTCAACCACATTTTTTTTTAATTTATTGGCTTTCGGAATGTGCCCATACAGCCATCTCAATGCAGCAAATATTATTTTACAATTTATTCAGTTTCAAAATTTTGTTGAGAGGGAACCAGCAACTTTATTAAATTTCTTAAAGCATTTATTAACGATTCTGTCAACAGTTGTGATATTTAATTTGGCGACTACTTTCGAACCTTAAAGGCTCATTTTCAAGCCTGGCCTACTGAGGCTGCACCGACAGTGCCTGATCTTGATAATAAACGTCAAAGTGACAATACATGCTTTATAAATGTTTGCAGAACCAATGCCACAATCAGTCCTCACATGCCTCTCACCAACTCAGAATCATTTGGTATGAGGTAGGTGTGGATTGTGGCAACTATTATGCAAACATTTATAAAACTTGTACTGCCACTTTGATGTTTATTACTAAGATCAGGCACTGTCAGTGCAGCCTTAGTAGGCCGAGCTTGAAAATTAACGTGTAAGGTTTGAAACTAGTCTCCTAATATAAATACTACAGCTGTTGACAGAATCGTTAATAAATGCTTCAAGGAATACGACAATTTATTTTAACGTGGACCACATTATTCTGAGACATACTCTGGTACGAAGTTACATGTGATTAACGAAGGATTGATTCGACATAAAACAAGATTCACAGAGTATACTAAAACAAATAAACAAGACGAAAATGTAACACAGGATAGACAGTTGTGGTATACAATAAAAGTCCTATTAGTAACACAATAAGAAATGATAAATTGGCGTAGGTACACATTTGGGATATTTCCGATTCAGTCCATGTTAGTGACTTAACAAATAAATGTTCTTTGTTTGCCCTATGAGAATTGTTTCAAAAGCTGCGAATAGAGAACTGAATATTCGTGCAGCTCTACAAGCACCGGAGTTGTGTACTACATCCAAATGTATAAGTACAGCAGTTTCAAACACATAGACATAGGAAGTACGTACTGTAGTGAACTGTGAATTCTTCTCTCTTGTGCTGGACATGATATGGCGAGTAGATGACTAATGAGATTGCTCCACGTTAAGAACTAACAATTAACTGAAATCAATAATTAAATGAAATCAGACACAAAGGGTACGAAATTAAGGGGTTCATGTATGAATGTAAAAGGTTGCTTATAGGACCAAAACATGAAAGAAATGTGTTTATTTTCATGCTGTTTACACAAACCAAAACAAAATTAAAAATCTCAGCGCCGATTTGACTGGGCGTGGGCACGACTCAGTTACTAAGGGGAAGGAGGACGGGACAAATCGTTATCGTTCGTCTTCTACTGCTGTCCGCGGCAATTACGGCTTTGCGGCGGGGCCCAGGTACGATCTCCACGTTGTCTAACAGTTGTCGGTCGCGTGGCCGAAGCTGTGCTACCACGGTGTCGGAAGGTGGATGTTGGCGATGGTGGAAGAGCGACCATGTCCTCTCGCTTCGGCGGTGTCTCAACGACACCCCTCTCGCTTCTCCTTCATCTCTCAGCTCAACACCTCTTCGAAATATTCTTCCTTTCGGCGTTGTAATCGGCGGACGCAATTGTCAATGCAGCCCAATGACAGATCGCCGTTTCATCGCCACGACTCTCCGTGCAGGGTGGAAATTTTCTATCTGGCGTTGGCTGTCGTGTGCCTCGTGAATTGGCATCTTTCTCAAGATTTCACATTCTAAAGATGTTTTCCTGCACTTCGAGGCTGTTCGGAGGGCAGCTACACAACACTTCTTTATAACCGCTCTCTCTGTGTGAGGCCTGGATAGACTCATGTTTGGGCTCCGTCTCAAAATCTGCCAGCGTCCGCGATTTATAAGGAATGTCCTCATTGTCGCGAAAACATCTGACTTCTTTCACACACTTCCCTGCGGTAATTCCCCGCGCTTTGTGTACACTCCTCCCTGTGCTCATGGCGTGCTGGAACCATTGGCACATTCCTCCTTTCTAAGGCAGGTAAAATGACTGGCGCCAGGCCAGAAGAAATAACATGCTTTCACGCATACATTCTTGGCGTTCCGTCCCAATGGCTGCAGGTGTCCATCAGTTCTCAGCAAGCTTCTCACTGTCAAACAGGTCCTTCACAGCGTGTCCCTTCTTGAGTGAGGCGAAGGCGTCTGCCGGGCTTTTCCACTGTGTGTTTGCAGAATAACAGCAGTGTCCTCTCCTCTGGGGCTCGCCTCAGGGCGTTCGTTTCCCTCCTCCTCCTCCTCCTCCTCGGCCCCTCGCGAAGTGGCCGCGGTCGGATGTATTACAGTACATACGTAAAGAAGCTGAGCATTTCATATTCTGCAGAGAAGCACATGGTGATGTAGTCATTCAATTTCGGTTTTGGTCTTCCCCTAGCATTCTGAGTACCAAGGACAGTAGGTTAGTAGTGCAGGGAACTATATCTTGAAGTTGGCACTGTTGACAAACTCGTATAGTAGCATACATCTGCATGTTGCTGTGTTGTTGAATTCTAACAAGGTTTAGAGACTGCCTGGGAACAGATTATTAAGACCCCGAAGATTACTTGAAAGATCATTTAAGTGATATTTGTTCTGAGAACATTGCAGAAATTATGGTTTAAAAATGGCTCTGAGCACTATGCGACTTAACTTCTGAGGTCATCAGTCGCCTAGAACTTAGAACTAATTATACCTAACTAACCTAAGGACATCACACACATCCACGCCCGAGGCAGGATTCGAAACTGCGACCGTAGCGGTCGCCCGGTTCCAGACTGTAGCGCCTAGAACCGCACGGCCACTCCGGCCGGCGCAGAAATTATGGTTTGGATCTTCTTCCTCTCCGCAAACACATAGAGGAGTGCGCATAGTTCGAGCTGATAGAGCTGTTTGTTGAATTGTCAATGATTTAATTTGCCTTGCTATAACTGTTGTGAAGCTTCTTCATGTTTGTGGCTTATTACACCATGGCACTCTTGGGATCGTGAGATGAACCAATGCATAGTGATTGCTTTTGATTTCAGATGTCTGCGTCCATTCCTTTACCAATCCAAGGATAACCACTTTTTGAATACGGGTATCATATCTGTAGGAGGGAGTTTATCATATTTAAGAGCTCCATTCAGAGATTTCTGCTACACTAGGGCGTCCACTTTTCATTTAGGTATCCCAGAGTGGTGTTTCATTCACACCATAACGATGTTGCTTGAGTTCCTCTGCACCTGAAACACAACGTCGTCAGTTGCTGTAACCATGTGATGGGCACTACTACCATGTTGCTTTCTAATCAGTAGTAGGGCTGACATACTGTCAGAGATGATGACTATTGTGTCGTCTATGGTCGTCTGTGCGAATGGGAGAATTTCCCAAAAGGCAATCGGCTCAGTTATCATAAAAGTTGAGTGTGGATCCAGCTTGTAGAAGCCCTGCTGTTTGCTTTGAGGAAATTTGGAAATTTGTAATAAGATCTTTTGGGATCAGATTGCTGAGGTCATCGGTCCCTAAGCTTACACACTACTTAATCTAACTTAAACTAACGTACGCTAAGTACAACACACACACTCATGCCGGAGGCCTCCCTCCGACGGGGAGAGCTGCACGCACCGTGACAAGACGCCCGAGACAGCGAGGCTACCCCACGCGGCTTGCTTTGAGGTACTCAGTAATTAGTACCAGTGCCTTCACTAGACTTGGGCGCATCTGTATAAAGCACGCAAGCATCTTGACAGTGTGACAAGAATTCTACCGCCGTTGTGTCACTTCGATCCCGGTTTTGACAAGTTAAGCTGGTCCTGCCATCAATATTCAGAGTCGTCGTTTCATATGGCCTGTTGTAGTTCGGTGGAAGAGGACATTAAGACACCTGTTGGCTTAATGCAACTCAACTCCACGTATTCAGTCTTGTGGGACTTGCTCATTTTTTCAATATCTTCCGCACACACATTAGGACGTAAGTTTCCGCATTTTTTTTCGTCAAGGAGGTCATATTAGTCGAAAGAGAGTCGCAGGAGAAATATCTTGCAGAGGAATATTCGTCCCAATTCTAACGATGGTGCATTAGCTTCAACCAGTGTGCTTTGGTTGGGGTTGGCACGAACACCCAGTAACTATACGTAAGGCTTTGTACTGCGTAGTGTCGAGTCACTGAAGTGTTCTGTCTGTTGCTGGTCGTTAGCACATGGTCCGTAATCGATATGTGTCCATTGTGGGGTCCAGTATAAAGACATTGCTGTTTGCCGATCGGAGCCTCACCATACTCCAGTCATAGCTCTGATGAGATTGCAAGCTTTTTCACATTTGGTAATGAAATGTCGGATATGAGGAGCCCATTTCAGTTTATTATCGATAGTCATCCCAAGATATTTAGTTTTCTCGCAGCTGGAAAAGTATGATGTCCCAATTGCATTGGTTGGGGAAGAAGAATCCTATGGCGAGTAAAAATCATAAAAGTAGACTTGCTACCATAGATTTGGAAGCCGCTTTTTGTACACCACAAACGCAGAGGTATGAGACCGATGTGCATTTTCAGATAAAAAGACTGAAGAGTCCATGACCCAAACAGCATTCTCGTAGAAGCATATTATCACAAATAAAGCCTTTCTCTCTCTATAATAACTCTGCTACATTCTGTTACAAGTTATTGTAGGACTGAAACAGTGACAGGAGCACATGGAGGCATGGAGCTGAGTTACCGTATCCAACACACGTGTAATCTTACCTCCGGCTCATCTGTCTAAAACTCGCAGTCTATTCAAAGATGCAAGAGGCAGCTGCGTGTCCTGGAAGAGCTGCACTATGGTTTCGCAATACTTTTATTTGCAGTATAAAATTTTATGACATCATGCAGGAAGTTTACGAGAATGCCTTGCCTGATAGCGGTACTGAATTTTTAGACATTCGGAAATTATTATTAAATTATATGATCGCATTATGAGACACAATCTTCAGAATACATCATATTTCACTGCTTCAATCCGGATATCTGTTAGAGATTTCCAAAACGAGGTAAATGTGGCTCTTAATGCTAGGCTAGCGCTTTGTCTTCCGTGGCGGCTGGTGTCTTTGTAAGCCGGAGTGGAATCTGATGAATGCAGAGGCAGACGCAGGCCTGTCGCAGATCTCTGCATAAGTCCGGAGCGCAGGCCGGTGACTTGGAGTGTGGCGGGTTGCCCGCCTGTTGGTTCAGAAGGCGCTTCCTGTCTGCTGGCCTGCTTTGGATGAGACTGTGATCACAGAGCGTTTGCCTCACACGCGGTGCTGAGAGTACTCTAAGTCACAAGTCACTGCCTGTGTTATTACATCAGACGGATTGCGATGTCGGATACTGTGATATATTAATGCTGATCCTGGCCCACCGGGTCACTAGGCCACTTGACTTTAACGATGTTGAAGTTACAGAGCAGCTGTTACCCGGAAGTGGAACGGGTTAGGTTGATCTGTGGACTACCCATCAGCAGCTGCTTCAGTATAGGATGCTGATTCGCAGCCATCCGTGGCTACAGATCAGTGGTCATCACGTCATGTAACAAGAGTTTGACTAATAGTGGAAAGTCCCACATAAGACAATTGGAAGCGAACGACATGAACACTATCGACCCTACTTACCGGCTGATTATAGGCTACATATACACCACAAGATTACTCCCTAATTCATAATTAAATACCTGTAGAGGGTCCATCCAATCACCTTGCGGCTATTTCTCTACCATCTGACTCCAGGACGGCGCATCGGAAAAACGAGCACATAAATCTTTCTGTGCGCGCTGTGATTTAACTTGTTTGATCATGATGATCATTTCTCCCTATGTAGGTTGGTCCAACAGAATATTTTCGCTATTGGAGAAGAAAGTTGGTAATTTAAATTTCACGAGAAAATTCTGCTGCAATGAAAAACGACTTTGTTTTAATGATTGCCACCCCAGTTCACGTATCACGTCCGTGGCACTCTTTTCCCTGTTTCGTGATAATCCAAAATTACTTTTTCGATGTCCTCCGTCAGTCCCATCCGATGCAGATCCCACATCTCACAGTAAAACTCCAGATGGCGCTGGACAAGCGTTGTTCGGCAGTCTCTTTAGCAGACGTTTTACACTTTCTAAATATTCTGCCAATAAATCGCATTCTTTGGTTTGTTTTATGCACAACATTATCTATGTGATCTTTCTAGTTTAATTAATTCGTACCTGTGATTCCTAACTACTTAGTTGAATTTAGTCTTTAGATTTGTCATTTATAGTATATCCGAAATTAGCGGAGTCCTTTTAGTATTCGTGTGGGCGACTTCACACTTTTCATTATTTAGATATAATTTCCACTTTTCACACGTTACCGATATCTTGTCTAAATCGTTTTGCAATTGGTTTCGATCATCTGATGGCTTTACACGACGGTAAATGATAGCGCCATCTGCAAACAACCTGAACCGAGTTCAAGATTGCCTCCTATATCGATTATGTAGATCTGAAAAGCGTAGAGCCTACAACTCTTCCCTGGGGAACACCATACATTACTTTAGCACCATATATTACTTCTGTTTTACTTGATGACTTCTCGTAAGTTACTATGAACTGTGATCTTCCTGACAGAAACTCGCGAATTCAGTTGCACAACTGGCGCAATACGCTATACTCACACAATTTGATTAGAATACGCATGTGAGGAACGGTGCCAAAAGCCTTCTGGAACTCTAAAAATATGGAATCAATTTGGCGTCAGCGCTCTCTACTTCAGAAGAGAATAAAGAGCCAGTTGTGTCTCACAAGAAAGGTACTTTCTGAATCGGTGCTGACTGTATGTCAATGAAAAATTTTTTCCGAGGTGATTCATAATGTTCTAACACTGTATATGTTTCAAAACGCTATTCGAAGTGCCGGCCGCGGTGGTCTAGCGGTTCTGGCGCTGCTGTCCGGAACCGCGGGACTGCTACGGACGCAGGTTCGAATCCTGCCTCGGGCGTGGGTGTGTATGATGTCCTTAGGTTAGTTAGGTTTAAGTAGTTCTAAGTTCTAGGGGACTTATGACCTAAGATGTTGAGTCCCATAGTGCTCAGAGCCATTTGAACCATTTTTTTGCTATTCGAAGTCAATATTAGTGATGTGGGTCTGTAATTCTGCGGATTGCACCTATTTCCTTTCTTGGGTATTGGTGCGACTTGTGCAACTTTCCAAACTTTATGTAAAGAAATTCTGATGAGCGAGTGAATGCATATTATTGTTAAGTATGGAGCTATTCAATCAGATACTCTGAAACGAACATGGCTGATATACACCATGGATCGGAATCGGGGTGGAGTTTTTATAGCGCCGAGGAGTAACTTGGCTGTACGATGTCATTTGTAACTACGGGAGCTCAACGGTCTTCAGTTTTACTATATTGGCTTAATCAGTTTGTTTCAGAATCATAACTCTGCCTTGTAGCGTGATATTGGCTTATCGCATGCTAAGAGACGAAAATCTTGGGAATAAATTGTCTGGTTCTCCAGATTGGGGTTGTGCAGTGGACCAGCTACTCACTCATATGAAAAAATTAAAATGCCAGAAACCTAACAATATGCCTCGGAAAAACTGGAATCTTGGGCGATGAACTGGCGAAGAAAATTGAAAAATGACTTTGGGTGCTGGAATGTGCAAGGTATCTCCACGAAACTGAATACATTACCAACACAACTTGAGAGGTTCAAAATGGTTGTTGCCGTACTCTCTGAGAGCAAGAGGAAAGGAAAAGCAGAAGAACTTCAGACTTATGTACATATTTGTAGCGAAGTGTCCAAAGCGGAGAGAACCTAAGCAGAAGTCTCCATTGTGATAAAAAAAAAGCAAGGAAAACGAGAATCACAAATTGGGAAAGTCTCCATTGTGATAAAAAAAAAGCAAGGAAAAAGAGAATCACAAATTGGGAATTTATCAATCATATTATTATGGTGGCAATGACAGTATTTACCTGGGAAGTTGTAATCATTGGTGTATATACACCCACGAATGATAAAAGAGACAGGAGAAAGATACTTTCTGGACAATACTGAATGAGGCTTTAGAAAAAATCCCAAGAAAGGAGGAACTGATTATCATCGGGAATATGAACAGAAGAGTAGGAATTAGAGAATCATGTACGACAGTGGGAAAACATGGAGAGACAGAATACTTAAGTTTGTGAACAAATTGACCTGAAAATGTCCAACACATTTCTTAAATACAAGGATATTCATAAATATACTTGCAACAGAATGCTAGCGAACTTCGTTCTGTGATAGATCATATTAGCATTAGACAGACAAGTAGTTTCAAGGGAGCGAATGTTAGATCCTATAGAGGAGCCCAGTGTGGATCACGCCATTGTCTAGTAAAAATAAAAAGTTTTTGACTATGGAAGAATGCAAAGAATGATACTAACAACACTAAAGCGAATTGTCCTGAGAAAGTTCAAAATCTGCACTTCCTTACTGACAGTCCAAAATGAAAGTTTACGAACATTCTTTGCTGCCAGAATAGGAAAGACACTGGGAGGATCATTGGAAGAAAGTACAGAGGAAATATATGAAAACATAAAAACCAGTGTTGTGAATATAGCAACAGAGGTGCTGGGCATAAGGGGGAACAATCACGGCCGTACAGTAGGATGGTGGTCGCAGGAAATAGAGGGGGAAATGAAAGAAAAGAGGAACGCATTCAACCAGTGGCTGAGTGATAAATCGGAAGCAACAAGAACAATCTACAAGGAAAAGAAGAATGAAGTGACGAAAAAAATAAGTATAGCAAAGAATGAAGCATGGGGAAGGATATCTGCCAATGCCAAGAGCAAACCCGGATTTAAAGAAGCGTAATCAGTATTAAATGGACTTCGACAACAAAACCAAAATCAATCTTCAACTGCTAATACAAAAGGAATGGAAAGAATATTTCCGGAAATTATTAAAAGAGGATAGGGAAGAATATCTGGCGAAAGGGACAGTGGAAGGAAAGGAACAGGTAGGCAAGGGGATCCAAATTTTAGAAAGCGAGGTGAGTAAGATATTAAGAACAGGGAAGAATGATAAATCACCTGCACCAGGCAGTATCAGAGGTGCTATATGATAAATCACCTGCACCAGGCAGTATCAATCTGGAGTTCTTAAAATATGGTTGTGACAAAATTTTGAAAATAGTAACACAGTTATTCATTAAAATGTTACATGGAGATTCAGTTCCGAAGGAAATGAAGCTAGGATATATTAATATCACTAATATCAGATCAATATAATATCAGATATATAAAATATATAAAAGTAACATACGTCAATTGAAAATTAGTAATAGAAGTTCACAGAAATTTAGAACAAGCGGGTCTGTTACAAGGCTGCCCCCTCTCACGAGTAATATTTAAAATCTATATAAACATAAGTCTTAAGACGTGGTCAGGTAAACGAAATGGGGCGGGGCTAGAAATTAAAGATGGAGTTTGATTAAATCACCTGCTATTTGCTGATGATCAAGTAGTTAAAGCACAAAATGGGGAGGATGCAAATTATATATGTGTTTGTAATCAGTTAGCAATGGAATACAGAAAGTGTGGATTGAAGATTAATTTTAAGCAAACAGAATATCTCACTATTAAGCCAGATGACTTATACATAGAGGGAAAGAGAATTAAGAAGACCAATACTTTCTGTCGTTTGAGATCCATTTTAGAGACGGAGGAAAAATCAAAGAAATTAATAAAGGATTTAGCGATGGAAGGAAGGTCATTGGGATGTCCAACTCAATCTTATGGAATAGAAATGTAATAAACTGAAGCAAACGAATCATGTATAACGCGATACTTGAGAGTATAGTTATATATGCCCTGGAAACTTGGACTACTAATTTGGAAGACGCAAAAAACTGCATGCAGTAGAAATGGACTTCTGGAGAGGATCAGCAAGAGTTTATAGAAAAAAGAAAACAAGAAACGACGAAGTAATAAAGAGAATGGAAAAAATGGTTCAAATGGCTCTGAGCACTATAGGACTTAACATCTGAGGTCATCAGTCCCCTAGAACTTAGAACTACTTAAACCTGACTAACCTAAGGACATCACACAGATACATGCCCGAGGCAGGATTCGAACCTGTGACCGTAGCAGCCGTGCGGTTCCGGACTGAAGCGCCTAGAACCGCTCGTCCACAGCGGCCGGCTAAAGAGAATGGAAGTAAGAGAAAGAATGCAATTGTCTTACACTTTTGCGCTGAGCTCGCTCGCACTCGCACGCAGCAGTGCTGATGTTGCACACATGGTGACCGATTAACCATGTCGAATTGTTTACGCCTAACGACTGGCTCACGCTGATACTTTCACGTGCTTCAGCAATTGCTGGGCTGTACGGACTTAGAAAAATTTTCTCTTTCTCTTTCCCTTCCTATCTTAATACGTAACACCACGTTTTATCATCAAATTTATTGCTTACTTCTCACAACTATTGTTGACATTACTCTTTTCACTGTTACATATGCTCGACGTCGTACTGTCACTATCATCATTGTGTCACCCGATCATTTCCTGCATTGAATTTTCAAAACTACTTTCATTAAAGCATACTTTTTGCATAATTTGCTATGGTTGTCGGTTCTCTTTCGGTTATCAGTGGTGATTTTCTTAACAGTTTCGTATTGAAGGACTGAAAAAAAGAGTTATTTTATTTTATTATTTCTGGAAAAGTAACCATTAATTTGGGCTCTCATTATTTGTTTTTGGTTGCGGTATTAGAGATTAGGTGTCAAGGTAATGGCTGTATTGTGGCGAAACAAGCGCTGTGTTCTTGTGAGACATACAGATGCGAGCGAGTGAGCCGGGACATAGCGCCACGCCATCGTAAAGCCCTTGTCCGTAGTATACAAAGAATCTCACTATAATCTAAGAGTGAAATTAAGAATTAAAGTAACTTTCCAAACTTTGTCAGTATATGGTTAAATATGTTAATGTTAAAACTGTTAAGTCTCATAATGATCAGAAGAGTACATTTTCTGAGCGTAAAATTTTAAGAAAAAAATAAGTGGCGCTAAATAATGAAGCTAGAAAGCTAAAAAATTGAAGGCGCTAAATATTAATCTCACGAAAATGAAAATTCGTATTTAGCCTCAGTTTCATATAAAAGCCTTATATAAGTGACACCAATAAGTTACCTCTATTAGTTTCCAATTTATTTACTAAAAACCAAATTTGGAACAAAAACGGCCTTATTCATAATATATTAAGTATCATATGCATCTGTAATAGAAAGTTCTACTTACAGCACTTGATTACAGTAATGCTATAATACAGATGTATCAAGTTTCAGGAATGTATTATACATAATAATGAACGTAAGGACTCTTAGAGGCAGTTCAGAGGTCATGTTCTACTGAAGGTTCTGTTCTGAAAATTGTAGCTCGCAAAGCTTGCATGCAGTCGACCTAGAACTTTTTAATAGCTAAAGCCAACTTAGCTCTAATTATACAAGAATTAAGAAGATTGTAGATTACATCTACATCTGTATCTACATGGATACTCTGCAGATCACATTTAAGTGCCTGGCAGAGGGTTCATCGAACCCCACTCACAATTCTCTATTATTGCAATCTTGTATAGCGCGCGGAAAGAATGAACACCTATATCTTTCTGTATGAGCTCTGATTTCCCTTAATTTATCGTGGTGATCGTTCCTCCCTGTGTAGGTCTGTGTCAACAAAATATTTTCGCATTCGGAGGAGAAAGTTGGTGAGCAGATTCCGTCGCAACGAAAAACGCCTTTCTTTTAATGATGTCCAGCCCAAATCCTGTATCATTTCTGTGACAAACTTTCCCATATTTTGCGATAATACAAAACGTGCTACCCTTCTTTGAACTTTTTCGATGTACTCCGTCAGTCCTATCTGGTAAGGATCCCACACCGCGCGGCAGTATTCTAAAACAGGACGGACAAGCGTATCGTAGGCAGTCTCCTTAGTAGACCTGTTACATTTTCTAAGTGTCCTGCCAATAAAGCGCAGTCTTTGGTTAGACTTCCCCACAACATTTTCTATGTGTTCCTTGCAATTTAAGTTGTTCGTAATTGCAATAGCTAGGTATTTAGTTGAATTTACGGCTTTTAGATTAGACTGATTTACCGTGTAACCGAAGTTTAACGAACGACAGAGACATTAATTAATACATTTCCTAGAAAGGCGCCATTTAGATGCTGCTAGCAGTGGCTAGAGCTGTTGACAGCAGATGTTCAGTTTGGCAGTCGGTTGCGCCCATATACAGGGTGAGTCGCCTAACGTTACCGCTGGATATATTTCGTAAACCACATAAATTACTGACGAACCGATTCCACAGACCGAACGTGAGGAGAGGGGCTAGTGTAATTGTTTAATACAAACCATACAAAAATGCACGGAAGTATGTTTTTTAACACAAAGCTACGTTTTTTTAAAATGGAACTACGTTAGTTTTGTTAGCACATCTGAACATATAAACAAATACGTAATCAGTGCCGTTTGTTGCATTGTAAAATGTTAATTACATCCGGAGACATTGTAACCTAAAGTTGACGCTTGAGTACCACTCCTCCGCTGTTCAATCGTGTGTTTCGGAGAGCACTGCAACATACATCGCGTTTCTACAGAATGATCTGCCAACGTTGCTCGAAAATGTCCCACTGGAAACGCGTCGACGTATGTGGTATCAGCATGATGGTGCACCTGCACACTCCGCAATTAACACTAGGCTGACCCTTGACAGGATGTTCGACGGGCGTTTCATAGGACGTGGAGGACGCATAAATTGGCCAGCCCGTTCTCCTGATCTTACACCTCTGGACTTCTTTCTGTGGGGTACGTTAAAGGAGAATGTGTACCGTGATGTGCCTACAACCCCAGAGGATATGAAACAACGTATTGTGGCAGCCTGCGGCGACATTACACCAGATGTACTGCGGCGTGTACGACACTCATTACGCCAGAGATTGCAATTGTGTGCAGCAAATGATGGCCACCACATTGAACATCTATTGGCCTGGCATGTCGGAACACACACTATTCCACTCCGTAATTGAAAACGGAAACCACGTGTGTACGTGTAACTTCACCACTCATGGTAATGTACATGTGCGTCAGTGAAAAAGACCAATAAAAAGGTGTTAGCATGTGGACGTAATGTGCTGTTCCAATCTCTTCTGTACCTAAGGTCCATCACCGTTCCCTTTGGATCCCTATGTAATTCGGTGCTCTCCGATACACACGATCGAACAGCGGAGGAGTGGTACTCAAGCGTCAACTTTAGGTTACAATATCTCCGGATGTAATTAACATTTTACTATGCAACAAACGGCACTGGTTACGTATTTGTTTATATGTTCAGATGTGCTAACAAAACTAACGTGGTTCCATTTAAAAAAAAACGTAGGTTTGTGTTAAAAAACATACTTCCGTGCATTTTTGTATGGTTTGTATTAAACAATTACACTAGCTCCTCTCCTCACGTTCGGTCTGTGGAATCGGTTCGTCAGTATTTGATGTGGTTTACGAAATATATCCAGCGGTAACGTTAGGTGACTCACCCTGTATAAATACGGCCAAATGGGCAGTAAAAAGAGACACTTCACACCGAGATATCAATCATTCCGCATCATTCAAACGTCTGCGTGAGCTATGCATCGGATGACTGGACAGCGACGAAGAGCGTTTTTGGTAAAAGTAGGAAGTGAACACGTGAGACTATACACCAATCTGGATCGATTACATTGTATGGAAGTTGCTTTTTGTGTGCGACCCGTAATGTGGACAAAACCGCATGGCAAGTGGCGAGATTATTTTACACTTTTAAGGCGAGCAGTTAGCTTTTTGTGATTAAAAGTGAGGACGGTAGACCATTTTACCTCGAACTTACCGTAGTGGTCGTCTCTGAAGTGTTAATACTGGTTTTTCCGATAGGGACATTTCTATTATTATTATGAGGAACGTTGTTATGTTTTGTGCGTGTCCATTTTTACTGAATATATCTATCAGTTAAAATTCAAAACTTTTATTTATAGTCATTGTTCTTGATCCCAATGAATAAATAGCAGGTAGGAATATTTACTTTCAGTGAGCAGAATGAGTAACGTGGATTTGCGGACTGGAAGTTATGGCCAGTATGTTCTCCTTCGCTTTCTGACTGACCGCAAAAGTAGTTTTCAGGCTCTTGTAAATTGCGAAGATTTTATTGATCAGCCGTCCCACAGTATGTGCACAAGTATTTTCTAGCCCGTCGGTTTCACATTTGGGGAACCGCCGTTTACTGAGAGATAGTAGTTCGTAAGTCCCATATTTTAACACTATAATTTATTCTGGCGTTGCGATGTTGAAGACAGTAAATCCTTTCTCCTCTCGCTGTGCCAGGTTGTTGGTCCAGTCAATAATAACAGAATAGTTGGGAGCATTACTAGAAATAATTACTGACGGTGGAGACACGCGATGCGCTGACCAATTTCTCTCTACTGAACTCGTATAGCAATTCCTTGGCCAAGGGAGCGATGTCAAAGTTTCCCACCGAATAATATTTCTTAAGCTTCCTTCAGACACTGAGCAGTATTTCATAATAAACCAAAAAATTCTAACACGGATAAAATATTAAAAAGAAATTTATCGGAATGTGCGTCTGGAGTACAGCATTGGGTCAAACTGAGTACTCGAGTGGGAAAACTGGAAAAAGAGATTGTGAGTGTTTCACATATGGTGTTACAGAAAGGCACTGAAAATTAAGTCGGCTGATAAGGAACAATTAGGATCTCATTGTTTGTGTAATCACCTCCAGTCACCAGTCTGTGTGGTGCACCTACACAGAACTTGTAATCAGTGTTTACATTCAAATAAATTAAATGGAAAAACTGTCCCACCGCCCACAAGAGTAGCACGTGAATAGCCAGACAGATTCACTATTTTGGAAATGCTCAGCTCCTGGTGCTAGGCTATAACAACCTGTTCTTTGTCAAAGTCGGTTATGTTAGCGGATGTAACGATTTGTGCCCCATGTCGTCTGTTGAAATATCCCTCACTTGCCTTTGTTCCTCTGTCCCAACACCCACAACAGCAGCGCGTGAATAGCCAGCCAGATTCACCCCTTCCGAAATACTCAATTCCTGGTGCTGGGCTATTACAATTTGTTCTTTGTCAGATTTATTTATGTTAGCGGATGTAACAATCTGTACCCCATATCGTCGGTTGAAAGATCCCCCACTTGCCTCTGCTCTTCTTATGTAGACAGATCACATGACACCAGAACCATCAGGTGGCATTCGGTTGTCCAGTTGGCAGTGGTAACACTAACTGTAAGAAAGGGTACGGTACTAATGCAGTATAAGAGGAAACAACGATCGTGATACAACGGGGAGCCGTAGAGCGCTCAAAATGCAGCGGAAAACAGATGTTAGGCCACACAAATAATTGAGAACATTGGGTGTAGATCAGGGCTAGCCACGGCGCGCCAAACTTCACACATGCGCTGCATGCGGGCCAAGGTTCGGCCTGCCGCTCGGCTTTGCTCGGTCTTTCTCGGAAGTACCCACAACAGTGCGACATTTGAAGGGCTTATTTCAATAGTGGTGCGAGTCCATTTTTGTTCATTCAGAGATACAGAGTCCTAAAGTTAAATGAGCGCTGAAAAATCTGCAGTTGAGATACCAGGAATATTCAAGCATATGGCTTCTTGCTAGAGATGAACTTTTCTTTTTGTTTGTTTCGACCATTAATTTCAGAAGCATTATAGACAGAAAAGTGGAGGTGATGGACTTGTACCACTATTGAAATAAGCCCTTCATTTCATGTAGCATTGCGGTGCCGTGATCCTCAGTTTGACAGAATCGAATCGTGGTGTTAGCGCTGTTTACACTTTGCTACTTGTTCGTAGTATGAAGGACGTTCACAGGTCCAAGAGCTGTTTGCACAAAAAGAGGCAGTCTAGCAGTTATCGTCACTATGCTTTAAAAATTAGTGAGAATGACAAAAGAGAGGGGTGAGTAATCTCACTTCGCATAAGCGACAGGTACTGCATATTTTCTTGAAACGACTTACAGTACCATGCAGAAAGAATTTAAAGATTTAGACGACAGCGAAAGAGCTGCTAAATTAGCAAGCATGGAGGATGTGAAGAAACTGGGGGTACGAATAGTAAAATTTCTGAAGTCTCACGCATTATTCCATTGTCGGTTGCAAAAGTTTTCAGAGGAACTGAACGAGGGGTGTGAAGACTTTATACAGTATTGCAAAGTACGTTGGTTAAATCAGGGAGCCTGCCTGGAAGGTTTTTAATTTTAAAACTCGCTATTGTTGAATATGTGAAGGAGAAATTAGATCATCCGTATTGGATTGCAGACTTCCCATTTTAAGTGGACTTCGCTACACTGCTCACATCAAAATATTGCAAGGTAACTTCTTTCTGATTTGATGGGGATGCATTTAACGAGAAAATCACTTTGTAGAAGGGACACATTCCCTAAGCTCGCTGGCTCACACGCGAAATTTGAAAAATCCATTGTGGCCTTGAAAGAATTACAAGGATAGTTTCCTAAACGTGTCGGGGACACTGCCAATTTTACATCAGTTTTCAAGTTATTTTCGGTACCGGTTGCCATATGAGTTCAAAGCTCTCCTGGGCATGTGTTTGATCTGCAAGGTAATTCCCATTTTAAAGACAAGTATCTCTGAAGTTAAAACTGTGTAGGACGTATACAGTGCTTTCTTCAGGCAGCGTTATCTAGTCCCCTTAATAATATTGCAAAAGTGCTACAATATTTCAATTAACATATATGTGTGAAAGATTTTTTTAAATTATGAAACTAAATAAGTCACGCTTAAGTGGCAGCCTGAGTGCCAAAATGTGTGGAATTGTCCGCTTCTGCCTGTAAGCCGAGAGTTTGTATCAGAAAAAATATGTCTTCAGCACGTTAAAAATTATTAAATAATACTGAAAATTTTGCTTTTTAATCGATGTTGTTCAGAAATGTGAACACACAAAACGAAGCAGTATGCAATGCGACTGCGCTGCCATTTCAAATGCGGCACGTTCGCAATTTATCGCTCTACCCCCTCCGCTCGGTCAAACAGCGTAGCGTGGCGGTGGGTGAACTGTGCCAGCGAATTTAAGCGCTGTGACCACCCCTGTTGTAGGTGATAATCTTAAATGAAAACGTTCACACAGAGATTTTCGTGACGGTCCACATCAAACCAATCCGAAGGCAGTTGACCCAAAGGAAGGAAATGGAACAGCATGCAACGCTGAGCTTCAGTCAGGGCCCTATTCTTGCACATCATTTTTTAAAGCCATCAGTCTTCTGCCAGGTTTGAGGTGGCCCTCCAAGAATTCCTTTCCTGTGCCAACCTCTTCATCTCAGAAGAGCATTTGCAACCTAGCCCTCAAATTATTTGCTGGATGTATTCCAATCTCTCTCTTCGTCTACAGTTTTCACCCTATACAGCTTCTTCTAGTACGACGGAAGTTATTCCCTGATGTCTTAACAGATGTCCTACCACCCTGTCTCTTCTTCTTGATAGTGTTTTCTATATATTCCATTCCTCTCCGATTCTGCATAGAACCTCCTCATTCCTTATCAGTCCAGCTAATTTTCGACATTCGTCTGTAGCACCACGTCTCAGATGCTTCTATTCTCTTGTGTTCCAGTTTCCCCACAGTCCATATTTCAGTACCGTACAATGCTGTGCTCCAAACTTACATTCTCAGATATTTCTTCCTCAAATTAATGCCAATGTTCGATACTAGTATACAAGCTGAACTATCTCGGTCAGGAATGCTCTATTTACTAGTGCTAGTAGGCTTTTGATGTCCTCCCTGCTCCGTCCATCGTCGGCTATTTTGCTGCCTGGGTAGCGGAATTCTTTAACATCTACTTCGTTATCATCGATCCAGATATTAAGTTTCTCGCTGTTCACATTTATGCTAACTCTCATTACTTTCGTCTTTCTTCGATTTACTCTCAGACCACCATTAGACTGTTCATTCCATTCAACAGACCTTGTAATTCGTCCTTACTTTCACTGAGGATTACAACGTCATCAGAGGATCTTATCATTGATATCATTTCACCTTGAATTTTAATTCCACTCTTTGAGTATTTCTTTTATTTCCCTAATTGCTTCTTCGATGTGTAGACTGAACAGTAGGGGTGAAAGACTACGTACCTGTTTTACACACTTTTTAATCTGATCACTTTGATCTTGATCTCCCACTCTTATTATTCCCTCTCAGCTGTTGTACAAGTTGTATATTACCCGTCTTTCTCTACAGCTTACTCCCATTTTCTCAGAATTTCGAACATCTTACACCTTTTCACATTATCGAACGCTTTTGTCATATGGAGAAATCCTATGAACGTGTCTTGAACTTTCTTTAGTCTTGCTTCCATTGTAACTGCAACATCAGAATTGCCTCTCTGGTCTCTTTACCTTTCCTAAAGCCAAACTGATCGTCATCTAACACACACTCAATTTTCTTTTAAGTTCTTCTTTATATTATTCATGTCAGCAACATGGATGCATGAGCAATTAAGCTGACTGTGCGATAATTCTCACCCTTTTCGGCTCTTACAGTCTTCGGAATTGCTTGGATAATGTTTTTCTAAAGTCTGATTGTATAACGCCAGTCTCATACATTCTACACACCTGCGTGAATAGTCGTTTCCGCTAATGATTTTTGAAATTCTGTTGGAATATTATGTATCCCTTCCGCCTTATTCGACCTGCCAAAGCTCTTTTAAATTCTAATACTGGATTCCCTATTTCTTCCTTGTTGACTCCTGCTTCTTCTTCCATCACATCATCAGACAAGTCTTCCCCCTCGTAAAGGCCTTCAATGTACTCTTTCCACTTATCCGCTCTCTCCTCTGCATTCCCATTGCACTATTAATGTTACCACCCTATCTTTTAATTTCACCGAAGATTGTTATACTTTTCTGTCTGCTAAGTCAGTCCTTCCCACAATCATTTCTCTTTCAATTTCTTCACACTTTCCATGCAGCCATTTCGCCTTAGCTTCCTTGCACTTCCTACTTATTTCATTCCTAAGCGACTTGTATTTCTGAATTCACCTGATCATTTTTGAACTTCCTTATTTCATCGATCAACTAGAGTATTTCTTCTGTTGGCCATGATTTCTTCACAGTTACCTTCTTTGTACCTATGTTTTTCTTTCACACTTTTGTTATTGCCTTTTTAGAGATGTCCATTCCTCTTTATTGCTTATTGCAGTATCTATAGCCTAAGAGACTTCAGGCGTATCTCTTCATTCCTTAGTGCTTCCGTATCCCGCTTTTTTACGCGTTGGTTCTTCCTGATTAGTCTCTTGAAAAACTTCAGTCTATTCTTCTTCATCACAAAATTGTGATCTGAGTCTATATCTGCTCCTGGGTACGCCTTTCAATCCAATATCTTATTTCCGAATCTCTGCCTGACCATGACGTAATCTGATATTTTCCCATACCTCCCGGCTTTTTCCAAGTTTACCTCCTCCTCTGATGATTATTGAAAAGAGTATCCGCTATTACTAGTTGAAATTAACTGCAGAATGGCAATTAGTCTTTCTCCTCTCTCATTACTGGTACCAAACCCATATTCTCCCGTAATCCTTGCTTCTACTCTTTGAAGTGTTCTTTACCATGTGCATTCTCAGTGCCTGTGCATCGCACGAATTGTTCCGTGATGGAAAAAGAGATGTTCTTATATTATGGAGAAACACAGAACCATGAAAATATGATAGGAATCGAAATCTGGAACCACTCCAGTTCAAAGTTATAATGCAAAATAGTTCCACACAAAAGGTATCTGACGAGAAGAATACTGCACCTATATTTAGAGCATTTTATAGAAATGCGGTAGTGACAGAGTTGCCGTCATTCCACTTAACCCTGCTGTTCTGTTCACTTTTACTTGACATATATACTGTTCGGGTCAATATGACCCGACATATCAAAATGCTTTAGAAACATAAATTTTGGTACAGTTTTAGCTATCGACATTGTTGTTCTATTCCAGTACCTTGTTAGTAATAATAATAATAATAATAATAATAATAATAATGGTAATAATAATAATAATAACAATGCATACAACTTTATTGAGGGATATTTTTCATTTAAATATGCACATAAATTTGAAACAACAGACAGTTTCCATTACAGGCATTCAACTTAGAAAGCACTACAGTTTTTCCATACTTCTATTCTTATTGTTGACAGTTTAGACGTAAGTATTGACATTTTCTAACAACAGACAGTTGTCATTACAGATATTCATCTTAGAGCACACTACAGTACAGAACACACTACAGTTTTTTTATTACATTCCAACATAGAAAGCACTACAACTTTAGAATCCTCTCTTCTTACTGATTGTAGTTTAGGCACAAGTATTCACATAAATTTGAAACAACAGAATTTTCAATACAATCATCTTATAAAATACTACAGTTCTTTTCTTACTGCTTGCACTGTGGACACAAGTAGGTTACATGTTTCTTGCAAATATGTTTACTACATTTTCCACACACCATGTTTGTTTTATTGTCATTACTTGATGGACAGAACTTACAGCGTGCACGTTTTGTAGATTTTCTTGTTGTTACCGATTCTGACACACCACCCACATCATTCGGGTTTTGGATGCTTGTGACCATTCTCAAAGAATCTTCTGTTCTTGGGAAATGCGTTCTTGATGCAATATGTTCTTTTATCAGTGACTTTCCAAGTTCCTCCAAGAATATTCTCCTTCTAGTCAATTTGCTTGCATTCCAATTAGGGTCAACCGAAATCCACAAAACGTATGCATTATAAGCAGAAACATCAAGAATATTGTAGAAAACTATCATTGGCCACCTATTACTTTTTCGTTTGCATGTATATGTACCTAATAACTGATCAAGCGTGTCTACAGCACCTTTGGTTGAATTATAGTCCAAAATCATTTTTGGCTTCTTATCAGCCCTGTCACTGATTTCCGCATCATGGTGGAGAGTGCTCATAAGTACAACATTCTTGTGTCTCTTAGGAATATAATTAACCACAGTAGTGTCATTTGTGAAGTAAAATGAAGAGCTGTGTACCTCCTTGTTGGTCATTTTGTGTGGAAGCTCCGGCTTATTTTTCCGTATAGTTCCCAACATAGTCAATTTCCTTTTCAGAAGCAGCTGCCCCAAATTGTACGACGTAAAAAAGTTGTCACACGTGATATTCTGACCACGTAACTCAGAAGTGAGATCAGATACCACCCTCATTCCCTGATTTCTTTCTGGTGCCGCTCCACTCACCTTTCCTGTATAAATTTGGGCTTTCAGTACGTATGAAGTTTTGCTGTCACACATGGTCCATATTTTGATCCCATATTTTGCCGGTTTACTTGGGATATACTGCTTGAATGGACAGCGACCTCTAAATGCTACTAACTGCTCGTCAACAGTAACATTTTCTCCTGGATTATACAGTTTAGGAAGGACCTCTACCCACTTCTCCCAAATACTACGAATTGCGGCAAGTTTGTCAGTACGTCGTCTTTCCTCTCTAGTAGATTTCTTGTCAAATCGCAGGACACGTGATATCTTACAGAATGTTTCATGAGACATGGTTGCTCGAAATATGTTTCGCCCAGTATCTTTATCCCACAAACTTTTTGTAGACTCCCCATGAGATCGATATACACCCGCTAGGAGTAAGAGTCCTAAGTATGCATGGAAAACAGAACCATCAATATCTGTCCACTGTTCACCATAAACTCGCTGCCCTTCAATATTTGTCATCTCTATTATTTCATTTTGAAGCGCTGTGTGAAATACTGCTTCAAATGAACATTTTACATCAGATATTCTGCTGACTGCATACCTGGTAACTCCTGGGGTACTCTTGATGATGTTCGAAGCTGGTAGGCGACCATGTTGTGCTGGTGGATGCAACTGCCATTCTATATTCCCATTTTTAGAAAGAAAAGTCTCTACACTATTTTGTATGGGCTGTGGACTGTCGTAACTGTCATCGGAACACTCGCTTTCAGATGCATTGCTGATGTGATCTTCAAACTCAGAAAGTGATCCTTCATCTGGTGAGGCATTTACTATTTCTTCCAACTCACGATCATTCAATGGTCTCATCGCCATGGTGTCACAAGTCAAACTGGGCAGAAACAAAGCATTCCAATTATTGAGAACTGCCAATTATTATTTCCTGGGGAAAGCAACAAACAAGCCCATTGTTGTGAACGCATGGAGCTTTAGGTGATTGTTGAGAGTAAGTTGGAATGATGCAGTCACTATTCCCACACAACACAACAAAAATAATTTTCGCCATTTCCAGATTTTAGAAATAAATACGAGTTACACTAAACATATTTGTGTCGGGTCATTATGACCCGAACATTACATATGCAACTATTACAGTTGAAGCCCAAACTTCTTAAACTTTTTTAAAACCTTTTAAAACACATGCTGCTCATCCATTTTCAGACAAAGTCACAAAGTTTCATAAATATATATTGGTATTTACATAATGTAAAATAACGTTCATATTCGTTTCGGGTCATATAGACCCGAACAGAACAGCAGGGTTAAAGTGTCTCTTCATTGTTTCATACAGCATCGCATGTCGCATCTCTGCTTCACGTCATCTGCCTCGCCTCTGCAATATTGCATTGTATCACATAAACAATAAGGTAGCATCCACAAATGTTTAACAAAAAGAAGGTCTCATGAACACCTTTCTTACTCTTACAAGAACTCATGAAAATCTGAAGTTTCATAATCTTCAATGCAAATTCAGTCATGTATAACCGATGTACACTCCTGGAAATTGAAATAAGAACACCGTGAATTCATTGTCCCAGGAAGGGGAAACTTTATTGACACATTCCTGGGGTCAGATACATCACATGATCACACTGACAGAAGCACAGGCACATAGACACAGGCAACAGAGCATGCACAATGTCGGCACTAGTACAGTGTATATCCACCTTTCGCAGCAATCCAGGCTGCTATTCTCCCATGGAGACGATCGTAGAGATGCTGGATGTAGTCCTGTGGAACGGCTTGCCATGCCATTTCCACCTGGCGCCTCAGTTGGACCAGCGTTCGTGCTGGACGTGCAGACCGCGTGAGACGACGCTTCATCCAGTCCCAAACATGCTCAATGGGGGACAGATCCGGAGATCTTGCTGGCCAGGGTAGTTGACTTACACCTTCTAGAGCACGTTGGGTGGCACGGGATACATGCGGACGTGCATTGTCCTGTTGGAACAGCAGGTGCCCTTGCCGGTCTAGGAATGGTAGAACGATGGGTTCGATGACGGTTTGGATGTATCGTGCACTATTCAGTGTCCCCTCGACGATCACCAGTGGTGTACGGCCAGTGTAGGAGATCGCTCCCCACACCATGATGCCGGGTGTTGGCCCTGTGTGCCTCGGTCGTATGCAGTCCTGATTGTGGCGCTCACCTGCACGGCGCCAAACACGCATACGACCATCATTGGCACCAAGGCAGAAGCGACTCTCATCGCTGAAGACGACACGTCTCCATTCGTCCCTCCATTCACGCCTGTCGCGACACCACTGGAGGCGGGCTGCACGATGTTGGGGCGTGAGCGGAAGACGGCCTAACGGTGTGCGGGACCGTAGCCCAGCTTCATGGAGACGGTTGCGAATGGTCCTCGCCGATACCCCAGGAGCAACAGTGTCCCTAATTTGCTGGGAAGTGGCGGTGCGGTCCCCTACGGCACTGCGTAGGATCCTACGGTCTTGGCGTGCATCCGTGCGTCGCTGCGGTCCCGTCCCAGGTCGACGGGCACGTGCACCTTCCGCCGACCACTGGCGACAACATCGATGTACTGTGGAGACCTCACGCCCCACGTGTTGAGCAATTCGGCGGTACGTCCACCCGGCATCCCGCATGCCCACTATACGCCCTCGCTCAAAGTCCGTCAACTGCACATACGGTTCACGTCCACGCTGTCGCGGCATGCTACCAGTGTTAAAGACTGCGATGGAGCTCCGTATGCCACGGCAAACTGGCTGACACTGACGGCGGCGGTGCACAAATGCTGCGCAGCTAGCGCCATTCGACGGCCAACACCGCGGGTCCTGGTGTGTCCGCTGTGCCGTGCGTGTGATCATTGCTTGTACAGCCCTCTCGCAGTGTCCGGAGCAAGTATGGTGAGTCTGACACACCGGTGTCAATGTGTTCTTTTTTCCATTTCCAGGAGTGTATATAGAGGAATAGTCAGAGGCAGAAGAAATTTCAACACTATATGTTCGCATTTAAATGTACTTTGCATTAAAGTTCATCGGAATTTCTTGTCGTTAAGTTATTATTTCGTTTTGTCTACTGTTTATTATAAATCTAACTTAGATATAAGCAAACCATACACATTATAGTCCTTGAAAATGGAGTTTGACCCTGATATGGGCCAGATGCAGCAAAAACACTTCAGTTAGTGGAGATGGAATTTGTTATTCCTAGAAGTACATTCTTCCTGACCGTCTTTCCAGAGTCCATCTGGTACTCCTGTATGCATTTGTCTTTGTCCCACGCGTAACACAAGATAAAAACCTTGAAACCCATCGAAGTTTCTTTGATCTTGCTTCTCAGGGTATCTCTAACATCTCTTTGCTACTGGTAGTCAAGATTTCAGACAGTTAGAGTTTGCTCTTACCTCCCCTCCTAAGTACGTATTGTCGTAACATTCATTGGTGCTTTGCTCACGCGGCAATTCTGGCATTTCCGAAAACGAGAAACCAGTATAGCTTCCTTCGTCCTCGATTCTCCTTCAGTCATTACCTTTACATGGTAAAGTGTTTCACATACGAATCTTGATCGGGTAGAAATTTCCGAATTGTAGTGGCAGGCATTTGACGTACCTTCAATACAGATTATTACAGCACCTTCGGTCTAAGTCCTTAGAGCGATAATGTCACATTTTTTGTATCTGCCATTTCTCCCGTGAAGTATTTTGTTGCTGCTTTCTAATCGACGTACACTTCAGTGAGACGTTAAATTATGTTGGGGAAGCCAGTCTGGTTCTCTGCTTCAAGAAGAACTGCGGCCACAACATTCTGCACAAGCAAATCGTATAAATGTCGTGTTTATAGATGGAACTACAGACGTCTTGCCGCATTGTGATACGTCGTTGCCATTACTTTTGCTGAGGACAGTTTCAAGACCATCTTTGGTACGCAACTTGTTTAAAAAATGAACTTACAACTTTGTCCAAAGTGCTGGATCGACGCTGGACTAATGCAGTGGGTGTGGACCCGTTTACGGTGACTGCTCCACCCCGTCTGCGATCTGGTGTCATCGCACAGCATTACCTTGCATTGCCCAGAAACAAAAACAATCTCTTCCTGCAGTGGAGACGAGAATTCCGTAGCTAGCGTGCCAACTGACAAAATGTGATCTTTCCAGGTGAATACCGCTTCGACCACCCATGCAATAATGACCACATACATTTTCTACGCTATTTTCGTGAGCCTTTTAATAATGACCACATACATTTTCGACACTACTTTTGTGACTGACATGTTGCCACCGGTGTTTCGGAGTGTTGTACCGGATATACGTTAAGTGTGATGGCATTGGATGCAATGGATACAATATATGATCTAGTTTCCTACGTAGTGGTGGAAGTCCAAAAAGCAGTCACAGCATCACAAATGATTTAATGCTAGAGGTGTTGCCCCTCCTTCAGGCAACTCTAGACGTCATATTTCAGAAAGTTTCAGTAATTTTCATTACGTGTGTTGCAATTCATTCCTAAAGGTAGGTGATTTGATTGTCCCCGTGTGTGAAGATGCCTCTGCTACACGTAACAACAAATTGCAAATCTGAGAGTGTTTTGATCCTCGGTCCGAAGACCTGTTTCGTGCAGTTCTGCATAGCCTATGAATAGCAAGTCTCTTAATCGCTGCATAATTACTGCAGCCAATACCTGATTCAACCTATTTACTTGTCTTACTCTTCAATTGCCCCCCCCCCCCAATTGTAAATTAATTATTCCTTGGTTGTTGGTTCCTCAGGATGTATCCTATCAAATTGTCACTTCTTCTAGTCAAGTTGAGCTACAAATTTTGGTCCTCCCCGCTTCGATCTACACTCATGCTCATAAATTGAGGATAATGCTGATACACGGTGAAACAACGTTCTGGTGGGTGGTTTGCGGGCTGAAATCACCTAGGGGTATGACCATGCGTTGCATTTGACCTGCGGTCGTCGCAAAGTGGCGCTGGCAGAAGTCCACATACGCAAAGGTGTGTTGGTGCATGTGAGAGTACGGTTCAACGAGTAAGTGTGCAAACGTTTTCAGACGTGCTAATGGTGACTGTGTTTTGGAATTGGCTCAAAGAACACATATTGATGACATTATGAGGGGTAGAATACTAGGGCGACTGGAGGCTGGTCAAACACAGCAGGTCGTAGCATCGACCCTCCGTGTGCAACAAAGTGTGATCTCAAGATTATGGCAACAATTTCAGCAGACAGAAAACGTGTCCAGGCGCTACAGTACAGGACGTCCACAGTGTACAACATCACAAGAAGACCGATATCTCACCATCGGTGCCCGCAGACGGGCACGGAGTACAGCAGGTAGCATGGCTCAGGACCTTACCATGGCCACTGGAACAGTTGTCTCCAGACACACAGTCTACAGACAACTGAACAGACATTGTTTATTCGCCCGGAGACCTGCAAGGTGCATACCACTAACCCCTGGTCACAGGAGAGCCCGTAAAGCCTGGTGTCAAGAACACAGTACATGGTCATTGGAACAGTGGTCCCAGGTTGTGTTCACAGACGAGTCCAGGTATAGTCTGAACAGTGATTCTCGTCGGATTTTCATATGGAGTGAACCAGGAACCAGAAACCAACCGCTTAATGTCCCTGAGAGGGACCTGTATGGAGGTCGTGGTTTGATGGTGTGGGGTGGGATTATGATTGGTGCACGTACACCCGTGCATGTCTTTGACAGAGGAACTGTAACAGGTCAGGTGTATCGGGACGTCATTTTGCACCAGTATGTCCGCCTTTTCAGTGGTTCAGTGGGTCCCCCCAGGCTTCAGAGGCCGCTCAAACTGATTTTAATCATTTCTTGCAGTGACAAATACCAGCACGAATAGCATGCTTCCTGCATTTGTTCAACACAGAACAGCGTTGTGAGGATGTCGCTGAGTGCAACAAGGGCTGGAAAACGCAAACAAGACATCTACTGCAGAAAGATGTGACAGTTAATGAAGTATTTTGTTGTCGTCTATATGATAATACTATTAAAAGAGAAGCTTCCAGAGAAGAATCAATTGAATAAAGACACGTGCTTGTTATTAGCTACCCCTTTCATCGAAAAATCTTTATATAACTGTAACAACATGCGGCGTTAATTTCGAGCCTCCTCTTGGTTCACTTTAAGTAATTAAAATCTTTTTGGGAGTTTGTGCAGTGGTGCGGTGGTTGCCGGCGTAATTAACGAGCAGGCGGCGTGGATTACACGGAAACAAATTCAAGGGGCGGGGGCGGTCGCGCGCGCTTTCAAGGTTATTATGCGCCCTTTTGACAGAATCATTTCATCAGGCCCATGAAGACCTTCCCTCAGTAACGAATGATCATTTTCATTTCGTCTCTAGCAAGGGAGAAGATAAAAGATATCTGACCATACATAAATGGTCATTCACGTGCCAATATGGATTGTATCACTCTTGATACAATTCGGTCAGAGACAGCAAATGACTCGGAAGAGCAGTTGAACGGAATGGACAGTGTCTTCAAAGGAGGGTATAAGATGAACATCAACAAAAGCAAAAAGAGGATAATGGAATGTAGTCAAATTAAATCGGATGATGCTGAGGGAATTAGATTAGGAAATGAGACACTAAAAGTAGTAAAGGAGTTTTGCTATTTAGGGAGTAAAATAACTGATGATGGTAGAAGTAGAGAGGATATAAAATGTAGACTGGCAATGGCAAGGAAATCGTTTCTGAAGAAGAGAAATTTGTTAACATCGAGTATAGATTTCAGTGTCAGGAAGTCGTTTCTGAAAGTATTTGTATGGAGTGTAGCCATGTATGGAAGTGAAACATGGACGATAACTAGTATGGACAAGAAGAGAATAGAAGCTTTCGAAATGTGGTGCTACAGAAGAATGCTGAAGATAAGGTGGGTAGATCACGTAACTAATGAGGAGGTACTGAATAGGATTGGGGAGAAGAGAAGTTTGTGGCACAACTTGACTAGAAGAAGGGATCGGTTGGTAGGACATGTTTTTAGGCATCCAGGAATCACAAATTTAGCATTGGAGGGCAGCTTGGAGGGTGAAAATCGTAGAGGGAGACCAAGAGATGAATACACTAAGCAGATTCAGAAGGATGTAGGTTGCAGTAGGTACTGTGAGATGAAGAAGCTTGCACAGGATAGAGTAGCATGGAGAGCTGCATCAAACCAGTCTCAGGACTGAAGACCACAACACAACACACAACACACTCTTGATAAGTAATGTAAAAAGCACATTAGCTAATTTTACGTCATTATATACGTGGGAAAGATTAAACCTGAGTGATCCATTCCTGGAAGTGTTATCGTGGAAGGTCTTCAAAGTAGCCTATTTGTCTACGGATGCCATTAACCTTCACTGCGCTGTAAACGTTTAGCAGCTTCAAATTTCTTTACTAATGGGAATATGACGAGATCAGAGGTTACTGAATTGAGTGCATATCACAAATATTCTTACTTCAAATAAGTGTATATACTGTTCAACTTTAACGAAGGATAAACACTTACTGTTTTATCACTGTGAAGAGAACTGTTAGAAAAATTCATTATAATTTTCATCGATTTGACGTTGTCTGTTAGCAGTGATATTTCCAATGCCTAACGTAATGGTGGCGCACATTACTACGAATATTTTTATCAATATCACAGAATCATAAAAATGAATTCGCTACTTCTGAATGTGTGAATAGTAACAGAGCCGTCGTAGCTTTGTGGATGGTGATTTACATTCCATTCACCATCTATTATCTATATTATTTCCTGTATGTATAAAGAGAATGGATTACTTGATTCGGTGCACTGCATTTCATAACTTTTCGAAATAGCGGTGATAGACGTAATAGTTTCACAATTTCTTTTAAGTTATGCACAGATTAGTGGCAACGTTGCAACTACCTTCTTAGTAGTTGTTGGTCCACCTTTGGAACGCAGTACAACTGCGATTCTGGCTGGCACGTGTATGATATGTGACTGTAGTTTCCTGGGGTACTACGTTATCGATTTCTACGGACTGGTCACGTAATCCCCGTAGATTACGCGTCTGTGGTGTGTGTGCATAGTAGGCGACCAATAGCGCCCCAGATGTGTCCCACCAGGCTGCAGAGGGAGCTGAGCGGAGACATCCCTGTGTGAAATCAGGATAGCTGTTGGGAATCTGTGAAGTGTCAACGACGCTTGTAAAACATTGTCAGAGTTCAGCCATTTATTCACAACGTTTACAAGTCGCCGTTCTCTCGTACGAGCCTCGGCTGTCGCTCATTCAGCTACGTGTTGGATCCCAGCTGACGTCCGTCGACTCAGTACAGCGGTTGCGCGCCCTGGAGAAGATGTGAGCGACCCTGGTTCCACGGTGGACTACAGGCGAGCAGGAGGGACCGTCGCCCAGCGCCGAGTGGCTCTCGCGATGGCAGCTGGTCTCCACTGGCTGCTGGTCCCACTCTGATTTCTACGATGACCCTCGATCAACCATCGACGATGAATCTGGTGTCGATAGTTGTGTGGTCAGTTGATCTCCATATCCCTGGTAGGTGCCAGCACCCGGAGGCGCGGGGTTGTGGACCGCAAGAAGCCCAGTAGCTTGCTTCCACCTCAAAGTTCAGTATTGGCATCACTCTATGATGTGGTGTTGTCAGAGGATAATCAGTTCCTTCATCAGTGGATGGTCGTCGACGAGCAGCAAGAAGTTCATCAAGTGAAGGCCGTCATCTTGAGTACATTTTCGGTTAGATCATAGACTGTGCTGGACCATCTAGGACATAGAATCGCTACAGTATCGTAATCATGGAATCAAGTGCTTCCGCGGTGAATGCCATCGATCGCAACGGTCAACTCATGACGAGAGCTGGAGAGCTGAAGACTGTGAAGCGAATCTCCTCCTTATTCTACTATATTCACTTAACTGGCTGTGAACTGCTGTTTCAGCTGTTTACTGGGTGCTCTTGTGAAAGAAATAATTTCTTGTATCATGTCTTATGAGGTAAAGAATATGCCTGTATCGCTTCCTTTGGTTTTCCATCGCTGTCTGCTTCCTACTGAATGTGTACCTCAGCAGGCGGTGTCATAATGTGCCAACGACCCTACCCACCTGTGACATACTGGCTCGCTTCTTGCTTCCGCCTCTGTCTCTGGCATGATTTGAGTTTGCCTGTGGCAGCATGAACGAATTTTAATACAACTTTTTAATTTCTATCATTTCGCTACTCTGTGCCATAACAGGGAGTCAGATAAAACCGGCTTACATCCATTGGTGTGCTGCATGCTTCAGCAGCCATGTATTCAGATGACAATGTATCCGGACACAACGATCAGTCTGGTGTAACAAGGAAGGTCATTCATCCGAACAAGTTACACGTTTACATTTACCCATGGAACAATTTCGATGATGCTGTGCGCATTCTGATTGTAGTGGACGATGTCGTTTCGTCGACTTGCAAACACATTGTTCTGCATCGGAATAACTGAATAAAATTGGTTTGTGTAATCTAACTCCAGAGATACCCTGACAATGCTCACAACCAGTGTACTGGCATGCCTCTACAGTTAATCACTGCAGCGGTCAAAACTCCGTGTAGTGTCATACAAAGTAATTTTTAATTCAAACGACGCAGTAGTACTTCAGTACTTACTGATCACCCAGTGCTGACTGTCCATGTACGGTGTTGTCTTTAATACCGACACATATCTTTATTTCTTTACGTCAAATGATATGCAAATGATCATAATCGCCTCGATACACGTACGTAATCAATCACAGACTAACATATGTCAATTGTATGATTGGAGTGTTGCTCTCTAATGCTGCTAACAGAGAATTGCTAATAGCTTTATACACTCTCTTACATATCTTCTTACTTCCTTTCCCTTTCTTTCTTTGGGACACAAGGTTAATTAGAGAAAAATTCAGTTTACCTAAATGAGAAATTTGGAACTGATTTTTAACTTTTCACTAACCAGACATACATTTGAAGTCTTTTATCTCTACGAAAGTTTATCATCGACTGTGAAGAGGTGCCTGCAAAGCTAATGAACCAAATCAGCAACAATACTAAATAATAAAAAAAGATACAAACAAAAGAAACCGAGGTGCCACCACCACTCTAGGTCCTGAAGTTACATAATCAAATCAGAGTTCTGTCTCTTCAGGTGTTGGCAGACGTATCCTACTAGCATTTCGTTAACGAATGTCACTCGCCACGGTAATTTTGCAACTACGTGGTAATTCTGCAAAAAGCTCGCATTAATTGCCCCTTTAAGATACAAATCCCAAATAATTTATGGAAAGATCTTTGAAAATATTCGAGCAACACATGGGGTATGACCAAAGCGAAGTTCCGTTTTAAAATCTCTAGTGCCTGCTAAAAGAAATATCCTGCAACTGAGTCGATTCCTCGCGCAATGCAAATCACCAAATCAGTTCACAACACAAATACAGAAGCCGCTCATTTACCTTAGAGCAGGGATAGTCAACCCTCTTTACGTACCATCCAATTTTGTATCTCTGCTAGTACTAAAATTTTCTAACTGCCATCACCTCCCCACCAATTCCATTGATAAAAATGGGAAGCAACCTTAATCTATAAAATTTCTAAAGAAGACTTACAGTATGTTAACGGAAGTAATAATAATTACTTACCAAACATCTTACATCAAAATTTCACGAAAATCTAATGGAAATGTTTTTTAAAGAAAAAGAAGACCCTCTACAACCTACATCCCACAATGAAAGCTGGAACAGCCACTAGTAGGGGGTATGCACCAGGTTGACTACCACTGCCTTAGAGGGTGCCGAACAATCACTTGTCACGAGATACGAGACAAATCAGATCACAGCTCTGTCACAACAAATCCTCACACCAAAATACCAGTAATAATTGCTTGATCAAAATACAGATCTACAACTACAACGCTGCAGTAATCTAACAGTTGATGCATGTCTGGACTCTATACCATTATTTAACAAGAGTTCCCCACATTGGCAATAAAATCATGCATGTTGATAATGGTAATTTAATCGGTAGAAAACACGAGGAGCTACAAAATTTTCAAGTATTCACTCTCTCTGTAACTGACTTACCACACCTACAAGCTAACTTCCGACTATGTCTGAGCTCGCACACATAATTGGTCAATAGCTACTCTGACCCCTTGAGTACCCAAAGCTCAACTGAAACTGTCCATAAGTCCTATGTTAATCTTTTTTGTAGCCATTAAAGCAAACAAATGTACGGCGCTACCACCACTTTTGACAATGTTGTCAGTTCATCTTCTATTTGACAGCTGGCGAGTGCTGTAGTGTCCTTGCCACACGATATGCTTTTGTGCTGCAGAAAATGAGTAAATTATTTTCCAGTGATACTCGTTCATTGTGATCTACAATATATGTTTGAACAACAACAACGCTTAAGTAAACATTTATAGTGACACATGATAAACATCTACTTCATAACAGGTGCAGCGGCAACAAGCAAAGATTATAATTTATACCGTGACGCCAAACACCATCAAATCTTTTGACCCATCACAACACACACTAAGGTGACGCACATATATAGATGGCGGTAATATGGCGCATGCAAGATAGAAAAGGGCAGTCCATTGGCGGAGCTGTCATTTGTACTCAGGCGATTCATGTGAAAGGATGTCTGACATGACTGTAGCCACAAAACGGGAAGTATCAGACTTTAAACGCGAATGGCAGTTGGAGGTAGACGCATGGGACATTCCATTTTGGAAGGTTAGGAAATTCAATACTTCGAGGTCTACATTGTCAAGAGTGTGCCAAGAACACAAAATTTCAGCCATTACCTCTCCCCACGGACAACGCAGTAAGTGACGGCCTTCACATAAAGACCAAGAGCAGCAGTGTGTGCATAGAACTGTCAGTGCTAAAAGATAGGCAGCACTGCGTGAAATATCTGCAGAAATCAATGTGGGACGTACGGCCAACGTACCCATTAGGACAGTGCGGCGACAGACAACCTGCACAGGTGTCTGGGTTAACAGCCCGACATCACCTGCAGCACCTTTCGTGGACTCGTCATCATGTCGGTTGGAGCCTAGATGATTGGAAGACAGTGGCCTGGCCAGATTAGTCCCAATCTCAGCTGGTAGGTTTCGAATGTGGCGCAGACCCCACACGGCCAATGATACATGTTGCCAACAAGGCACTGTGCAAGCTGGTGATTACTTCACAACGCTGTGATCTGTGTTTACATGGTAGGGTTCAAATGGTTCAAATGGCTCTGAGCACTATGGGACTCAACTGCTGAGGTCATTAGTCCCCTAGAACTTAGAACTAGTTAAACCTAACTAACCTAAGGACATCACAAACATCCATGCCCGAGGCAGGATTCGAACCTGCGACCGTAGCGGTCTTACGGTTCCAGACTGCAGCGCCTTTAACCGCACGGCCACTTCGGCCGGCTTACATGGTAGGGACTGAGTCCTCTGTTCCAACTGGACTTATCATTGACTGGAAATGTTTATGTTTGGCTACTTGAAGACCGTATTCAACCATTCATGAACTTCATGTCCCCAAATAACAATGGAATTCTTGGAATTATTTTGGAAAACAACGCATCTTGTTACCGTGCCGCAGTTGTTCGTGATTGGTTTGGGGAACATTCTAGACAGTTCAGACAAATGATTTGGCCAACATATCACCCAACATGAAAAAAATGGTTCAAATGGCTCTGAGCACTATGGGACCTAACTACTGAGGTCATCAGTCCCCTAGAACTTAGAACTACTTTAACCTAACCAACCTAAGGACATCACACACAGCCATGCCCGAGGCAGCATTCGAACCTGCGACCGTAGCGGTCACGCTGTTCCAGACTGTAGCTCCTAGAACTGCTCGGCCACCACGGCCGGCACCCAACATGAATCCCATCGAATATTTATGGGTCATAATCGAGAAATCGCCTTGTGCACAAAATCCTGTACCAGCAACATTTTCGCTGTTATGAACGGCTATAGAGTCAACAGGGCTCAATATTTCTCTAGGAGTCTCCTGACGACTTATTGAGTCAATGCCACCCTGAATTGCTGCACTACACCGTGCAAAAGAAGGTCTTACACGATTTTAGAAGGTGTCCCCATAGAGCATTTTTCTGCCTTGGAGTACGATGCCCAACAATGTGAACTGAATCTGATGCTCCGATACACTTGTTCCAGCACCAGAATTCTTCTCTGTTATCATATCTACCACAGATTGCCACTTATCCTGTTTGGAGAGTGAACAAGCCATTGAACTCCCATTCAGTGATAAGGCAAGGACGTCCATAATTTTGTTATCTGCTTGTGATTTCTGTGTCATTTGCCACGCGGGGTCACCATGAGGTCTGAGGCGCCTCGTCACATTTCGCACGCCCTCAATTTCCCCCCCCCCCTCCCCCCCTGTTGGTAGTTCGAGTCCTCCCTTTGGCATGGGTGTGTATGTTGTCCTTAGTGTAAGTTAGATTAAGTTAGATTAAGTAGTCTGTGAGCCTATGGACCGATGACCTCAGCAGTTTGGTCCCATAGAACTTACCACAAATTTTTAGTGTCCTTCAGCCACTTTTCATATATGCTTACTGCCATATCCAGCGACACAGATATCATTTCAGAGAGCGAGACGGTCCCACTGATGGCGGCACCACATACTGCCACCAGGCAGTCATCACATATACGTGTGCTGTAAACAAACCCAGCAGCGCCACATCATGTCATGCTATGCTACCTTCTGGCCTTCAGAGTGGGATGAAGCTGTCTGTGCATTGTCGTAATCACTTACTTGCTTTCAACATACACACTGCTCCCCTCTTGTTGACATCCAATGCTGTCTTTGACTCTATTTGATGTTTGTCTCTGGCTGAAGTTCTCTTAGCATTACATCAGACATTCACTTTGTTGACAGACGTGAAGCAATTTAGAGCACTCATTCTTTGTGCACCCATACATTCAAATAAATGAAATGGAAAAACTGTCCCAACACCCACAACAGCAGCACGTGAATAGCCCGACAGATTCACCATTTCGGAAATACTCAATTCCTGGTGCTAGGCTATTACAATCTGTTTTTTGTCAAAGTCGCTTGTGTTAGTGGGTGTAACAATTTGTGCCTCATATCGTCGGTTGAAAGATCGCCCACTTGCCTTTGCTCTTCTTATGTAGACAGATCACATGACACCAACACCATCAGATGGCATTCGGTTGTCCAGTATATGTATATATATATATATATATATATATATATATATATATATATATATATATATATGTATGTACACACACACACACACACACACACACACACACATGTGTGTGTGTGTGTGTGTGTGTGTGTGTGTGTGTGTTTTTCATCAGATCAACGAAAGCAATCGCAAAAGCAATACAATGGGTTTCTGGTTCGAAATGGTTCAAATGGCTCTGAGCACTTAGGGAGCTAACATCTGAGGTCATCAGTCCCCTAGAACTTAGAACTACTTAAACCTAACTAACCTAAGGACATCACACACATCCACACCCGAGGCAGGATCCGAACCTACTACCGTAGCGGTCGGGTTTTTGGTACATGCTACATCTAGCATACAGTGAGTAAAGCAATGAATGAAAACCGAAATTTATATTCTGAAAACTGGGATGATCAGAAGTGAAATAATATGAAATGTGTTGGTACAGGGAAATATAAAATGTTACTGGACATATTAAGAGAATGAAATGAAAGATTTTTAGATGGATAAGATGTGGAAGGAAGTCTGAGTGAAGCCCTTATTAGAAAGGTCTGATGAATAGTAGCTGCTGAGAAGAAAAGATAATCAGGAGAATAGTGCTATAACAGAACTATCCCATCAAACACTTGTCTGTCTCAATCGTAGCACATTTCAGAGACGTATCGTCTGATTGTATGATATTTCTCGTCCAAAAATATTTTACAGGCTGGCACCTGATTGGCCTAATTACTGGGAGAACTTTAATATTGATTCATTGAAAACTGGAAGTTTTTCTTTTATTATCAGGACTATTGTCCATCCACAGTAACAATTCCATGGCCTATGTGCCAGAAGCAGTCTGAAGTGGTTAGCATCAATTAAACCATGTCAGGAGCACACACCTAACAAGGAGTGCCTGCAGTAGCCAATAAAAAGTGTGGGTTTATGAGTCACATGTGTTTCCAGAAGTGGAAGACAGTGTGTGGGATCCAGACTTGGACCCTGTCTGCTCTAACCACTAATACAGCAGCGCATACTTCCTATGACTGTTGAATTTAAATGATAGAAGTATCAACCTTATGAGGTGGTCTTAGAAGGTGAGAGATTATGATTGTGGGATATATAAACTGGCAAAAATTCTCCAAAATGTGGATGTATCGAGTGCAAAAGTTTCTGTATTGCAGTTAGATGAAGTACTTATTGCTAAGCTATGGGAAGCAGAAATCCAGCAATATGCTACTCTTCCAGATTTCATGTCTAAAGATTGTATCCCATATCACAAAACCACCCATGAGACAGATTAGTAGAGTCAAAGGCACCTCAGAATCGCATTATCATGCAGTTTCGTGTCATTATTCAAGCCTACCATAGTGTGAAGCATCCTCATGTACAAATTGCTAGGAATTCCTAGCAGGAAGTACACCTCTGTAACAAGGAAACTTACATGTATGCTTGCCTTCCATGTGCATAAAGAGCACAACAGATAACAAATTCTTCTACAGGTATTGGCTGAAGTTTCAGGCTTTTTGCGATTGTAGCTCTAGATATTATGGAATCTTTCCACAGACACAACAGGAGAACAAATAAATTTTGCCAATTATTGATCATTTTTCAGGTTGCCTACGTCTACTACCAATTGCCAACATAGTGCCCAAGACAGTGCCAAAATAAATGCCATACACTTAGTATTGACTTTTGGAAGCCCTGAAGTATTCTCACAGACCAGGTAACGAATTTTATATTTCCTTTATTTGTGCAATATGGAAACTTTTAAGAGTTTAAAAGTGGAGGTTTATCCGCTACCATCCTATACCCAATAGCAGAGTAGACTGGGTTCGAAAGACAACCACAAAAACTTTTTCTCAGGATATGAACAAGTCACACAATGACTGGATATATTTGCCATACGTCTTATTCACTAAAAGCAGTCAGATTCACAAAACAATGGGGAACATACTCTATGAGGAGATATTTGGATGACAAATGAGTTTTCCATTTGAGCTAGATAAATTACCATCAGATATTGACTCCACCAAATACTTAAAATTATTTGAAGAAGAGTGCAGCAAAGTAACTCAAAAACTACAGGTGAACTTGTGTAGTGAACTGGTAGAGGGACAGTGTTATCATTCTACTGAGAGGGTGACTGGGTATTGCCGCAGAACTGACGATTAAAAAGAGAAAAGCAAAAATGTTCTCTCCCTCCCCATGAAGGTCTATACCAATTTATGTGTCTGACATCCCCAGTTAATGCTGAGATACAGTTGACTGACTGTGCTCTAACTGAGCACAAGAATAAGCTAACAATCTATCGTGGACAGGGAGCACCACCTCACCTGCTGTTTCTGTGGACCCATCGTAAGTCAAACACAGTACTTCAAAGGGCATTAGGAAGCAAAAGAAAAGTTCTTAGAAATATTTTCGTACCATGCTGCTTTTATCACAAACATACCTATCATCTTCATAACAGTTTTTTAGCACACAAGATTAAGACAGAGAAGTCTGTATTGAGATTCACTATGGGAGATCTACAGGCACCTAGCATGTGTCATATCTCGTATATCTGTGACAAGTGTGCAGAAACGCACATAACCACACTGTGCCCTCGATACATGGACTAACTGCAGAGAGATGGGCCAACCACATATCGACAAGTATCGTGCCTGTTTCACCCACCATAAATTCCTTGTGATCCATACATTTCAAAAGTAGTGCACATAATTTCTGCGAATTGCACAGGCAGTTTGTCTTTCCCCTACACCTCCCCCCTCTCTTCCTGAGTACAAACATGTACAGCGTGCCATACATGGGAACTCTCTACCATCTCCCCAACTCCTCCAGTTCCCCTGCCTCCTGCTTTGGAGTAGGCAGACATTTTGCTTCTGTGACTTCACGAGTCACGCTCCACCTGACGTTACTAATACATACAGAAGGACACTGTCATCATGGCAGATAAATTATGTGCACCAAGTCACTGAGTACCACTGTCATCATGTAAACCTGAGGGAACCACAGTGTCCTTAATCTGTTGTCTACAAAACATTCGCAAACCCATCACTGTCTCTTCCCCGCTACTAGTAACTATGCTAATCCCAACTGTAGCTTTCACATACAAGCAAAGATAATTGAGAGGCTTTTGCCTCTCCTTCCACTGTGTTGATTTTCACTTCTGGCAAACCTGTAACTAGTATAAATAATTTTCTCAGATGGCATAAGACTTCTTCCATTTTTCTCTTACTGTGTATGTCAAACTGAGTTATGGGTATCAGGAAGCTTCCTACAAAGAAAATACGCAACTTTCTGCTAGTGTTCCACTTTAACCCCAACTGGCCAGTCCTAATCATAAATAGAGACCGCCTGAAACGCTCACACGCTGTATTTAGATCTAAGGTGAATTTGTGTATATGTTTTATTATTCTGTAATTTGCTGAAATATTTTGTCTCAAAGTAGAGCCAGAGATATGGTCAACAAAGTTTTGTAGAAAATACTGAATCAGCCCATACCATGTATTTATACTGTTCTCCCTAGAGATTGAATGACATATTTTGAAAGACATATTCAATGCACCACGCCGCGGCCTCTAAATTATTATTATGCTGTGTGGCTAGGGCCTCCCGTCGGGTAGACCGTTCCCCTGGTGCAAGTCTTTCATTTTGACGCCACTTCGGCAACTTGCTTGTCGATGGGGATGAAATGATGATGATATGGACAACACAATACCCACTCCCTGAGTGGGGAAAATCTCCGACCCAGCCGGGAATCGAACCCGGGCCGTTAGGTATGACATTCCGTCGCCTTCACCACTTTTTTTTCTTTGTCTTTTTTTATTTTTTTACGCTACCCCCCCCCCACTCGGCCACCTTTTTTTTTAAATAGAAGGTGAGGGAGGGCGGGGAAGGCAGAGCGATCAAGGAATCAGGGATGGGAAGGGGAAATCTTTTGTGGGAATTATTATTTATTTATTTTTATTTACTGTTTTTAATACATTCTTAATGTGGTTTTACTTTATACCACAACAAAAATAAATGTATCTAGCACCGCATCGTGCTCTGAGAAAAAGAAAACAATATCTCGGCACGTTCATATACCGAGGTAATGTATATGGGGAAAACGAAAAAAAAAGTGCTTCATACAGGATGCAGAAGGGTGTGTCGCTACTCTCCTTACGCTTCATCATCCAGGTACGTCTTCACGTATATCATGTTATTCCACCGAGAATCGAACATAGTCTTGTCAGCTCACTCAATGGGTGTCTTCTCCTACCTGTTGATGATCCAGCTGCGTGGAGGGTCGCGTAGGGCACTCCCTAAGTAATTAGAAAAATATTGTCTGTATTTTGGGTTCAGTACGATCTTGCAATGACGTTCTTGTAGGTAGTTCCAAAAGTCGAATACATCTTTAGGTCCATCGTGAAATAAGTAGTGTACCGCATACGCACGGATCCATGTACAGCGTTGGTCTTGGCGCGCGGGAAATACTGTTGATCCGGAAATAGTAGAAACCGAGGTGTAATGTGTTCCGGAGTCACTCGTAGAAAATACGACAAAATTTGTCGCACCAAGCGCCATACGTCTGCTGCCGCGCCACATGTGAGACGGTGTTCGTCTGTGTCTGGTATCCCGCGTGATCGGGTGATCTGTTTACCATTGTCTGTGATGTACCATGTGGAGCGGACGGCAGTGTCCAGTGGAACCGTGTGAATCGTCTTCCACACCACCTTCCAATTAACCTGAGGGCTTTTGGTCTCCACGATGTTTGGTGGGCGCCTCTGCTGTAGGACATGATATACATCCCGCGCCGACGCCTGTTTCGTCGGTGATACTGCGATACGAACATAGCTGTGTTCAATGTAAAAGTTCCCGAAGTAGTAGAAGGGTGGGGGTATGTCTTGCGTCGTCAGTGGGGGCATAAGGGAGGGTGGAGCTAAGGACTTCAACAGAAAACCTGTCAAACTTTCCGGGTGGTGGCGCCACAGCTTGACGTGTGAGCTGACATACAGGGCCACAGCTCTGTCGTGGACATGGACTAGACCAAGACCTCCCCTTTCTGGGGGAAGGGTCAGTGACTCATAACTGACTTTGAAGAGCATGCCTGTACTGACGTAGGCTCCGAATGCCGCTAACAGACGTCGAGCCATCAGTAACGGTATTGGAAGAACACGCGCTATGTGTGGAAGGCGCGAGGCGAGATAAACATTGACGAAGTGTGTCCTTTGTAGAATGTCGAGGGTCCGCAGACGAAGGTTGAAGATCTGGACCGGAATTTGTTGTAATAACCGGCGGTAGTTAAGAGCCGCAGTGCGCCGTATGTCGTCGTGAAACTCTATTCCGAGACATTTGATAGTGCCACGAAGCTGTAGGGGTTCGACACACGCTGGGGTCAACCCGTCTCCTATGGCCATGGCGACCGATTTGGCGACGTTGAGACAGCTGCCGGAAGCCACACCGTACGTGGTAATCCATTCTAGTGCTCTGTTGACATCGTCGCGGTTGCGGAACACGAGAACCAGGTCGTCTGCATATGCTGTACAGCGAAATGTCACGTAGGGTAAGACCGGTGAGGCGTTTACGGAGGCCACAGAGGAGCGGTTCCAGTGCCAGAGCATATAGCAACGTCGACAAGGGGCAGCCTTGACGCACGGAGCGGAAGATCGGGAGGGACTGTGAGAGACGCCCATTAACGAGCACTTTGGAAGTCGCCCATCGGAGGAGGCGCATCACGACGTCTGTGAATTGCTGTGGGTACTGCATGTGCTGGAGAACGGACGTTAGGAACGCGTGATCCACTCGATCAAAAGCTTGGCTAAAATCTAGTGATGCCAGCGCCCCCGGGATGCGGCGTTCCCTGGCTAGGGCTATTAAGTCACGGTATCGACACAGTGCTGTGTGGATGTTGTTGATACCCCCTAGGGAAGCCTGATCTGGCGAGATGACGTAAGGTAGGGTCGGTCGTAGACGGTTTGCTAATAGTCTGGTGAATATCTTCATGTCGCAGTTGACGAGTGTTAGCGGGCGGTAATCTTGTATTCGAGCCCCACCTTTAGGTTTGTGAACCGGTATAATTATTCCTTCTACGAAGGTCGCTGGGAGCGGCACCGCGGGGGACATAAGCTCCCGACAGATGTCTGTTAACTTGGGAGCCAGTAAATACTGGAAAGTTCTATAAAACTCCACAGGGAGCCCGTCGGGGTCAGGAGACTTATTCGCCGCTCCTTTACCGATGGCGTTGATAACTTCGTCTTCCGTAATGTCGTTCAATAATTCAGTTTGTAAATCCTGTAGGACAATGCCGTAAACCAGTTGTGAGACTGCTATCACCGTCGTCGGTTCGGAACATTGAGCAGAATAAAGTCGTGCGTAATGGTCGAAGAAGGCTGCAGCAATATCGCGTTGTGTGGTGTGATGACGGCCGTCCTCAGTGGTGACGGCATGTATCAGCGCCCGTCTTCGCAGTGTACGTTCTCGGATGACGTGGTACATGGTGGGTCGTTCCGTTGCGAGTCTGTTCGCGCTCGGACGATCGTCCCTTCGAGGTGTCGGCGCATATGGGCTACGATCTGTGCTTTCGCACGCTGAACTGTCAACTGTCGTTCCGGTGTGGGTGGCAAGGAGGCGCATTCGCGAAGGACGGTGAAATAAAAATCAAGGGTCTGCCACTTCCAAGCAGCAGTCTCACGACCATACGTAATAAAGGTTCGTCGTAGGGCCGGCTTGGCGCAGGTTAACCACCAACTAATCGACGTAGGATACGTTGGGAGGCGGCGGACGCACAAACTCCACGTGTCTTCGATGGCGCGTCGACAATCCGGAGAAGCGAGATGAGCAAGGTTTAATTTCCAGGGATGTCGGCTGCGCCACACCCGTTGGCGAAGAAGGGTGACGGCACATATATAGGCCTCGTGATCAGAAAAGGCCATTGGCCACACCTCCGCGTCACTCACCGTTGCCGCGAGAGAACGGGAGACGTAAATCCTATCGATGCGACTAGACGAGTGACTCGTGAAATTGGTGTATCCCGGTCTATTGCCTCGGACATGTTCCCATGTATCTACCAGCTGGAGATCGCCGATGAGTGTCCCAAGTTCGGGGCACGGTGAATGGCGTGGCAGCTGATCTTTAGGTGCTTGGGTGCAATTGAAATCGCCCCCTAATATCAAGTCATCGTGCCTGCCCTGAAAAAGCGGTGCTATTCCTTCTGCGAAGAAGAGCGATCGGTCACGACGGCGATTCGTTCCGGAAGGGGCGTACACATTGATAAACCGGACGCCTTGCACCGTTACGGCCATTCCTCTACCGTCGGGGAGATATTGGACTTCGTCCGCCTCGAGGCCCTCTCTGAGGAGAATTGCAACTCCACTGTTAGTTGGCGAGGCGTGGGACACATGAGCCGTATAACCATACATACCCGGGAAATCGGCGACGAAGACTTCTTGGAGAAAGACAATGTCAACGTCTGCTGCGTTGAGCATGTCTTGGAGCAGCGACAACTTCGTACGTGTCCGAATGGTGTTAATGTTGATGGTCGTTAAGCGATAGGTCTGTATATCGTCTCCTGCGGTGGGGGCCGCCGTCAGTGTCGCCGTAAAAGGTGGGGCCTGTGATCTGCTGGCCGCGTCCGCGCCATCATCTGTTGCTACTCGGGAGGGGCCGAGGTGTGGGAGGAGAGAACTCTCTCCTCGTCCACCACAGGGGGCGTAGAATCGTCTTCAATGTCATCCGCCCAAGGTCCGTAAGTTAACGGTGGCTGCGGGAGAACACTTGTGGGCTGAGTGACTAAGGGTGAATCCGCAGTTGTTTCCGGTTGTGTACCAACGGCGGCCGATGTGCTGGCCATCCGTTTGTCCGAGAGAGCGGAATCGGGTTTGTCAAAATCAGACAAAGTGACAGGTGAGGGCGATCTCGTGTCATCCATTTTCCTCGTCGTTTCGTCGGCCGTCCGGTCGTCAACTGGAGAAGACGTCCGCTGGAGGCAATCGTCTGAGGGTGTGCGAAGTCGCTTTTTATGTTTTCTCGGTGACCTTTGTTTGCGGACGTGGGTTTCTGTGTCCGAAAGAGTTTGTGGTTCCCGTATAGCATCCTCCTCAGGTATAAAGGCAGAGGTCGGTACAACCCTAGCGTCGAGCTCCATTCTCTCGTCCGAATCTTCATGTGGAGTCGACGGGCGGCGTTCTTCAACCTCTGCAGACACCATAATGGGGTTGGTCAATCCAGGACCGGCGACAGGTGTGCATTCTAACGCTTTCTGTCTTCCGGGGAGGTTGTCGTCTGTCATGACGGTCGATCGTGTCACCTCTGCGTAATTGAGGGGGAGGGCCGTGAGCGTAGGAGGTGGTGTCGTGTCATGCAATGGAAGTTGTGTAACCCGACGTTGAATACACGCCGAGCGCACATGACCCTCCTGGCCGCAACCAGAACAAGTACGAGGTTGTCCGTCGTACATTACTATTGCTCGACAGCCACCTATGACTAAGTAGGACGGCACATGTTTCTTTAATTCAATTTTCACTTGTCGGACGCCGTTGAGGACCTGGTACGTCTCGAAGGTGTTCCATTTTTCGGCCACGTGGCTAATTACCGTCCCATAAGGGCGGAAAGCTGAGGTAACGACGTCCGGTGGTACTTCGAAAGGGAGTTCGAAGACTCTTAGTGTGCGTAATCCTAGTCCAGCATGGTCAAAAGTAACCTCTCCGATGTGACCATCGGAGTGTTTGAACTTGAGAGTGTTCGCGCAATTGTTCACAACTGCGTGACATAACTCGTCATCGACCATCTTGACGTAAATGACGCTACTTGTGATGGATAGGTGGATACCTTGATGTGCTGTGTTGGTATTTGAACTTCGTCACGGATGAATCGTTCGACTTCAAAGGCTCGTGGTCGTGCGTAGTCGGGCTGGAAGCTGATCTTGATGGTAGCTTTTCTGTACGAATGAGCCATGGCGACTCAGTGTTAACGGACGCGAGTATTAGCTGCGGCGAGGAAGTAAACAAACTACGCGCGCTCGCGACTCTGCGGACGGGACGTAAACAAGACGTCCTCGCCGCTCACCGGCCGAAAAAAGACTGCGACCACTCAGCTACCAGGGACGGACGCCTCTAACTTACGATAGGTTTTTTTGTGGTTAGCTTGGAGAGTATGTTGTACCTGGAGGATAGTGTACCTAGGAACGCATGATGTTTGCTGGTCTATGTGACTGTCTTTGACGCTTGTCTTTGGAGAGAGCGTTGTGTCTGGACAGTGTATCTAGGAACATATTACGTTTTTTGTCGATGTGACTGATTTTACAATCACATAAGGAATGTGAACTAGAAACGGTGATGACCAGTTTCCGGCATGTTCCGCAGTTTTTGTTATTGTGAGACATGAGGTTGTGTTTAGTGCAGTGTTTGTAAATAGTATTAGTTCTGCTTATTTAAATGCTGTATAATTACATTAGAGTTAGTTTCAGCGGAAACCTTGCGGTGTCGGCCGCGCTTATGGTCTTGCGGTAGCGTTCTTGCTTCTCGCGCACGGTGTCTCGGGTTCGATTCCCGGCGCTGTCAGGGATTTTTTTCTGCCTCGTGATGACTGGGTGATGTGTGTCTTTCACCATTATTACATTATCATTGACTCGCAAGTCGCCGTAGTGGCGTCAGCTCATAAGGACTTGCAATTTCGGCGGCCGAACACCCCGCATGGGGTCTCCCGGCCAACAATGCAGTACGATCATTTCATTTCCTGCCCTGTCGAGGTATTTATTTACTGCTGTGCGTCCACGCTCGTGCTGATGCTGGGTCTGGTCTTCTGCTTAACTGCCCGAACTATGCGTCGTACAATGATATAATTTTGTAGGTCCATTCAGCGCCATATGTTAATACTGTCTGCAAAATCTGTTGCAAATAGAGATAGTATCTACGAAGTAAGACATTGAAACATCATCCACGATAAGGCAGTTTTCCATGCATCTCACCGTTTATGACGACATGTCTAATGAACTATGTATCGTATAATAATATACAGGGTGTCCCATTTATCTTGACCTCCCTAAATAACTGTTTCTCCAGCAAATGTTCTTTATCCGTCAGGGGGACATCAATCGGCATGATTGCCTTCGTTGTGGCTTTGTTTCTTACAAAGATATGAACAGTTTCTAGTTCACATTCCTTATGTGATTGTAAAATCAGTCACATCGACAAAAAACGTAATGTGTTCCTAGATACACTGTCCAGATACAACGCTCTCTGAATGCTGAAGATAAGGTGGGTAGATCACGTAACTAATGAGGAGGTATTGAATAGGATTGGGGAGAAGAGAAGTTTGTGGCGCAACTTGACTAGAAGAAGGGATCGGTTGGTAGGACATGTTTTGAGGCATCAAGGGATCACAAATTTAGCATTGGAGGGCAGCGTGGAGGGTAAAAATCGTAGAGGGAGACCAAGAGATCAATACACTAAGCAGATTCAGAAGGATGTAGGTTGCAGTAGGTACTGGGAGATGAAGAAGCTTGCACAGGATAGAGTAGCATGGAGAGCTGCATCAAACCAGTCTCAGGACTGAAGACCACAACAACAACAACAACAACATGAACAGCGGTATGACTTTTCTAAATGGCACCCTGTATTTTTTATTCAGTAATTCATTTCCTTTCCTAAAGACCTATTCAAAAATGTATCACAGTGTGCCATTCACTGAAACACAAGGTTATTAATTACATAACACAACACTGACTTTGACGCTCCCAGCGCTTAGTGCAGGTACTCGGGGTAATGGAACACATCTACGTGCTGACGCTGACAGAGGACGAATGTAAATATAAGTAGAATGCACACCCCTCATTCCGCCAACCATCGTTAGTTGACGGGTTTTGTGTGAGTAGAATGTACACCAATGAAGAGAAGGTAGAAATGCCACTCATCTATGGGGAATGTAAGTTAGCAGAACAACAATTGCAATACTGTTTTCTTATGTACGGGTACATTTAGTACAGTCATTTAGTATTTTTAAATACTGTTGTGCAGAGTAGGCATACAGTAAAGGCTGTCCTTTCTACAAACAGCATCGTCAGAACGTTTCTTTTAGTGTTGTTGTTGTTGAAGGTAGGCGAAATGCTACGCAGGCAGCGAAACTGTACACAGAACGATATCCTGACTAGAACCCACCTTCCCGACGGATGTTTTCTCGTCCAGTTGTGACGCTTCAGGACGACGGAAGCTTCAACCCAAGACAACGCAATCGTCGTAGCACTCTCACAGGCAAAGCTGCCGAAGTTACTGTTCTCGCTTCCGTTGCTATGAATCCACATGTGAGCACACGACAACTTGAGCATGAGATGGGCATTCCTTAAACCAGTGTACATCGTACTCTTACACGTCACCGAATCCATCCTTACCATGTACACCTACATCAAGAATTGAATGGGAATGATTTCCAGAATGGTGTACAGTTCTGTCAGTTGGCACAGCAGCAAATCCTCGCGAACCCAAACTTCTTCTCCAATGTTCTATTTACCGATGAATGTTCCTTCTCAAACAAAGGACAGGTAAATACAAGGAACGTGCTTTATTGGTCCAGCAACAACCCACGATAGCTTAGACAGCTGGAACATCAAATGGTTCAAATGGATCTGAGCACTATGTGACTTAACTTCTGAGGTCATCAGTCCCCTAGACTTAGAACTACTTAAACCTAACTAACCTAAGGACATCACACACATCCATGCCCGAGGCACGATTCGAACCTGCGACCGTTGCGGTCGCGCGGTTCCAGACTGTAGCGCCTAGAACCGCTCGGCCACTCCGGCCGGCAGTAGTCGTGTGACTGGGGATTTTCAACATCTACATCTGTATCTACTTAGATACCATTCAAGCCACCGTATGGTACGTGCCGGAGAGTACACTGTGCAACTACTAGTAGTTTCCTTTCCTGTTCTAGACTGACATTAACATGTCTTCTGATTGGTGCAGAACAGTTTTTTACATGGGAATGAGTATACGACAGCAAGAGGAGTGCGGGAAAACGGCGAGATGGAAGCACTGGGAAGCGGGGATACAATCTTTTGTTTTCGTCAAGGCAACATTCTACTGTATGCTTACTGAGGTAATAGTGACACGTGGTAGTTGACTAATGTCTTCAATGATTTCCTGGAGAAAAGAGAACCATCTGTCTTTAAACTTACTTGTATATGCGTTAAAGGGTGGCAGAGACTGTATGGAGTGATAGGGAGAGATGGAGCTGCAACGAGGTAGGATTTAATGGTAGCTCTTGGAAGCCCTCTACAATACCGCAAACTCTTACAGTTTCTATACGTTAAGACGTCTTCCACATTTTTGCCAATGAGAAAATCGCGTCTGTGTTTTATTTCTACCAGCCTGTATTGTTGTAGCTGTATAGTTTATACCATGTGATGTTCAGTTTTCTCTGAGGGCCAGAGGTTCTAAATGTGTGAATGTTGGTTCAGCAGTAGCTGACACGGTTGTCTAAGTCATGGTAGAAAAAAAAAAACTGTATGGCGGTGTACACTGACTGGGTGTGTTATGACTGAAGAAACAATCTATTAATCTGCTTATGAAGAAACAATACAGGAACTCTCTTGTGTGATTGATAGTCTGTTGGATATGGCCATCTTACAGTACACGTGATGAAACTTTACACTGGTCTGTGGAAGCGACTTCGATCACGAACCATATGCTCCAGTAAACCAATACCTGTATATTTAACAGGATCGTCGCATATATTTGTGTGATAGACATGAATGCACCCTGAGAGACCCAGATCTCCTTCGGACTACCTGTATGCAGTTTGGACATGTGTCATAAAATCTTCGTCCTTCCTCCATGCCATGTATGCTGTGTAGTTATGCTAATTTTCCCAACAAGAAACACCACGGCAACTGCTTGTAGTATCTCTTCTACTACCTCGTGTTGCAGGGGAAAGCTTCATTCGGCGCTGGCCTTACACACTGTACACGGTTTGCAGAGCTATTGACACCATGTTCCCATTTCCACCGAGTGATCAAAACGCGCCCCTCTAACATTAACCTGGCTCATCCTGTTACCCCACAGGATGCAAAATGTCTTAGGAATAGCGCTTTCCGACTTCCGTACTGGTGAAACTGAAACTGGGCCGATCATATTGACTAAGCTGCACAGAGGGCAGGGCAGAGACTTAGGAGTTACACGATGCAGAGGGACTGTCTAAAAACAGCGCTGGATTTCTTCGTGTATGGTATCCTTAGCAGATAGGTTCGAAAAAGGAAAAGGTGACTCCTTTCGAGATACGAGAATGGCACGAATATGATTCACCAGTGGCTGCAATCATTAAAAGACAGGATCCAACGCAAATATGTGGTTGAATGGGTAGACTTCATTCCAAATTGCAGACAGCATTTCTACCTAAAAGCGCAACACTATCCACGACTGTGTGTGCCTGTATACTCAAGACGGCTTTTTATGCAGGCATTATGATCGCGTTTTTTTAATAGCGCATTCCTTACACAAAATGTGTGATGGGGGTTGTATAATTCCTCTGTCGTCAGCTTCAGATGTCATTTCTCAATAGTGTTCCTCGAAAATAACATCGTGTTCTCCCCATGGATTCCCAGTTGTCCTAATTGGCGAGTGTAATCCGACTGCTGGAAAAAAAAAATCACTCGTCATGCAAAGTGACTCTCATGACCAAATTCCAAATTAGCCTATAAAATTGATATCAATGACGTGCCGCCTGGCGGGTGGAAGAGATGGCTAGGGCACCACGGAATCATTCTTGACAAGCGTTTCTTTTTCTTTTTTTTTTTTTTTTGTCGCTGCGTCGATGTGTTTTAACGAAATTTCAGTCTCCCACCTACATGGCCCAAGACAGGCTCTCACGATTTGTTTCGTAAATCCTAGTGTGACATAGCATCGCATTGGTAAAGGGTACCTGTCATAGTGTACAAAACAGCTGCGTTCTCTTGAATAACAGCTTCTTGTTGTCAAACGTTGAATGAATGTTTTTTGTTTTTTCTGACATGTGTGCCAATAGCGTGAAAGATTGTCTTCTGAAATGTCTGTAATGCACACGTGCATGAGGATTTATTTGCAGACACTGAATGCGAGAGATGCTCTCAGGTCGTGTAATTTGTTCAACAAGCTGGAAGAAATTGCTTAATATAGATTTTTATCTTTGGAGTTTAAATTCTCGCTTTTTTTTTTACTCTGATGACGGTTTCGAAATAATGAGGACATTCTGCGGTGATCGGTAGTTCTCACATCAAAATTGTTTGTCTCTTTTTTTCCTGATTTTACGCAGGGTAGACATGTTTCTGCTGATCATTTCTGATCGGTGGCCGTACACTTCGCTGGACGTCACAAAATAATGAGATGCGACTGCAAACGAACGTAAAAGCTATACCGATTTTGCTCATAAAACTAAAAGAAAATGGACTTTACCTATTTTCGTGGAAAGAGGACATTTACTATGGTCGCAAATGTGTTTTGCTTTTTTAAATAGATGCTTGATTGTAGATGCGTAGACGTCAAAAGCAATTGTTCTCCATCGCCGAACGGCATGCTGCCGCGGGCTAGGGAGAGGGGGAGGGGGACATGACTACTGTGGTGGTCGCTGGACACAGCCGTTCTCTGTCCGTGGGGGTGGAATGTGGGCCCTCTGTCGCTATATTTTAGATGAACAAGTTGCACTTGTGGCAGCAGTCGTTTTATCTGCTATATACGCTAATGTGCTGGGGTAGAAGCGCTGCCTTAAGGCGGCGGCCAGATGGTGAAGAGCCAGTGCGGGTAGCGGCCTTAGAGGGTGGTAGCGGGGTCGCGAGACGCTCGGTGGAGCATTTTAGAAGGGGGAGGGGTAGGGGGAGGCGTGAGGGGAAGTGAGAAGGCCTTGGTTTTTGGCAGTTTGTGATTGTACATCGAGAAGAACACACGGTTCAACTATCACCCCCTCTGCAATCTGACGATTTTCCCCCAGTGCATGTGCTGCATTATGACCAATTCATTACGAGTGCTGTTTTTTTCACGAGAATTTCGAAGTGTAATTAGAACTTTGACGCATTTTTCCATCAATTGTGGTAGAGTGTATTGGCTTCGATTACCTGGGCTGCAGGATGCTTTTCGAGCATGCATCTGTAGCGAACTCTGACGTCAAATAGCGACAGATGCTGTATGCTTACAGGTAATACACATTTTAACTCCTCTCTATCCAACACCAGCATCTTGTCAGTTGGACGTATTCCCCACCAAAAAGAATAAAGATAGTGCCTCACCCCCTGCCTTTTTCCCGCCAGCTTGTAGGTGAAGGGTATAGTTTGACTGTGTCTGTCTCTAGTTTCGAGTGGTATTGCGAAATTTTCTCCCAGCAAGATAATACCAGTTGTATGGTATCGTCAGTTATAGAGCTCTATTTCGCTTTTACGCCGTACTTGTGTAACGCTATGCATTTACACTCCTGGAAATGGAAAAAAGAACACATTGACACCGGTGTGTCAGACCCACCATACTTGCTCCGGACACTGCGAGAGGGCTGTACAAGCAATGATCACACGCACGGCACAGCGGACACACCAGGAACCGCGGTGTTGGCCGTCGAATGGCGCTAGCTGCGCAGCATTTGTGCACCGCCGCCGTCAGTGTCAGCCAGTTTGCCGTGGCATACGGAGCTCCATCGCAGTATTTAACACTGGTAGCATGCCGCGACAGCGTGGACGTGAACCGTATGTGCAGTTGACGGACTTTGAGCGAGGGCATATAGTGGGCATGCGGGAGGCCGGGTGGATGTACCGCCGATTGCTCAACACGTGGGGCGTGAGGTCTCCACAGTACATCGATGTTGTCGCCCGTGGTCGGCGGAAGGTGCACGTGCCCGTCGACCTGGGACCGGACCGCAGTGACGCACGGATGCACGTCAAGACCGTAGGATCCTACGCAGTGCCGTAGGGGACCGCACCGCCACTTCCCAGCAAATTAGAGACACTGTTGCTCCTGGGGTATCGGCGAGGACCATTCGCAACCGTCTCCATGAAGCTGGGCTACGGTCCCACACACCGTTAGGCCGTCTTCCGCTCACGCCCCAACATCGTGCAGCCCGCCTCCAGTGGTGTCGCGACAGGCGTGAATGGAGGGACGAATGGAGACGTGTCGTCTTCAGCGATGAGAGTCGCTTCTGCCTTGGTGCCAATGATGGTCGTATGCGTGTTTGGCGCCGTGCAGGTGAGCGCCACAATCAGGACTGCATACGACCGAGGCACACAGGGCCAACACCCGGCATCATGGTGTGGGGAGCGATCTCCTACACTGGCCGTACACCACTGGTGATCGTCGAGGGGACACTGAATAGTGCACGGTACATCCAAACCGTCATCGAACCCATCGTTCTACCATTCCTAGACCGGCAAGGGAACTTGCTGTTCCAACAGGACAATGCACGTCCGCATGTATCCCGTGCCACCCAACGTGCTCTAGAAGGTGTAAGTCAACTACCCTGGCCAGCAAGATCTCCGGATCTGTCCCCCATTGAGCATGTTTGGGACTGGATGAAGCGTCGTCTCACGCGGTCTGCACGTCCAGCACGAACGCTGGTCCAACTGAGGCGCCAGGTGGAAATGGCATGGCAAGCCGTTCCACAGGACTACATCCAGCATCTCTACGATCGTCTCCATGGGAGAATAGCAGTCTGCATTGCTGCGAAAGGTGGATATACACTGTACTAGTGCCGACATTGTGCATGCTCTGTTACCTGTGTCTATGTGCCTGTGGTTCTGTCAGTGTGATCATGTGATGTATCTGACCCTAGGAATGTGTCCCCTTCCTGGGACAATGAATTCACGGTGTTCTTATTTCAATTTCCAGGAGTGTAGTTGTGTAATTTATCCTGAGCTTTGTGATTATTTACGTAATTAGGATCGATATTTGCGTCAGATTTCCGACCAAAATAAAGCACACTAACCTAACCTTCCTCTTCCGCATATGGACAGTTTCCATGTATTAGGGGATGCGTTCCATCCAGTAGAATCAGGGTTAGAATCCCGGAAAAGGCACAGCCATTTTCAATTTCCTGTCAATTCCAAGTGCCTCTGGTGGTTTAATTTTGTTAGCGGGAAGCAATTTTGCTTTTAGTCCAGGAGGACCAGGTTTTGAGTTCTGGAAATGGTGCTGCCAATTTTAATTTCGCGTCACTTCCCGGGTGGGGGGATGTCAGTACAGCCCTGGGACAAAGTAATTCCTCCAAAATTGGAAAATCGCGACAAAATGCAAAGTTTCCGCCAATAGCGCGGATTGGGGACGGGGTGGGGGAGGGGAGTGAGAAGGAGAGGAGGGGGCTGGGGCGCACGTGCAGCCGAGAAAACCTGTGATGCCATCCGGGGGTGGTGGGCGTTGTGGGGGGCGGATGGGACGGAGGTTGGCGGGTGTGTGCGGTGGCCATCTTGATTAATTGATCAATTTAATTAATTTGCGTATCGATATCAAAAGTGGAGTCGCAAACCCCAACTGCCTACTACTAATGTGACCGTCACAATGAAGACTGAAAATTCTGAACAGAAGGTGCAGGACCTATTAAAGATCTGACGACAAATATCGGAAACTGTGCACAGATCCGACGCAGCATATCACACGGAACACGAATCGTCGTCTTCTCTCGGCCGAAATATTGAGGAACCAGCGCAACACACAAGCCCTATGGCCTTGGATTTAAGGGTTACCAAAATTCCATAAGAATAATGCTCCATTAAGACCGGTTGTTCGCGCTCCTGGCTCACTGACTGGTAAACTGGCGAAAGAGAAGGCACGTGCAGTTCTAGTTGTCATCTGACCATGTTGGGCTCGTTGCTGCCACCTAAGGTACAGAATCCAATTACTTTTGGCCCCCTGCATACGGTTCTGTGCGTTGCACACGAAAAGAGTTGTCGATAGCAGGTGACACCATTTGGTATCGAAACTGGTACCTTGTTTTAAAAAGAATAAACGACGTTGGATTCAAATACAGCCGCTGGTTTTGTTATCAGCATTCAATTTAAAAGAAGTGTCACAAAGTCACACTCAACAAAGGGACACATCGGAGATACAAATAAAAAAGGCGTGTGACGAGGGTCTCCCGTCGGGTAGACCGCTCGCCTGGTGCAAGTCTTTCGATTTGACGCGACTTTGGCGACTTGCGCATCGATGGGGATGAAATGATGATGATTAGGACAACACAACACCCAGTCCCTGAGCGGAGAAAATCTCCGACCCAGCCGCGAATCGAACCCGGGCCCTTAGGATTGACAGTCTGTCGCGCTGACCACTTTTTTTTTTTCTTTTTGTTCGATACAATTCGTTGCGTTTGGTCTGGGCAGACATCACAAGACATGCGTTCAAGTTCATAGTTGATGCCTTGACTCATTTTTTTTATTTATGTTTTTTTATTTCAGAGAGCACGCAGCCCGCTGACTGAACACGCTGAGCTAAAGTGCCGGCCCATTTAGATACCGGGGGCTGACGGAGAGACAAATGTAACAGGGCGTCCTTTCTATCATACACTCACAAAGGGCCGGACAGAATCGTCGGTATACAGCACAAACGCAATGTAAAGACAAGTTATAAACTGACAAGAAGATCAGTGTCTCAGATCGTCAAGGGTAAAAAAAAAAAAACAAAAAAACACAGTGTCAGGAATACACCGCATACCATGTACATGAGCAAAAGTCTATGTTCGAATGACTGGACGATTCATCGACTCCAGGATCACCGAACATAAGCGGCAATGCAGGTTGGTGCAGGTGAAGAATTCGGTGGTGATGGAGCACACTCTGTGTGAGACCGACCACACTCTAAAATTCGCCGACACGGAAGTTGTTGTTGTAGAGGAGGGCTATCACACCCGCTTTTTCAGTGAAGCTGTAGAAATACACAAAAATGACAACACCTTCAACAACAAAGAAGAGAGCCTCAAGGTGAACGGCCCCTGGATTCCCCCTAAATCGCTCCAGGCAAATGCCGGGATGGTTCCTTTGAAAGGGCACGGCAGACTTCCTTCCCCATCCTTCCCTAATCCGATGATACCGATGAACTCGCTGTCTGGTCTCCTTCCCCAAAACAACCCAACCCTGGATTCCCGTGCTGCAGCGAACGACCGTTTCAGGTAGCAAGGGGAGAACCGCATCGGAAATGCCCACAGAAAAGCCCGTGGCCTTTGGCACACCAGATACATATAATCTACGGCCTCGACCTCGACTCCATTCCACCACCAGGAATGGAGGGTGAAGCTTTGAGAATACCAGCCACTCGTGCCAGTGAATCATCAGAAAAATCATCAAAAATCGGCCAAAGAACCCGAGACAGAAGCGAACAGGATGTTTGTCAACAAATTCCACAAAAGCTTTAACAATTTTGGAGTGTTTCTTTGTCTCATTTGTCCACGTTTTATACATAATGTTTCCAATGATGACATCATGTCAGTTGGGGAATATTGTCTGTGACTAAAACGCAAACGTTACGAAATATTTGTAGTTTATTCATTGTAAGAACAATCCTAATGTAAACATTACGATGCATATTCTTACGCGTTTGCTATTACGTCATTAGATTTAATTTCCCATGGGGCTTCAGCTGTGTGTATTTGGGTACAATAAAAACTTTTAGTATAGCTCGCCTGCACTACTAAGCGAACATAATTCAACGCACAGCGTTTTATTGACGCATTTAATCAGAGAAGCCGGTCCATCAAACCCGCAGTAATTTGAACATTTCCAGATACTCGTGTGGAAGCTTTGTTTCTGTTCGACATTCCACAACAGAATGCTATTTATGTTTCGTTTAATCTGTTGCCAGTTGCTTTATTTTGACGCTTCTCACAGACAGGTATTTGAAAATGCTGGAATCCTGAAATGATTCTCATCAAAAGTATTAAAATAAAACATTCGCAAGCCAATTAGACCAAACATTACACCTGCAGATGATTAATGAAATCGTAGAAACAGCAGACAAATAGTAAAACTTGAAATGCCATTTTAATTCTAAAAGGGAGAAATTAATTTACAATAATAATTCGGTAATAAGCTTCTTAAGGGACCAGGCAGAAACTATATTTTAGTTTAGAAAAAGAGCTTCAAAAATGCTCGTGTAAATACACTATGAGTTATCGCTGAGAGCAATAAGTGACTTTAAGAGCATACTGGAGAGATTTCGATATATAATGTAATTCTGAAGCCACTTAAACTATTACTCACCTCAGTCATGCAGTAACCTCCTTCCATCTTCGAATCTGAATCTGAAGAAGACATTTCATCAGTCGAACTGCCATCTTCAACACTGATGAGTAGCCGATCAATAGCACAGTCTATGAAACATCTTAGTGCCACATTTTGTCTTCTTCTTTTGTTATGTGTTGTTTTGCCTCCCATCAACGTTCGGTAGTGACATGCGACGGAGCTTCGTGCATTAATGTAAGCACGTCTGGTAGCTTAAATGCCGCATTATTTCTTGCGACATGTCCTTTACCTCCAAATATGTTCTGTGGAGTTCAAACTACAATGTTATGGCGGTAACCTAACTAAAATGTGACTTGTACACTGCACCCTTTCGACAATAATGTACCGATCTACACCGTAAGCTTCAACCTGTTCCAGTAATTCAAGCTCAGTCGCAGTAGAATTGCCATTTGCTCCATTTTCCGTCAGCCAGTTTACAATGTCTTCCTTCCTCCAAGATTTTTATTGCCCCACGCTCAACATTATGATATAGAGCATTGTCCATAATTATAAAGCTGTTGGGCTCCAATTTGGATAGAATTTCTTTGAATCATTTTAGGAACACTTAACCATTCTTGTCTTCATGATAATCTCGTCTTTTTTATTCAAAAATCAATCCAACGCCTTTTTACAAAACCACAGTTCTTTCTATGTGCCCTGTTTCTAGCCTTGTACGTTTCCCGTCGTAATTTTTTAACCACTGTGATAGACATGCGGACGCTGTTTTGTCAGTCCATACTTTTTGTGTCACGCATCTTGCGTTAACCCATGTTTCGTCAAGGTAATAAATCTTTTGTTTCTCTCGTCTGAACTGTTGAATCTGTCGGAGATAACGCCTCCTCCACAAAGCATCTGTATCATTCCAGAATGAGATTTTCACTCTGCAGCGTAGTGTGCACTGATATGGAACTTCCTGGCAGATTAAAACTGTGTGCCGGACCGAGAATCGAACTCGGGACCTATGCCTTTCGCGGGCAAGCGCTCTACCAACTGAGCTACCCAAGCACGACTCACGCTCCGCCCTCACAGCTGTACTTTTGCCAGTACCTCGTCTCCTACCTTCCAAACTTTACAGAAGCTCTCCTGCGAGGTCCCGAGTTAGAGTCTCGGTCCGGCACACAGTTTTAATCTGCCAGGAAGTTTCATCTGTATCATTAATTACCCTTTGTCTGTAATTACACTGTTTCATTTCCTACTTTAGAAATGAAAACCGATATCTTTATCAGTTTATATAATGTCGTTCTTTTGAAAGTAGGCAGTTCATCGTCATTATTTACCACTATCAAGTACTTTGTTTGTTATAGATGCTTCGATCCTGAAGAAATATGAGCACACCTTTAACTGCACCGTATTTTTAGCGAAACTGTCACGCTTTCCTACAACAATGGACTGTCGGCCTTTTGTCTTTCCTTGAGTAGACAGCTTACCCGTATTGCTTCTTTCTTTGCGCGGTCATACTACACTTGTCACAAAAACACAAGTAAACTCCGATGTCATTTTTGTATCCTTATACGGAAGCGACGTATGTTTCTCCGATATCTTCTCCAAAACATTTATAACTATCAGTTCTTCACCTCTCTATAACGGTACTTCAAATCTCTATAACGGTGTTCCTCTTCTATGTTTCACAAAATAACGCGACGCAGTTTTCTTCCATTTCCACCATACACGTTGGAAACATGAACGAGTGAGAAGCAACACAATGAGTGCCGGCTTTATAGCTGAAAAGCGTTTTGAGGAAAGGGAAGAGGAGGGGAAGACATTTCCCGCTATTTCTTTCAATACTCACAACGAGAGAGGTTCTTTGCACCCTCCTATCCTCCGAATGTTTCTTCAGAATGACGTTTATAACTGATCGCTCCAGTACAGGAAGATCACAACTTACAAATTGTCACATACAAAGGTTGATTTTCCTCCTCACATTCCATTCATTCTCATGTGTACAAAACACAATGCCATTTCGATAAACATTAAAAAATAGTGTAGAATCAAAACCAGAAGTTTGCGTATGCATGTCAGTTACTATATCCAATACGCTACCACAAGTGTGTAGATATAGTGATATTTTTACCATGATAATTTACTACAGAGAAGATGAAAACTTGAGAGTTTCTGCATTCCATGTTCAAAGGAGAAATTGAGAGGGTACTTACAAATCATTCCGGCATGTACTGATCAGAATTAGACATAATGTCTTGCAAAGAACAGTGCAGGGAAAGCGACTGTACACTGGTATGTGAATAAGTTATACATGGCGTAAGCATTTAGCAAAACCATTGCTATCTGTTGATGCTTCTGAACGTCTGAAACTTTCATTAGCTGTAGTATAACACAAAACATCTAATACATAATTAGGGTCTACTTCCAGTGGCGTCAGAACATCCAGTACTGCGTCCTACGACCACTGACCAATCGCCATGCGCGGATCTGTTTAGATAGGCAACGTTGTTACGATGAATAGAGTATAGTCCATTGGTGGTCTACGGCAAGATAAATGTAATGTTGTGTTATACGTTGATGCCGTTTGACACCTGAACAGCGTTCTTGATAGTTGAGGATGACGTAAGTATTCCCAACGCAATATGTATCTTTTGCAGCTACTAATTCGTATTCTGTGTGTTTCTTTTTCAAGATCTTGAGAGGTTACGTGTCGTTTTGTTGCATACGAAGATTTAAAAATCTTTATTTACTAAGAAGTTTTCCAAATGTTCCGAATAATTGCGTTTCCTTTTTCTTAACAGTAACAAAGGAATTCTGTACGTTACAAAAATGTGCACACCAGCCTTGAAGTAATTATTTTTCTTTATTTCACAATGAGAAGTGAATGATTGCAATATTATATTTGTGACAAAAATATACGTTTATTTTATTGTATGACCGAATATCAAAAGTAAAGAGTTCGACGTCCTATCCCTCTATACACTGAAACATAAAGTGTATGCCCCCCCCCCCCAAAAAAAAAAAAAAAGAAAATAACGGATTACTTAATTAAATAACTGATGTTATAAACTCTGTTTTAATTGTAAGCGTAGTAAATGGACACGAGTGAGACAGACACCAGCGAAACTGGATGAGTCTGTGCTTGTATGTTTCTTTGTAGGATAATACTGGTGCCTTAATTACTTATTTTTCTGCCTAAATGAAATACTACTGCTGGTGCTCAAAAATCGCACTTACCTTACGTTTCTATTCATTTTCTCTTAAGCCACAAAACAGTCATCTGCAGAAGTAAAATCTTCATGTTTTGTTACTGTTTATAGTTTACGTATTATTCAATATTACATATTATTCCATGTTACCAGAATGTTTCATTTGTTCGCTTGCTCGAAAATTTATTCTGTTTCTGTCCACTGCTGCAGTAGACACGTTGAACGTATTTTCGTTAATATGGAAACACATTTACACATTTACGTCAGGTAATATATCTACTGTAGCAAGAGTGGTAATAGTGATAGACAAACATTAAAAGTTAAAAACATCTCATGTGGCTTTGATTTTATTACTAACCCGATTCTGTACGTTAGCTTAAAATATAATGATCCGTAATTGAAAGCATATCCACTCTAACAGATTCTTAGTAAGTAACTAACAAAATAAAATGAATCTAGAGTGCTGCAGTGCCGTTTCCTGTCTGCAAAATTAAAATTGTTTTGCTGTTTAAAATTTAAAGTGTATTGATATTTGTTATTTCGTAGAGAATAACATTGCAGCGAATCTCCACGTTAGTGCATTTTACATTCATGATCAAAACTTTGTTCCCTGAATTTCAGTTCATTTCTCGTTTCTCTCATTCTGTTCGAGTTTGGTGTTCTACCGAAAGCATTTATTTTAGTACACAGGCTTCTTTTCTTATATTTATTCATGCCTTCTACCATCAAGCTCATCTCGGCAACTGAAGCTAGTAGTTATTCTTGCTGTTATTTTCTGAAGAAAACTACGAGTTTACTTACTGTTACAGTGCAAATAAACAGAAGCTATGTTTAATTAGACTTTCATTCAGTTTCATGAATTCTTAGAATCAGTTTTATTATGTATTTCCTCTGAAGTTAGTTCATATTATTGGGATAACTTTTAATTTCTGTGTTTGGAAACATCTCCCTGTTCTATGGCGACAGCCTTTCGTTTTCCGTGTCTACACTGCTAAATGTTTACTAGGCTTTATTCTACAATTTTAGGCTCTCGTATCTATTTACACGAGTCCCACTTCGGCTGACGTAGTGACTGCTAAAACATTGATTTCCGAGTGCAGTTTGCTTCAGAAGCAAACGAGAAGGCAACACAAACCAAAGCATTGCATCAATGCCAAGCGTTCAGTTCCTAGTGCTGTGAAATGTGGAAAAAACCTCAAGTGGCAATCATAAGAAGAGGAACAGTACCAAAAATGGAACAGAAACGTAAAATATAGAAAATCGTCCGCGCGACCTGTAAGTAGAATTTGAAATATTACCTCATCATAGCAAAAACCAATCGCCAGAAATGTTTATACCCTATAGGTAGGTTGCCCGATAATGTGAACTAAATAGTAAAAATATGTACATATTCCAGTCCACTGAAGATGCCTTGCAGAGAATAAAGGCGAAACGCGTGTGGCACGAAAATTGTGGTTCAGTTGTAGTCGGACGTTCCAAAAAGTAAAAATTATCAATTTACTGTAAAATTCCATACTGTTGTCCATGTGATGGACAATTCTCGTGAGATTGATCGAGCACTAGCACTGCCTGATGCTGCAAGGTCAGTTATAGCAACAGCAACCTCGTCCATAACTTTCACGTGTCACATCAAGCTCATCAGTTTTTTTCGAATTTCATGACCATTTTCTTCAAACCATTTAATGACATCAAGTATCTCCTCATACCGTTCAGACGGCGATACTCTCTCAATTCAGCACTGTAGTTTGTGTCGTTCACATAAAACAGTTTAACTAACGGCGCACTGTCTCTCTTCTCGATAGACAACAGTTTATTCAAGGCATGTCTTGTGAAATGACAGCGTGGACATCATACTGTCATACAAACGATGTACGCCATCAAATCTGCACCTGCTGGACACAACTGGATTGCATTAGCAGATCAACCAAGTTTTTTCTGCCTGATTACAACACTCACTGGACCTCTGTTAGCAGCGGCCCTTCAACTAAAACTAAAAGGGACTTACATGTGTGTGCTCTGGCGGCTACTTTTTGCAATATTGCCCATGAACCAATAAAAACTGGTACACTGATTTCACCAATCGTCAAGTTTTTTCTAGGTGCATCTTACATTTAAGAAGCAGGTCTACAAGTGCGAGTCTCTGACTCTTCGTCGTGTAATGAACCTTTTGACAACGGATCTCCGCAGCACCAGCTCTCCCACTCCTGTGGTGTCTGCTTAGATGTTCAGCATTCACTTCCCGTTTCAGGTAGCGGGCAGTCAGACAATTTCACGAGCAGTATGCTTTACAATGTGTGGTCAGAAGACTAGAAGGTCACTGCTGAGCACTGGAAATATTTGTAGCGAGTTGTAACCTCGGACAGGGTTTATCTTATGAGTGCTGACTGAAAAAAGGCGAAGTCTGTTTAATTTCTTCCAGCACAATGGTCAATAGCTTGTAACGTCAAGAGTCAATACGCAATAGCATTTATCGCACTACTTTGCAGTAAGACTCGTAGCTTTGGAGCCGTTGGCGGTGATAGAAACAGCCGCTTGTATCTTACCTTGAATCAATCACACCTGTCACTAGCCTCGCCGTGAAGCGGTACCTGTGTACAGAATATTCAAGCCCCTAAGAATCTAAATAAACTATATTAAAGACTATGCAATTTACTTAAAAGTCAATATACTGCCCTTTGTTATTGAGAAGATTGTGTAAAAATCTCAGCTGTCTAGCTGGCACACTTTCAAAGTTACAGAAAATTACCTAAGACACCGTCAGCGGCTCGTGGTCTTGCGGAAGCGTTCTCGCTTCCCGCGCACGGGGTCCCGGGTTCGATTCCCGGCGGGGTCAGGGATTTTCTCTGCCTCTAGATGACTGGGTGTTGTTTGCCTTTCATCATCATTTCATCCTCATTCACTTGCAAGTCGCCGTAGTGGCGTTAAAGAACTTGTGGGGCGGCGGCCGAACGGGCCCGCGAGGGGTTCCCGGCTACCAATGCACTACGCTCATTATTACCAAAAACAACCCAGACCGACTCTTGTAAGATTAAAGTCAGCTAGGATTCATAGCAGTCTGTCTTTTAGTGTCATTTGGAATCTTTGCTGAAGTTCACAAAATGTTAGGACAATTTGTTTGAGTTTTCATAAAACGTTAACTATTTTTCATTTTTTATAATATAAAATCTAGAAAAGATTATTAACTATTTGTTTTGTTGTTGTGGAATGAATGAGAATAAGTGAGAGTGTGTATGTGGGACATACGTAAGGATTCAATATTATATTATATACACCATTACGTCACTGTGTCGTGGGAAAGTTGTGTTTTACCCCCATTGTTGATGACGTATGTCTAAGGACACTTGCTTTTGTAAGATGGCAGCCAGAATAGTCATTTGTAGAGTAATAGTTTTCTAAATTTATTTCAAGATTAGTTTCCTTTTCGTTGTGTTTTGTTAAATAATTTATTAATATTTCACGTTTCTTGTAGTGGGCATTTTTGCAGCAGCTATATATAAATTGCAGTTGTTTCAAAGACAATGCCTTTTGCATGCTGCACATCAAAATTTTTATTTTTATTTATGCGCCCAGACACGTTTCGCCTTTTTTACAAGGCATCTACAGTGGGGTGTCCTTATATATTACATGGTTTCTCCTTTTTTCACATAGGTTATGATTTCACATCTAGGTTATAGATTTAAAAACAGTTGCCAGATGAGAAAAAGCAGTTTGCTTGGATGCAGTGAATTAGAAGTTACCTGTAAGTACCTTTCCATTTCGTAAAAAAAAAACGTTAAGGAACTGTTTTTAAATCTATAATCTAGATGTGAAACCATAACCTAGGTGTAAAAAGGACAAATGATGTAACATTTCAGGACATCCACTGAAGATACCTTGTGAAAAAGGCGAAACGCGTCTTGGTGCATAAATAAAAATAAAAATTTTGATGTGCAGCTTGCAAAAGGCATTGTCTTTGAAACAACTGCAATTTATTAATATTTGCATGATGAAGTGACGTAAATGCATCTGTGAATGGTGGAGGACAGTTTTGGTGCGAGAATGATCTCGAACGATTGTTCTGATTGGCTGGTCATTTTGATCAACCAATCAGAGTTTAGAAGTTCCCGCACACTGCCAGCTTGTTATAGGATGTGGGAGGAGCAGCATTCAAGGGTCGCTGGCTAGCTATCAGACGTGCAGGTCAAGTTGGACGTGTCCGTCTACATTATGAGTAAAATGAAGAAGTTATTGTTTCCTCGTGTCCAGATTATATAGCCGTGAAAACAGTTGCATTTGCGGACAGATTGTCAGAATTTGAGCTTGGTGAAGTGATTTGTTAGGGAGATAAAAGCGTGTGAACTTTATGCCTTTGTAAAATTCCGCATGGCATGTTCCATATTCGACTATGGAACATTTGGTGTGCAATTTCTTTATTAGAAACCCACTGAAAAATGACCGAATGTGAAACCCGTGTTTTGTAGCAGAGTAATGACTGTAAATCGCGTAATAATTCGGGTTGGACTTAAGTACATTTCTGGCTTCTTAGCGTGTGTACTAGGTTGCATGAACTGTGAGCTGAGGACAGTGATGTTATTCGTTAATTAAATTCGGGCTGATGGTAAGTGTTTAATTTTGAAACTAAAGAAATAGAACACTCGCTGCAGAATTTTGTCATTTTTCTAAAGATATGAAGCAATCGCCCTCCACCTGAAAATTGTGTTATAAGATATTACAGGATAGCTTGCCGCCAGAGTTTGTGAGTATTGACGCTGTTTTTCTTCAACGCTGTTTTTACATCGTCCGAACAGTATCTACGTATGCAGAGAAACGGGCTGGTGATCTGACGCCGTACTGAGGTAGATGGAACTTTTGTAGTGAACAGTCCGACGAGAGACAGTGGTCAAACAAGTACGCAACGCAACGCGACTTTTAATCCACCCCGCAGCAAGCTATCGCGTTTTCTTGCGTGAATTCGTATAGTTCAGAATTAACGTACTAATTCATCTGAAGAAGAATCACTGGCTTTCACGTAAAATCTTTGAGTAGACCGTTTCCCGAACTAATATCTGCTATTTGATATTAAAAGATATTGTCACATTGCAGTATGCTACATTTTCAGAACCACTTACGTTCATTTTGCAGGAGACCGAGCTAAGACTTATAATAAAAGCCACAGCCCACCAAATCACTGCCATCAAATTTCGTTGTCACAGCAACACTCTTTGGTACACAGCATGCACTAGGTAACCGCAGCAGCCTCAAAGGCTTGAAGTACCATAAAATCTTCTCGGTCCTCCGTAAACTAGTGATTGTAGATCTTTCATCACTCTAAGGGACGTTGCAAGCTCTTGATAGTAATCAGTGTCTTCCAAGTTGTCCCACAACAATAAAGACAGTCTCACAGCCTGTTAATAGATTTATCTGCCATTCGCCTGTACGTCTGAGCTGCAGTAGAAGTCGTCTGCAGTAGGCGACGAGGTTGATTGTTGGTTCGAATAGTGCAGTTAACATATTGTAGTTCAAATTAACTAAACTGAACTCCGCCCGATCAGGTCATGAAGGACTAAGTACCCACCGGCCGCCGGGTCATCCTCATCCCAGATGCGGGTATGGAGCGCCATGTGGTCAGCACACCGCTCTCCCAGCCGAACGTTAATTTATGATACCGGAGCCGCTACTTCTCAATCAAGTAGCTCCTCATTTTTCCTCACAAGAACTGAGTGCACCCCGCTTGCCAACAGCGCTCGGCAGACAGGATGGTCACCCATTCAAGTGCTAGCCCAGCCCGACAGCGCCTAACTTCGGTGATTTGAGGGGAACCGACGTTGCCACTACGGCAAGGTCGTTGGCATATTTCGTGGTCACTGTTTATCAATTTCGTGGATCTGCTAGAGTGATTCTTGAGCGCATTTCTTCGCAGTACATTTCGATACAGAATAATACATTAAAAGGAAAGAAGGAAGACTAGGTTATTTTCTTTTTTTATTGAATATCTGTGTGCAAGGTAGATTAACGAATCTCATTTTCTTTGTAAAGACGTATACTGTGTTCTACATTTTTCAGGATCCCCTTATGGATCTATTAGACAAAGAAGTACTGTAATCTAATAATCTGTTAGAGGCGGAGCATAAGCTCGGATTAGGAAGAGAAAGTAAGGATATCGGCTGCTTCGTTTTCAAGTGAAACACACTCAGATATTTCCTTAACTGATCTAGGAAAACCATGGAAAACGTTGATTTGAACCGCCGTTCTCCTGGCCAATGAACAGAACCTACGAAACCTCTCCGACGAGTGCCGGAACTAGTTCCCTCCACAGTCATGCCTCATCTGAACACATTTAGTTCTGTTAGTAAACTCACCCCGATACAAGTCAGGACTATTACGGTAACACATTATGTCCGTCCTGACACACCCCTGCAGTCTTGGTTTTAGGCTCCCAATGCAAATATGAAGTCAGTCGTGCTATAATGTCTATGTGGCAGTTAAATTACCCGATTTGGGTTATTTTAATCTCACAAAAATGCTCGTACATTATGTGTTCAAAAGTATCCGGACACCAGACTGAAAATGACTTACAAGTTCGTGGCGCTCTCCATCGGTAATGCTGAAGTTCAATATCGTGTTGGCCCACTCTTAGGCTTGATGACAGCCTCCACTCTCGCAGACATATGTTCAATCAGCTGCTGGAAGGTTTTTTTGGGGAATGGCAGCCCATTCTTCACGGAGTGCTGCACTGACGAGAGGTATCGATGTCGGTCGGTGAGGCCTGGCACGAAGTCGGCGTTCAAAAACATCCCAAAGGTGTTCTATAGGATTTAGGTCAGGACTCTGTGCAGGTCAGTCCTTTACAAGGATGTTATTGTCGTGCAACCACTGCCCCACAGGCCGCGCATTGTGAACAAGTGCTCGATCGTGTTAAATGTAAATGTCGTGTGACTAGGGCCTCTCGTCGGGCAGACAGTTCGCCGGGTGCAAGTCTTTAGATTTGACACCACTTCGGAGACTTGCGCGCCGACTCGATCGTGTTGAAAGATGCAATCGCCCATCCCCGAATTGATCTTCAACAGTGAGAGGCAAGGTTAGGTTAGGTTAGGTTAGTGTTGTTTAACGTCCCGTCGACAACGAGGTCATTAGAGACGGAGCGCAAGCTCGGGTTAGGGAATGATGGGGAAGGAAATCGGCCGTGCTCTTTCAAAGGAACCATCCCCGCATTCGCCTGAAACGATTTAGGGAAATCACGGAAAACCTAAATCAGGATGGCTGGAGACGGTATTGAACCGTCGTCCTCGCGAATGCGAGTCCAGTGTGCTAACCACTGCGCCACCTCGCTCGGTGAGAGGCAAGAAAGTGCTTAAAACACCAATGTAGGTCTATGCTGTGATATTGTTACGCAAAACAACAAGGAATGCAAGCCCCCTCTATGAAAAATACGACCACACCATAACACCACCGCCTCCGAATTATACTTTTCGTACTACATACGCTGGCAGATGACGTTCACCGTGCTTTCGCCATACCCACTCCCTGGCATCAAATCGTCACACTGTGTACCGTGATTCGTCACTCCACACAACGTTTTTCCACGTCCAATGTTTACGCTCCCTACACCAAGCGAGGCGTCGTTTGCCATTTATCGGCGTGTTGTGTGGCTTATAAGAAGTCGCTCGACCATGAAATCTAAGTTTTCGCACCTCCCGCCTAACTGTCATGGTACTTGCAGTGGATCCTGATGCAGTTTGGAATTCCTGTGTGATTGTATGGATAGATGTCTGCCTATTACACATTACGACCCTCTTCAACTGTCAGCAGTCTCTGTCAGTCAACAGACGAGGTCGGCCTGTACGCTTTTGTGCTGTACGTGTACCTTCACGTTTTCACTTCACTATCACATCGGAAACAGTGAACCTAGGGATGTTTAGGAGTGTGGAAATCTCGCGACAGGCGTATGACACAAGTGACACCTAGTCACCTGACCTCGTTCGAAGTCCGTGAGTTCCGCGGAGCGCTCCATTCTGCTCTCTCACGATATCTAATGACTACTGAGCTTGCTGATACGGAGTACCTGGCAGTAGGTGGCAGCACAATGCCCCTAATATGAAAAACGTATGTTTTTGGGGGTGTCCGGATATTTTTGATAACATAGTGTATGTGAATAACTGTTTCAATAACGAATCTGCAATAAATGGGTTTGTCGAATGATAGGAAGTATATCCACTGTGAAGACAAACGTGATTTAAGTTTCTACCTAGCCCGTCGGGAGCAAAATTATTATAATGAGTTTAACTGAGCGACAGAACAACTAAGTCTGGTGAAACGTTAAATGAAATATTCAAACGGAAATGTTAAAAAGTAAACATAGAACATTAAATCATACAATGTGAGCTTCCACCATGGGTATTCGTTATACGGCCTCACGGAGAAAAAGAAATCCCACAAGTTCCAAATTTTCTGAATGATTTTAATTCTAATAAACAGTAAACTATGAAGAAAGAAGCCAAATTTCATCTTTAGATGTACAAATTATTAGTAAATCGACGGAACTTTAGGACACGAAATCTACAGTAGGCCTATCTATACAGACAGATACCTTTATAGAAATTCCAATCACTATACCGAACAGAAAAGAGGAGTTATTGAAACATATCTTCTGGTAAACCTTCCGGGATGTAAGGTCGTGGTCCATGAAACTCTTCGGCTCCTAACGTTTCGTCCAGAGCTGCGCTGGACATCTTCAGAGGGGTGTTTCTCCTCCGGTGAGTCTTGCCGACTGACGGGTCGGACGTCTGAGAGCGACTTATATATCTTAGAAAGTGGGCGTGACCAGAGTTACACGTGATATGCAGAGATAATCTTTGTCAGAGATAAAACTTAACTATCGATCGTAATCTCGTCACGGATAAAACTGTCTAGCAATTCTGTAGTGCTACTGTCCTAATATCACTGAGTTTCATGGTTTCTTCTTTCCGATTAAAATTATCCCTATGTTTATATATTTCAATTGCTTCTCTACAAAGCCGTGGGTAATAGTTCGTTGAAACGTTGGTGGATCGGGCTGAATGAATCCTTGAGCCACAGTTCTTGGAGAACGAGCTCGATCATTTAAGAACTGCCTTCAAAAAGGAACGACTACTCTGACAAAGAGATAAATAGGCCACTATCCTGAACAGAAAAGAGGAGTTCTAATGAATAACAACCAATTAGAAGAAAGTTTTTTTCCGTTCGTAAAAACGTTCACAGATCGTGAATCAGCAGAGTACTCACAGGTTAGGGAATTGACAGTTTTTAAACCAGCAAGAAAGATGCACGAATATTTGAACACTGCAAGGGACCTACGCACACCACTTGCGCCAGCAGGGGTATATAAAATCCGTTACTCATGTGCTCAAGTGCACATGATAGCTTTAAGAAACACATGAGCTGTATGTACTGTATTCTGCTAACAGAGATAAATAGACAACGCAGAACGTGCACTGGGACCATAGAACCACCAGATTCATTTCTCTGATATTCCTTTTATCAAGATCTAATCTTTAGTACGCTAGAATGTCCAGAGAGACCATAGAAATTCAAAAACACAGAAACAACTTTGATAGAAAAGAGCCAGGAAATGAGCCAAGTTGGGTGCCTTAGTAGCAAATGAAGCTCTACAACACATGTCCCACAGGTCTCCATGGCCTTAAGCAGCGATCTGATGGCGCCAGGGCTCGACGGTTGCCTGGATACGTATAAACACTTTGGTTTGCTGAGCTTGTTTGAAACTGTAATTGTTTTGTGAGTTGATATAGCAGCTGATGATATCTCCATCATTGGAGGAAGAAACGTTATGCGGATAAATGCAACCTAGATCGCAGCCTAATGCCCATAAAACTTAAATCATCAAAATTACGGAATATTTAATTATCACTTAACATTATGAGACAATATCAGCGACCTAAGCATCTATTTAAGCACCAGTATAAAATGCTAGATGTTAAGATCTTACGCTGCGGTTTCCTGATCAAAATACTATGTAAAACATAACATAACAGTGATGACGACAGCTTTAGCTGCCGAATTTTATAAGCAACTTAAAGAAATAGGAGCCTCTCAAACGTCAGTGTGTCAACACGCCAACTCTGATGGACGAGCGATTCTTCTAACAGCGCAAGTAGTTCCAGACAGTAGAAACTGAGCTCCGTAGTGTCTTACGAAGTCACAATATTACCGAGTTTTTGTTGTGATCGTCAGTCCGAAGATTGGTTTGGTGCAGCTCTCTCTACTGTTTCATCCTGTGCAATTTTACTAACACATCTTCCCCATAACCAACAGTTTCCACCAACCTCTTATTTTAATCGTGTCGTACATTCCTTTTTTCCCAAATTTGATTCATTACTTATGCAATGTAAACATAATATCTTCTATAGCACCACATTTCAAAAGCTTCTGTTTTGCCCTTGTCTGAACTGCTTATCGTCCGCTTTTCATTTCCGCATAAAGCTACGCTATACGAGTAGATACATACCATTCGAAGGGACTTCCTAACACTTACATTTATATCCAGAATTAAATTCCCTTTTCTTCAGAAATTTTTTCCTTCTTATAGCCAGTCTATGTTTTACGTCCTGTCTATTTCAGCCATAGTCATCTGTTTTGCTGCCCAAATAGCAAAACTCGTCTATTACTTTTCCTAATCTAGTTCCCTAAGCATCACCTGATACAATATGACTGCCCCCCATGTCGCTTGTTTTACTTTCGTCCACAGTCATCTTACAACCTCTTTTCAGGATACTTCCATTTCGTTCAAGTGCTCTTCCTGGTTCTTTGCTGTCTGTGACAGAATTAGAATGCCATCGGAAAACCTCAAGGTTTTTATTTCTTCTCCCTGAACTTTAATTTATTTCCCAATTTTTTTCTTTGTTTCCCGTTACTGCTTACTCATTGTACAAACTGAATAACATTCGGATTAGGCTACAACCCTATCTCACTCCTTTCTCACCTACTTCTTCGCTTTCATTTACTTCGACTTTTATAAGTGCAGTCTGATTTTTGTATAAGCTGTACACAATCTCTCGCTCTCCGTATTTTCCTCCAGCTATCTTCCTCCCAGCCATCACTGTCAAAACGGGTGGGACAACGCATTATTGGCTTGCACATTTTATAAAGCTCTTTCTCTTGAATAAATCATCCAGTTTTTCTGAAATTGTAATAATTCGTTTGATGTACATTCACTTCACATCTGTCAATTTACGTCCGATTCGGATAATTCCTGCCTGGTGCGTCCATTTTTTTTTTCTTGGAGTATAAGTCAGGGGGAATATTGTCTGCTCCAGGTGCGTTGTTTTTTCTTATCTTTATCAGTGTTCAAATTAATTCATCTCGCAGTATCATATCTCCAATTTAATCTTTATCTGATTTTCCGTGCTACAATATTGTCTTAAACTTTATTTCCTTTGAATATTTACCTTTCAGTTTTTCCTTATTTGCTTAGTACTAGCTTGACATCTGAGGTTCTGATATATTTATACAGCTGTTTTTCATGTCTCAGAAGGACTCTTTCATTTTCCTGGTTGTGCATGGTTCTACAGTCGAGCATTTGTCATCTAGCCATTCCTGCTTCGCTAATTTGCATTTTCTGTGAATCCCATTTTTTAGACGTCTGTATTCATTTCGCCAGCTTCAATTACTGCATTTTTATATTCCCTCCTTTCGTAAATTAAATTCATTAAATCCTGCGCTATCCAATGATTTCTACTAGGTCTAGTCTTTTTACCTACTTGATCCTGTTATCCCTTCACTAACCCGTCTCTCAAAGATACCCATACGTCTTCTACTTCATTTCCTTCCCCTGTTTGAGTCAAGCGTTGCCTAACACTCCCTCTAAAACTCTCAACAGCCTCTGGCTTTTTCAGTTTATCCATGTCCCGTTTCCGCTATTTCTTAGCATTTCGTAATTTCTAAAGTTTTAACTTTATCTCGGTCTTATCATTACACAATCAGTCTGAAACCTTTCAGTGTCTCTATGTCTCTTTCACGCATAGAACTTCCTTACATGATGCTTAAATCGTTATCAATCATTTATAATCGCTTTGTGCAGAATTCTACTAGGTAGGTCCTACTTCATTTCCCTCCCCCAGCCCATATTCTACTATTTTTCCCTCTGTTCCTTTTACCGTTTTCGGATTCCAGTCCCCCATCACAATTAAATTTTGGTCTCCCTTATCTGTCTATTTTTTTATCTCATCATACATTCTTTCTATCTCTTCATCATCTGCAGAGCTAGTTGACATATTAACTTCTGTAATGGCTTTTGGCTTTGTGTCTATCTTGGTTACGACGATACGTTCACAATTACGATACTCTCTTTAGTAGTCACCGCCTGGAGATCCGAATGGGCAACTATTTTACCTCCAGAATATTTTACTCTACAGGGTTCCATTATTATTTAATCATACAGAAGAGCTGCACTTCTTTTGGAAACATTACGGCTGCAGTTTCCTCATGTTTTCAGCTGTTCGGAAGTGCCCACACAGCAAGACCATGTTGGATAATGATACAAGGTCAGATTAATCGTCCAGACTGTTGACCCTGTAGCTACCAAAAGCACTGCCGATCCATTAAGGAACCATATGTTTATCTGGCCTCTCCACATACACTGCTCCATTATGACTGCACCTACGGTACGGCAGTCTGTGTCGTTGAGACACTCAAGCCACCGTTATCGAGTATCACCCGAATCAGAAGAAATATTATCTAAGCTGAACATTATCAAGTATCACAAGAATTAAGACAACTACTTTTTTTTTAGAACTCTCATGATCATCTCTATTTAGTGTGAGAGTATGGTGTCCATTACAGACAACTTTTCACTTCTATAATCTGAACGACAGTTGTGTTGGGCCAATGCCTTCCGTGAATGCTTCCAGTAAGTGCCTCAAAAAAGGTACGGCACCTCGTTAGCAGATTACTGCTGCATCCCCTTCATGTGATTTATATTACTGTGACAGTGAGCACGCCTCTGCTTACAGTATGTCATTGTTCCGTTTGGTTCAGCATCTAGCACGATCGAAGTTATCTGGAAATATTTTACAAAAAATGGTTCAAATGGCTCTGAGCACTATGGGACTCAACATCTTAGGTCATAAGTCCCCTAGAACTTAGAACTACTTAAACCTAACTAACCTAAGGACATCACACACACCCATGCCCGAGGCAGGATTCGAACCTGCGACCGTAGCAGTCCCGCGGTTCCGGACTGCAGCGCCAGAACCGCACGGCCACCGCGGCCGGCTATTTTACAAAGTATAATAATCAACTGAAACATTTTGGCCTTTTACCTGTTTATACTTAGTATAACAATTGCTTCAGTCGTAACGTTGTTTAAACTGTCAGTGATAATGTCCGCCGGCCGCGGTGGTCTCGCGGTTCTAGGCGCGCAGTCCGGAACCGTGGGACTGCTACGGTCGCAGGTTCGAATCCTGCCTCGGGCATGGATGTGTGTGATGTCCTTAGGTTAGTTAGGTTTAAGTAGTTCTAAGTTCTAGGGGACTGATAACCACAGCAGTTGAGTCCCATAGTGCTCAGAGCCATTTGAACCATTGATAATGTCCCTCATTGGATATAGTTTAAGTGTAAGCCTCCGTTCAGCTCACAGAGATTTTAGATCGTATCGCTTTTAGTAATATGTGGCTACCAATTAATCCAATCTTTTTACGACGGATGTCGGTTGACGTGCATCCAGGTTGAAGTACGGCAGCTCTGCAGGTATGCTTCAAAATTTCACGAGTAACTCTTCAAGTGGCTCACTTCCTTCCAGTAATTTCTCCCAAAGGAGTTTATTCAGGATCTTTATAACGGCGTTGAACCGTCTAAGCAAGCCCTTCACGAATTGCGAAACTTTCCTTCGAAACTTCGCCGTTCTTAGTCGTTTAAATCTCTCACGAATGCGAAGCAGAGGAGAAATCATGTGCAAAGTTTCATATAAGAGGTATAAAAAAATTGTTAGCAGCTAAATTTACCAGTGACCATACTCGGACATTTTGCCTGCATAGCACAAGATCTATGTAATTGTTCCAGTACATCTCTCTTCATGTCTCCTTCCACGGTATTCAGTCAAGTTGTAGAAGCTAACCGACGTTGCTAAAGATTAATTCACTATTTGAAATAGCTGTCGTTCACTGCACAAGGTGCTGGTGTTCCCATAGATTTGCAGTGGATTTCAAAAGTATCGTCCTACACATTATTAGCTTCTTGAATTTTGATCTAAATTGTTGACATATTCTGTGATCAGCGACTGCCATTTCAGACACTTAATGTAAATTTATTCTTAAAATCTGAACTACTTATTGTGATGTACTGCTGCGAAAATCATCAGGGTAGTTGAACATCTATGCTATATTTTCGATGTATGACCTTGATTTATATGCTTGTAGAGAAAAAAAATCATATGGAATTTAACCCTAGAGTGCACAGTGTGAAGGGAAGAAAATACATCTGAAAGGTTTAAACTAAGTACAGTTAATTTAATTAACTTTACAATTGGAAATAATGTGTTAAGATTACTTAGTATAATTCCGTATCTTAAACTATTTTATCACATACAATTTTTTACTGTCTTCATTTAGAAGAGTCATCTAGAAAATTACATTTTTAGCACGTTAATTGGTTCTACCGCCGATTCTTGGTTAATTAGGTAATGTTAATTTATTTAGTCGACCGTTTTTCAGCTTACAAGCCCATCATTAGCCAATAATGTCTCATGACGTTTTCATAAACGGGAGGATGGTTACTTAAATTAATGCTGTACAATATCGACATTTTTCTGCTTTTTCTTTAAAATATATTTCTAGCTCTGTTGTCATTTTTGTTTCTATAATTACATTAAAATAAATGATATAATTTTTCGTAATGTACTCCCGAGGATTCTTTCCCATCCGGCAGGTTTCGCATTTCTCTGTGGACCCCACATTTCTGTGCCACCAGTTTCTGTTTGCGGGTATCTTCTTGTTTACAACTGTTTGTAAAGTCCACGTGTTTATCCCTGAAACACATTTGCAACACAAAGTAAATTTGTGAGTACTTTGCAGATGCCTGCTGTCTTGGAGAGACGGCACTCTTGTCGTATGGGATGACACGTGAGTGCTGACGGTCAGTGTCACAGTCAAGTAAAGGATGGCTGATATCGGTGTATTTACCGCGGCCATATCGTGGAGCTCGGTGCACGAGGCAGTCCATTTCTCAGGACATGTAGCAACTGGTGTTGTCACGGGTCACTGTGTCAAGAGTATACGGCGAGTACCCAGATTCGGGTAAAGCCTCCTTCGATAGAGATGTCTGCTGTGAGCAATGTCACGTTGATAACGTAGTGTAAGTTGCACGTCGTCGTATGTATCGACAGTCCGCTGTTAGCGTCGCGCTTCTTCCTTTAGAGCTCCATCGGTGGCGGTAGCCGCGGAAGGAGTGTGTTGGGATCCCCTGACATAACAAGGTGGATCAAAATTCCTATTACGGGCTTTTAGGGATTGTAGAGGGGATTTAGTTTCGATGTAAAAGCGGTTTGAGTATCAGATCAATTTCAAATCTCCCGCTTCATGTTATGCGCGCGGCGGAGACAATGACTTCTGACCTGTGTGTTGCAGGAGCGCAAAGGCATGGGCAATGTTTCGAGTACTTGTTCTCGGGTTCTCTTCTACGAGACGAAGGACGTTCTCTTGAAGGTCGAGAGTGCTGCACAATCTTGGAGCACCACAGCCAACCCTCCTAGTTTAGAACTTACTGATTTCTCGCATCCATTGTTGTAGTCGACGAAGGTGCTGTTGTCATAATTACAACAGCGAGGGGCACGAGAAAGACAGGCCGTGGCGTGTACTTCACAGCTCGCGGCACTGCAGATCTTACGAGAGCCAGCAGCCATCTCCGGCTTGGAGCGAGCAGCTATTTCAGATGAGTTTAGTAATTCCTTACTGTGCGTTCAAATCCACGCAAGCTCTCGATAACACACTATAAAGTTAACTACATATCGATTAGCCATGAGCCCTGCGCAGAGCCGAGCGTTCGCGAAGTGTGGCGAACAAGTCGACTAGAGTGACGTCACAAGTTCGTTTCAGGACCCGTACAACAAGACTTGGAGACGGCGCCCGCTTCTCAGCTTTTGTGCGTACCGTGAAGGGGGAGAGTTGAAAATAACCCGATCTTCAGACTTATTTTACATCCAAACGGCACATTTCCGGATATGAGTTCCTTATCAAAACTTGATCTGCTAACTCCCCTCTACAATCCCAAGAAGTCTGTATAAGGAAGTTTGAGTTGTCCTTTATAATGATGGAAGCTTGGTTCGTTCGTTGGAGCACGGAGTAGGATGTGGAGCTAAAAAGTATATTTGAGTTGTAAGAAAGCAATTATTTTGGTGTGCGCGTACCAGAGATGAATGGGCAAAATTAAATTAGATGATAGAAATAACCGGTTACTGAGAAGTAGCGGTTACAGCAATAACCGCTAGTCTGTTACTAGCCGTTATTTTAATAACTGCCAATAGCGTGGCGCCATGAGCTTTCCGAACTGCGTTCTACGCATTCGCATCATCTAAGATGTGACGACGGATAAATGAACAGAGCCGAGGGACCGAACATCTATGAGGTAATGATTATCGAAGTTTTATGTAAATATGTGGAGTGACCATAAGGGATTCGTGCGACTGTGGACATAATCTGCAATATCTGTAAGTTATTTTTCTGTGGTAGCTACTTTTCTGGAAATTTGGAAGTTTGTGGTAAGGTCTTATGGGATTAAACTGCTGAGGTCATTGGTCCCTAAGCTTACACACTACTTAATCTAACTTACGCTAAGGACAACACACACACACACCCATGCCCGAGGAGGACTTGAACCTCCGACAGGGGGCTACTTTTTGTCAGTCATTTTTCTCTGGGAGTTAGGCTATCGCTGCAGGTAATGTGATAATTTATAACTGTGTCCCGGACACAGTTATCGGGAAAGATATTAGGGAGAAACAAGTATTTTCGTACTTCTGTGGAAATAACTACCGTCCATCAGGGTTTCCACCAAGTGTACGAATAAATGGACTGTTAGTGCATTTAACGTGATGCATATGCCGCTACACATGCAGTTGCCATTAATCTGTATGCGGTAACTGTTAGCGTGGTGCTGCCCCCCAGAAACAAAAAAGAAAAAAAAAAAAGAAAATGTTTATTACCCAAAAAGTTTTTAAATGTGCTATGACATCACACAACGGGGCTCGAGGCCCACGAGAAAGACAAGCTGTGGCGCGTACGTCACAGCACGTGACACTGCATCAAACGTTTCCGGCGAGAAACGAGTAACTATTTCAGATGATTTTAATAATTCTTAACTGCATGTTTAAATTAATGCAAACTCTCGATAGCACATGAAAAAGATAAAGCCTTTAGCGACTACATTTTCATAGACACCTTCATTTCCCGTACGCCCTGCATGAAGCCAAGCATTCATGAGGTACGGTGGACAAGGCGACTTGAGTGACGTCACAAGTTCGCTGCATGGCCCGTTTTTCTCCTGGGAGCCGACTGCTTGTTAAGAGACTGGACTGCCTATAGATTAACATACGAAAGTTAAAAGTCCTGCTCATAAGAAATACATTGAAGAGATCATTAGCGTCTCCATCTTTGCCTGATGCTAACTACGCAACTGTTGTTCAGTTAATGAATATCTAATTAACTAACTGGAGAGGATTTTCATTAAGTTCACACGACTGTTTTCGATATTTGTATTTGACCATTAACAAGTGTATCTGGAAGGTATGCTGTAGCGAAGAAATTATTCAAGTCCGAGGCGAGCTAAGGACATTCACTTTTCGCGGGCGCTAAGAGTTAACTTTACCTTCTCTGGGGAATTCAGAAGTAAAAATTACAGACAGCTATAAATAGCTGCTGACTGTAACTATTATAAAAAAATAACCGTTACAGCGATAACTCATACTTCGAAATACCCATTCGGCCAATGTACGAGTATATGCCGTGTACGTGTGTGCCACTTAATAGTCCAGACGATACATTTAGTGCACAAATTAGGGAACTTCGTGCTCCCTACTCCGCATTCTTTAAAGAACTGAACTCCTGTGTTTGTAACAGTTCCATTTCATGAAATACTAGTTTTGTAAATATCTCAATGTTAAGAGATGATTTCTCCTGAACTATATGTCGTGCAATGAAATAATTTTGCAGCTCCAATCAGTGGTATATGTGGACACTGTCTGCAAAATGTATTGCGAATAGAGTTAGCATTAAAGATATAATAAATTAAAACGTCATGCCTGATGCTGACGTTATACTGCATAAACAGCGAAAATTTAGTAAGCAGTAAAATTTCTTCTTTTATTTTGTAAGGTGGGGGGGGGGGGGGAGGTGTGTCGGTAGACAAATAGTTTCTAAATGGTTTGGAATTATGCGTAAAGTTTGATGGAAGTCACTGAACGCTCCGACTATTAAATACTCTATGAATATAGTCTGGGAACATTGCGCACCATTAGTTCCGCTGCATCAGGATGTGCACTGACGGAAAAAGAAACCCAACCTCAAGAAGGAGTTGTACGAAATAAACGAAAGTTGGTGGGCGTGTTCATACATCTGAAATATGATGTCTGTTCAAATTTTGCGCCAGTCGCATAGGAGTGGAGCAGGTAGGACGCATATGAGATTTGCTTTAAATACACGTTTTAACGGTCGTGAGCTTTAACTACCTTTGAGATTGGACGTGCTGAGTTGATATTGTCAAAAATTCCTTTAAGGCGACAAAGACGCCGTTATTAACACCTTACCAAGTTTGAACGAAGTCTTGTGATAGGGCTACGAGATGTTGGATGTTCCTTCTGCGGTATTGCAGGAAGACTTGGCAGGAATCCAGGCACTGTATATTATCGCTGGCGACAGCGGTCACGAGAATGTACGCTCACAATAAGAGTGGGCTCTATATGGCCATGCGACACTACCGAGAGGGGAGACCATCGTGTTCGGCGTATGGCTCTGGTGCATCGTACTGCAACTACAGCAGCTATTTGAGCAGCAGTTGGCATCACAGTGACACAACGAACTGTTACAAATTGATTACTTCAAGGAGAGCTCCGATCCAGACGCCCTGTAGCGTACATTCCACTGATCCCGACCAACCACCATTTGCGACTTCCATGGTGTCAAGCGAGAGCTCACTGGAAGTCAGGGTGGTGGCTAGTTGTGCTTTCTGATAAAACCTGGTTCTGTCTCGGTGGCAGTGATGGCGATGTGTTGATTAAAAGGTGGCCAGTTGAGGGCGTGGAACCAATCTGTGTGCGTGCTAGACACACTAGACCTATATGCAGAATTATGGTCTGGTATGCGACCTCGTATGGCACCAGAATCTCACTCGTGGTTATCCCATACACCCTGGCTGCAAATTTGTACTTCAGTCTTGTGATTCGATCTGTTGTGCTTCCATTCACGAACAGCATTCCAGGGGGTGTTTTCCAACAGGATAGCGCTCGCCCAAACACCGCTGTTGTAACTCAATATTCTCTACAGAGTATCGACTTGTTGCCTTGCCTGTTCGCTGTTCGATCACCATACCTGTCTCTAGCCTAGTACATATGTGACTCATCGAACGAAAACCCATCATCCACCAAATAGCATTAAGTGTCCCTGTATTGACCAACCATCTTCAACAGGCATGGAACTCTGTACCACAAACAAACATTCGGCACTTGTACTGCACAATGCAGGCACGTTTTTATGCTCGCATTCAACATTCTGGCGGTTACTCCCGTTATTATTGGACCAGCATTTCACGTTTGGAAGGGCTTATCTCACGCTTACATTTACGCGTGATCTTGCAATGTTAATCACTTAAATGTGTTACCTATACACATGTTTTCCCGAAATTTGATTTATACACATGAAATATTTTTCAGCATTGTCATTTTTTCTGTCAACGTATATATACAGTTTCTAATTTTACTATTTCTCTTACTGTTTTAAGCTTTTAACCTGGTGACATGTCAGTTACTTGTCGTAATTTGGAGAAAGAAGTTTGGTCGCAGGTCGCGCTTAAAGGGCCAGCGCACGGCGACCTACGAGGCAGGCTCAGCCTGGTAGCGGGCGAGAGCGGGATGGAAGAAGGCGACGAGCGAGTGGTCAGCGGCAGATCGTTTCACGTGGACCTGTCGCTTTCAAACAGCTGGCGGTTACGTGACATCACGGGGGTTTACCAGTTCCAGCGTACAATGCTTTATCCACGTTTGTGTTGATTACACGCAAACGCATATTAGTGCGACAAAGTACGATACGGCGAATGAAAGAGGAGTTGTGACTAGTCAGCCGATACGCTGATACGATTTATACGAATTTTATATCAAAAGATATTAAATAAACAAATCTGCTATATGTGCAATTTACTGAATAGTTTATAACTCCTGAACCAATGAACGTACAGAGTAGAGCGAGTGCTGGTTATAAGGTCTCGTCAAAACGCAATGACTGACACACTTGCATAATTTGCACCATTAATATTACACTGATAAAACCCCAATTTTATTAATTTGTTGCTAATTATTAATTAAAACAAATAATACAAGACAGATACACGAACAACAACGCAGCGTACGACAGCGGATGTCGTTGTACACATTTCAAGATGATTTGTTAGTGATATTTGTAATTATTATGATATGTCGTCTCCGGTTATTAATAATTTTTGCATAGTCTTGCCCATATTTGTTTAACCTTTGTATATACGTCAATTCTGATCAGCACGACAGAAAGAGAGCTTCAAATCCGTATGGAAAGAAGTGCCCTATAAGAACAGTAATGTCATTTAGTAGCACAAATGGGCAAAAACTGTTTTCACACTCTGCAAAAATAATTGCAAAACATTACAATATTAATTCTAGACGAACTACTGCAGCTAAAAGTTTGTGTAATAAATGTTTTTTGTCGGGATTTTGGGCACGCATAGAACGGTGCAAACAGAATTAAGATTTCCCTTCTATGTAAAAAATTATGCCAAAAAGTGGTGATCAGTGGAAAGCAGTTACGTGACTTAGCTCGGGAAATTTCGCTTCGAGGGTATTTAAGCGGAGCTGACCCAAACCTCCAGGACAGAGTGCTGCACGCATTTGCTGAAGCCGGACTTGGGTTGCTCGACGCCGTACATTGGTGATAGTTCTTTGCTGTTCCAGAAGTTTTGAACTTAGCCGAATTTCGCGCGTGCGCGCAAAAGGAAGATAGAATTTTTCATTAAGAATCCGGGCTTAGGACATTTCGGTTTCGAACACACCAGGGACTTGTGTTTTTCACTCGTTATCTCTTTTAATGATTGTTTTTGCAAGCAAACGGAACTTTGCTGCAACAACGTAGCTGTGGGACCCTGTTTCCACTCGAGTGCTACCACACTTAGCCGCTGAAGCGCTACTGTGGGAGTCCGTTTATTTTTAAGCATTCCGAACTGTGTTTTGGGATACCAACGGGACTTAGTTTCTGATACGGTCAGGTTGAACTCTTATTATTTTCACCGTCTTTAGGTGATTGCTTCTGAGATGATGCCACTAGACTTTAACTGTGTAGACCAGTCGGGACTTCAAATATTTTGTGGCATCCGACACTTTTCAATCTCTTCTAGATCTTTGAGTCGCTTACAATTTTTAATTGTTATTTTCTTAATATTTGTCCAATTTTTATATTTTCAATTATTTTTTATCTTCTTGGCGTTCATTTTTTAATTCTCTAATTTTCTTATTTTAATTCTGTCATCTTCTATTTTAATTATTTCTTTGTTTAATATTTATTCAATGCTCGTAGATTTTGTATACAATTATCTTTGTATTTATTTTATCTTTTTAAAAAGTTAAAGTTTTATATTCTCCCTGTTTTCTAATTGATGGTACAACTTCATCGGTAATCCATCTTTTAAATTTTTTTGCTCCATCTTTTTTTTATATTTTCAAATTAAAGAATATAATCCAGATTCATTAATAAATATTGAAGATTTTTCATTATCATTCAACATCGCTTTGGAGGCTGAATTTAATATACCTTCATATTTTACTATATCCTCATTATAAACATTATTTTTAACAGCTTTATCAGTATCTTTATATTCTAATATTTTAGTAACATCTTTTGCTTTAAACCATGATTATTTTTTTATCAATAATCAAAATCACTTGATTATTGTTGTACATATTTAAATAGGGGTGAAATGGTGCTACCAAAATTCTCGTAATTTTTACAGTATTTTTGGAAAGTAAAAACTAAAGGTGAACAATTTATCATCGTTAACTAATTCATTTTATTTATTTTCTTATGAGCTCGTTTCAAAAAATGAAGAAAAAATGGGGGACTTTTGACATTCACTTTATAAAAAATATGTAATTTAATTTCTTATGATGACAAATAAAAAATGAAGAAAAATGGATAAATTTCGACATTCACTTTACAAAAAATAATATTAAATTTAATTTCTTACGATCATGTTTAAAAAATGAAGAAAAATGGGTGAAATTTGACAGTCACTTTTCAAAAGAATAGTATTAAATTTAATTCCTTATGATCACGTTTTAAAATGAAGAAAAAATGGATGAATTTTGACAGTCTTACGATCGCCTAGAGAAATGATTCATTAAATTTATTTTCTTACATTCATGTTGTAAATGAAATAATGAACTCAGAAATCGGTTTATTATCCAGAATAATGAGGTAATTAGTTAAAATCGATAGTTATTGATAAAATTATGTATTTAGCTAAAGCTTATAGATCGGTTGTGTTATTAAAATCTACTGAATTTTAAAAAATCTGTTTAGTTAGTTAGAAAGTCCAGTATTTACGTGATTAGTTAAAATCGATAGAGTTATTGGGAAATTAGGTATTAGCTTAGAAATCGGTTGAGTTAATTAAATAGACTGAATTAAAAAAAACAGTTGAGTTACTTAGAGAATGCAGTATTGAGTTAGTGATATAGAATTCACAATGTTAATGTTTTAATATAATTTACCTTTGTTAACTCATTCATGATTTATTTTCTTATGCTCACAATGTAAAATTTTTAATATAATTTACCTTTGTTAGTTAATACATTTTATTTATTTTCTTACGTTCACAATGCAAAATTTTTAATCTAATTTACCTTTGTTAACTCATTCATTTTATTTATTTTCTTATGCTCACAATGTAAAATTTTTAATATAAATTACCTTTGTTACTTAATTGATTTTATTTATTTTCTTACATTCACAACGTAAAATTTTTAATATAATTTATTTTTGTTAACTAATTCATTTTATTTTGCTACATTCATGTAGGAAAAATGAATCATTAACTTTATTTTCTAACAATCACATTGTAAATGAAGTAATGAATTTAGGAATTGGTTGGTTATCGAGGATAATGAAGTAATTAGTTAAAATCGGTTGAGTTATTGAAAAAATTAGGTATTTAGCTAAAGCTCTAAAATCGGTTGAGTTAATTAAATATGCTGAATTTTAAAAAGTCAGTTGAGTTACTTGGAAAATGCGGAATTGAGTTAAGTGGGCCAGAATATACAAAACATGTCTACTTACCCGCATCGACAGTATTTTACTGATACACTTTAACAGTTGTTGCGCCGCATATCTGGCGGTAGAAAGGGCAGAAGATCATCTCCGAGTTAGACGGCGAGAGCCAGCGAGCAGAAGCACTTGCAGGGCTACTCCATTCAGCCTCAGATTATACCTCTTAATGACTGAAATATGACAGAATTCAGATTTTCAAATTCGGTCAATAATTATATGAAATATCGAAATTAGAATTATATTTGTTGCAGCAAGCCGTTAGACAAGTTACTTGCAACTGTAACTGGGTGACAGCAGGCATTTAGTAATACATATATTCGTATGCATCTGCCGCGGCGCGTTAACTGAACAAGGAATATGTCGATGAGACCGCCAAGAAGGCGATCGGTAGAGTGATTATCTTTTACGTATGAGAATAGTACGCGGACAGTGCTCCCTGAGAATGAAAATTTTTTCACTGTAAGCATGATTAGAACTTAATTAGTTTATATGGTAAAGTAGCGCCCATTCCCCTTGTGTCGAAATTTTATACTGTGCTGGAACATTTTAGCATATCCATATACCGAGAGAAGTGGCGCAGTGGTTAGCACAATGGACTCGCATTCGGAAGGGTGACGGTTCAAACCATCGTCCGGCCATACTGATTTAGGTTTTTCAACATTTCCCTGAATCGCTTCACGCAAATGCTGGGATGGTTCCTTTGAAAGCCCAGGGCCGACTCCTTTCTCATCCTTCCCTAATCCGTGGAACGATGACTTTGCTGTTTGCTCCTCTCCACCATGTTAACCAACCAACCAACCCGCACATCTACATACTACAAAGGAAAGAGCGGCCTGGGGTGAAGCCGCAGGTAGGCAGTATAGGCCATGGGCTTAAAACAATGTTTCCCTTCCAATATATCTATTATTACTCCAGGCGTGTCGCACAAGTGATTAAGTATTGTAACAGGGGATAGATGAGCCAACCTGCAACTTATCATTCCGATTCATTTTCGGAGAACGATAACCACTGAGCAGCTATACCACCCAAATAAACGTTTTGATTAATGGCCACAGAAGCCATCGCTTCATAAATATTCTACTGCTCATTGTAGGTCATAGGTCGTTGGACGCTCGAAGGATGGAAAAAGGTCACCTGCACTGAAGACTGGCAATATACCTCATATAACCCAGCAAATCAGTTCACAGTTCAGCATATCACAGATCCCTGACTGTGTCCAAATAGTTTGAAGATCACTCCACGAACAGTATGGACGGTCCACTCATAAGTAGTTAGATGTTGCAATTGGTTTTGGTGAAACTCGAAGTCTCATATCTTGCGTCCTATTAAGACATCCTGGAACTGATGCTGTATAGGGTAGTGCCAAATTACATAGACCGAAAAAGAAATGAACTTTACACGTGGGTGATGCCACTTTATTTACACTATACCGTACGTAGTTTCTGCCCAGTGCCAGTTTCACAATTCACAGTTTATACAGGTGAAGGGACGCTCAACTCTTACGGTGTAAACATATACAGAAGAAAACTTACCCAATCATTAATCACACTCACAGCATTTGTTATGCTTCACAGTGAAATAATGTACAATTACAGCGACATGAAAGCAAGAGTGCACGGGAAATGATCTATAGTAAGATCACTAGGATTGTAATCATAGCATTTTAAAGCTGTATGTTTACCATTTTACAAGATATGTTAAGCAGCAAGGGTATTTCACGGTTGCTGACACTCTGCATTAAATGACACATTTGTTGCAAGTACAAACAGTGGCGGGAGGCTCCTCGTGCGTAGATCATATTCGTGTCGACGACGAACTTAACGCATGTTTTGATGCGAAGATGTTGCCTAGCTAGTCGCGGGTCACAGATCCAACATATAGATGGTATTGGTGTAATGGTCGGTCACAGACTTTAACACGAATCGACACAAAAGAGCGACGTGTATGAGCTTGGGGCGCAGACCGCCAATTTTGGTGGAAGGTGACTATTTAAAGATAAACGTCAGAGTACGATGTGATTTCTGGAACCATTTAATGCTTTGAAATTCAGCTAGGTTAGATTTCACTATTTTTCATGGACTCTGAGACTTTATTACTGTTTGGTTTATTAGAAATGTTTCAGGTTAGTGGTTCACAAAAGTGTATGGGACATTACTATTAGTCTTACTCTGAAATCCCCTATTTACGACCATGGCATTCATCTTGAAATAAAAATGTTATATGATATTAAATAATTCGGAATCTTAATTATTGCCTGAATTAATTAGTGAGATGTCCGATTCAGAAAAAATATAGAATAAAATTATATTACCAAAATTCAGGATCTCGCAGCCCTTAAAGCAATATGGGCGATTGAAATTTTGAGGATCCGAACTTTTGACGTCAGTTATTTCGTAAGTTAACAAATTTCAGGTAATTCTAAACACTTAATAGAAAGTAGAAAATGTCTGCTTTCGAGTGGCTGGTAAAGTACGTCCTCTCCTGTTTCTTTGCTCACAATGTATTACCATTAAATGTCGTTATCTTTAATCAACTGCAGCTTTAATTATTCAAGCTTCTACTAAAACTAAGTGCATCACTGTAATCAAAGAACTGAACTGTAAGTTTAAATGAGATTTCGTATCAACAGCAGTTATACAATTTCCTGTACACATTACCTATTACGTGTGCAGCGGCGTTAGGTATAGAATGAAAAAGCAAAAAATTTTAGTTATTCTTGGGAGCAGAAAACGTAACAGATGGGGTAGATTCCAAATTAAGGCGTTTCAGGAGGTGCACTTGTGTGGCTTCCTGCTCTTATCGGGTGTATCTGTGGCTCAGCAGTTCAGTCACATGTTGTTAGCGACCTCTGCCATGCAGGCAGTCATTGTGACTTGTTATGGAGAGTCTCAGAACGAAATAAATCAGATTATTTTGACGATCGGTCCAATAACAGTAGTCTCCTGCTAAATTCACACTCACATACGAGTTCAGCATGGAGAATTCTCCGTCCGGCAATGAGAAGCTGTACTCTTGGCCATAACTGCAATAATATTTCGGCGCAGTCCCATTCTAGTTCAGCACAGTTCGTTCACTGTTTTCCCAGCAAGCAGACTCCATCTCTAAAGTTTAATTCTGAATATTCTATAGTGGGATCGTTTATGGTTGTCAGAAGCTCTACCCTCCATTCAGTACGTTTACCAAAAATCTATTTGGATTTGGGAATACTTTGAGGTAAGTGTCAGATGCAGCGACTATGGATAATGTTCCGCAGTCCCCTTAGTTTTCCCTCTGCCGAACCACCTTCTTAAGTGGTTGCATATTTTTGATACAAAGTAATGTCTTTTCCTTTCATGATCCATGCGGTTAGTACTTGATACAGACTTGTGGAGGATCCGCATCCCACAAAATACGAACCACTGGTTTGATTTGTGTTTAGCGTCTGGCGTATAGCGGAAAACCCACGTCTCATCCACAAACACGGCCCGACAACCAGAAGTAATTGTCTGAGGTTTCATTTCTTTTCATAGAAGGACGCCTTTGGCTTTCATTCGAGGACCCTTACAGCACAGCGGTACATCTACGATATTCTACTCCCAGTTTTGTTAATCTTCATGGTAAGCCATCCCAAGCTTAAATTTGAGCAAGATAATATCCCCCACATAAAGTGAAAGTTTCTGATGCTTATCTCGGTGTTTGCAAAAGGCAGCCTTGGCCAGCAAGTTCGCCGTATCTCTCCCGAGGCGACAACGTTTGGAGCATTTGGGCAGCGCCCTCCGTCCATCTCAGGACTTTTACCATAAAACGCGCCAATTGGGCTGAATTTGGCACAGCATTCCCCAGTGGACATCCAACAACCCTACCGATCAATGTCAAGCCGAATTACTGCTTGCATAAGGACCGGAGGTGGACCAATGCGTTATTGACTTTCTCAATTTGTGAAGCTCTTTCTCTTGAATAAATCATGCAATTTTCTGAAATGGTAATCATTTGCTTGTCTGCACATGCACATTACATGCACCGATTTCTTCGTGGTTCGTCCTTTTTTTCGTCTTGGAGCAGACTTCACAGCCCAGTATAAAAGTGTCCATACCGTGAGAGGTACTGTCTTCTCTGTGTATGACTGGACGTCATACTGACTTAAGTCCTGCATTCATAGCTTGGGGTACGGCGTAGAGTAGTGGAAGTTGGAGTTGGGTTTCTCAAGCTTTTTGATTACCTCTTCAGGATTAAGACCATAATCTCTGCAAGAAATTTTGATAGCTTGATTTGTATATCAAATATGGGGATCATCTTGCCTGTGCTAACGGTTAACAGGAAAGAGTCTTTTATGATTTTTAACAAGCAAAGTTTGAGGGATATAAAGGTGATGTTTATGTTTGGTAACTGAATATTGCGTTCACTAACTCAGGCTGGGTACTTCTCTTCTGAAATACGTTCACGTCTAAGGAGTAGTGGAATCATGACACTCAAACAACACTCTCGTAAGTGCATTGACTTCCCTCCGCGACGACAGCATGTGCTAAATACGCGATCTGTGCAGCTTTGGTCGTGATTTCCAGTTTTTCCTACCATTCGCAGCGAATTCCAGTCAGAGAGAATACCGTTTGTATCACTTTATGGAGAAATCTTCAGTGCTGAAGCCAACAGAGAACACACAAAAATGCTGTGCTCTATAGAAACCAATTTAGCTGGGTTCAGTGTTAAAATTATCAATTGGCATAAAAAATTTTGAAACTGATGTACACAGTACCAGTTACCTATTTTTTTGCATTGAACAACTTGATACAAATCGTGCAGAGTAGTACCACTTGTAGAAAATTTGTTTACATGTGCAAAATTAGCACAGATTTCTTCCAAAAGATGTCAAAATTTAGAAACAGAACAGGAATCTACAAAGTAGACAGCGAACTCTGTTTCAAACCCTTCCAAGTCGATTTAACAGTTCAGTCAAAACCATTGAGTTTTCCACGCTCTTTAAATAGATTTTTTTAATATAGACATTCAGTTTTGTTTCAGAACTATTTTTGGTTGCCAGCGTTATTTATTTTTATGTGTATCACATACATCGTCCTGGAAAGCGTCGAGTCTTCAAATATTGTTTTTCTTGCCGTTACATTTCTGTTCTTATAATATTTTTGTGTTTTGTTTAATGCATAGTAAACCAGTGTCATTAAAATGAGAGAAACGTTCCTTTTTTCTCTGTTTAATGAATTTACATTAATTTACGCTATTTCAGTTTAACGTTGAAATTAATTTACAAAAAGTACGAATTTCAGCCTGTAAACAATCATATGATGACGTCAGAGAGAGCATAAAATTCTAAATAGAATGCAAATAAAAGAAGATGAAGAGAACTGCGGGAATGTAAAAAATGCACATGATGACGCACATGCTCCATTAGTTGCTCCACCTATTTATTTAATACTAAACAATGTCGGGCGTATTAAATATAACAGTAATTTGCAGCTCACACTACAATTTAAGAGTACCGGTAATTAATAATTAAGAGTGTGCTTCAAACAATCTTACCATTGATATACGTAATTCCATTTGATTATAAATATCTAAAAACTGGTTCCTAGTCTCGTCAGTTACATCTACGCTAGACGGTAAGCGGAAAACAATTTGAAAAAATGAATATTCTTGTGACATGTTGCGACAGTCTTCTGAAGGGACTTTCTTGGTGTATGCAGGTGGATCAGATGCCGCGTATACATCTACACTCCTGGAAATGGAAAAAAGAACACATTGACACCGGTGTGTCAGACCCACCATACTTGCTCCGGACACTGCGAGAGGGCTGTACAAGCAATGATCACACGCACGGCACAGCGGACACACCAGGAACCGCGGTGTTGGCCGTCGAATGGCGCTAGCTGCGCAGCATTTGTGCACCGCCGCCGTCAGTGTCAGCCAGTTTGCCGTGGCATACGGAGCTCCATCGCAGTCTTTAAACACTGGTAGCATGCCGCGACAGCGTGGACGTGAACCGTATGTGCAGTTGACGGACTTTGAGCGAGGGCGTATAGTGGGCATGCGGGAGGCCGGGTGGACGTACCGCCGAATTGCTCAACACGTGGGGCGTGAGGTCTCCACAGTACATCGATGTTGTCGCCAGTGGTCGGCGGAAGGTGCACGTGCCCGTCGACCTGGGACCGGACCGCAGCGACGCACGGATGCACGCCAAGACCGTAGGATCCTACGCAGTGCCGTAGGGGACCGCACCGCCACTTCCCAGCAAATTAGGGACACTGTTGCTCCTGGGGTATCGGCGAGGACCATTCGCAACCGTCTCCATGAAGCTGGGCTACGGTCCCGCACACCGTTGGGCCGTCTTCCGCTCACGCCCCAACATCGTGCAGCCCGCCTCCAGTGGTGTCGCGACAGGCGTGAATGGAGGGACGAATGGAGACGTGTCGTCTTCAGCGATGAGAGTCGCTTCTGCCTTGGTGCCAATGATGGTCGTATGCGTGTTTGGCGCCGTGCAGGTGAGCGCCACAATCAGGACTGCATACGACCGAGGCACACAGGGCCAACACCCGGCATCATGGTGTGGGGAGCGATCTCCTACACTGGCCGTACACCACTGGTGATCGTCGAGGGGACACTGAATAGTGCACGGTACATCCAAACCGTCATCGACCCCATCGTTCTACCATTCCTAGACCGGCAAGGGAACTTGCTGTTCCAACAGGACAATGCTCGTCCGCATGTATCCCGTGCCACCCAACGTGCTCTAGAAGGTGTAAGTCAACTACCCTGGCCAGCAAGATCTCCGGATCTGTCCCCCATTGAGCATATTTGGGACTGGATGAAGCGTCGTCTCACGCGGTCTGCACGTCCAGCACGAACGCTGGTCCAACTGAGGCGCCAGGTGGAAATGGCATGGCAAGTCGTTCCACAGGACTACATCCAGCATCTCTACGATCGTCTCCATGGGAGAATAGCAGCCTGCATTGCTGCGAAAGGTGGATATACACTGTACTAGTGCCGACATTGTGCATGCTCTGTTGCCTGTGTCTATGTGCCTGTGGTTCTGTCAGTGTGATCATGTGATGTATCTTACCCCAGGAATGTGTCAATAAAGTTTCCACTTCCTGGGACAATGAATTCACGGTGTTCTTACTTCAATTTCCAGGAGTGTATATTTGCATGGATACTCTGCAAATCACACATAAGCGCCTGGCGGAGGGTTCATCGAACCATCTTCACAGTAAGTCTCTAGTACTCCAGTCTCGAACAGCAAGCGGAGACAAAACGAACATCTGTATCCTCCAGTGCGATCTCTGACTTCCCTTATTTTATTATGTTGACCGTATCTGCCTATGTAGGTCCGCGTCAACAACATATTTTCGCATTCGTAGGTGAAAGTTGGTGATTGACATTTCGTGAGAAGATTCGCCGAAACGAAAAGCGAATTTTTTTTTAAAAGATGTCCACCCAAAACCCTGTACCATGTCAGTGACACTCTCTCCCCTATTTCTCTACAGTAAAAAACGTGCTGCTCTTCTTTGAACTTTCTCGGTGTACTCTATTAATGCTATCTGGGAAAAGATCCCATACCGCGCAACAGTTCTCCAGAAGAGGACGGACAAGAGTAATGTAGGTATTCTCTTTAATAGATCTGTGCTTCTTCTAAATATTCTGTAAATAATTCGCAGTCTTCGACTCGCCTTCCCCATAACCTTTTCCATGTGTTCTTTCCAATTCAGGTTGTTAGTAATTGTCATTCCTAGATATTTGGCTGAATTTACGGCCTTTAGAGTAGACTGATTTATCTTGTAACCGAAGTTTAACGGATTCGTTTAAGAACTCATGTAGATGACGTCAGACTGTTTATTATTTAAGGTCAGTTGCCAATTTTCGCTCCTTACAGATATCTTTTCTAAATTGTTTCACAATTTGTTTTGATCTGCGATGACTTTACTAGACGATAAACGACAACGTTTCCTGAGAACAACCTACGGTGGCTGCTCAGATTGTATCCTAAATGGTTTATGCAGATAAGGAACAGCAGACGGCCTATAACACTACCTTGGGGAACGCCAGAAATCAATTCCTTTTTACTCGGTGACTATCGATAAATTCCTACGAACTGTGACCTCTGTAACAGGAAATCACTAATCCTATCACATAATTGAGACAATATTCCATAAGCACACAATTTGATTACAAGTCGCTTATGAGATATAATGTCAAGAGCCTTATGGAAATCTCGAAATACGGAATCAATTTGAAATCCCTTGTCAGTAGCACTCAACACTTAGCGTGTGTGAATAGATAGTTCTGTTTCACATAACGATGTATCCTAAATCCGTGTTGCCTCTGTGCCAGTAGAACATTTTCAAGGTAATTCATAATGTTTGAACACAACATATGATCCAAAATCCTGCTGAATATCGACGTTAATAATATTGGCCTACAATTTAGCGGATTACTCCTACTGCTTTTCTTGAATATTAGTGTGACTTGTACGCCTTTCCAGTCTTTGACTACAGATCTTTCGTCGAGCGAACGGTTGATTACAGTTGTTAAGTATGGAGCTATTGCATCAGCATACTCTGAAAGGAAACTAATTGGTATACAGCCTGGACCGGAAGAGGTGCTTTTATCAAGTGATTTAAATTGCTTCATTGATCCGAGGATATTGACTTCTAAGTTACTCATGTTCGCAGTTTCTCTTGCCGCATGTATAGAGTGCACCAAAGCCAGTGACTGATTTCCATCTTGTATGTTGCTTGATATTGATTTCGTAGACATAATCTTTTTATTTTGTCGCCGAAAATGATGAAATGTTTTGTGCAATACCTCGCTTTTTTCTGAAGTTACTCATTCTCTGCATGCGAGAATTCACATAATACATGAATTTAGGATTAAAATATTTCCACGACGGCTGTTTACTATATTCGTAAGAATGTCGTGACAACTACATGTTTTTGTATTGAACGAAGGACTATATGCCCCCAATTCCACGTTGTTGTTGTTGTTGTTGTTGTGGTCTTCATTCCTGAGACTGGTTTGATGCAGCTCTCCATGCTACCCTATCCTGTGCAAGCTTCTTCATCTACCAGTACTTACTGCAACCTACATCCTTCTGAAGCTGCTTAGTGTATTCATCTCTTGGTCTCCCTCTACGATTTTTATCCTCCACGCTGCCCTCCAAAGCTAAATTTGTGATCCCTTGATGCCTCAGAACATGTCCTACTAACCGGTCCCTTCATTTTGTCAAGTTGTGCCACAAACTCCTCTTCTCTCCAATTCTATTCAGTACCTCATTATTAGTTATGTGACCTACCCATCTAATCTTCAGCATTCTTCTGTAGCACACATTTCGAAAGCTTCCATTCTCTTCTTGTCTAAACTATTTATCGTCCAGGTTCCACTTCCATACATGGCTACACCCCATACAAATACTTTAAGAAACGACTTCCTGACACTTAAATCCATACACGATGTTAATAAATTTCTCTTCTTCAGAAACGCTTTCCTTGCCATTGCCAGTCTACATTTTATATCCTCTCTCCTTCAACCATCATCAGTTATTTTACTCCCCAAATAGCAAAACTTGTCTACTACTTTAAGTGTTCAAATGGTTCAAATGGCTCTGAGCACTATGGGACTCAACTGCTGAGGTCATTAGTCCCCTAGAACTTAGAACTACTTAAACCTAACCAACCTAAGCACATCACACACATCCATGCCCGAGGCAGGATTTAAACCTGCGACCGTAGCGGTCTTGCAGTTCCAGACTGCAGCGCCTTTAACCGCACGGCCACTTCGGCCGGCTACTTTAAGTGTCTCATTTCCTAATTCCCTCAGCAGCACCCGAGTTAACTCGACTACATTCCATTATCCTCGTTTTTCTTTTGTTGATGTTCATCTTATATCCTCCTTTCAAGACACTGTCCATTCCGTTCAACTGCTCTTCCAAGTCCCTTGCTGTCTCTGACAGAATTACAATGTCATCGGCGAACCTCAAAGTTTTTATTTCTTCTCCATGGATTTTAATACCTACTCCGAACTTTTCTTTTGTTTCCTTTATTGCTTGCTCAATATACAGATTGAATAACATCGGCGATAGACTACAACCCTGTCTCACTCCCTTCCCAACCACTGCTTCCCTTTCATCCCCTCGACTCTTATAACTGCCATCTGGTTTCTGTACAAATTGTAAATAGCCTTTCGCTCCCTGTATTTTAGCCCTGCCACCTTTAGAATTTGAAAGAGAGTATTCCAGTCAACATTGTCAAAAGCTTTCTCTAAATCTAAAAATGCTAGAAACGTAGGTTTGCCTTTCCTTAATCTTTCTTCTAAGATAAGTCGTAACCTCAGTATTGCCTCACGTGTTCCGGTATTTCTACGGAATCCAAACTGATCTTCTCCGAGGTCGGCTTCTACCAGTTTTTCCATTGGTTTGTAAAGAATTCGTGTTAGTATTTTGCAGTTGTGACGTATTGAACTGATAGTTCGGTAATTTTCACATCTGTCAACACCTACTTTCTTTGGGATTGGAATTATTATATTCTTCTTGAAGTCTGAGGGTAATTCGCCTGTCTCATACATCTTGCTCACCAGATGGTAGAGTTTCGTCAGGACTGGCTCTCCCAAGGCCGTCAGTAGTTCTAATGGAATGTTGTCTACTCCCGGGGCCTTGTTTCGACTCAGGTCTTTCAATGCTCTGTCGAACTCTTCACGCAGTGTCGTATCTCCCATTTCATCTTCATCTACATCCTCTTCCATTTCCATAATATTTTCCTCAAGTACATCGCCCTTGTATAGACCCTCTATATACTCCTTCCACCTTTCTGCTTTCCCTTCTTTGCTTATAACTGGATTTCCATCTGAGCTCTTTATATTCATACAAGTGGTTCTCTTTCCTCCAAAGATCTCTTTAATTTTCCTGTAGGCAGTATGTATCTTACCCCTAGTGAGATAAGCCTCTACATCCGTACGTTTGTCCTCTAGCCATCCCTGCTTAGCCATTTTGCACTTACTGTCGATCTCATTTTTGAGACGTTTGTATTCCTTTTCTGCCTGCTTCATTTACTGCATTTTTATATTTTCTCCTTTCATCAATTAAATTCAATATTTCTTCTGTTACCCAAGAATTTCTACTAGCCCTCGTCTTTTTACCTACTTGATCGTCTGCTGCCTTCACTACTTCATCCCTCAGGGCTACCCAGTCTTCCTCTACTGTATTTCTTTCCCCCATTCCTGTCAATTGTTCCCTTATACTCTCCCAGAAACTCTGTACAACCTCTGGTTTAGTCAGTTTATCCAGGTCCCATCTCCTTAAATTGCCACCTTTTTGCAGTTTCTTCAGTTTTAATCTACAATTCATAACGAATAGATTATGGTCAGAGTCCACATCTGCCCCTGGAAATGTCTTACAATTTAAAACCTGGTTCTTAAATCTCTGTCTTACCATTATATAATCTATCTGATATCTTCTAGTATCTCTAGGATTCTTACATGTATACAACCTTCTTTCATGATTCTTGAACCAAGTGTTAGCTATGATTAAGTTATGCTCTGCGCAAAATTCTACAAGAAGGCTTCCTCTTTCATTTCTTAGCCCCAATCCATATTCACCTACTATGTTTCTTTCTCTCCCTTTTCCTACTGTCGAATTCCAGTCACCCATGACTATTAAATTTTCGTCTCCCTTCACTACCTGAATAATTTCTTTTATCTCATCATACAATTCATCAATTTCGTCATCATCTGCAGAGCTAGTTGGCATATAAACTTGTACTTGTTCCACATTAGCAGCACTTTATAATGTTACACATTGCAGGCATTATATCAGGCTCATTGTGGTCACAGATGTTACTTGTGACACCCTCTGGGGAAACTTTTGGAGCGCATTATCGGATATTACGTTTTATTGCTGGATTGCAAAAGCTACGAATGTGTGAAATGAGTCTTTCGCATAAGAATGCCCCTCGTTCAGTAGGTTGTTGAGAATCATAATCAATTTAACTCCAACAATTGACTGGATAAAGTACGGGGTAATACGTTAGGTATAAGCTGATGGTTGTCTGGAAAGGCGCTCTTTACAAAATAAATTGGCTTACGCAGAGGACTGTGCCCTGTGTTCTGAAATTTTTCATTGTATAGTATATTTAGCTTGTATTCAGTGTCATCGTTCACTATAACAGATTACTGCCTACAGAATCACGAAAAGCTTTGATCTATCGTGAACAATTCGTATTTACACTGATTTGCAAATGGAGGCAAATTTGCCACTAGGGCGAAGTTGGGCAGTTTTAGCACATCGCTCATGTAATGCAAGTGAAACGTGGCGTCACCGTCTACGAGTCAAGTAATGTATACAGACAAAAGGAAAAAAAAAATCAGTTTTCTGGGCGTAAGGCACGAGTGGTGGAGTATGCTAAAAGTTAACGGAATAACAACGAATAATCGAATTTTAAGTCATGCGTATCGATGCCCTTTCAGAACAATGTATTTGTAAATAACAAAAGGAAGAAAAACCAAGAGACCGTTACTGTAACATCAACAATGTACTTTACAGTGAATAAGGAGTTGTTATTAAGTAATGTTAAAAGCCACTAACAGCTGTATATACTTCCACGTAAGTGCAATGTCCGTTGCCGATGAGTTCTACACAATTGGAAAACGCCTACATTTTCAGTCGCTTATAAGATATGACAAATGATTTCAACATAATTCATTCTTTTCCTGTGGTTGACTGTACCTGGTGTCAGAAGACAGGAACATTGGGACTCAAAGTTGATACAAAAACAAAACAATAACAGATGAAGCATCACCGTGGTCGGACAACATTGGGGGAAAATTAGTCGTGACTTATTCCACCAAGTGACCTGAAATGATTTAGTGAATCCCTAAAAGTTAAAGAATATCGCCGAATGGAAATCTACTGCCTACTTATTTCAAGTACAGCACCACATAGATTGGCCTGGAATTATATCAAGAAACAGAGATGCTACTGACTTCTGTAAAAATTCAGTTGTTTGTACTACTGAAATATTTTGTGGTTTACTTATTTTATCATCGAAGACAACTGTGTAAGTTGAAATGACATGTTTAATGTCGCAATATTAGCATGGAAATACACACTTTTAACAGTTTTCAATGTGACAACAAAAAACCGTTGTCAGGATAACGCATCTTGTCAACATCAAAAAGTGAAATAATCTTAAACACAACAGTATTAAATACTAACTCTCAGAAGTTTAAATAATCCTAAACACGACAATATTAAAGATTAACTAGAAGTTTCTTTACAAAATTGTTCCTGTACTTACGTTATGATGTTGGTCAGTACTGCGAAAATCGTCCGATTCCGGTTCAAAGTTCGGTACTAATTTTAAGATGACAATCAAGTCTACTGTGGATGGTTAGTTATGTGACCAATTTAGCAAGAGATTACTCAAGTCGCTCGAGTTAACAGTGGACGAAAGCTGGTGAACCAATAAGTTTACGCCTCTGCTCGCAGTATTTACCTTAAGCTGCGATGAGCTATCGTCTGCTAGGGCGCTCTCTTCCGCTGAAATTCCTATAAAACCAATTACACTTTTACTGAATTTTCCAGCAGAAACTTTCCCTATGTTTTTCGTCAGGCGATAGAACATGTGCTCACCCCTAGTGTTAGAATGTGGCGATATACACGCGCGTGGTTGGAGCAGCATGCATATTACACTCCTGGAAATTGAAATAAGAACACCGTGAATTCATTGTCCCAGGAAGTGGAAACTTTATTGACACATTCCTGGGGTCAGATACATCACATGATCACACTGACAGAACCACAGGCACATAGACACAGGCAACAGAGCATGCACAATGTCGGCACTAGTACAGTGTATATCCACCTTTCGCAGCAATGCAGGCTGCTATTCTCCCATGGAGACGATCGTAGAGATGCTGGATGTAGTCCTGTGGAACGGCTTGCCATGCCATTTCCACCTGGCGCCTCAGTTGGACCAGCGTTCGTGCTGGACGTGCAGACCGCGTGAGACGACGCTTCATCCAGTCCCAAACATGCTCAATGGGGGACAGATCCGGAGATCTTGCTGGCCAGGGTAGTTGACTTACACCTTCTAGAGCACGTTGGGTGGCACGGGATACATGCGGACGTGCATTGTCCTGTTGGAACAGCAAGTTCCCTTGCCGGTCTAGGAATGGTAGAAGGATGGGTTCGATGACGGTTTGGATGTACCGTGCACTATTCAGTGTCCCCTCGACGATCACCAGTGGTGTACGGCCAGTGTAGGAGATCGCTCCCCACACCATGATGCCGGGTGTTGGCCCTGTGTGCCTCGGTCGTATGCAGTCCTGATTGTGGCGCTCACCTGCACGGCGCCAAACACGCATACGACCATCATTGGCACCAAGGCAGAAGCGACTCTCATCGCTGAAGACGACACGTCTCCATTCGTCCCTCCATTCACGCCTGTCGCGACACCACTAGAGGCGGGCTGCACGATGTTGGGGCGTGAGCGGAAGACAGCCTAACGGTGTGCGGGACCGTAGCCCAGCTTCATGGAGACGGTTGCGAATGGTCCTCGCCGATACCCCAGGAGCAACAGTGTCCCTAATTTGCTGGGAAGTGGCGGTGCGGTCCCCTACGGCACTGCGTAGGATCCTACGGTCTTGGCGTGCATCCGTGCGTCGCTGCGGTCCGGTCCCAGGTCGACGGGCACGTGCACCTTCCGCCGACCACTGGCGACAACATCGATGTACTGTGGAGACCTCACGCCCCACGTGTTGAGCAATTCGGCGGTACGTCCACCCGGCCTCCCGCATGCCCTCTATACGCCCTCGCTCAAAGTCCGTCAACTGCACATACGGTTCACGTCCACGCTGTCGCGGCATGCTACCAGTGTTAAAGACTGCGATGGAGCTCCGTATGCCACGGCAAACTGGCTGACACTGACGGCGGCGGTGCACAAATGCTGCGCAGCTAGCGCCATTCGACGGCCAACACCGCGGTTCCTGGTGTGTCCGCTGTGCCGTGCGTGTGATCATTGCTTGTACAGCCCTCTCGCAGTGTCCGGAGCAAGTATGGTGGGTCTGACACACCGATGTCAATGTGTTCTTTTCTCCATTTCCAGGAGTGTATAAAGCCCTTTCAGTTCTTGCAAGAACAATTAACTAATTGGCTGGTTCGTTTCTCCACAGTTGGAGCTAAACGATGCTACAGCTAATTTCTAGCTGGATATTAGCCGCTGTGAACTCAGTGTTCACGCAAATTACTCCTCTGCGTCGCACAGAGCGTTATGCGCTCCATTCTGCACTTGATGCCAGTTCAGAGAAGAGTACGCGGAATTTTCTTTTTGTCTTACTCGTAGCCGAACTGTCTCCCCACCTGGGTTCTCTCGTTCTTCATGTCACGGCTTTTTTCGACCAATAGGAGTGTTCCTCTTATTCTGTGGAAACTCTCTCTACCGATCACAAGGTACCTACCATTAAATTCTGTCGAAACCTTGGCTCTTTTCTCCTTCCTAGAGCGTTTTCGCCAATCGGACGTTTTGTGCCCGTTCCAGATGCCTAAATGCGTACATTGACTCTCTCACATGTGTACCACTCGCTGTGATGTAAAATGCGTCACTGGTCTTGTTTCGTATCCATTTGGAATTCCTAAACGTAGTTTTCTAAAAGCTATCTTTCCTGTCCTCCCTCAGATGGGCCGTTATACTCGCTCTCCCCACTTGAGTCACCTGGTCGATCGCTGAATTTCCGTCTGGGACAACACTTTAAGTGGTTTCTGTGATACTCCCTGTAGCACGGCCTTACCTCTGCCCTCGTCCCTCTGAATTCCAAACTAAAACGCCTCTTGCTGCTTGTTTCAGCTTCCATCCAAACATGCATTATAGGAACGGTGTGTTAATTACTGTCAATTCAGTTTCATCCCTTTTTACATTACATACTGATGGGCAAATTTGCTCGTTACCGCCGAATTAAGTTAGGTGTCATATTCACCTTCCCGTTGCGATGTTTAAAGCTCTTTTGTAAGGTGCGAATCTGACCTTCATTTATTCTGTCTCCTTACACTAATACTCTTTGAATAACGTTGTTGCTTTTCCACTGTCTATGAATCACCGTTTATCTCGCTCACAAAGGACAATCTCAAGAGTCCAAAAAAAAAGAAGCTTAGAAAATTTTCATTAGCCGCTTTGATACAAAAAGGTAGCACATCCGTACATATCTACTAGAGTAAGCTTGCCCCGATCCTCATCACAGATAAATTACACTGCAGAGTCTTCCAAGGACCGTAATTATTGCCTGGGAAACAATTTTTTTAACATATGACAACATCAGTTCGCATTTCACATTCCAGCTGCAAAATTACTGACATTCCATTATATTTGCCTTACTTCGTATGGAAGTACTACATCCACGTCAAATTCCCCAATTTTGATTTTCTAAAATCTTTACTGGGCTGCTGCAACCTTTAACGCAAATCCTAAGATTCAGAGTTCCTTTAAGGGCCTTTTATCAATATGAGTGCTGTTTCACTGTTTTCTGCAGTTAAATGTAGATGCTCTTTATTCTGTCCATGATGAACACGTAATATCTTCCACTATCACACAAATTACAAGACGCGCATAGTATACAATAGGCTCCCCATTCAAGCTAGCATTAGTAAGGGATATGGGCCTCATTCACGTATTTACGATAATACTCTCTGTCTGGTGCAGCGGGCACCATAAACGTACCACTTGGTCGAAGTAATATGGCAGTGGAAAATGTATTAATTTTGAGACACTTGCGATAAATTTACCTCAACCACTCTGCTTGCATCATATGCAAGAGGTATGAAAATGTTCTATACAACACCCGCATACTTTGCATCATTCCTGAACTACCTTTGAGGATGTACGATGTGATATGTATTGTATTTTCTTCTGGCGTAAATGAACGTGTTGCAGTCAAATAGTGTAATTTTAGGTAGTCTGGGTACCTCGAGTGTAATGGTGACTGTCCCACACTCACAAGCTACACTCCACATCGTACCCTCTTCAGATTTAGTGGTAATAGGGCTCCAGTGAACAGCCCGTCAAAAACTGAACACAGATCGAGCATGAAAAGTGGAAGGTGTACTGGACTGGGAGAAAAAGGCAAAATGTAAACAGTGGCCAGGCCCAAGAACAAGAAGTGTAATATAGAGAAGTCAGAAACAGAAATGGCGCCATAGTTAACCGCCGGCACAGTAGCTCAGCGTGTTCGGTGAGAGGGCTGGTTTTCCTCTGCAGTTAAAAAAAAAATAAAGTTAGTAAAGGAATCAACGGTCAGTTTGAATGGATGTCATGTGACGTCCGCCCCGATCAAACGCAACGAACAATACTGAACAAAATGGGCAGGTTGCTCTCTGTAATAAAAGAAGTGAGTAAAGGAATCAACAGTCAACTTGAATTGATGTCATGTGACGTCTTCCCCAAATCAAACGAAATGAACAGTACGGAACAAAATGAAAAAAAAAAAGTGCGTACGATGTTGAACTTCAAGTGGGTGAACCACTTTCAACGCTCCGTGGTATTTTTTTTTTTTTGCGCTCTTCGCTTTATTCAAATTTGTATCTGTGTCGTGGTGTACTGTCCGTTTGCAACAGCGAGATGTAAGGTGGGGACTTATGACAGTTGATTCTGCACAACTACTCTATTAGCATCCGAAAGGAAGTGGCTTTCGAACAGGAACCGCAAACGTTTGGTGACAAGGCGACAAGTCAATGGAATCCTCCACCGAAAAACACGTCTGGTGTGTCATACGTGGCATTAGTGACAGTACGTGTGTTATGTGATAGAAATCTCTTACTGACGCACCTAGTTTGTACGACAGGTAAGCGAGTGAGATATGCCTCCTTACTCGATATGGGTGTTCATATGAATGTGAAGGTGATCACTCCCAAGGAAACCATGAGAGCATAATAGTTCGTCACATAAGCTGCAAGAAATGAACGCAACGGTTCCACAATCACACAGTTTTTATTCCTCTGTCAAAAGAAATGTTTTTAACGTTTTTGAAGTTGGGTTCAGTTTCCGAAGTCTTGACTCTCGAATTCTTTTGTTGTAACGTAGATCACACCCGTTTATTTGTTGTTTTCATTTCTGCGAGACGTGTATGTGGTATCTCGCCTGCTCTCACTACTCATCACATTTATTTGCGATGGTAAAGTATTCTTACCACATGACTCATATTCTATAACCAATGTATTGTATGACAACTGCCAAGACTACAGAAAGAGAACAAACATTTCAATGACCGGATGGACATTTCCTAATGTTGTGGGGAAAAATGGTAACAGGGAGTTTTGAACACGGGTAGCACGTCTTGCATTCCGATACTCTGACCACTTAACCACGACACCGTTGCTGTTCCACGCTGCTCTTTATTGCAGTTCTTGTTCTTCGACTTTTCGCTGTTCATATTTTGCTTTTTTTTTCTTACAGTTCAGTATTTCTTCGTCCTGTTTTCACGCTTGATCTGTGTTCAGTTGTTGACGGGCTATCCACTAGACCCTCTTATTATTTAATTTGAGTGGAATGCGATGGGGAGTTTCCCTTGTCAGTACCTTCCGCATCGTCGTGTCTGGGTTAGGTTGACAGTTCCTCGTGTCTCTTTCTTTCTATCATAGAGCCAATCAATAACCAATAAAGGTGTAAAAAGATCAATCATTTTTAGTAACTTATGCTATGGTCCTGTTAAGTAAGATGAAGATCAGGCTACGTACTCAAAATATTAACATGTAGAGTCATAAAAATGCAGTCGTTATCAATACGTAGGGAAACTGCACGTGAGTATTCAATTTGTCAGGGAAGATTGGCATTTGAGATCTCCCTGTTCCTCGTTACATTACTTTCTTGTAAATTTGACAACACAGTTATTACGGCTGGCATATACTACTAAGTCACCGTTCTATGTAGGAAGGTGACAGTACAAGGTAATCTTTTCGCACTCTCAACAGAATATAGTTTAAAAATTACTAGTTGTACTTTGTCTAGTAGTAAACAATTTTAAACGGTCACCATTTGCTAACCAGCGCTATTCTACAGTACGCTAATGATCTTGCCGCAGTGTAGACACCGGTTCCCGACAGATCACCGAAGTTAAGCGCTGTCGGGATGGGCTAGCACTTGGATGGGTGACCATCTGGTCTGCATAGCGCTGTTGGCAAGTGGGGTGCACTCAGCCCTTGTGAGGCAAACTGAGGAGCTACTTGATTGAGAAGTAGCGGCTCCGGTCACGGAAACGACATACGGACGGGAGAGCTGTGTGCTGACCACATGACCCTCCATATCCGCATCCAGTGACGCCTGTGGGCTGAGGATGACACAGCGGCTAGTCGATACCTTTGGGCCTTCATGGCCTGTGCGGCAGGAGTTTAGTTTTTTAGTTAGCTATTCTGCAGTCAACTGCAGTTACATTAGATTTCCTTTGGACAAAATACTCAAGACTAGGCCTTAAGTGGCGTTCACTATTCGGTCATTATGTAGGAGCACGTCCTCAGATTGCTGAAGGATGGGAAAGGAAATGAGACGTGTCCTTTTCAAGGGAATCGCACCGACATTTGCATCAGGGATTAGAGAAAACCATAGAAATCACGGTGACTTCAGTGTAATTATTGTCTTGGAAGGAAAATGTAATCTCCATTCGTTCACTGCGTATTTCTTTCAGTTACCTTCTGTACTATAATGTAGAATTTCTTTCTATGTATGGTCCCAGTTTCATCGAGCTATAAGCTACATGACAGTGGCACAGGATCCGTAAGATACTTTCGTCCTTAACTTTTGCACACCAGTGTACTATTGGTAAACTGAACGAGTTATTTCTTAGCTTTTACGATGGATTGCACTTACTATAATTAATATATAATATACAATTAATATATAATATTACAACTCTCTCTCTCTCTCTCTCTCTCTCTCTCTCTCTCTCTCTCTCTCTCTCTCGCTGTCGTTGCTCGTTGCTGTTGTTGTTGTGGTCATCAGTCCAAAGACTGGTTTGATGCAACTCTCTATGCTACTCTATCCTGTGCAAGCTTCTTCATCTCCAACTAACTACTGCAACCTACATCCTTATGAAGCTGCTTAGTGTATTCATCTCTTGGTCTTCCTCTGCGATTCTTACCCTCCACGCTGCCCTCCAATACTAAATTAGTGGTCCCTTGATGCCTCAGAACATGTCCTACCAACCGATTCCTTCTTCTGTGCTACAAATTCCTCTTCTCCCCAATTCTATTCAGTTCCTCCTCATTAGCTGTGTAATATACCCATCTAATCTTCAGCATTCTTCTGTAGCACCAAATTTCGAAAGCTTCTATTCTCTTCTTGTCTAAATTATTTATCGTCCATGTTTCACTTCCACCATACAAATACTTTCAGAAAAGACTTGCTTACACTTAAATCTATACTCGATGTTAACAAATTTCTCTTCTTCTGAAACGCTTTACTTGCCTTTGCTAGTCTATATTTTATATCCTCTGTACTTCGACCATCATCAGCTATTTTGCTCCCAAAATAGCAAAACTCATCTACTATTTTAAGTGTCTCATTTCCATATCTAATTCTATCTTTATATCTATAAAATAGCCTACCTATTATATCTATAAAGTAGCCTACCTACACCTCTGGGAAGTGATTTGTGAACTCTGTAAGTTTTACACTTAGGTTACACAGCATATGGGCGTTTGGCAAGACAGACCAGCTAATGCTCCTTTTTTTAGGCAATCCAATCACTAGTACGCTGCGATACTGAGTGGGTTGATCGCGTTGATGACTCAAAGTGTAGCTGCAGCGACCTTTAGAACCACGATCTGCGTTCGAATCTCGGTTTACAATATTACAGCTACCGTGTTTTATAAAACATCTCTGCTTATTCGATATTTAAGTACTGAACCTGCCTTCAGTACCTTTTAATTGGTGCTATACAATGAGGCTGATTTTGTTCTATACCTTGACGCTACTATCTGCGTCTGGATGTATGATTGAGAGTGTTGATGTCAACGATGCTACTGTAGCGAACTGTTGGGCTGCATTTATAACTTTTTAGCTGGCTTTTATGGGCTTCCATATTGCTGTAATAGCAGCCGTTTTTGAAGATTTCCGGCCTGCTGAGTCTGATGCGGATGCAGCTAAATCCGATGAACATCTGATAGCTGCAGCAGAAAATGACTGTGCCGTGTAATATGGGTAGTATGGCTAACGCTTTGATCTTCCAAGAGACTGTAGTCCTGCAAAACCCATGGCACTTTATTAGGCTACTACTAGTTGTCCAGTGTCGATCGTGACAGAATCTTTCATCTTCACTTCAGTACAAAACTCATTCCAACTGACGATGTAGGTACTATACATTGACGCACTCATAAAACATGCGACATACTCTCCACCACAGTTCTCAAGTTTAATTAGGCCGGAACCTGAAGTAGATTCGAACGCTAGAAGTGACACATGGCGTCTGTGATAAGTAGTTGCCCTCATAATTATGTAATCTCAGGCCTGTTCCGTGTTAGTGCAAGTCCTTGTAAAATTTACACGTCATTTTTATGTTAATCGCACAACAGAAAGAGCAAAGCAATGTCTGTTTCCTGTTAGCGTGAATTAAGTTACCGCGACTCGTAATGAACGTTCCTGGAGCAAGCTGTCCTCCCTAGGACCATTTCCAGCACGAACTACTGGAACTCAGAACATGCTCACTAGATAAGATGCCTCAGAGTTCCCTCTGTTCCTACACATAAGAAAATTTGCCACTAGGCCGCTAGGAAACGCTTTAAGCCCAATGGACAAGCTTTGACAGGTGTACGTTGGAATTTAACAGACGTCGATGGAATCCTCTTACTGGAAAACAGATAAAGTACACACACCTGAAATATGCTTCTACGAACAAATTCTGTTGTTAGCTCAAAAAACTTTATTTTGCTTTCGTGCAGACATTGAATCACAAGAAGATATAGTTCATCCTTACCAGTCGTAACGAAGAGTTGATTAGCAAGTTTTAACTATGGACGATCACGCAAGTATGAGTACCTAAACTAGCAGACTTACGTTTAATACTCACTTCAACCTTTTTTGTAACAGGATATGTGCAGTACACATCTTTCCAAATCGCCAGAATGAGGTACAATTATTTATCCGTTTGCGAATTCCAAACGTCGGTTGAACATAGCTTAATACTAGTAAATCCTTCCGTCTGTCGGTTCACTATTTCTGAGCAAATGCTGATTAGTCTTACGAACCATCCTCTTTCGGTCATTAATCGGCAGTGTGTGAGACGCTGGTGTGGTTCACTCTTGTAATTGGGAGAAGCCAGTTAAGAAACATTTACGAGCTAAATACGTTGCTATTTCTTGATATTTACAAATCAATAGAGTTGCATCCAGTGATGACGGGTGAGAATCTTTCTGGTCAAATTACCTCTCATTTCATACATTACCATCAAATTGTTTATCCATAGCCTTCGTGATAGTACACGAATGGAGTGACGTCACATTTCTTCGGTGATTTCCTGGAATACTCAAATCGGTGTAATGAGCTCTTTGTGAACAGCGCTGTAGCTGCAATAAAAATTATGATATCCGGTAAATTTGAAGAATTTTCATCTTCCACTATCCATTTCCTTTGAAAAAAGCCACGGTTTATTAAGAAATATTTACATCGCCCTACCAATCCGTTGGTACAAAAGTGCAGCAATAAACGTAGCATATGTGGCAGCACTGGAACTGACACTGATTATATTCTTTAATGAGGCTCGAATTCCAAGAATGGAAATCCCTGTTATGCGTCTGCCCGACAAATGAAAATTTGAGTTCAGAGTCCCTTCAATATACAGGTATATGAAAATATGCGCTGTTATTCTTATTCGCTTTATGCGGTTTGAAAAATCCTTAGCAAACGTATTATGTGATGGCTAGCCGGACATTTGAACCTCGGTTTTCTAGAATACGAGTCCGTAGTGAGTTGGGTAAGACGTAGTGTCTATTTTATTTCACGAACGACTCAATATATCGAAACGAGGTTATTAGATAAAATAATGCGCCATGGGGTACTAATTTGGTTGAATGTCCAATGCACTTAAATCATGTCTTAACCGAGATTTTCAAGAAAATGTATTTTTATTGCAATCTTTTCAATGGATCCGAAAACTCTTAAAAACTATAATGATATAATGTTTGTTAATTTTGACTTCGAAAGTTTACGTAAAAGTACAAGAAATGTACTAAAATTGAAAGAAAAACCCCCTGGAGTCGGCTGTTGCGGTGTAAAAACTGCCGGTTCTCATGCCAGTCTCTGCAATTGTGTAAGCTTTTTCGACAGCTTGCTTGTTTTCCCAAAAGTTGTTCTCCTTAACATGAGCACCTAAAGAAGCACTTGAAATAGTTTTCCTGATTCCCTTCTGATCAGTTAAATGTTCATACATAGGTCAATTCCGAAAAGTCATAACCGATCCGGTATTTATGTTGTAAAAAGTATGGTCAGCCGTCTAGCTGCGCAGAATGACGGAGCCCGGCATGAGACCGCCATCGGCGGTGCTTACACGACAATACCCGTGGTTTTTTGTTTTTATTTTTAAGAACTGTTGAATTTTAGGTCAATAACAAAGCGAGCCGATGGTCGGACAGATGGGCTGCCAATTGGGAATGAGTGCGAGGCGCTTAGCAGATCTATCGTTTACCTGACAGCCAAAGGAAGCCTCCGAAAAACCTTGGTCTGAGGCGGGGGAATGGAACCACTTTAATTTTTTCTGGCGAAAGCTTGTTCACTGTCCGAGATAATAATTAAAATAGTGTATGTTGTATATGGTTGTGTGTGTCACTGGTGTCAATCCACCCTCGTGCCTTTCAGTTTTCGCACATTCCTCCCATACTTTTCCGACACGTTCCTCAGCACCAACATTAAGAAGGGTTATATCGTCATATTCGTCTTTTAAAGAGTTTCGAATGTCGTTAAGAAGTATATCATTGCAGTTAATATAAATCTTACGTCTTCAAATATTTATGTTGACTCGGCAGTTAAGAATATTAATCAGATAACAGTATTACGTGCCCTTCTACGTTCTGTCATTTGCTAAAAATCTCGTTTCGGTATCACAAATCAAATGGACTGTCATATCTTACGCGACTAACGATGAACTTTATATTTATTTGTGTTTGTTTTTAACCAGATAAACGAACACTTTACCAATTTAATTCAAAAACTTCTCCACCTGGCTCTATCGAAACCGCAAAAGGTAACCACAGCACAGAAATGTATCCCACCTCGCCATTAAAATACTGTCCATTAAGCGCCTATAGTGCTTTGAGGACGAACTGGCCACCTGTTGGTTCTTTGTGGAAGGCGAGAGAACATGCGGGCCTCTGTGGGCAGTCATCAGCTTTGGCATAAATGAGGTCTATGGAAAGGTTCTTGTTTCAGACCGAAGCAAGCAGAAATTCACTAATGATTGTTTTGATGAATAGTGTTTAACAGACAGTCGAGGAGACAAGCAAACATTTTATTATTACTCTGCACTGTCTATCACTGTAAAGGTTTTGACCTTCTCACTAATATCGCAGCGAAATTTATTTAGGGTGGACGGTACCTTATTAGGTGTAAATGGTTCTAAGCACTATGGAACTTAACATCTGAGGTCATCAGTCTCCTAGGCTTAGAACTACTTAAACTTAACTAATATAAGGGCATCACACACATCCATGACCGAAGCAGGATTCTAACCTGTGACCGTAGCAGCAGCGCGGTTATGGACTGAAGCGCCTAGAACCGCTCGGCCACAGCGGCCGGTGGTTCCTTATTAGGAATATATGGAAGGGAATTACCAGTTCAAAGATTTGTTTTACAAACTAGAGAAACTTCCAGATAACGTTGGTCTGCAGCACGATAGAGTGCACCAGCTTCATAGTGAAAAGGTATATCCTAACGCACTCGTGAATCAAGGATCGCTTCTAATTTTTATTCCCTGGCCGAAGCAATGGAGAACTGTTTGACGTCCACCGACTATTGAACTCGTACATTTTCAGCCAAATATCAGCCAGCTGGGAGAGAAACTGCCAACCAAGTAATTTGGGAGAGAGAAATATCAGATACAGAATTTTACCTACAACCAAAGAAATCTTCTGAAAATCGCGGTCGGACCGACTAGAATGGAGTTATTTCCAATTTTTATCTGAGACGGTATGTCCTCAACAACAGTTGTAGTTTACATATCAGACTGCGTGCAAAGTCGATGCCTTGCTCCTTATGTGTAGTACAATTGATAATAATCATTTACGACAGGCCAAGTAAAATGGTGCTATTAAATTAACGTCAATCATACCTTATTATGTCCGCAGCTCGTGGTCTCGCGGTGGCGTTCTCGCTTCCCGGGTTCGATTCCCGGCGGGGTTAGGGATTTTCACCTGCCGCGAGAAAACTGGGTGTCGTTGTGTGGTCTTCATCATCATCATTCGTCCCCATTACGGTCGGAGGAAGGCAACGGCAAATCACCTCCATTAGCACCTTGCCTAGTACGACGATGCGGGTCTCCCTCATCGTTCCCCTACGCTCTGCCAAGAAGCATGGGACTTCATTTCCATTTCCATATACTATTATACTCTACTGCAGCGAATCATGGGCTGTTGGGGACCTGGCACATTACGCGGGCACGCTCCGTTTCAGTATAATATCCCCTAAGCTGGAATTATCAATGGGGATTATTCATGTTTCAGTATATTCGTATGAGAATTCTTGCCTGTATAAGCAAGGTGTAGTGGGTATAAATGCAGATATTTTTATTGACGACTGCGGACAGTGTTTTGAACAACATTATGTCAGTATTTGCTTCACTTTCAGATTGATAATTATAGCTATTAGGAGTACAATTTGACAGAGCACTGAAAGACCAAATTCGAACCAAGGCTCCGGGAGTAGACGGTATTTCGTCAGAACTAATGATAGCCTTGGGAGAGCCAGTCACGACAAAATTTTACCATCTAGTGTTCAAGATGTACGAGACAGGAGAAATACACTCAGACTTCAATAAAATGAAATAATCTCAATTTCAAAGGAAGCAGGTGCTCACACGTGTGAAAATTATCGAGCTATTAGTTTAATCATTCATGGTTGCAAAATACTAACACGACTTCTTTACAGAAGAATAGAAAAACTGGTAGACGCTGACCTCGGGCAAGATCAGTTTAGATTTTGGAGAAATATAGGAACACGTGAAGCGATACTGACCCTTTGACTTACTTTAGAAGATACGTTAAGGAAACGCAAACCTACGTTTATAGCATTTGTAGACGTAGAGGAAGCTTTTTTCACAATGCTGACTGGAAGAATCTCTTCGAAAATCTGAAGGTAGCAAAGGTAAAATACAGGGAGCGAAAGTCGAATTACAACTTGTACAGAAAACAGACGGCTATTATGAGAGTCGAGGGGCACGGAAGGCATGCATTGGCTGAGAAGGAAGTGAAACAGGGTTTTAGCCTATCCCCTATGTTATACAACCTGCAGTTTGAGCAAGGAAAAGTTCAGGGAGCACAAATAAAATCTTTGAGGTATGCTGGTGACGTTGTAATTCTGTCAGAGACAACAAAGAACTTGGAAGAGTAGTTAAACATAACGGACACTGGCCTAAAAATGGATATAGGAAGAACATTAACAAAAGCAAGACAAGGATAATGGAATGTAGTCGAATTAATTCAGGTAATGCTGAACGAATTAGATTAAGAAATAAGAGACTGAGAGTAGTACTGAGTTTCGTTATATGGGTAGAAAAAAACTGATGATGGCCAAAGCAGAGAGCATATAAAATGTAGGTTGGTAATGGCGAGAAAAGAAAAAAAAATTGTTGAAATCGAATGTAGATGTGTTAGAAAGTCTTTTGTGAAGGTATTTGTATGGAGTGTAGCCATCAGTGGAAGTGAACCGTGGAAGATAAACGATTTAGACAAGAAGATAACAGAAGCTTTTGAAATGTGGTGCTACAGAAGAATGCTGAAAATAGATGGGAGGATTACGTAACGAATGAGGAGGCACTGAATAGAATCGAGGAGAAGAGAAATTTGTGGCACAGCCTCAGTAAAAGAAGGGAACGGATGATAGGACACATTCCGAGACATCAAAGGATCACGAAATTAGTACTGGAGGGAAGTCTGGGGGATAAAAATCGTAGAAGGAGACCAAGAGATAAATACAGCAAGCAGATTCAGAAGAATGTCGGTTGCAGTAGTTATTTGGAGATGAAGAGGCTTACAAATGATAGAGTAGCACGGAGAGCTGCGTCAAACTAGTTTTCGGACTGAACACCACAACAGCAACAAAAAACAGGACTAGTATATTTTTAGGTTGGCTAGCACGTCGGAGTGCATGTGGCAAGAGCATATCATTAATGCTTATTTTCCCATGAGCAGCAGGTCAGGTGCTGTAGTGTGATGTGTGGACGCAAAATGAAAAATGGTTCAAATGGCTCTGAGCACTATGCGACTTAACATCTGTGGTCATCAGTCCCCTAGAACTTGGAACTACTTAAACCTAACTAACCTAAGGACATCACACACATCCATGTCCGAAGCAGGATTCGAACCTGCGACCGTAGCAATCGCGCGGTTCCTGACTGAAGCGCCAAGAACCGCTTGGCCACCACGGCCGGCGGACGCAAAATGGTTAGGCTATACTGATTAGGCTATACTGACAGGAGCTGTGCAATTACGACTACCCAGAAAACATCTCAGAGTAAATTATACGACGTGTTTGTGACAAGACTTTTAGACTCAGGGAAAAAGCAATCAGCACACTGATGTATCTACCACATACATATAAAAATACCCGTACTTATACCAGATGCATCCTGTATATGTACTATTGAATCACGAAACTCTCTGCTTTTCTTTTTAATTTATTTCTAATAGTAGTGCAGGCTGTTCGAGCAGTGGTACAGTGAAATATTTGAGGAAGGATTTTCAGTTCCAGCGTTTGTAATAGAACCAAAGGTATCCTGGCAAAAACCTTGGTCATATAAAGAGGATTGGGGCTGTTTTTAATTTAAGTCTGGTGCGAAATATCCCAGAAGTGTGAAACCTTGTAAATGTGAGAGTGCGTGTCTCTACGTGTATACAGATTAAGGTCTAAAACGTGCTCTACTTCTGCCGATCTGGGCTAGGAATTGGACAGTCTCCTGCTTGAGACAGACGGAGTGCCCAGAGGACACCATCTGGTTGTATTTAATTTTCTGTATTTCTGCTCTGTTTATACGCGCAACATTTATTGGAATAGGATGTTATTGTAACCTCATACACTAAATGAAAGAAGAAATAGTGAGATGTTGATGAATGTATTCCTTGTCTATTCATGTCCTCTTCCCGTTGGGGTTATTACGGTTAGGCTAGATTTCATTTCACTTCCGGCAATGGTATCTCTTATGGAGACAAAGTAATGCTTTCAGACTACGATTACTACAGAGATCCTCTACACTGTAAATAATTTCTGGAAATATGAGAAACGTCTTCCAGGAAATTATTTTTTCTTTCAATTATTTGTCGATTTGCCATAGAACTACAGAGAATTCTCGTTGAAATATAGATAGACACAACCGTAAAGGAAAGAAGCTACCCACAACTAGGTTCTAACACGACATTCTGATCAGGACAGCTGCACGTAAGTGAAGTCTAATTCGTGACGTGGCACTGCACAGCGCCTTAAGCAGTGTTAACTTGTACAGTTCCCGTGTAGCAACAGCCAGCCAGGGAGGCGAAATATCATTTCAGTTTCGCAGCATGACCAAATTAAGTGAACTTGAGATTCTTTTTGTTTCTAGCTGACTTGCGGATGGTTCCAAACCAGACGTTTCAACAGCGTACGATCTCTTTCTTTTCATTACTTCCATACTCAAGCTATGACACTGACTCTAACAGCGTGAATGTCGGTGAAACATAAATTACAGCTTACCTTCATTTGTTTAAATGAACCTGCGTGATTTCTCAATTAAAATTAACCATTGTAAATATATTTGCTATAGTCCTCAAAGAAGTAACAGTTATATAGAGTATAATCTTGGATTTTATCCTTTTTAACATGACACGTTTACTAAAAATATTCTATACACAGAAACAGGACACGAAAATATGAGAGAAAAAACTTGTTTTTAATTTATGTAACAGTTCTAAGGAACATATAGCTGGAAAGAATATTTAGTGGATCTATATAATGGAAACAAACTTGTGGACAGTATTATAGAAAGAGTAGCTGAAGCAGTTGAAGACGGACGGAAGATATGATACTGTGGATTGGTTGGTTGGTTTGAGAGAGGGGACCAAACAGCGAGGTCATCGGTCCCATCGGATGAGGGAAGGATGGGGGAAGGAAGTTGGCCGTTCCCTTTGAAAGGAACCATCCCGGCATTTGCCTAAAGCGATTTAGGGAAATCACGGGACATCTAAATCAGGATGGCCGGACGCGGTTCTGAACCGTCGTCATCCCGAATGCGAGTCCAGTGTGCTAACCACTGCGCTACCTCTCTCGGTGATAATTCGGGAATTTAACAGAGTATGAAACACTTAACCGGAAACAAGGTACCTGGAATAGAGGACGTTATCTCAGGATTATTGACATCCTTGTGATGCTAGCCATAACAAAATTATTCCACTTGGTGTGCTATATATATATATATATATATATATATATATATATATATATATATATATGAGACAGGCAAAATACCCTCAGAGTTCAGGAAAAACGTAACATCTCCAGTTCCAAAGAAGGCATTAGCTAACAGACGTGAATACAGGTTGCGAGAGTTTATTTACAACTTTTTTTTTTTGAGCCAAATCGCTGTTATAAAAGCCAAAAGACGTGAAAGGCAAGCTGTAGTGGAGAGGGGAGTGAGACAGGGCCGTAGCATACCTCCTATGTTATTCAGTTTGTACACTGAGCAAGCTGTGAAGAAAATCAAGAAGAATTTTTGAAATGGAATTAAAGCTCAGACTGAAGAAATAAAAAGTCCGCAGCTCGTGGTCGTGCGGGTTCCCGGGTTCGATTCCCGGCGGGGTCAGGGATTTTCTCTGCCTCGTGATGACTGGGCATTGTGTGATGTCCTCAGGTTAGTTAGGTTTAAGTAGTTCTAAGTTCTAGGGGACTGATGACCATAGATGTTAAGTCCCATAGTGCTCAGAGCCATTTGAACCATTTTTGAAGAAATAAAAACTTCATGGTTTGCCGATAACATTGAAATTCTGCCAGAGACGGCAAAGGATTTGGAAGAGTAATTCAACGTAATGGATGGTATCTTTGAAGGCATTATACAGTGAGTTTCAACTAAAATAAAACTATGGTAATGAAATGTAGTCCAATTAAATCAGATGATCCTGATGGGTTTAGATTAGGAAGTAAGAACTGGAAGTAGTATATAAATTTTGCTATTTGGGGACGAAAATAATTGATTATGGCTACGGTAAAGGTGAAGTAAAGTGTAGACTGGCAATAGGAAAGAAAGAAATCTCAAAAAGAAGAATTTTTTAATGTCTAATATCAATTGTAGCGTTACGAAGCTTTTCTGAAGGTATTTGTCTGTAGTGTAGCCTTATATGTAAGCAAGACGTTGACGATAATGAGTTCAGACAAGAAGGGAATGTGATGCTGAAGGAGAATGCTGAAGATCTGATGGACAGATCAAATAAAATATGAGGAAGCCAGGAGACGTAGGGGAAAAAAGAAATTATGGCACAAATTGACAAAAAGAACGGTCCCATCGACAAGATACATCCTGAGGCATTACAGAATTGTCAGTTTCATAATGAGAGGAAGTGTAAGGGATAGCAATTGTACGGGAATGTAGTAAGCATGTTCAAATGAATGAAGGTTGCAGTAGTCATGCAAAGATGAAGACAGGATAGACTAGTGTGAAAGGCTGCATTCGTTGGAATGAATACCACAACCATCACAATGGTTGTTCATAAAGCCTGTGACTACGACCACTTTATAATCGAATACTCGAAATGAATCCTCGTCCGTAAAATAATAAAAACCACTATAAACAAAAACACAACTAATTTACGAATTAAGTTTTCACATCTTTCTGGTGGTTACACAATAAATAGTATTCAACGAGACCATGAGAACATGCGTACATGCTAATCGTGAAAGTTCAGTGTGTGCCGTAGCAATATATCTGACTTCTTCCCTATATGAGGAATACGATAGTATTGTTCCTTCTCAAGATAGTATTATCTATAACTAGTTTTTATTTTCTTCATTAACTGCTGCGTTCCTTAAAATATATTCGATAAGCATGGTTAAGTATTTGTCTCCCGCGGAATAGTGGAGTATCGGCAGAAGCAGTGATCTGAACTCAGTAACGGAGGAGCCATCCATTGACCCAAAAGTCGAATTGCCAAAACGTCGTGTTTAGCAGAAAGACGGATATCTGGGAAGGTCTTTTAAAGAATGTGAACCCTTGCAATTATCATTTATTCAATTACAAATTTGTTTTATTTGTATTTATGACTCTGTAGGCATATAATTGTATAACATCAAACATTTGCAGTCGGTGAGTTACATGTACTCTTAATTACGAAATTCTCAGTGAGAGATTAGAATATTTGCCTTTGGGAGAGGTAATGTTGATAGGTTGTTTGATTACCCGGTATGAGTTCAATAATGGACATTCCTCAACACTTAACTATGTGCACAGTTCATTGATATAAAATTGTTGAGGACTACTCAATATACATACTGTATGAAGCAGTGAGTCGTTCACAAAATATAGTGTAATAAATACATGTTTTGTGTAAGACAATTAACATATGTCTCATACTGATGCGAATATCTAATTTGGAGTACGTATATTGTAAATAAGAGGACAAATACCTCGTTAAAAATTCTACTGAAATCGATCATAAACTGCAAACATCAGTATCAAGAAACAGCTTCATCGACATTGCATAATATGTACACATACAGTTACTCTTCATTTGAATTTTCAATTTACAACATTCACATATTGGGGAACATTTTTAATTTACGTGGCAGGGACATAAGTGTGGAGTAGATTGCTGATCTTTTCTATATCTTTAAGCGAGATTCAGCCACGGTGAAAGCACATTTTACGCGTACATGGTGAGCACACATACAACTAAGTGAAGGAAATCGTTCAGCAAGTCATCACAACAAACAAGTGATTGCATTATACTGACTGTTGTGAATTTGTATGAAGTTGGTAGTTACAAGAGCTGTATGAAAAACACTAATCCATTTTCAAATTAGTTGTTCACATGTAGTACGAAGCAAATACGACCATCAATGTGACAGATATGCACTTTATACATTGAGTGTACACAGATGAACGCGTCACAGAGGAATTTTCTCTAAAGAGCTCGTGTGACTAACATGCATTATCTTTCATGGAAGTATGATACCAGAGGGTCACTCATGCCTGGAGCCCAGCATTATGTCTGTATAGAATAGTTCTGTACACTACGAACTACGTCTTCTATTACATAAAGCGATCTACACTTGAGTGACAGATATTTAATACTCGCTCCACAACTACTTCTGCAATATTCAATACGAATCACGTTTAGATTTATCCACACTGTAATTGACTCTAGCGTCTAAACATAGCTAAATGCTTAGTACGAGAAACATTTTATCCAATGTCAACAAATTTAGACTCGTAGTACACTAAAAGGATACAAATTACCATGCCATATTGTAATAAACCCTGGTTGGGTATACAAAAAAGTGACTGGGAAAAAAAAGCTATCCTCTCACCTACTTTTTATATATGTATATGGGCCCATATAAAATGTGCAACGGTATTAAGATGCTTACAAATACAAACATTTATACGTTATGTACACTTTTTACAACACAGACATTACAAGGAAAATCAAGTGTCCTCAATAAATATATTAAATATTCGGGTGGTGGGGTACCTCTCATGCAAAGGCCACCAACAGACAGCACGATGCCCATAATAAAACTATGGAGTGCACACGCATAAAAATAAAATTCTTCTATAAACAAAACGACATTGTTCTTTTTGGCATAAAATATAAAAAAGATGCTTCTCGAAAGTTGTGCTGCGGCAGCAGGGGTGACAGACGGCTCCCAGCTGCCGTGTGAGGTTGAGGTATGGGTCAGAGGCGTGACAAGTAGGAACATCAATCGAAACATCTTTTTAGAATAAATACTGTACAGTGCGGGGGAAGGTAGAAGCCTCCCTTTGCTTAGTCGACTTCAATCAGCTGACGATACAACACACCAACAGCAATACAGCGTGCATATAGTAGCTAGCAGGAACACAAACGTCATACGGTGGAAAAAATGCTGGAGACACCTTGCTTTCTTCGGACGGAGTCCGAAGCTAGGTCATGTTAGCTGCAGGAGACGAATAATGCACCACCTCAAAGAAGTGGATACAGTAATCTGTTGACAAAAACTATTCAAACGTACCGTCTCCACAGGAGTGGCTGTTCAGTGCGTTACGCTTCGCGTGTTAAAGAAATGTGACATTTGGCGCGGGTAGATAAATAAATATGTTGTACACGAATAGCTTCTTTTTGGTATCGGTTGCCGCCCCCCGCGGTTGCGGACGACGGAGTCGCGTGACTAGATTCAGGCATTTGACTCTTTGAGGTTGTCGAAGTACTCCATGATCTGGTCGTAGTCCATGCCGAGGTTGAGGTCGTCGAGACCGACCAGGTCGTCGTGCGCGGCGCCGGACAGCGCCACGCCGCCGGCGACGACGGCGGCGCCTGCCGAGAACATGGGGTTCCCGACGATGGTGGCGCGCTTCACCTCCGAGCCGCCGCCCGCTCCCCGCTGCGCGCCAGGTACGAAGTCGGAGGAGTTGGCGCCGGCCGCCGCTGCGGCTGCTGCCGCGGCTGCCGCCTCGTGCTGCAGCTGCAGCTGCTGCAGCTGGTGCTGGTGGTGCTGCAGCTGGTGCTGGTGCGGCGGCACCTGCGGCTGCGGCTGCGCCTGCAGCTGCGGCTGCGGCTGGTGGCCGGACGAGCGGCGGGACTTGTGCCGCTGCGGGGGCTGCTCTGGCGCGCCGCCGTCGTGACCGCCGCCACCTCCGCCTCCGCCAGGCCTGAGCACAGCACAGCACAGCGTCACATCTGGTGCACACTTCCCGGTAACATAGCGCTATGCAGGGGTATCAGATTCTCTACATCAATGGAGTGCTGCTATTGTGTTATCATCTGGTAAGGTACATTCACCAAAGACCATTACCAACCCATATGGGTCACAAAAAAAAGAAAAAAAGAAAAGTTGAGCTGCTACCTACTATCTATAGATAAGCTTAGGTTATGTACATTACATCAGGGCCTTACTATGAAGGGTGTTCAAAAGAAACGGTACGAAACAAAATTGTGGGTATAACTGAAGTCTTTATTCAAAAGCAACCACCAGAGGTGTGAGTACAACTTCTCCCACTGTTTCACGAGCCGGATGATTCCCTGTTCCCAGAATGCCTGTGGCTATGCCAGCAGCCAACCCTACACCGTGTTCGGCGAAATCCTCGTGGAAGCCAAGGGGCCTATCCTGAAACATACCTGCAAGACAAGCACCCCCCACACACAAAGTTCTATCTCTGGACACCACTCTGTGAGCAACAGGATTAATATAATAGGCTCATATTAGCTATTCTTTTCATGGAACTAAGTTTGTAAGGGTTGGTGTAAATGCAGTAATCGTTACTGAGCTACTGTTAAAGAGGAAGCGACTGCACATGAAACCTCAACAGTTAACTGGTTAATGAAGGGAAGAGCCAGCTCCTGCCGCCTCCGTAAGCACATGATTACTAACTGGCATATGACCGCGATGTCATTAAAACCAACAGTCGCTCACAGAACGGACAAGGCGGGCATTTGAGAGCAGCACTTCCCTCTCCAACACATCACGTCACTGTAATATTTGTTTAAAATTCATCTACATCTACATTTATACTCCGCAAGCCACCCAACGGTGTGTGGCGGAGGGCACTTTACATGCCACTGTCATTACCTCCCTTTCCTGTTCCAGTAGCGTATGGTTCGCGGGAAGAACGACTGCCGGAAAGCCTCAGTGCGCGCTCGAATCTCTCTTATGTTACATTCGTGATCTCCTCGGGAGGTATAAATAGGGGGAAGCAATATATTCGATACCTCATCCAGAAACGCACCCTCTCGAAACCTGGATAGCAAGCTACACCGCGATGCAAAGCGCCTCTCTTGCAGAGTCTGCCACTTGAGTTTGGTAAACATCTCCGTAACGCTATCACGCTTACTAAATTGTGACGAAACGCGCCGCTCTTCTTTGGATCTTCTCTATCTCCTCTGTCAACCCGATCTGGTACGGATCCCACACTGATGAGAAATACTGATTTGTAAGCCACCTCCTTTGTTGACGGTCTACATTTTCTAAGGAGTCTCCCAACTTGGCACCCGCCTCACCAACAATTTTATATGACCATTCCACTTCAAATCGTTCCGTACACATACTCCCAGATATTTTACAGAAGTGACTGCTACCAATGTTTGTTCCGCTATCATATAATCATACAATAAAGAATCCTTCTTTCTATGCATTCGCAATAAATTACATTTGTGACCTTGCTCAGACTAGACTTGCTCAGGCTACGGAATGTCTCGCAGTACACGTCACAGTTAATCGTTCTTCCGTGCTCGAGGGATTCAATGAGTATCGGGAGTTGGATGTCGAAAAAGACGGTAAGCACAGCTTTCAAATTTTTATGGGTGTGGCAACTACGTTAACCAACAGCGACATATGAAAATTTCAACCGGTCTGCTTGTTCGACGTTTCGTACCTTTTCAGTTGAACACTCCGTATATACTACGTTACAGCGAAACTAAAAGCTCGAGAGGGAAATACAAAATGTACACCCCTACCTAACGAACACATTTTCTGCACTCTGAAAGGTATCTCCCCTCAACACTTTTTTCGGCACTCTTCCCTCGTGTTCTCGTCCTACACAACAGTCATCAAATATCAGCAGCCCACCCCTCGAAGTTCCGCGTGACTCGAGCCAAACCCACCTCATCAAACAATGCTGTCTAACACATGTATAGCAGGAATCCTAGAAGAATGCTGTGGCAAAGTGTATGTAGGCGAAACGGGAAGAACTGTTAAAGAACGCATTAAGGAACACGAATGGCACGTGCGGCTAAAACAAAGTGCAAAATTGACAGTAGCGGAACATCAGGAGAACTGTGGCTCTGATATCGATTTTAGTAACGTACGTGTACTGGCTAAAGAAACAAACATTTATAGAAGAAAGATCCGAGAAGCTGTTGAAATTTCTAGGAATGCATCTAATTTCAATAGAGAGGACGGCTATAGGCTTCCGGCATAGTGGCTCCCCGCCATCAAGAAAGTAAATACGCGGCCGCGGTGTGTGAGCGGCATAAACAACGCGCTGCAAGTCACCTCGGCGGACAATAATATTTTTGGTAAACATTCCCCCTCTCTTGATCTGTCCGTTTCGAATCTAGCCACTGATGACGGCCAACCAATAGCGGTAGGAGGCATTTGAACCAATAACCCTTCAGCATAACTATGGAATAGTTCCTTTCTATCCAATGACGATGATATCCACAGAGATGAACTACCACCGCCCCCTTCTTCTGCATCAGAGCGGGAATATTAGCCTATGACTATGGCTCACCAATGGTAGCCATATGAATTTTAACCAATACTATCACTTCTCCAGCACGAACGCCAGAAAACTCCCCTTTTGGTTCAAATGGCTATGAGCATTATGGGACTTAACTGCTGAGGTCATCAGTCCCCTAGAACTTAGAACTACTTAAACCTAACTAACCTAAGAACATCACACACATCCATGCCCGGGGCAGGATTCGAACCTGCGACCGTAGCTGTCGCGAGGTCCCAGAACCGCTCGGCCACTTCGGCCGGCAAACTCCTCTTTTATAAGTGGACGCGACACTCGTCTCAGACAGTGTTCTAACAGTAGTGGACACCAAAAGATCCTGAGGAAGATCCAGCAGAGGGGTCGAAACGTCAAACATTTTAGATGAAGCATGACGCGGCCTAATAACCCGGAAGATTTTAACTTCAGTCCCAGAAGAATGTCTGCAAGGACAGGGACGAACAGCCCTTATCCTCAGTCTCCTCCCCTCCTCCTCCAGCCATGCTCAAGCAAGGCTTTTTCTCTCAACAGCTACAGAAATGAACAAATTAAGAAAGTGCTGTGGGCATACACACACAACGACAAGAGCACATAAGGAAAAAAAAAAAACAATGAAAGAGAACAGAAGATTGCGTTCTTGCCATGCATTGGTGCAGATGTACTGACCGGTCAGAGCTTACCGGAGAAGAACATGTTCTGTTTGGAAAAAACTTCTATTGTCTGGTCAGCTAAAGTTTTCTGGGACAGGATTATGAAGAAGGCAGTTGAGCTACGCGTGCGAACTAATATTGTTAACAGAATAAGAATTTAGCGGTCAGCGCGATATTGCAACCAGCCTGTGAAACAGTAAAATGGAAAAGCTACAGTCCACTTGGCATAGAGCAGCGGTGGAAGACAGACAGACTTGTCAGCTACGTAAAACCGAATGAGACGTGGGACGTAAGTAAAGATCAAACCCCAACCGAAGACTGAGCACTCTCATATGCTGTCATCTACGCTATAAGAACAACTGACACTATTTGTATCTTCCAGTCTGCTTGAATTTGCGCGCAACGGCCTGATTGTCTGACTTCAATACTAATTAACTCGAAAACGGCGCAACGTGTTATATTTTTTTCTTAATAATTATTTCTCAGCACAACCTACACTGCAATACCCTTGCAAGATTTCTAGTCTGCTTCTGCCCACCCTGTATAAGGAGACAGAGTGTGACGCACCGGCTCTTCTGACGACCAGACATTCGTCTTCAGAGTCGGTGAAACCACGTCGACAATGTGAGTTATCAGGGCCGGGATTGTCACAGGGATCGCTACTGCGCGTAGCGTTTTACTCACTGTAAAACTCGGACCTTCCAGAGATGCCGAGAATAATGCAAGCTATCACGCTGATGATATTGTCATAGCCAGGAGCAAGAAGCAGGTGGTCACAGGATGCATCCCAGTCATTACAGGAACGAGCAACGAAAAGGCTTCTTGCTTTCAACGCCACAAAGAGCCAGTTTATTATCAATAAACGCAGTAATCCAGGCATCCTAGAAATCAACGTCTTCGATGAACTACAGCCGTGAAATATTTTGGAATAACAATCAAATAGCTCTGAGCACTATGGGACTCAACTGCTGTGGTTATCAGTCCCCTAGAACTTAGAACTACTTAAACCTAACTAACCTAAGGACATCACACACATCCATGCCCGAGGCAGGATTCGAACCTGCGACCGTAGCAGTCGCACGGTTCCGGACTGCGCGCCTAGAACCGCGAGACCACCGCGGCCGGCGGAATAACAATCGACCGAACCCTCAGGTGAAATGCAAGACTTCCCAGAGGCTTCGGACCCTCTGACTGCTCCTTAATGAACAGTTCGAGCTTTCCATTACCTGCAGCCTCACAATCTGGCAGATGTATATTCGACCAGTTATGGACTACGTGATGTATGACTGACTTACGAAGAATGCCACCAAGTTTTACTGGCGCAGAAGAGAATCAAATAACATACTTATCCGGCTGTTAGGAACGCTGAAGATCAAAGTGATCCCGATGGACGACCAGTTATGCTACTGAACAGACAGCAAGGCCATAAAGAAGCCACAAATAAGTACTTCTGCAACCCTGATGACGTATCAATAAAGAGAAGTTCCAAAAACCCAGTACTGATGAGAAAATCAGTAAAGTAAGTGCCACGCTTTTAAGAGAAGAAAGCGAACGATGACGACATCGGCACTTTGACATGTGATGGAAAGAGACAGTAATCTTTCCGAAACGTCATGTTCACATTGAGATATGCGGCGAGAAGTCCGTGAAGACTATTGCACGATTGATATTATTCCAGAAGTCTAAGTACACTGAATAAGTGTGACGATTAAGTTTATGTCACTCGAATTCCTTCAAGCCAGTTACAGTGTATGCATAATTGCGTTCATAAAAATGTTTTTACAGCGTCGGAAAGTGCGCTGCCTAGGGCGCGTCAGAAGCCTCGCTGTCACATTCCTGTCATGTGCTCTCCTCTTAGCTGCAGAGAAATAGTTGCTTGGTGCCTTAGAAAGCGCTCGTTTAGCAATAACAAGGCTACTAAAATCGCCAGATGACACATAGAAATAACGATTTTAAAGCCAGAAGCTGACAATTACTCCTTTTGAACAATTTATCGCGCCTGCGAAGTCGAATGTTAAGAAAATGTTTTAGAAAAATAGGAACAATTGCTTCATTCTTCGGACTTTCCACATTAATACTGTCATGCCGTAACAACACTCAAGATCAGATCTTAAAGCTGGTGAATGAAAGACAACACTTGGCATCGGAAGTACGTTTACTAAGAACACCAACGTACAGCCGGAACAGAACTTAAAGGGTCACAATTACTGAACTATATGAATAAAAGTTAATTAGTTACAAACTACGGCGTGCACACACTCTATTCAACATATGACCGTTAGTACAGATATTCGGATTTCGGTTATGACATGTTCGATATGCTTGTCATCTTTGACGATGATCTGGCGCGGACTAATAGCGAAATTCTGCATGACCCGCTGAAGTATCGAAACATAGAAGCAGTCGATGATCTCCTGAATGGCTGTTTTCAGCTCAGAAAATGTTTTGGGGTTATTGCTGTACACCTTGTCTTTAATACAGCCCCACAAAAAGGAGTCGCATGTGTTCATATCCGGAGAATATGGTGGCCAATCGAATGCCATGCCAATGGGTACCCAAGAGCCAGTATGCGGTCCCCATAGTGCTCCTCCAGGACATCAAACACTCCTGCTTCGTTGGGGTCGAGCTCCTTCCTGCATCACTTTGGATGATGAGAATGAAATCATCTTCCAAAACTGTCATGTTCCGTTCGGTAGCCACCGTGACGTCAACGAATATCGCACCAAGTATTCCGTGCCTGCAGGTTGCACACCACACAGTCAGCGGTTGAGGGTGAAGAGACTTCTCGATAGCAAAATGCGGATTCTCAGTCCCCCCAAAGGCGCCAGTTTGCTTACGTGTTTCTGATATTCCACCTGAGTATTATCAAGTTGAAATAGGGACATTGTGCCCATTGTCGCTTCGGCCTCGCGACTGTGGAGCAGAAAGAACGGTATGAAGTCTGAAGCGTCTTGTTTCGCTTTGTTGTATACGAATATTACGATGGGCAGAAATGTATCCCAAACTCTCTGCTCGACACCAACGTACATCTGCCAAAGCCTTATTAAAGCATTCTGTGGGTCATTCCTCTGTGAATGATTGGCGTTGTGGGTCATGTCACAGTCTGAGATTATATCTGATGCCAGCCTCAACCGCTAAACTTTTCCATGACCAGAGATCATCACAGCTGGGTATCCCAGGCTCAAAATGATGTCTTCTGCAAGGAACTTGACAATTTCCGAATCTTCGGCAGTTGGTACAGCTTTGGTGACAGCATAACAGGTGAGGTATTCAGTGCAGACTATTACCCACCGATTCCCATTTGTCGATTTCGGGAACCTTCTCAGGAGCTCGATTCCATTTGGATGGCATGGAGTTGCTGCAGGTTGAATTAGTACCAGAAGCTCCGAACGTTATTGCGGCACATGCTTTCGTCATTGGCATTCCTTACAGTGGCTGACATACGGCCTAGAGATTGGTAGAGGCCTGGCCAGTGATAACTGCTCTGATTCGGTGTAAAGTCTTCACGAATCCCAGTGACCAAGTGTTACAGCGTCGTGAAAATACTTCAGGATCTTAGAGGAGATGGGACGACGAGAAACCATTTTCGCCCCATAGCATCATAGTTCCTCTTAAACAGTGTCCCAGTTATTAATTGTAATCCTCCTTTGGTCAGTTTCTCAGTCTTCAAGACTTCTATAGATCTTCCGTCTGTTCAGCACCAATGTCATCTAATATAGTGATGAGTGATATTTCGTCCCTGTTGCTGTGTTCAACCAAATGATTTCGTAAAAGACAGTAGGCATCCTTTTGTCTTTGTCCACTTTCGTACACCATTGCGACGTACTGCTGAAACCTCGGTGCTCATCTCGCCATTCGATCCGACGGATCCTTCAGGCTGATGAGCCAGTAATCTCACGAGTCAGCCTGACAGATTCCTTCAGGCTACTCAGCTAACACGGAGAATGGTGACCCGTCGTAGAGGTGAGTGGTTTCCCAAATAAATATGGCCGGAAGTTATTAACGGTCCAAACAAATGAAAGGCAGTCTATTTTGGTTGTGGAGTAGTTCTTCTCTGACTTGAAGGATACTCTGGAAACATCAGCTATCGTCTTTTCAGCACATTCGATAATCTGTACTAGAATTGCCCCCATCCCAAAACCATTAGTGTCGCCTGATGTTGTCCCGGTATTCTCCTCATACAATTCCAGGCTGGAGATGATGTTAGCGCATCCTTAAGAACAAGTAAAAATATTTTTTGCGCCGCATTGCAGGAAAATTTGCCATCTCCCTACTATAGTACTTGCAACTGACGTGTCTTGAAACAGAAATCGTTTATGAATCACAGGTAGTGCGAGTCCATTGCGAGAAAATGTCTCCCATTACAAATGTGCCTAGGAGTCGTTAACTCGGTGACTACTCGTATCTTCATTAGACCAGGGCGACTCCATCGCCACTCACTAGGTGCCCCAAGATTTTTATTTTTTTAGGAGACAAAGAGGCACTTTATCGGAACCAGACAATGAACTGTATTTTTGAACGCACAGTTGTCATTCAGCTCAGATGTTCTTCAAACGTGTTACAAAAACGACGATGTCATCCAGACAGCAAGGGTACGTCGTCCATTTTAGGTGCCATCATACGTTCGAAGGTTAAATAACCCAAACTACGTAGCTTATAGAAGGCAGGAATTATGAAGGCAGTCTTCTCCCAGCCAACCTCGGTTTGCCAGTAGTCTGTCTGAATGCACATAGCTGAGAAATATTTTGCTGCTTTCAGACATTTTATGGTGCCGTCAGAGCGCAGTGGGTTGGATAACAGCCTCTTCAGCGGTAAACAACGACCCAGAGCAGTGATTGTTCTATGTTCTGGTTGGAATAGCTTCGTCGATCTGAAGCTCTGATCTTTCATAGTTCATGACTGCTTGTGACACTTGTGAAGTCCCTTCTGAGAATAAAATTATGACTATGTTCTGTTAAACCGACATATTCTAATGATTGTGTTGTGTCATTGATTGTTATTGAAATATTTCATATTCCAGTTGGCACTATGTATTTCGTTTGCGAACTTCAGCACCATCTCTTTTATATCACAGAACATGGTATTCTTCAGCTGGCGATAATGAGCGTTTGACATTATGGACAAAGAAGTCCCTGAAGCAAATAGCACCGAGATTGGTTGGCCGGCAGTGACGACATGGACGAGATTTCCTCTCATCTTGGTAACTATCGTCCATGGAGGATTTTCGTCTGCGGCAGTTTCACCTCTATAGACGGTCGCAACACAAAGTTTTCCCGAATTCGGCAGCCAGGCGAGTGACTTGTACATCTAAATGACTACGGCATGCTGGGGAGCAACCTCGTACAGATTACGGCGATGAGTTTCGGCCCATAGGTCTGCTGATGACTGGTGTGTTTGGGACTGTTGTGGTGGTTGATGTATTACGGCGTAACAGTCGTCGCACACTCGTCTTTTCCTGCATTTTCACACATGTACAGAGCATCTACACTGAAAAATGTCTTTTCTTCTACCAGGCCCTATGGTTAGTGAAAGATTTGGTTGTACCCACATAGTTCGGATGCTGGGTTGTCGTTTGACGGCTACAGCATAAGTCCGACATGGCCTTCATAGTGCCTTGACCGATAGTGGCAATTGGTGCTACAGACTGATTCATTTCTTCCTCAACATTCTCTATTACCTCCTAATATATCGAGTCGATACTCAAAACTGCTGTCTCTTGAGTACCCGGTATGACATTTCTAGTGTCATGCACTGCTATAAATCTGCCCTTACTGTCTAGTGTGTTAGAGAGGCGAGTTCATGGTAGTCTTCACATTGCAATAGGAACCACATTTGACATGTCCGTCATACCTCTTTCGACCGACTCTTTCTTTGTTGCATTTTCTCGGTTCGTTGTCCCCTCTTGATGAATTCCTCTGCTGTTGTGACGCCCTTTACCAGGAGAACTTGATGCATATCTTCCATGACTGCTTTCATTAAATGTGGTATTTTGTCAGCTTAAGTCATATTCAGATTTAAAATTTAGCATAGGGCCAAAACGTTATGTATGCGTAACTACGTCGATTCCTCGTGACGTTGGTCCCAGTTCTTAAATTATTCTTGTGCTAAGTGGAGATGCTGCTGATTATCGCCAAGTGCTTTATTCAGTTCAGCCTGGAATTTTTCCCAGCTATCGAGCTTCTTTTCGTTGTTCTCGAGCAACTGCTGGGCTGGGCCGTCCAAATAGATGTACATATTTGCCAAATATCTTATCTGTTGTATTTGGCGATATGGCCGAATCCTACCTGCTATTTCGTTGGGTCTTGGCCAACATCTCCGGAGGACACTGATGAATGTCCGATGTGCAATTTACTGTTGGTTTGGAGTCCACTGGTCTCCTGAATAGACGGACATATGAAGAATTTACTGCTAGCATTCCGGTTCCTGTCCACGTAGGTTTCGGCATTTACATTGCCTAATTGGAGCCACGATGATGTACATGTTTTAGAAGTACCCAGCGTCTTTACCAAACACTGCCATATCGTTACAGCACTCATGTCCAAATTCGGAAGGTGAAATATGACAATTAGCACCTGCAGCACGTCTATTAAGAACACCAACATACAACCTGAATAGAGAATGCAGGTATTTATAGAAATATCCACTATTTCAGGAAGCTAGTATTTATAAAACCATCGAATACTGCAAATATAAAAATATTATAAAACATTTTTGAAGAACCCTTCCAGAAATGATAAATTAGAAGTAAAAAATAATTGCTGGTGGCTGGATGTGAACTAGCGACCCTCAACACGCCAGACAGCCACGCTAACCACTACACCAGAATCATGGCACCGGAGGTCGCCACAATATATTCCTTTGTGAATTAGAGGGTATACTGCACAAAAGATGGTCTTACGGATATTCTGTCCCCAGATACCTGCGGGAAAACGTACTTCCCCACGTCACTGTGCCACCAGCAGTCTATCTCGCAGGCGCAGCAATAGAGCAAGGCAGGTGTCAACAGCCGCCTCCAGAGGGCACTCCTGACGGGGGAAACTACTTTGCCACACCCTCCTCAAGCACCAATGAAACGTCGGATAACATCATCGTGCCCGGCGAGCCAACTAGGGAGTTCTTCGCTATCGCGACCAGTGGCAGCCAATCGTGCAGGCTGAACGTAACCCTGAACGTGATGTTATAACCAACCTCGACAGGCCTATACGGAAATCTTCAGTGAGCCTACAGCCAGAGCTACAGCTACCATCACTGACGATGATCTTCAGGATGTCTAGTCGGATATCTGCGTGATAGATAAAGACTTAACGTGGGACTATCTCGGACTATTCAGCCCATCGATGTTGGACTTCTACGTGGGATGTGTTCAAGGAAGTGTTCCTTGTATTCGTTTCTCATGAGATATGAGTGTTCAAATAAATACTTCCTGAACTTGGACTCTTCTCTGTGTAGTTGTCCTTGACACTACCCAGGTGTTGTAACAGATGCAGCCACACCACAACAACGGTTCACCTGTTAAATTATAAAAGAATTTCTGTTGTGATTACCAGAACATTCAAGTATTCATCGGATTTACAGATTAGTTGGTTGGTTGTTTCGGGGAAGGAGACCAGACAGCGAGGTCATCGGTCTCATCGGATTAGGGAAGGATGGGGAAGGAAGTCGGCCGTGCCCTTTCAGAGGAACCATCCTGGCATTTGCCTGGAGTGATTTAGGGAAATCACGGAAAACCTAAATCAGGATGGCCGGACGCGGGATTGAACCGTCGTCCTCCCGAATCCGAGTCCAGTGTCTAACCACTGCGCCACCTCGCTCGGTTACAGATTAGTTTTTGTCTCTGTACATAGCATATGATATGAGTCTTCTTCTCCCCACTACTAATATTTGAAAACATCCTACCACACGTACTATATGTCAGTAGTTGTGTACTTCGGTAGTTCTGCCTCGTGTCTACAATTTTTTTGCAAGGAGAGAGGAAAGAGCAAGGTGACAGGTAAAGGAGCAGATTATCTTAATCTGAAGAACTACGTGTATCCGAAAATTTAACATTTGTGTTATCATTTGAAGTAGTGACAATGATTTCCTTCGGCAAGTAACTTTCTTTTAGATTTTGAGCTTGGCGTCCGCATTTAACACAGTCTTCGGCAGTGACATCGTCAAAGGCTTTGTGAATATTGCACATCTTTAATTTCGCCTCGCCAGTTAATGGATGCGACCTTTCCTTCCACTAAAGCCCACGCATTTGCTATTGGACTCTATTGGTGGTGGCAAGGATGAAGCCTTACAACCCCGTCGCTCATTTTGGTGCTAAGTTGTCAAGATAAATTTTATTGTAAAGGAGCTTGTAGCGCCACACTTATTCCATCATCTCACCGTTCGAAACTGAAATAATTTCCTGGCTATTGCGTGATTTCTTCTTTCTTTGTAACTGAATTAGCAAATTTTTCTTTTTGTTTTTTCTAAAGATTATTTTCGTTATCCATGACAACAACACAGCCTCCTCCTAAAGGATGTATTAAATCCAAAATTAGTGTTGTACACATCACTACGCTCTCTTCTAGATAATCGTTGGATTTGCTGGCTGTAAATATTAGCTTTGCAGCTCTGAGACAGCCATACTCAGATGATTCTTCATGACAGATAATAAACCTGTCCCCTCTGCCAGGCAGCACTTTCAAACTTCTTGTCTTACAAGATGTGCTTCCTCGCATGATTTTGATCAAGTCAAATATCATCGAGAAAAATAATGCGTCAACGACGATTTTCTTTGCTAATGTTGTGAACTGACTCAGTGAAACTGCCAGAGATGCTGTAAAAGCATGTCTCTCCATCATAATATGTCTCCATCGTTGTACTGTCTGCACCTGAATCCCACAGATCTTTGAACTGCTACGAATTGCGACTATGTATGAAGCCTTCTTGTGCAGAACATCAGTCACCTATTGCTTTGTGTGATACTCGTCACGATCGTAAAATTCCAATACAATACGACCAACAATGTCCTTCAAATACTATCCTTCCTCGGAGACTGTAACATCGTTTTTTGCTCCCAGATTACTGCTATCCGTGCTTCTGCACATATTCAGTGTATTGTTCGGTGAGAAAACACCACACGCCTTTGCCGTTAAGAATTTCTTCTCTTCTGGGGTTGTCTGAAAGGTCATGAAGAAATTAGTGCATCCTGTGCATGACTACCTTTATTTGGTTCCTTATGTCTTGTAAGTCGGAAACGAGAACAACAATGGTATGCGGTAGCAATCACATCTCTCTTTGCAAATCCGCAATATTTCTCCACAGCAAATGGATAAGTGAAAGTAGCAAAGCCATGCCAGGGTCAGCGGTAGCCGTTGTTTTGTATGCTATTTGGACGGCAGCTGTAGCAGAAACGATACCGTGGCAACAATGTGCAATTAGAGTCATGGACTGAACCGGACTACGTCAAATGTTTCTCATTGATAGTTAGAAACAAAATGAAGACGAGAGTTAAGAGAACGGACATTCGTCTTCACTGTTCCTTAATATAGTAGCTTTGAGGCGAGGAAATTTGATCACAAAGCCAGCAAGGTGCAATGTTGTCTCCTCTACTTTTTGTTCTGATGAACAGAACTGAACTGAAAAGGTACTTTTCTTTTACACACCTCACCATCCTTAAGAAAGCCAAGTACAGTACAACACCTGTATTCAGTGTACAGTACTTCTACAGTATATGCAGCTGGCCAAGGTAATGTAGTGGTCAAGTCATCAGATTAGAATTTTGGAGCTCAGTAGTTCAAATATCCAAACAACCTCCACAACCAATCTCTCCGATGGGGATTTCCAGAAGTTTCCTTAATCGTTCAAGCCAAATTCACGGCGGATTTCATTCTTCCACCTTCCCTGATCCGTCTATTGTCCTCATCGTCAATGGGACTTCAGGTTTTAAGATACCTTTATTTTTGAATATGACATCGAAATTTATTTATCTCTTTGGCGCATACGTACGCTCAAACAAAGAAAAAAGAAAGAAAAAGTATTAATGTACAGCAGACGATGCAGTCATCTTGCTACTCGATGTAAAGGATAATAAAGGGAAAAAAGGAAGCAAGGAAGATTAGCATTCAGTGTCTGTCGACGACGCATACATCAGTTCCAAGTAAATCAAAATACACTCTGAAACAAAAGGTGGTCTCTTACAGCGATATACTCAGCAGTACACATCTCCACTACACAAAGAAAAGCACATACACACGAATAAAGAAATATCAATGCGAATTTTTATATATCCATTTCCTACCCCTTGGGCATATCGAGCAAAATATTTTTCAATGTATGACACCGTGTTAGGGTGTAATATGATCCAAGATTTTAGCCACTTCTGAAAATGTGTTTGACCAAACTGATAATGTACCGTACACAACTGATACAGTACTTCATCTATCATCACATGAATGTGTAATCATGGTCGTGATGTTTCTGGATGGTAAGAACAGAGAGGAAGCGATCTCAGGTGTTTCATTGATGGTAACGTAAAATGGTAGCGTAAACTTGATTTTTTGGGGAATATTTCAACTTCTGCCTCACGGAGTAACACCTAAAACGCACCAATCTAAAAATGAGGATGACAAAAAATTTCATCGATTAGTAAAATTCTATCACTTTTCTCTTTGTTGTAATAAACTGAAAATAATAAGTGCATCAGACTGTAGTGAACATAAACTAGCTCAGTGGCGCAAGATATGAAATAATTGTCGTATGTCACCCCTACCAAAGTTTCAAGATCGATGGGAATACGTTTGCGAAAATAATGTGAAACGTGTATGATAATAAAATAAAGTAATTTGAAAAGGAAAGCAAACTATTAATTCTTAACCTAATAGTGTTTTCGTCACAGCTGAAAGCGATGGAAACAAACAAAAATAGAGAAGACCTTTGCTTCTAAAGAATGAATAAATTCTGGACACTTTCCAAAAGCATTGCAAAATCGCGTACTTCACCAGTGCAAATACTCACCAAGCCCTACATGGGCTGAAGATTAATCAGTGGTGTAACAGAAAATATTGACCAACAGTTACGTTAAGATTTATGTCTCGAAAATAATTCATTGCCACCTCACACACTAGAAAGCAAAACGACACTGCGAATTATTCCTGTTTGGTGCAGATTAGTGGATGTAAGAACCATCAATTCGAAATACGTCTTACTCCAGGACCAGAGGCACCAGTACATGGCTAGTTACGATACACAATGCAGGAGCAGCATTTATTTTATCAGTAACTCACAAATTTGGACATACTGCAGAATCACACTTCATTTTTATGCGTGAGTTGGGGCTTCTCATTAGTGCAAGACAATTTAGGTTGACGTATTCAGCATACTATCAGAAACGTTGAGATGCCACGCAACCTAAAATACGTAGGTATTCCAACATGTTCTTTCTAACAGATCTCTTTAACACTAAGCATCAAGAGGGAACGTCACACTTACATCTATTTCAAATCTATATCTCTAAACATGAAGACTAACATGCTTAACAGCCTTATGCAAACTAAAAACAGGCAACTGCACATTGCATGAATACGGAAAATAAAGTTTTAAATGTAGATAAGAACAATATTTTAAGTGATGAAAAGAACAAGAACAGATTACAGAAAAACTATGGATAGCGGGGTGAAACATAACATTGAGGAATGCCCATTAAAACTAAAAGATATTTAATTTACGTTCAGCAACTGGAGCTTGTGGCAGCTAATAAGCAAGTGACGCTATTTTGACATTAGTTTACCTTTTATTTAGAAAATTATCTGCTTTTTAACAATCTTTCTTTTTCGACACTAACGAGGAAGAAGTAATTGTATGATAAGTTATCATTTTTTTCTAAAAAGCGTGAAACGGGGAATATGGAAGAGATGTTTCAAACGCATGTGTTCGGAAATCACTTCAGGACGAGTTTGGAACAAAAATCTCCAGAAATTACCTCACATATTGAAGAAGAGAATTTTTTGTGCGTCATGAATTCGAGATAAGAGGCTAAGATGAATTTTAACGTTGTTCATACGAGGGTTATCCAGAAAGTAAGAGACGTTTTGAAATAAAATATTGACGATGTGGGAAAACCAAATATCATTACACACATTTTAAAGGTACACTCTTAAGCTATTTTTCAACGTAATTTCCACTCAAACTGAGGCACTTGTCAAACCGTGCTACAAGTTTTTCAATACCGTATCTGTAGAAAACTGCCGCCTGTGACTGCAACCACTAGTTTATAGTGGCATGCAGTTCGGCGTCAGTACCAAAGCGCTGTGTAGTGAGCCAGGTCTTCCTCATTACTGGAAAGAGGTGGCTGTATGGTGGACGATCAAACACCTCCCACCAAAACCCTGTTGGAGCTCTCGAGTACGACTGGCCGTGTGTGGACGTGGGTTGGCGTGAAAAAAAACAAAACATTTGCGCTAACTCTCTTCCGACACTTCCGCCTTAACTTTGTCAGGTTTCAACAGTACGACTCTGAGTTAATTTTTATTCCACATTCAAGGAAATCAACGAGAGTCATTCCCTAAGAGTCCCAAAATACAGTAACCATGATCATTCCTGTTGACAGCTTTTACAACCATCTCCTTGGTTTCTTGGGAGAATTTGCGTGTCCCCATTCCATCGATTGCTTATTTGTTTCAGAACTGACATGCTTCACCCTAGACTCGTCCTCAATTACGATACGGACGATAACTTTGTTACCAGTTTTCTCGTAATCTTCGAAGAAGGTCAGTGTCACAGCCAATCTCTGTTTTATGTGGTCGTCCATTAGGATTTTGGTAACCCACCTAGCACAAAATCTGTGGTAATCAAGTTTCTCCGCCACACTTTTTTGCAGTAAATTCCGTGAAATTAGGGGAAAATGTTGCGAAAGCTTTTTAATCGTGAAATGAATGTTAACACGTCAAAGAAAGCAAACTAGCGGAGACACAGATCACATGCTACCACCGCCGGATTCGTAATGAGTGTAGTATCGTTATGCCACCAAGATGACAGTGGCTGTAGCCCCACCCACAGCAGCAATAGACCAAAAGGTCTGTTACTTTCTGGATAGCCTTCGCAGTATTGGTTGCTTGTACGAAATATATTAATATTTGATGACTCGTTTTTAATCCCAGAGTGTGTCAATACGTCCACGATGCACTGGCTGTCGACATGCTTGGCAACCGTTTGCTGCAGAAGTGAAGAAACGGATGCATTCCAGGATAGCGGTTCAGACAAACGCAAGCAGAGTTTACCTGACGACAGCAAGGTGCAAATAACGTAAACGTGAGAAAATAGAAACGGAAAAGAACATTTAGGATGATACAGAAGAATAGCACTTGCTTTGAAGCAGCGGACTCCGAGTCCTTCACGACGACTGGAGCGGCGGCGCGTGGTTGAGGCAGTAGTGGGTCTCTAACCTGTTGCTGCGGTGGTGGTGGTGATGGTGGTGGTGCCTGCGCTGCTGCGGCTGCAGCTGCTGGTGCGGCGGCGGCGGGGGCGGCGCAGGCAGCGGGGAGGCGGTCTGTGCCCCCGCGGTGTCCGCGCCGGCGGCTGCCGGGCTCTGCTGGAAACCGGCAGCGGGCAGCCCCGCGGCCGCGGAGGGCCCGATGCGCGCCGTCACGCCCATGTTGCGGTGCGGCGGCACCGGCGGCCGGTACTCCACCTCCAGCGGCTTGTCCGCCGCAGCCGGCGCCGGCGCGGGCGCGGGCGCCACCAGCCCGTGGGGAGGCAGCGGCGGCGGCGTTCCGCTGCTGCGACTGCCGCACACACCAAGCAGCGTCTCACTACAGCCCTTCCGATGCCTTTCAGCACGATCGTGTGGCGGCTACCACAACAAGGACAAAATTTACAAACGGAAGGAGCCAAACCAACGCCTACCCACGACCTGAGCCAGAGAAGACGGAGGGGGAAAGGGAGCAAATCGTATTAATTTCCTGGTGAATGAAGTACACTATAAGACAAATAAGTGACGCTAGACGAAAGAATTATCCGAATGGGACAGAAATCGGTAAAAACAAACAAATTATTAAAATTACAGATAAATTAGACGATTTATTCAAGAGAAAGAGCTTCACAAATAGAGCAAGTAAAATACGCATGGCGCGTATGCCACCAGTTATTCAGTTTGACACTGATTGCTAAAGTTGTTATCTGTCCTCCTGAGGGATATCGAACCAAATTCTGTCACAAAATTGTTAAGGCTTTCGTAGCCACTTGGTGACGAACTGCCTATTGCCTTCTGTCTCGGGTTCTTCGACCGACGTTCATCGGGTGATTTTATTGACGTTTCGCGAACACGAGTGGTTGGCATTGTCAAAACATTACCCTCCATTGCCGGTGGTGAACTGGAGCCGAGCTCGCGGCAGCAGACTATATGTTCCTGGCGCGCAAACGTCCGAGGGCTTCTCCGCGGTCATTTCCAATGCGGTTCTCCTCTTTCTACAGCACCTCCGAGGTAGCGACGAAGTGGAGATTTTCCCGTACGACTATTTCGTGAGTGTATCGTGAACATCAGGAATACGCTAAAACATCAAATCTCCGACACTGCTCTGGCCAGAAAAAGATCCTGCAAGAACGGCACCAACGACGACAGGAGAAAATCGTTCAACATGACAGAAGTGCAAACCTTCCGCAAATTACTGCAGATTTCAGTATTGGGCCATCAACAAGTGTCAGCGTGTGAACCATTCAACGAAACATAATCGATATGGGCTTACGGAGCCGAAGGCCCACTCCTGTACCCTTCATGACTGCATGACACACAGCTTTACGTATCGCCAAGGGCCTGTCAACACTGATAATTGGACTGACGATGACTGGAAACATGTTGCCTGGTCGGACGAGTCTTGTTTCAGATTGTAATCGATGGTGCGGATGTATATGGGTATCCATTCTCATGAATCCATGGACCCTGCATGTCAGCAGGAGACTGTTAAAACTGGTGGAGGCTCTGTAATGGTGTGGGTCGTGTGCAGTTGGAGTGACATGGGACCCCTGTTACGTCTAGATACGACTCTGACAGGTGACATGTACGTAAGCATCCTGTCTGATCACCGGCATCCATTCATGTCCACAGTGGATTCGACGGACTTGGACAATTCCAGCAGGACAATGCAACACCCGACACGTCCAGAATTGCTTCAGAGTGACTCCAGGAACACTCCTCTCAGTTTAAACACTACGGCTGGCCACCAAACTCCCCAGACATGAACACTATTAAGCATATCTGGGATGCCTTGTTACGTCCTGTTCAGAAGAGATCTCCACCCCTCGTACACTTACGGATTTATGGACAGCCCTAAAGGATTCGTGTAGTCATTTCCCTCCATCACTACTTCAGACATTAGTCGAGTCCATGGCACGTCATGTTGCGGCACTTCTGCGTGTTCGCGTAGGCCCTACACGATATTAGGCAGGTGTACCAGTGTGTTTGGCTCTTCAATGTATAATTCCTGTACACGGGATGACATTGTAGTCGAAAGTCTCTGCCTGGTATCGGCTAATAAATACATATTGCAGCGCCTGTGTTGTAAATAATGATGCGATATTGCGTCGGACATGTACGCATGTCAGAAGGAACACTGCATCGTTTTGCCTAACAACACAGGCACTGCGATATCGCACAAGTGCTGGCGGCGCCAGGCGATACTCACATCTGCCACATCCTCTCTGGCGGCGTGGGCAGCGCCGGCTCCCTGGAGTGCTGTCGCACCGGCGTGGCGGGCTGCGGCCTCTCCCTGTCCCTGTCCCTCTCCCTCTCCTTGTCCCTCTCCTTCTTGCAGTAGGTCGAGCTGTCCACGGCGGGCACGTGCCGCACCGCCGCTGCCGATGCCGATGACGCCTGCATCTCCGTCGACTGCTCCAGCGGGTTCGACGTGATCCGTACCTGTGCCCGACAAGCACTGCAGCTGCACGCTACATCCCTCCAGAACGCCAACAGAGGAATATTTATGTAGACATCACGACGGAGACTGACCCAATGCTTTACTCACATTTGTCATAATGAATCATGAACTCTGCAATAAACCTTCCTGCCGGATTAAAACTGTGTGCCGAACTGGGATTCGCAACCGGAACATTAAGTAAGGCGGTCAAGGCAGATCGTGAGCCGTCCCTGGGTGGGTCGACTGCTAACTGCACTGCCAGCGAAAAAAAAAGTTCCCGGGGTTCGGATCCCGATCCGACGTAAAGTTTCAATTTCCCAATAAGTGTCACAGCTTTCAACTTTCACCATGTCACGCACACACATTCGGAAAACTTGCATGAAAATAGTATGGCACACCAGACGACACATTTCTAAGATAACCGATTCATCAAACATGAGCTACCTTGCACAGGTTTTCAAAATAGCACGGGAGCAAACAACTTCCGGCGCCCAAGGTTTGCGAACAGTTTTCGATATCACCCCACACTAACGAGTGATACCCACGAAACGATTGTGTAGCCTATCATCCCCTTTATGTGAAAATTTCTCTGATTCCATCCATAGATTATATTAGACGACAGACGTTCAATGTAAGTAATAATAGATCCCTTCCAGGAAATGCGGTGGATTCGTGATTTCCTGTCATAAAGGTCACAGTGCGTAATAATACACGGAAAATCATCGAGTAAAACAGAAGTAATATGCGGCGATCCCCAAGGAAGTGTTATAGGCCCTCTATTGTTCCTGATCTGTATTAACGGCATAGGAGACAATCTGAGTAGCCCTCTTAGATTATCTGCGGATGATGCTGTCATTTACCGCCTTGAAAAGTCATCAGATGACCAAAACCAATTGCAAAATGATGCTATCTGTATGGTGCGAAAAGTGGTAGTTGACACTGAATAAAGAAAAGTGTGAAGTTATTCACATGAGAAGTAAAATAAATCCGTTAAATTTCGAATACGCGATAAAATCTGAAGGCCGTAAATTCAATTAAATAGTTAGGAATTATAATTACAAATAACCAAAATTGCAATGATCACATAGATAATTTTGTGGGTAGAGCAAACCAAAGACTGAGATTCATTGGCAGAACACTTAGAAGGTGCAACAGGTCTACTAACGAGACTGCTTACACCACGCTTGTCTGCTCTATCCTGGAGTATTGCTGTGCGGTTTGGGATCCGCATCAGGTGGGACTGACGGATGACATCGGAAAAGTTCAAAGACGGGCGGCTCGTTTTGTACTATCGCGAAATAGGGGAGATAGTGCCACAGACATGATAAGTGAATTGGAGTGGCGAGCATTAAAACAAAGGCGTTTTTCGTTGCGACGGGATCTTCTCATGAAATTTCAGTCACCAATTCTTTCCTCCGACTGCGAAAACATTCTGTTGGCACCCACATATAGACGGATAAATGGTCATCACGATAAAATAAGGGAAATCAGGGCTCGCACAGAAAAATTTAAGTGCTCGTTTTTCCCGCGCGCCGTTCGTGGGTGGAAAGTTGAGAGATAGCTTGAAGGTGGCTCATTGAAGCCTCTGCCAGGCACTTTATTGTGAATAGCAGAGTAATCACGTAGATGTATACGCATATGTAGAACGTTGATGGCTCCCAAGTTCATATAAACAATTTGTCATTAAAGGTCAGCAACATTCTGCTCGTAATTTATATGCACTTCCGACCAGATGCAGATATCGTCGAGGCCTTCGCAAACGTCTGTTGCCCGATTTCTTACGAATATATTTTCCTAAAATTGCGGTCCGTGCGGTATTTAATTGATGACCATCTTTTTCCTGTTAAGGTAGTCGCTACGAGTCTTTAAAAGAATGCCTCATAGAAGGAAAGAGTAAAACATCATGATGACCAAAGTCCAATTCAGTATATTTAGTCATATTAACCACAGTGGTTACAAGTAATTCCGATTATGTTCCTTTTTACTATACTTTAATAGGATATTCCAGTGTTTATACTGTAGCAGGATGGATACCCGTTGTCTTTGTGGTGCCATCTTAGCAGCTGTCTTAGTGAAAAGTGAGTCACATTGACGGAAGATGTTGAAAATTACCTTAACATAGCCGCAAGCTACATAAAACAACAACAGAATTTTTTTCTTTTCTTTTTAATCCACACGATCTTTCAAGATACTTTTCCTTAAATCCTATGTAAAGTGTGCCTCGTCACGGCAAAGTAAAACTTAGAAAACCATTGTACAAGTACCGTCTATACCCATACGAAAGCTATTTAGTATGAAAATAAAACTTCCTGGCAGATTAAAACTATGTGCAGGACCAAGACTCGAACTCGGGACCTTTGCCTTTCACTGAGCTACCTTAGCACGACTCACGACCCGTCCTCGCAGCTTCAATTCTGCCAGTACCTCGTCTCCTACCATCCAGACTTCACAGAAGCTCTTCTGCGAACCTTGCAGAACTAGCGCTCCTGGAGGAAAGGATATTGCGGAGAAGTGGCTTAGCCACAGCCTGGGAGATATTTCAAGAATGAGATTTTCACTCTGCAGCGGAACGAAAATCCCATTCTGGAGTATGATAATAAATTAATTTTAATAGTGTTGAAATGTATTGGAAGCGATCTCCAAGAACAATTATCGTATGACGGCAATTTAGGTAAAGACGCAGGACTCATATCCATAATGAGTGTTCAAAAATGGTTCAAATGGCTCTGAGCACTATGGGACTTAACATCTATGGTCATCAGTCCCCTAGAACTTAGAACTACTTAAACCTAACGACAACACACAACACCCAGCCATCACGAGGCAGAGAAAATCCCTGAGCCCGCCGGGAATCGAACCCGGGAACCCGGGCGCGGGAAGCGAGAACGCTACCGCACGACCACGAGATGCGGGCAATGAGTGTTCAAATCCCCTACCGTTCGTTGGTAATCAGCTTCTGTGTATTTGTTTATGAAGCCTTCTTTATGCGTGTATTATGTGACAGATCGCACTGTGGACTCTGCCGTAGTGGCAACTAACTTGGTCGTGTCACAGGATACAGTCACGCTCCAGTTCCGAGAATTGTGCGTTCTTGCCGGCAGTCTAAGGGTGGAAAGTGATGCCTTCGTGGGCAGCCACAACGGTTTGCTCTTAATGCCATTAACTTACTGACGATGAAGAGGAGAATGGAACGACACTGCAAACCGGAAACGTGACAGAACGCGCAAGAAAAGGTTTTAAGTCCGATACGTATATGGTGAGTAAATTACAGCAGGTCAGTAGGAGGGAACAATGTTGTGCGAACTGGGATTCAAGTACCCAGAAGCAAAGTGCACGTAATAGACAGCCAATTGATGATATGGATAAACGTTTTTTATTAGGCTGCCGTTTTCACGATATTATGTACTTTGGGTATACTTCACACCTTTTGCTTCAGATAACTGGACTTCCAGGCTTTCAAGGAAACTCTGAGAAAAATATTCTCTCGGCGGATTTTGTGTCTCAATAAAGAAGTCTATGTAATGATTAAGTAGCAAAATGAAAAGGCCCAATGATTTATTCAGGCGAATAAATTTGGCAAAGTGTGCCAGGAGTGTTTTCAGATAATATCGGCGATAAATCTTCAAGATTATGTAAAAGAATCTAAAAGAAATGGAGGAGCTATTAGAATCACGTTGACTATAGCAAAGGGTAGACCACCACCACAGAAGTAGTTCTGATGTTGCTCCTGATAATGGAAGCAAGACTTAAGAAAAATCAAGACACTTTCATACGATGTTTCGGACTAGATGAAACAGTCAAGAGTGTACAAAGATGCAAGATGTTAGAAATTCTTAGAAAAATATATATAATATAAGTTATAGGAAATACAGATAACATACAATATGTATAAAACACAAGAGTGAACAATAAGAATGGAAGACCAAAAATATAGTGCTCGCATTAGAAAACGTGTAAACAAAGTATGAAGTCTCCAGTATTGATCAATACGTGCACTGAAGAACGAGTAATAGGAACAAAGCAAGATTCTGAAGTGTGACAGAAATTCAGGGGGAAATGACATAAAATTCTTTGGTGACAAATGAGGAGGAATCATACGAGGGCAGTTCAATAAGTAATGCAACACATTTTTTTTCTGCAACAGGGGTTGTTTTATTCAGCATTGAAATACACCAGGTTATTCCCCAATCTTTTAGCTACAAAACACTATTTTTCAACGTAATCTCCATTCAATGCTACGGCCTTACGCCACCTTGAAATGAGGGCCTGTATGCCTGCACGGTACCATTCCACTGGTCGATGTCGGAGCCAACGTCGTACTGCATCAATAACTTCTTCATCATCTGCGTAGTGCCTCCCACGGATTGCGTCCTTCATTGGGCCAAACATATGGAAATCCGACGGTGCGAGATCGGGGCTGTAGGGTGCATGAGGAAGAACAGTCCACTGAAGTTTTGTGAGCTCCTCTCGGGTGCGAAGACTTGTGTGAGGTCTTGCGTTGTCATGAAGAAGGAGAAGTTCGTTCAGATTTTTGTGCCTACGAACACGCTGAAGTCGTTTCTTCAATTTCTGAAGAGTAGCACAATACACTTCAGAGTTGATCGTTTGACCATGGGGAAGGACATCGAACAGAATAACCCCTTCAGCGTCCCAGATGACTGTAACCATGACTTTACCGGCTGAGGGTATGGCTATAAACTTTTTCTTGGTAGGGGAGTGAGTGTGGCGCCACTCCATTGATTGCCGTTTTGTTTCAGGTTCGAAGTGATGAACCCATGTTTCATCGCCTGTAACAATCTTTGACAAGAAATTGTCACCCTCAGCCACATGACGAGCAAGCAATTCCGCACAGATGGTTCTCCTTTGCTCTTTATGGTGTTCGGTTAGACAACGAGGGACCCAGCGCGAACAAACCTTTGAATATCCCAACTGGTGAACAATTGTGACAGCACTACCAACAGAGATGTCAAGTTGAGCACTGAGTTGTTTGATGGTGATCCGTCGATCATCTCGAACGAGTGTGTTCGCACGCTCCGCCATTGCAGGAGTCACAGCTGTGCACGGCCGGCCCGCACGCGGGAGATCAGACAGTCTTGCTTGACCTTGCGGCGATGATGACACACGCTTTGCCCAACGACTCACCGTGCTTTTGTCCACTGCCAGATCACCGTAGACATTCTGCAAGCGCCTATGAATATCTGAGATGCCCTGGTTTTCCGCCAAAAGAAACTCGATCACTGCCCGTTGTTTGCAACGCACATCCGTTACAGACGCCATTTTAACAGCTCCGTACAGCGCTGCCACCTGTCGGAAGTCAATGAAACTATACGAGACGAAGCGGGAATGTTTGAAAATATTCCACAAGAAATTTCCGGTTTTTTCAACCAAAATTGGCCGAGAAAAAAAATGTGTTGCATTACTTATTGAACTGCCCTCGTAGGATCTTTGGATGGAATGACCATGGTGCGCTATATGCAGGTCGGCCACGAACCGTCTGAAAAGCTGGTAGCGTGATGCATGGTAGATTTTGCTGTGAAATAATTGTAAGAAAAGATTTCGATACGTTGTGCCGTTTCAGAGTTAATTAGCATTGAAGTTAACAAACAGACCGTTGCGCGCCAAATTCAAAAAAATGGTTCAAATGGCTCTGAGCACTATGGGACTCAACTGCTGAGGTCATTAGTCCCCTAGAACTTAGAACTAGTTAAACCTAACTAACCTAAGGACATCACAAACATCCATGCCCGAGGCAGGATTCGAACCTGCGACCGTAGCGGTCCTGCGGTTCCAGACTGCAGCGCCTTTAACCGCACGGCCACTTCGGCCGGCGCCAAATTCAAGGGGACCGCCAGATACAATTAGTGACAGTTTTACTCATAACGTAGATGATAGCGTACGAGACTGATCCTTTGGCTCGGGTCTGATTCTTACTACTGTCCCATATCAATTTTTGGTATGGCTCTCTTGTTCGGTTTTAGGAAACAAAACAGAGAACACGTTTGGCGACACCGTGTCTGGCCGGCCGCTTGAATTTGCGTGCGCAACGGCCTGATAGGCTAACTTCAACTCGGAAACGGCGATATGTATAGATTTTTATTTATTTCATAAAGCTACGTACCCTGCGACCTCGTACAAGCTTCCCGGGAAGTTTCTGATCAGCCTGTGGATTGACAGTAAACAGAGGGACGAAAGTAATGGGGAGAAGTACAAATAAGGTTAGAGATAGACTTCTCAAAATTGGAGACCACGAAGTTGGCGAAAGAAGAGAGTCAGCTGTCTTGGAAGCAAATAACATATGACGGACGCAGCAAGGAGGACATCAGATGCAGATTAGCAAATGGAAAGAGGGCTTTAATGGTCAAAAGAAATTTACTCCTCTCAAACATCGGCCTAAATTTGAGGAAGAATTTTGTGAGATCATTTCGAGTACAGTATTCTAACGAGGTGAGTCATGGACTGTGAAAAAAATGAAAATAGAGTCGAATATGTGGTGCTATAGACTGATGTTAAAAATTAGATGGAATGATAAGGAATTTTCTCTGCAAACTCGGTAAAGAAAGGAACATTTGGAATATTGACAAGAATGACTGACATGCTGATAGATATGTGCTGAGAAGTCTAGAATAATCTCCAAGCACTAGTGGGAGTTAGTAGAAACCGTTGAGAAATGCAGAGTTTCAAAAGTATCCAACAAATAATTGAAGACGTTGGGTTTAAACAGTACTCTGAGACGCAGAATGTGACATAGGACAGAGTTCGTGATGGGTGACATTACAGACTGTTTACTCAAAAAACGGACGCATAATTGCACAGGTATCACTTGCTGAGCGATTAATCGTTGAACTATGCCGGCCTTGTGGTACGGACGTGTAGCATGTGACAGCGTTCCTACTGTGGAAATACGCTGGTACTAATCCCAGTTCCTGATCCTCGAACATAAACAGCACGGCGCTGCTTGTCTAACCAGGTCTCCGTTTTGCCGGGTAATAGGTCCCGCTACGTGAGTCAGCAAGCGCTCGTGGAGGTCAAGATGCGGCCGAGAGCGGGCAACTTACCTTGCAGTTGTTGTTGTTGTTGTTGTTGACGACGGCGTGGCCGGAGGCGCGCTCGAGCGTGGCGCGGCCGAGCCACACCCAGTCGTGCGCGTTGGTGGTGGTGGGTTCCTGGCCCTTGGGCGGCCCCCCGCCGGCGGCGCCTGCCCCTCCGGCCGCCCCCAGGCACGCCGCCCCCGAGCTGGACGCCCCCGAGCTGCCGCCGGCCGCCCCCAGCGCCGGGCCGCGCGCTCCCACCATGGCCGCCTCCATCGGCGTCAGGGGCTTGAACTTGGACGCGTACACCACGCAGGAGACCACGAAGACGACGATGGCGAAGCAGAAGGCCGCCAGCAGCACGTACATGCCGATCTCGAGCGGCGTCAGGCTGACGGCGGGCTGGCCGTGGGCGGCGCCGGGTCCCAGGTGGTGGTGCGACACGCCGCCGCCGCCCACGTGTGAGCCGCGCACGCCGGACCCGCCGCCCAGACCGGACACTGCCGCCGAGTGCTGGCGCGCCTGCACCGTCGGCTCGTGGTTGTTCTCGTCCTTTAGCGGAAACCCTGTCACCACACAAAGCACGCATTCAGTATAAGCCGTGTGAAGACACGGTAATTTCGTTACTGCGTTTTTCAGGCTCTTTTAGAATCATCGAGTGCCGAAACTGTCCTACATTAACAATTTCAACAAAAATTAGGCACCCCTAGACCGTGCAAAGCCACCTCTATCCTTCAAAATGACCTAAACTGTGGGACAGAGGATATCCTTCTGGTATACAATTCCAGCTAAGGACATTGATGATCAGATCCCTTAGAACTTCCAAACTGCTAGGAGTCCCCTATGCAGAGTGATTCTTTTAACGTTTAGAAACCGCTGAGAAAATTAAGACACATGGGGCCGCAAACGTCGGAAAATCCCCCAAAAGTGAATGACAAATATGAAGGTAATATCTGTTCCCGAAAGAACAGATACCATTGATGACCGTGCAGCTTCTCTAGAATGAAATGATAATTAAATCAACACCCCTAGCTGCAAACAGGCATTGATATACATCATTGGGGACATGTTGAAAATGTGTGCCCCGACCGGGACTCGAACCCGGGATCTCCTGTTTACATGGCACACGCTCTATCCATTTTTTTTTTCCTTCTATGTTGTTCGTTGCATTTGTTCGGTGCGGATGTCCCAGGACACTCGTTAAAGTTCAGTGTTGAGCCGTTGACTCGGTTGTTTAGTACAAGTGCAGCTAACGCTCTGACCAAACATGCTGAGCTACCGTGCCTGTAACCATCTGGGGCACAGAGGATAGTGCGCCTGCAGGGACTTACCCCTTGCACGCTCCCCGTGAGACCCACATTCCCAACATGCCCACACAACTACATTCGTAGTGCGCCTAATAGATGTTTGCCCATCACACTCATTACTCGTGGCAGATTACTCTATCAAGTCCCGTACGAGTTGGGGCATAGCGTGTGCGTTCGCACAAGAAGGTCAATGGCCGGGTAGCCATATTTGAACTATATATGAAGATAGTATCTGTTCCCGAAAGAACAGATACCTTTGCCGGCCGCGGTGGTCTAGCGGTTCTAGGCGCTCAGTCCGGAACCGCGCGACTGCTACGGTCGCAGGTTCGAATCCTGCCTCGGGCATGGATGTTTGTGATGTCCTTAGGTTAGTTAGGTTTAAGTAGTTCTAAGTTATAGGGGACTGATGACCACAGATGTTAAGTCCCATAGTGCTCAGAGCCATTTGAACCATTTGAACAGATACCATTGATGACCGTGCAGCTTCTCTATAATGATTTTCAACATGTCCCCAATGATGTATATCAACGCCTGTTTGCAGCTAGGGTATCGATTTAATTATAATTTCATGAATGACAATTGTTAGACATTTGTCATCAACAGATGACGTACTTGGCCGCGTGTGCAACGGTTGAACCAGTCGATCTGTTGCAGCGATTCATTCCAATCCAAGTCAATTAATCAGGTCTGTTTCCGCCCTACGTGTGCTCGTGGGAGTCAGGGTTCGAATCTTGCATCTGGCAGATTGATTGAGACAATTATGAGTTTACAGTAAGGTGTTGACTTATTAATTTATTTACCAGTCTCGCGGTATCCGCTGGTTTATTGTAAAGTACAGCATTACGATACTCCAAGCTTCCGAATTGCATCTTAACCAGTAAATAACGTATGTTTTCTTTACTAAATAAGATCTGTAAACAAAAACAAGAACGGACAAAAAGAAATAACCAGAAAAAAGAACAGCTTTTGCATGGTTACAGCAAGGATAACAATTTTGTAACTTGTATATTCACAATAGATCACATTTACAAAAAGTGTTCGAAATGTGTGCCGTCTGCTTGAATGCAAGTATTGGATTGCTCAATCGTCCCCCTATGCTCACACTCGAAAATCCCCTCCGTATTTTGGTTGTGACGTCACATGTTCAACATTTGTCATCCACATTGGGCGCATTTCCCGACTTTTGCACCCCATATATCTTGTATTAAATTACTTTTCTCAGCGTCATTTACGACGGTTCGGGGTTTTTTAAACGTTAATATGAATCATCATGTTTATTTCAGCCCTAATACAGAAAAATTTTTCAAATACCTATTTGTAATTAAATTCCAAATGGCGAGTACACTGCATTCTGTACGTACTATGAAGGGGTCTGTATTACTCGTAAAGCTGGATAATGGTTACATATGAAGGGCTTATTTCAATAGTGGTACAAGTCCATTTTTGTTCATTCTGAGATACAGAGTCCTAAAGTTAAATGTCCGCTGAAAAATCTGCAGTTGAGATACCAGAAATATTCAAGTATATATACTTGAATATTTCTGGTATCTGGTGTCAGAATATTCAAGTATATGTATTTGAATATTTCTGGTATCTGTTCTCTTCAGTGTATAGCACAGCATGCAATGTTAACGATTGCCGCCGAAGGACGACTTGCAACTAATTACTTGAGTAATGATAACAAAAACAGGGGTTGTATTTGAATCCAACGTTGTTTATTCGCTTTAACACATCCTACCATTTTCGACACCAAGTAGTTTCATCTTGAGGCCCCAGGCGTAACTTGCCGTCCACAACCGTCTTCGCGTGCAATGAACAGAATCGTATGCAGCGGACCAAAATCAACTGGATCCCGTACCTTCCGTGGCAATAACAAGACCAGCATGGTCAGACGACCAAATATTAAGACCATACGAAGTCGATAGGAATGCAGTACGGTAACGGCATGGTACCATTGATCGCTATCGGTAACTCATCCATGTCACTAAGTAACCAGAGGCGTCCTACAGCGCATCTTCGGTGTGTTATTTACATATAATTTACGAAAATATCCAGGATATTATTAAGATTTATATATATATGCTGTCTAACATGTATGGCATACGTCCTTTCCTCTTGGGTGAAGGTGACGTAGAGTAACAGGTAAGGAGCAGGCCATCTGCTGTTCTACTTCATGACACCTTCAAATAGTCAGCAATCGATATCAGTGGGTGATATCCACGATTTCTGCTCCACGCCATCGTCTTCACACGATAGCACTGGGCATAACATCGTATCTTTTATTTTTAAATTATTGTTTATTACATTACATACTTTGTTCTGTTCTGTTGTACTCTAAATTGCAGAGTGCGGTGCGAAGACGATGCACATCGGGTAGAAACTGGGCATCACTTACGAATGTAAGTGTTTTGATCCGATCAAGACTGTTCTACGAGTATATAATATTTTGTTACTGTTCATCGTGATCGCTGCTACGCCCAGTGTGTTTATAGAAGATTTTCTCTATGGGATTAAGATCGCGTGATTTAGCGGACAAGTCGATATACGATAGTGTACTTGGCTGTCAGACGTGGTATGTAAGCGTGAAGACTTGCAGACTTGAAAACCAGGAGTGTTCACGGCATACCTATCACGAGGATGTAGCAGAAAAGCCAAGATTCCGTCACCGACAGTGTAAAACTAAACGTCCTGTGTCATCTATACGGTAACCTTAATGAGCATGCCCAAGTTGCGGTACGAATAACATCTATTTTTCTCAAAATTTCGAATATTTTTTACCATTTTACGTTTGCTACCGTGAACGTGCCTTCATTTTATTTCAGTCTTACTTCCGTTATCAACCGCAGCATCAGAACTGCATCTCTGGCGCCTTTACCCTTCCAAAAGTCAAACTGATCGTAATCTAACGCATCCTCAGTTTTCTTTTCCATTCTTCTGTATATCATTCTTGTCAGGAACTTGGATGCATGACCTGTTAAACTTATTGTACAGTAATTCTCGCATCTGTCGGGTCTTTCGATCTTCGGCATTGTGTGTATGATGTTTTTCCAATATTCTGATGGTATATCGCCAATCTCATACTTTCTACACACCATCGTGAACAGCCGCTTTGTTGCCATTTCCCCCAATGATTTTAGAAACTCCGATGCAATGTTATCGATCCCTTCTGCCTTATTTGATTTTAAGTCTGCCAAAGCTACTATATTCTAATACTGGAGCCACTATCTCTTTCCTATCGACTCCTGTTTCTTTTTCTATCACGTCATCAGAGAAGCCGCCCCCCTCTCCCCCACCCCCCTCACAGAGACCTTCGATGTACTCTTTCCACTTATCCAATCTCTCGTCTGCATTTAACGGTTGAATTGCTATTGAACTCTTAATACTACCGCCCTTGCTTTTCATTTCACCGAAGGCTGTTTTGACTTTTCAACAAAATAAGTCAGTCCTTCCGACAATCATTCCTTTTTCGATTTCTTGACATTTTTCATGCAGCCATTGCGCCTTAGGTTCCCGAACTTACTGTTTATTTCGTTTCTAACTGGCTTGAATTTCTGTATACCTGTCTTTCCTCGAACATTTTTGTACTTCCTTCTTTCATCGATCAACTGAAGGATTTCTTCTCTTGTCCTTGGTTTCTTTGCAGTTACCTTCCTTGTATCAACGTTTTTCTTTCCAACTTTTATGACTGCCGTTTTTAGAGATGTTCATTCCTCTTAAACTGAATTGCCAACTGAGTTATTCTGTGTCGCAGTATCTATAGCCTTGGAGAACTTCAAACGTGTCTCTACATTCCTTAGTACTTTGAACTGTTACCCCTGAAGAAACGTTATTACCGGCAAGTGCTCAACAGAAGATCCCAAAGAGGGTGGCAACAGATAATCACTTTAGAGTACAACATCAATTCTGAGGAAAACAGCACACCGCTTCTGAACTGTGGTAGCCTGACTGACGTATCTGAAGATTCCGGTGAAGATATTAAGATAAATTGACGACACTTCCCGACTAGCGTATCAAACAGATTTTCAAAGAATAGTGTCAATAGGCAATCACAACATAATACAATCTACCTTCTTAGTTGTGGAATCAGTAGAAACGATTAGCGGTGTTAAAATATATTGATGTACAGTTGTGGTCTTTCAAGATAAATATAGTAAATCAATCCACAATATATAAGAAAACTTCTGAGTACACTACAGAGAATCTTTAGAGATGGATTCTCTAAACTAATGTATGTTCGTTGGGCCTATACTTTGGTAACAACAACTTCCTTCAGTAATGTAACACCACAGTTTTATTTAGGCCGTTAGTGTTTAAAAGAGTAGGCAACCTGTACACGTACGTTATATGCAACAAAATTAATCTGACACCGACACATTGGATCAATACTTTTTTTTTCTTTTCTTTTCAGAAGATTTCCAGCTCCGCCTCATTTCAACACCCAAATAAAAACTCACAACGTTGTAATTCCAAGTCGGCAAATCACAATTTCTCAAATTACTGCCCTACTTATAACTTCCGCTCAAATAAATGCCAATATAGATATTAGTGGGACTCTCAGTGCATAGACGCACAAAATATTACGTACCCGAGTATTGTAATCAGGTTTGCTTACGATAAAACAATCCTATGTCTGTGCCCTGTATTTGAAGAGGATTAATATAAAAAGGTATTTCTTTAAATAATAAAAGAAATCGTTATTTCCATCAGATTGTTAAATCAACTAAAGAAAATTAACGACACAAAAACGCCTATTTGCGATCAGCTGATCTGATAGACAAATGGCTACTGTTTGCGTATTGTTTCGATGTGATAAAATATGTCTTTTCTACCAGAGGCAGTTAACCTCTCTGACAGCTCTATAACATGTAAAAGAATTCCTTTTAACAAATAAAATTTATATATTTATTATCCAACCACTTTGCGTATTTTGAGGCTACGTACATCTTGTTGTGATAAAATGAGTTATTCTGTGTCGCAGTATCTATAGCCTTGGAGAACTTCAAACGTATCCCTACATTCCTTAGTACTTACGTACCCCACTTCTTTGCGCGATGATTCTCCCTAATTAGTCTCTTAAACTTCAGCCTACTCTTTATCACTACTAAATTGTGATCTGAGTCTATATCTCCTCCTGGGTATGCCTCACGATCCAGTATTTGATTTCGGAACCCTTGAATAACCATGATGTAATATACGTAAGCCTTTTCCAAGTACATCTCTTGTTATTCTTGAACAGAACATTCGCTATTGCCATCCGAAAATTACTGCATAACTCAATTAGTCTTCTTTCTCTCTCTACTATGAAACCCATATTCTCCCATAACCTTTTCTTATACTCCTTCCCCAACAACCGCACTCCAGACCCCCGTGAGAATTATATTTTCATTTCCGTTTACGTAATGTATTACCCCTTCAATATCGTCATGTATTTTATCTCAGCTTGCGACGCTGGTATGTATACCTGAGCTATCGTTGTCAGTGTTGATTTGCTGTCGATTCTGATGAGGACAACTCTATCACTGAATTGTTTACAGTAACTCACACTATGTCCTCCCTTCCTATTCATAACGAATCCTACTCCCTTTATAATACTTTCTACTGCTGTTGATATTACCCTACACTCGTCTGGCCAGAAATCCTTGTCTTCTTTCCATTTCACTTGACTGTAGTGGGTATAGCGGATGAGTGCTGTAGAGCCGAAACTGTTCATCGGTTGTAATAAAGAAGCGTGTCACCAAGACATCGACTTTTCCAATTTAATCCCATGTCATCTAACACAGTGCTTTTCCTATGCCTATTTCGTGGAAACACCATAACGGTAAAGTTAGAGAGATTCGAGATCACGTGGAGGTTTGCCAACAACTGTCCTTCCGCCCGCATCTCGTGGTCGTGCGGTAGCGTTCTCGCTTCCCACGCTCGGGGTCCCGGGTTCGATTCCCGGCGGGGTCAGGGATTTTCTCTGCCTCGTGATGGCTGGGTGTTGTGTGCTGTCCTTAGGTTAGTTAGGTTTAAGTAGTTCTAAGTTCTAGGGGACTTATGACCACAGCAGTTGAGTCCCATAGTGCTCAGAGCCATTTGAACCATTTGAACTGTCCTTCCGTCACAGCATCACCATTGGAACCTGAAGCGTGGAGAAGTGACAATAGAGATGGAAAGATGATCATGGTTTAATATCCCGTCGAAAGGAGGTCAGAAGTTCAGATTGTATCAAAAATGGGGCAGGAAATCGGCCGTGACCTTTCAAGGCAACCATCCCGGCATTTGCCTGGAATGATTTAAGGAAATTTTGGGAAATCAAAATTTGGATCGCCGTACGCGGATTTGAATTGTCGTCCTCCCAAATGCGGATAGTGGTACACATCCAACACAGACCACAAGGTGGACTGCAGGGTATAGATGCGGCTGGAAGTAGCTTTTATATTCTGTGAGTATAGTCGTGTCTACTTTGCGCACCATGGCGATGACACCAGCAACAAAAGGGAACATTTTGATTTCAGCAGTATTACGTCAGGGACGTAGGAACATTATTTACGTGAAATTCATCAGTCAACTGTAGTGATTATGTTTGACATTAAGGCTTTGTTGGGAAAAGACTTATTTCTACAGTTTTTACCGTCTTCCCGAACAGTAGGATAATTCCACAAAGTGTTTAAATCTGCATGTGATGACGGTAGTGCGAGTGTCGTCGGCTCACCGATGGAGATGTCCGGGACGTCGGCGACCATGTCGCGGCTGGAGCGCGGGCCGAAGCCGAGCGGCAGGCCGCCGCCCACGCCGGGGCCGCCGTCGTTCTGCACGAGGTCCGGCCGCTGCGGCAGGTCGCTGCCCGAGAAGTCCACCTCCACGTAGGCCGAGGCGGCCGCCAGCGCCGGCGCCGGCGCCGCCCCCGCGCCGCCCGCGGCCGGCCGCCCACGCGTCACGGCGCCCCCGCCCCCGCGGCAGGCGTCAGCCGGCAGCAGCGCGACGCGCAGCAGGTCTCCGCGGCCCTCCCCCACAGCGATAACGCGGGGGTGCGGCGACGTCACCATGGGCGCGAACGCCACCACCTCGGGGTCGAGGCTCTCCACCAGCAGGTGGTAGTCCGACACCGCCACCTCGCGCAGCGGCGTCCGCGTCCCGTCGGAAAACTCTATGTCTATGTCGAGCAGGCCCTCCTGCAACACGAACGACCGTCGCTCATATCTCTCATCTGACAAAACACTGTCTCACGGTCATCCTCACGGAGAACATACAGTACATAACTTCATTGCGGCATCACCATTACACACGGCCTGTATCAACAAGTTATTTTCTAATTGGCAGGAAGAGTTTTCATACGACTCGGATTTAATTCGGAAAGTGGTATATCGTACACTAAGTGAAGGAAAGATGTTAGGGTTTGATGTCCCGTCGACGACGAGGTCACTAGAGGTAGAGTACATGTTCGGACCGGAGACGAGTAGAGACAGAAATCGCCCATATCCTTTTTAAAGCAGTTGTCATTATATTGTCTTCGGCGAGTTGGGAAAATCTCGGAAAACTTGGGTGGTCTGATCGGGATCTGAATCTCTGACGCCACAGAATAAACATCCAGTCTTATCACTTCGCCGCCTCACTCATTATATTAGTAAGCTATATGTGGCCGACTTAGTCGAGCGATAATGTTCTGTGAAGGAGGCGGGTGAAAGGCATTTATGTGGATTTTCAACGGTAGATACGGAGGTCGGCGCGTCGGTATTTTTTTTTTTTTAAATAAAGCCTTTAGCGCCTGGGGTATTACCTCAAGATAAATGTGATTTGATGACGTAGCATGGTTACCTATGCTCTTCTCGAAATGTAAATAGACACTTTCGAGAATACAAAAAAGAAAACGTAAATAATAGTACGATAAATGCTGCTATCAGGCAGCTTGAAAGCAGAAGAACGAATGGGAGTATTTGTTCCTGATGGAATATCCAGTCGGAACACTCAAAATCAAGAATCATTTCGAAGGGCTGAGTCCGCTTTTTGACGTTTTGCAAGGTGCACAATGTGCTGTGTAGATTGAGCTGGTTTTTATTTGCTTAATAGTGAAAGACAAACCGTCTGGATTACTAAAGTGTCTTCGAATTAAATATTTCGACCTTTGCCACAGGTCATCTTCAACTCCAGATCTAATTATTGTGAATCTTATTTTGTCATCGGGATGAAACTTCAGCGATATCGACCGACGATTCGCTGCAACTACATCTGAATTTGAAGAAGAAGACCTGTGACATATAATAGCACCGGTGATCCTAACTGGGCGGAGAATACAGTCGCAGTGTGCCGAAAGACGTCTGCTTGTCTCTATGCTCTCAAAAAGTTTCGGAACATATTTCCACAGGACTTGAAACGCCAGCTCGTGCAAGCACTCGTTCTACCGAACCTCCACTATTGTGATGTGATTCAACAAGGCATGAGTAGTGAAAACAAAAGACGGCTAGAGCTAACCATGAATGCCTGTGTGCGTTACACCTGCAACATTCGCCGATATGATCATGTTAGTGCTTCATACTCCGAGCTAGGGTGGCTGCGGCCGGACAAATTGCGTGACTACCACACTCTATGTCTACTCCACCGACTCCTCGTCGCGCAAGCACCCCAGTACCTTGCTTCAGAGATAAAAACCTGTCATGTCATCATAATCGAAACACGAGGTCACTCTTATTTGGTATCCTAACTGTGCCCACTCACAAAACAAAAACTTTTGCAAACTCCTTCTCAGTTGCCGCTGTCCGCCTCTGGAACAAACTGCCCCTTACCTTCCGCAAAATTCAATCTCCTGCTGCTTTTAAGAAGTTGAAGCATTTCCTACTATCATCCTCATAAAGTTCTCCACAAAATTAATGTACAAGGGCAATCCTCTCATCTGTCAAATAGCAAAGCTATCTTGCTCCTGAGATGCCTTCCTCTTCATCTATCTCTATTAGCCACGCAATCTTCTTTTCCTTTATATTTCCTTAATTATGTTTCATCATGTCTCTCTATTCTTCTCCTCCCTTCACCATGAGTCTCCCTCATACTCCCTGCTGCCAGCACTCCTATCTAAAATCTGTCTCTTCAATAATGTCTAGTTATAACAGTACTTGTGATCTAAGAATATAAACTCTATATGTATGTATTTTTCCAGGTGTACCTTTCTAATTGTTTAAAAATGGCTCCGAGCACTATGGGACTCAACTGCTGTGGTCATAAGTCCCCTAGAACTTAGAACTAATTAAACCTAACTAACCTAAGGACATCACAAACATCCATGCCCGAGGCAGGATTCGAACCTGCGACCGTAGCAGTCGCACGGTTCCGGACTGCGCGCCTAGAACCGCGAGACCACCGCGGCCGGCCTAATTGTTTATTTCACTTTTTATACTAGATGTAGTTTAACATGCCAACTAAAACATATGAATGTAAAATAAGTAGAATGCCTGGTTAGATGTAAGAGAGGGCCTGATGGCCCTAATCTTGCCAGGTTAAATAAATCAATAAATAAATAAATAAATAAATAAAATAAGGAAAATGAAAAGTTATCCAGATTGTGCCTGTCGTCATTCATTATAGTAAAACTCGTTGTGTCGTCAGTTATGTTATGTAAGATGAATGTTACGTAGGGTACACAAAATTACGTCCGACATGAGCAAAGTTCTCCCATCCGACATCACATATGCTTTCATCTTACAGGTTTTTACCAGAGCATCGGGTTTTCGAAGGCAACAGTGTAGTGTGGAATCCTACACAGGAGTCATTATTTGGCAATAGTCTAGTGTTACTTTTTGTATCTGAAGCTACAAGAAGAAGTCATTGATCGAAGAAGTGGACTTGGCAAGGTTAGTTAGAATTCAAATACACTCTGTTGTATTTGGGGAAAACGAACTGTTTGATTGTGTGTGACTATTCGGCTCTTGTTGTTTTGTTACCTTATCCCAAGACTGTACTCTTTTGAGATTTGCTGATGTTGTAGCAAAAAAACAAAATGAGAGTTAAGTGGAGACCAAGGTGCATTGCTTGCCGTCCGGGGTAGGGATCAGAAGTGAAAGTGAGGCCAATCAGATTGTCACAGGGCTCAAATCAATGTAAGAGCAGTGACTGGCAGGTAGACGTGAAGCTGGCCACCTCTAACGAAACTATTTCGTGAGTATACGAGCACAGGAAGCTGGAGCGGATTAGTCAAGTAGCCTGAACCACGTGGCTGGCTTAGTCAGACGTTTGTTCCCGGGTTTGCGGGAACTGAAGACAAGTAGGAACATTATAACAGCAGTACGGGTTGGTTCAAATGGCTCTGAGCACTATGGGACTCTGCACTCAGCACTCTGAGGTCATCAGCCCCGTATACTTAGAACTACTTAAACCTAACTAACCTAAGGACATCACACACATCCATGCCCGAGGCAGGATTCGAACCTGCGACCGTAGCAGTAGCGCGGTTCCGGACTGAAGCGCCTAGAACAGCTCGGCCACAGCGGCCGGCAGTACGGGTTGTAAAATAGGTCACCAACAGTAACACATTCCTTCATCTCGTCTTCGGATGGATCGTGCTATTCCGCAAAATCTGACTTCCGAACACTGCTAGAATCCAAGCGCTCTCGGCCCGCAGGAAATAATAAGCGACGTATTACTCTCAGCATTACCTAGGAAACGTTTACTGGAAAAACCAGATTAGTTTCGTGACTGATACATGTACAAAACAGTCTTCGTAAGCGTCGTTAGCCTTGCTTTCAGCCACGAGACAAGGTTCAACTTGCCAATGCCCCACACCAAATTTAAGTCCAAACAACTTCATCCAAAATCACCACGAATATAAACGAGATTATAAATCAAAGTTAATAAGTTAACATCTTAAGAAACACACATACACATGAAGTTTCCGAAAAACGAACATAAGGGTTTAACGTCCCGTCGAGAAGGAAGTCATTAGAGACGGAGCACAAGCTCGGCTTGAAGAAGGGTAGTGGAGGAGACGGCTGCGCCCTTTTAAAGAAATTGTCCAAGAATTTGTCTTAAGTGATAGAGGGAAACAACGAAATACCTAAATCTGGATACCCAAACAGGGATTTGAACCACTGTCCTCGTGAATGAGAGTACAGTGTGCTTATCACTGCACCTCCTCTTTTGGTTGAGATTCCACAGAAATAAGTGGAATATGTTGGTTTCAATTAGACGTCGTTGAGTCCATCTCTAATTGACCATCACCTCAACTTAGCTAGTGGCTCTCCGGTTCGACACGAAGACCTCTCGTCTACCGAGCAGTTACAAGCGCAATAAATCTATAGAAAACTGGAAAATTATTAATCATAATTTCGCTCTCTGGCACGGTAATGCTCTTCCGAATTATTTTAAGCTTTCCGTATTGGGAAAAGTTACTCGTCAACAGGTGCTGCAAAGCACCTTCCGTCATGTGGGAGTCCCTAAAGACAAACTCGTTACCGAGCGAGGTGGCGCTGTGGTTAGCACACTGGACTTGCATTCGGGAGGACGACGGTTCAGTCGCGCGTTCGGCTATCCTGATTGGGTTTTCTGTAATTTCCCTAAATCGTTCCAGGCTAATGTCGCGATGGTTCCTTTGCAAGGGCACGGCTGACTTCCTTCCCCGTCCTTCCCTAATCCGATGAGACCGATGGTCTCCTCCCCCCAAAACAGCATCAACAACAAACTCGTCAGTTCCACACAGGGAAAAACCTGCCTCCCCTGGATGTGATACGCCGAGTATCAACGTTCAGATCATTATCTGACGCCTCAATGATCAGACCTGGAGCCATGAAACGCTTTACTGCGTAACATTTCTGTCAAGTACTTCGAGCGCCATATGCTAAATAAAAACTAAGCTATGGCACAAAAACTGCAAACGCAAAGTGTATTGCTGCCAAAATTACTTTTAGTATTTTAACCATCGTCAGCAACTGTAATTGTATATAACGAAATAATAAAGAACCAGCTGCATAAAAGAAGTTTAATTTCTTCACCAGTTTTGGGAACTTAGGTCATTATTCAGAAGGAGCGTCACCAATAAGATGCATACAGCAAAATGCCGTTTTCCTGCGGCAGATACCATGGACAGCGCACCCGACTCCCACCAGGCGGCTATAACTACGAAAATGGAGACATAACCGGCCGCACACCTGGGAAGCCTCTTCATGCAGATTAGAGTCATCCACACAAAACCACCTTTTTTTCACTGCAGTGGCAGTGGCTGTGAAAAAAGGTGGCTTTGTGTGGATGACGCTAATCTGCATGAAGAGGCTCCTGCAGCTCTGCGGCCGGTTATGTCGCCATTCTCGTAGTTACAGCTGCCTGATGGGTGTCGCTAAACCTACGATGTTCATGGTATATGTCGCAGGACCACGGAATTTTGCTGTATGCACCTTGTTGGTGACTCTCGAAAATAATGCGATAGAAGAAGAAATTGGTAAAGAGAATTACTTTTATCGAAGTTATGAAATAGCAGTGTCCTCTGAAAGCACTTATTTGCGTTATTAATACCTCACTGCGTTTCAGTTTAATATTGAATCCCATATACTGAATGCTAAAAAATCGTTGTCCTTGTTGACAAATTTAACCACTGTTGGATTCCTTTATCATGCCAGAGAAAATAGTGTCACCTTAACTAGAAGATTTTATAAATTATTTATTCGTTTAATCAATAAACGTACTCGATGAACGTGATGCGACATCTCTTAACACGAGGCTCAATGTCAGGCAGTTAGAATGGCGTGTAACCAGTGACGGGACAGCTGCTAGAGCGCTTCTAACAAGGGAACCTCCCCATCGCACCCCCCTCAGATTTAGTTACAAGTTGGCACAGTGGATAGGCCTTGAGAAACTGAACACAGATCAATCGAGAAAAACAGGAAGAAGTTGTGTGGAACTATGAAAAAAATACGCAAAATTTACAAACTGAGTAGTCCATGCGCAATATAGGCAACATCAAGGATACTATAAACTCAGGAGCGCCGTGGTCCCGTGGTTAGCGTGAGCAGCTGCGAAACGAAAGGTCTTTGGTTCAATTCTCCCTCGAGTGAAAAGTTTTAATTTTTTCTTATCACACAATTATCAAATTTCAGGCACTCAAACATAATCGACTTCGCTCTCCAGAATTCCAGGACATGTTCAGATTTGCTTGGACACATGCAGGATTTGACGGTCTACACACGGAAAAATTTGAAAACGTTAAAAACATATGTTTTGACAGAGCACAGGGAAAACTGTGCGACTATGAAACTGTTGCATTCATTTGTTGCAGTTTGTGACAAACTCTTATGTTTTCATCACTTTTTTGGGAGTGATTATCACATCCACAAGAAAACCTAAATCGGGCAAGGTAGAAGAATCTTTTTACCCATTCGCCAAGTGTACAAGTTAGGTGGGTCGACAACATATTCCTGTCAGGTGACGCACATGCCGTCACTAGTGTCGTATAGATTATATCAGACGTCTTGTCCGGTGGGGGAATCGGTTGACCTATGACCTTGCGAGCAAATGTTTTCGGTGCCCATTGGAGTGGCACGTCCTTTCGTCTACTATTCGCACGGTTTTGCGGTGCGGTCGCAAAACACAGACACTAAACTTATTACAGTGAACAGAGACGTCAATGAACGAACGGACGGATCATAACTTTGCGAAAACAAAATTTTCACTCGAGGGATGACTTGAACCAAGTACCTCTTATGGCGGAGCTGCTCATGCTAACCACGGGACCACGGCGCTCCTGAGCTCACAATATCCTTAATGTTGCCTATCTTGCACATGGACTACTCAGTTCGTATATTTTGCTTATTTTTTTCATAGTTCCACACAACTTCTTCCTATTTTCTCGATTGATCTGTGTCCAGTTTTTCAAGGCCTATCCACTGTGCCAACTTATAACAAAATCTGACGGGGGTGCGATGGGGAGGTTCCCTTGTAAGGAGAAATACATCCATCGAGATTGACGCATTACATAGAAACTGTGATGGGAGACGGCAGTTAAAATAATGGACTCAACCAAAAGAGAGAGAGAGAGCAGCGGTAGGCATCAAAATTGTGCGTGCCTTTAAAATTTGTTTAACGGCATATTTCTCTAAGAATTACACATTTACCACAGCTGAAACGGAGAATTAAGAGCCACCCAAGCAAAGAGTGAACTAGAAGCTCTGTACCGCTAAATAAAGGACAAGGCAAGCAAGTAAGTAAGTGCGCGTGCCACCCTGGTTAGTTGTGAGCAAGTGACTGCATAGGGAAATCGCTGTTTCATCATCGCTCTGCGGCAGCACTGCGCTGATTGTCAGAATGCAATTAGCTTCTCTGCATCGCTATACTGACATTCGTGGTTTATACGCCTATGAAATGTTTTTAGGAAACCAGCGCCTAAGCTACTTTCACGTCTAGCTTCTTCAGGTCAGCTAAGAGAGATTGTGAAACGCAACTAGCTACAATCAATGAACCCAGTAATTACTAATTCGTAATTACGGAAGAGTTGAAACAGTGTGGCAATTTCGAGCTGACTCTGCATTCCGCGTAATAGGAACAGCAAAAAATCGGTTATGTTTTACCTATAGGAATTGAGTTTGAAGATGCCATACTGACTCTGATATTTTCCATCGTTACAATAACATCCTTTAGTAGAGTATGAGAAAGAAAATTTCACTCACATGTGGTTGACTCCAGTGGCTTCTTGCTATCGGGTCACGTGCAATGTAGAGGAAAAATTCTCAAGACATAATTGTAAAAATGAAAATACGTAAGTTCTGGGAAATAGCATCAAAATAATTTTATGGGTGAAACACCTCCATTTGTACAGCATAAGTATGAAGAGAAGGTCGATGTTAACACGGCATATCATCAGTACTTAGCCTGTGAACCAGTGTGAAGACGACGCCTTTGGCACGATTGTTTTTATGTATCTCCACTGCAGGATGTATTTTTGCTTCTGATAAAGGTATATTTAGATATACCGAAACCATGGTCAAGGATTTCAATAAATCTTTATCCTGCAACTGTTTGGCAGTTATCATTTACCGTGAAGATTTTCAACAGGTGCTGCTTCAGCCATGTTTAAAATTTTGAAACAAGGAACTCTGTTTACTTTCCATTAACAATGTCAAAACGTTTATGTCATTGTTGGCAACCGTTAGTGAGTTAGTTTTCTGTGTTGTTCAGTGAAAGAACATAATAACAATAGTGTTTTAAGTGAAACCACACAGTGACTGTTGTAGTTTGTCGATTAGTTATGAAATAGGAATGCCTTTCAAATTTACGAGAGAGGAAATGTTCCGAAATTAAATTCGCTACAACTTCTGTTGAAAACTTTGTGCAATTGTCTGGAATTTAAAAAACAAATTGGGCCAAGTAGTTAACAAAATTAAAAATTTTAAAAAATTACTTCTTTGCTTCTCTGGATGTTCTGGAAAACTACTGCAGATACACGTCTAGGACATGTTTTATTATATTACCAGATCAATAACAACAAAATAAATAGAAATAGTGCTTTACTTTAACCTCATACAGTTTTACGATGGCTTCATATTAGCGAAGTTGCTAAATTTCAGGCAAAGTCTTTTTATTAGCCGTAACTCGGTAACTAAATATTTGCAGACCTACGTTTATGTGAACATTTTTCTTTAGTTTTAGTTGTAGAATAAAATATTAAAATCTTTGCATATCTTTGTGCATCACGCTGTATGTAAATGATATTCCGCCCACTGAACAACAAGCAGAATAAGTTATTTTTGCAGATGACACTAGTATTGTAATCAGTCCAAGCATACATACAGAAACAGAAGAAATTATGTCCCCGGACTATATTGGTTGTATTACTAACTTTCTGTATTCGTTTGGTTAGATATGACGTTAACCATTGATTGGCTATACTATTATTCCCATAAAATATCAATTTATCTAGCAGGATTCTGTGATTCGTACAGTCAAATGCCTTAGATAGGTCGCAGAAAATACCAGTCGGTGCTACTTTATTATATAATGCTTGTAAAACCTGGCGAGTGGACATGTAAATGGCGTTCTCAGTAGAGCAGCACCTCTGAAAGCCGAACCGTGATTTGTTCAGAATATTACTGTTGCTAAGGTGAGATTCTATTCTAGAACACACCAGCTTCTCAAAAATCTTGGAAAATGATGTTATCATTGATGTCAATATAATATAAAATATGACATATTATGAATCGAAATATAAAAAACATTCAATTTTTAATCATGGTGGTTCACAGTGAAGCCGCTAATTCTTAAATAGAAATGTGTACTGCAAATATACATGTAGACCAGCAACCTCTGAGAATTTTCGTAAAGACTGCATTCGTTTGATAAGAGCACAGCTGGAGAGTCCTACCTGGTACTGGGCAGTCAGCTTCCTCGTGACGGAGGTCTCAGCGACGTATCCGTTCTCGACGGCGGTGTCGGGCACTATGGAGAGCTGCAGGCCAGACACGACGCGCACCTGCAGGCGCGTGATGGACACCTTGTCGTTGCCCACGCGCACCTCCTTGGCGCCGATCACCCTACCCGTCGGTGACAGCACCTACCGTAAACGACACATAACATCCACATTACAAGCATGTCTGAGTTACGTGAGCTGCCGGCCACTCCGGAATTCAAAACAAGACAGCAGCCATTAGCGGATGCGTCTCTTGCAATTGAACGGGCAGTCTGTAGATCTTTAGCCAGGCACTGCGTCCTACCTTTCATTCCGAACTACATACAGGCTACCCTGCTAACCCTCTAGAACCAGCATCGTTTGGTGAAGAGAAACTGTCTTTTAATACAGTCGACGTTGTCAATGGAGCATAAACTTGTACTTCAGGCGGACTCTTCATTATACTGTACATTCATGACAGTTTGCGCTGAAAACAGAGAGGCAGTAGAATATTGAAACTTGAGGCATGCACAGAAAAGTTCGAATGAATGTACAGCCCCTACAGGAAGTAGGTATCAAACATAAAATGTCGGCCAATCTGTTAAATGTAACGCACTCATTGCAGCAAGTAAACTGCATCAAATAAAATGTTTCAATCATCGATAAATTTCTATCTTTTTAACACCTGATAACACTAGTCACAATAATGTATGGACAAACAAAAATATGAGACGTTTCTCAAAATGTGTATTGTTATATTCTAGAAAAACACTGGTAAAGTGATGAAGTAGGAGCGCAGTGTAGACCTTGAAAGACAACGTGAAAGTGAAGCAACGCAGTTGAGTCACTTGTATACAAGGGAAGCTCATTTATTCCTACAGGAAAGGGCGCTTTCAATGGAAACACCCGTAACGCAGACGTTAGGAATAAACCAATCAATGTATGTGAAATCCAAATATCAACGTCCTTAACTAAGGAGCCATATAGGTAAACTACAGATACTAACAAGAACATGAATAATATTGAACCATACCTGTGTAATTACTTGTTAGTGAAAGAGCTAACTGCAAATCTGAGCAGTATAATGTAGATGAGTTTTGCTATCTGTGTAGCAAAATAATTGATGATCGAAGTAGACAGGATACGAAATGCGGACTCACTATAGCAAGGAAAGCATTTCCGTAAAAGAGGAATTTGTTAACATCTAACATAAATTTAGGATTCTGCTAATTTTGTCTGTAGTATAATTTTGTATCGAAATGAAACGACGACAAGCAGTAAAGGCGAAAAGAGGACAGAAGATTTAGAAATTTGGTGCTACAGTTAATGCCGAAGTTTGGATGGGTGATTCCGTAACTAATGACGAGGTAGTGGATAGGACTGAGGAGAAAAGAAATTTGTGGCTCAACTTTACTAAAAGAAGAAATCAGTCGATCGGACACATCATGAGACCTTAGAGAATCAACGTTTTAGTGTGCAGGGTAGAGTGGGGACAAAAACTGTAGAGAAGGACCAAGGTATGAATAGAGTAAACAGGATCAAATAGTTGTAGGTTGTGAGCCGTGCTCACAACTATGCGTTTTCGTGAACTTGGCGGCCCGCATCTCGTGGTCGTGCGGTAGCGTTCTCGCTTCCCACGCCCGGGTTCCCGGGTTCGATTCCCGGCGGGGTCAGGGATTTTCTCTGTTTCGTGATGGCTGGGTGTTGTGTGCTGTCCTTAGGTTAGTTAGGTTTAAGTAGTTCTAAGTTCTAGGGGACTTATGACCACAGCAGTTGAGTCCCATAGTGCTCAGAGCCATTTGAACCATTTGAACTTGGCTGTCTATCTGTGTTTGGTTTACCGCCATTGTTGCGGTTATGCCGATGTTCTTCTTCCTTGTAAGTGTGGCAGCAGCGATGTGTATCGATATTTGCACCGTGTACCATCTTTGGTTTTGTGCATATGGTTTCCGGCTTGGGGGTCTGCGGAGAGTCGGTCGGTTGCTGCGGACCAGGGATGTTATCTCCGCGTGGTGCAGTCGGCTGTGTCCGCTGGCGGTCCCTGCGCTGTGTCGGAGCGTGTGTGGAGCTGTCTGATAGCTACGAACTTCGTGGTTCACCGAGCCAGGATGTCAAAATTGAGTAGTGGTTTCAAGTGCCCCAAGCCAAGTCCATTCATGTTTTGTGGTTGGTTATGGTGGTTCGCTGTTGGGGATGTTTTCCTGTGAGCAACACCGAGTGTTGTATTGGTGAAATTGGGACCCATCCGACCAGGCCACGGTTTTCCAGTCGTCTGTGGTCCAACCGATGTGGTCACGAGCCCAGGACAGGCACTGCAGTCGATGTCGTGCTAGTAGTAAAGACATTCGCGTCGGTCGTCGGTTGCCATAACCATTTAACGCAAAGTTTCGCCGCACTGTCCTAACGGATAGTTCGTCGTACATCCTACATCGATTTCTACGGTTATTTCACCGAGTGTTGCTTATTTGTTGGCACTTTGCCGCTGCTCTCGATCGTTAAGACCGTCGGCCACTGCGTTGTCAGTGGTGAGAAGCAATTCCTGAAGTTTGGTATTCTCGTCACACTCTTGACCCTGTTGATCTCAGAATATTGAATTCCCTAACGATTTCCGAATGTCCCTTGCGTCTACCTCCAGCTACCATTCCGTGTTCAAAGTTTATTAATTCCTGTCGTACAACCATAATCACGTCGGACATTTTTCACGTGAACCAGTTGAGTATAAATGACAGTTTCGCCAATGCACTGTCATTTTACACTTTTTGTAGGCGGTACTATAGCCATTTGGATATGTGCATGTCGTTATTCTGTGACTTTGGTCAACTCAGTGTATAATACAGAGACAGTAAGAAAACGGTATCGTGAACTTCAGCACACTGCAATGTGCGTCTGAGGGACCAGTTCATGATACGAACTTGTGTAAAGAAACGGTGCTACAGAGCGTCTAAGTTATAGCGGCCAGTGACTTCAGAGGGGAAATGTACACAGACAAAATGTTGTCTTGAGCGGTGCCTGAGGTCCTGAATGCTGTGGTAACTTGTTCTTGCTGTCTGTCTGTGTACAAACTCAGGTGTGGATTAGGTGCAGGCGTTAGTTCCTATAATTCTGACTGTCTGTAGCGTCGTTGGAAGACGTTTCTTGGTTGGTTGGTTGGTTGTTTTGGGGAAGGAGACCAGACAGTGTGGTCATCGGTCTCATCGGATTGGGGAAGGATGGGGAAGGAAGTCGGCCGTGCCCTTTCAGAGGAACCATCCCGGCATTTGCCTGGAGTGATTTAGGGAAATCACGGAAAAACTAAATCAGGATGGCCGGACGCGGGATTGAACCGTCGTCCTCCCGAATGCGAGTCCAGTGTCTAAACACTGCGCCACCTCGCTCGGTAGACGTTTCTTGACCTTGGGTGCTATTCTGAATTTACTCCCAGAAATACCATCTATAGTCCTAGTTAATTGGTTGGTACCGATTTGTTGGACATTGCATATAGAAGAAATGAATGGTTGAAGGACTGAGAGCAAAGTAAATGCCTGTACTTATCTATTTTCTGATGGTGACAGGAAGGACATTCGTCCACACCTGAAATTAACCAAGACAAAACTGTTAATAACCATGCCATCCATGGGCCGACGCAGGACAAAAGCACAGCAAAATAAGGATGAACTGCTCTCTAAGAACGTCATCTCCTTTTTGAAAATACAAACTTTTATTTAAATGCTAAGTCAGTATTTCAAACCTGAGTGTTGTCATTCGTTTCGTGGTGCTGGTCGGACATGGCACGTCTTTCCTCCTTAACGCAGGGTATCAAGTTCTGTGCCATATGAATGGCTCTGAAAACTGCATGTGAAGTGAAACCTTGTGTTTGTGTAGTATGAATAGAATGACAGGATGACCGAGCTGATCTTCTCACAAAGGTGGTCTCCATACAGCGAACAAGTTGCCATCAAAAGTTATACAGACCCTCTTGTTGGAATACATTTATAGACCCTCTCGTTAGGATACACCGTGATAAAATTTGGGTTTTAAACTAGAATATTGACGCTATGTACTGTGACTATCAGTTACACAACGACTCTCTTAAACACAGTTAAAAACATTCTTACAGGATACCACCCAGCTACCTGTGAACAGAACACCATTGCTGGATCTTGTCCTCCCATGGAACCAGCCCGTTCGGAAACTGGGACGTCTATATGAGTTTTTACTTTTAAGATCTTACATTTGTAAACGACGCTGTCGTTCAGCTGTCAATTATAAGTTGCTGTGGATGTCATTCTCCTCTGGAACCGACTCGGTTCAAACCCTAGGTCGTAATTTTGCGTTCCATAATTTACATAACGAACTTATCTTTGTATTTCACAGTCTTATGACTGTTCTTCTGTGGAAGTTGCAATTAAACGTGACACTTCTGACACTACCGTTGGCTGCATGGTCTTGCTGCCCAAAACGAAAATAAATACATAAAGGAAGAATCTCTTTTTTAAAAAAAACACCATTTGCTACTTTGTCAGCACTTTTACAAAAGTGGGTTGCGCACAATAAATGCTGTAATAAGAAACATTCGAAACTCGATAAAGGCAGAAGTGAATGAGTAGTCCGCTGTTACACATGATTTAGGCGACTTCCACTGACTAGTAAAAGTATTTCATTTTACTTGGTCCCTATCGAACTTAAGTAAACACATTCACAAACCACCAACAAAGTAAGGTATTTTTATTATGATGGGTAGTTTAGTTGTCTGACATTGTGTTTGTCAAAAAAGAGGCATTCTTCTGAAATAAATTTCTTTTATTTCTGTCTGTGATCACAAAAAAAAAAAAAAATTGGTCCTTAAACCAACGACACACGGACTGTGCATTCGAACGTTGAGCACGACAAGTTTTTGACGTGATAACGTGGAGAAACCACTTTAGAGAGTCTTTCTCAACGTGCTGATATTCTGAATGTGCGTTTGAAGCCGGCCGCGGTGGTCTCGCGGTTCTAGGCGCGCAGTCCGGAACCGTGCGACTGCTACGGTCGCAGGTTCGAATCCTGCCTCGGGCATGTATGTGTGTGATGTCCTTAGGTTAGTTAGGTTTAAGTAGTTCTAAGTTCTAGGGGACTGATGACCACAGCAGTTGAGTCCCATAGTGCTCAGAGCCATTTGAACCATTTTTTGTGCGTTTTAATGTAGACCAATGAGATGGAAGAACGCCTCCTGTGTCACACGTGCACCATCTCTTTTACGTACAGAATCGTGTGACGCCGTATTGGCTTTCAATTGAAGGCCACATCTCTGTATATGCTATTTCTAGGCACCAGCATATTCGTATCTCTCGAAAGCCCGTCGTTAATTGTAAGGCTGTTGTAATAAAATGATGGGAAACGTCATACTGGTCGTTAAAGAATTATTGTAACTTGCGAATTATGAAAGTATGAAAGTAAGGCTACCGATTAGTGAAGATCCATCAAAAACGCATTGTCCTTGGTACCATTTGTTATAATGAAATGTCGGTTAATAACACATCTAGGTTAAAACTTTCAGGAGATGGTAAGATGCAAAATATGGTGGTTCAAATGGCTCAAATGGTTCAAATGGCTTTCAGCACTATGGGACTTAACATCTGAGGTCATCAGTCCCCTAGACTTAGAGCTACTTAAACCTAACTAACCTAAGGACATCACACACATCCATGCCCGAGGCAGGATTTGAACCTGCGACCGTAGCAGCAGCGCGGTTCCGGACTGAAGCGCCTAGAACCGCACGGCCACATCGGCCGGCCAAAATATGGTGGTAAATCGTACACAGTCAAAAAAAAATGGTTCAAATGGCTCTGAGCACTATGGGACTCAACTGCTGAGGTCATTAGTCCCCTAGAACTTAGAACTAGTTAAACCTAACTAACCTAAGGACATCACAAACATCCATGCCCGAGGCAGGATTCGAACCTGCGACCGTAGCGGTCTTGCGGTTCCAGACTGCAGCGCCTGTAACCGCACGGCCACTTCGGCCGGCCGTACACAGTCGATGTACCGTAATGTAACACATGAGCTGTTACTTGTTCGCCTCTCACTGGATACAATCTTTCCTTTTTTTCCTAACCTTCGCTGTTTATAATCGATTCTGATACTTTCTTATAGTTTAATAGAAGAATATTCTATAATATTAGATGTTATGTAAATGTAATTGCACTCTTGCTGAGGAATGAGTTTGTTCGATTGGTTCTTTCTACAAGACAGCTTGCACTACTCGGAGTAACATATTTTGCGCTTAGTTGTTTGAAATTTTCTATGTATTTCACATGTTGTAAAGATTCTGCTGCTGAACACGAACAGTGATCAAGTGAGAATGACCTTACGGTTTTACTAAATGAAGTGAAAGTGATGAAATAATTTTTATTTTATTTGAAGAACTCCTATAAATTTGTATCGCGATATTTGTAATGAAACTCTTATAAGCCGGTGTCCTTATTGACTGGACATGGTATTTACCTTTATGCCTTATACGATGTTCACTTATACTGAAATTTTTATTTATGTATACCACAGACGTTCGCCGCTCGCGGTCTCCCGGTAGCGTTCTCACTTCCCGACCACGGGGTCCCGGGTTCGTTTCCCGGCGGGGTCAGGAATTTTCATCTGCCCCGAGATGTCTGGGTTTTGTTGTATCGTCTTCATCATCATCATTCATCTCCATTACGGTCGGAGGAATGCAACGGCAAACGACCTCCATTAGTACCTTGCCTAGTACGGCGTTAAGCGTCTCCCGCATCGTTCCCCTAAGCTCTGTCAAGAAGCGTGGGAATTCATTTCCATTTCCATACTACAGACACAATAAGATGACTAGCATACGTGCAAGGGAGGAAATGTGCGTTCTGACAGAGGTAACGTAGGAATTTCACGCCCATCCAGTTCGTAAACAGAGTGATTTGCGAGCCAGTTACAGCCGACAGCTGCCGCTGGAGAGCGCTACGATGGCGTATATCACGTTGTGGCACATGTACCGTATGCACAAGTCACACCGTTTCTGAGGACTAAACAGCACCCCGAAATCGGTATACTAAACTTTGACGTTCGAAAGCACGGTCCATGTGTCGGCTGCTTTAGAGAACCGAATTCGTTCAGCGATGGCCATCTTCAGGTCTGTTTCAAAACAATTCTTAATACACTACTGGCCATTAAAATTGCTACACGAAGAAGATGACGTGCTATAGACGCGAAATTTAACCGACAAGAAGAAGATGCTCTGATATGCAAATGGTTGCCTTTTTAGAGCGTTCACACAAGGTTGGCGCCGGTGGTGACACCTACAACGTGCTGACGAAAGTTTCCAACCGATTTCTCATACACAAACAGCAGATGACCGGCGTTGCCTGGTGAAACATTGTTGTGATGCCTCGTGTAAGGAGGAGAAATGCGTACCATCCCGTTTCCGACTCTGATAAACGTCGGATTGTAGCCTATCGCGATTGCGGTTTATTGTATCACGACATTGTTGCTGACGTTAGTCGAGATCCAATGACTGTTAGCAGAATATGGAATCGGTGGGTTCAGGAGGGTAATACTGAACGCCGTGCTGGATGCCAACGGCCTCTTATCACTAGCAGTCGATATGACATGCATCTTATCCGCATGGCTGTAACGGATCGTGCAGCCACGTCTCGATCCCTGAGTCAACAGATGGGGACGTTTGCAAGACAGCAACCATCTGCACGAACAGTTCGACGACGTCTGCAGCAGCATGGACTATCAGCTCGGAGACCATGGCTGCGGTTACCCTTGACGCTGCATCACAGACAGGAGCGCCTGCGATGGTGTACTCAACGACGAACTTGGGTGCACGAATGGCAAAACGTCATTTTTTCGGATGAATCCAGGTCCTGTTTACAGCATTTTGATGGTCGCATCCGTGTTTGGCGACATCGCGGTGAACGCACATTGGAAGCGTGTATTCGTCATCGCCATAGTGGCGTATCACCCGGCGTGATGGTATGGGGTGCCATTGGTTACACGTCTCGGTCGCCTCTTGTTCACATTGATAGCACTTTGAACAGTGGACGTTACATTTCAGATGTGTTACGACCCGTGGCTCTACCCTTCATTCGATCCCTGCGAAACCCCGACATTTCAGCAGGATAATGCACAACTGCATGTTGCAGGTCCTGTACGGGCCTTTCAGGATACAGAAAATATTCGACTGCCGCCCTGGCCAGCACATTCTCCAGATCTCTCACCAATTGAAAACGTCTGGTCAACGGTGGCCGAGCAACTGGCTCGTCACAATACGCCAGTCACTACCCTTGATAAACTGTGGTATCATGTTGAAGCTGCATGGGCAGCTGTACCTGTACACGCCATCCAAGCTCTGTTTGACTCAATATCCAGGCGTATCAAGGCCGTTATTACGGCCAGAGGTGGTTGTCAGTTCTAGTATAATATATTTGCCCAATGAATACCTGTTTATCTGCATTTCTTCTTAGTGTAGCAGTTTTAATGGCCAGTAGTGTATAATGATGAAGCCATAATGGCATAGTAGGAAATGTTTTAAAACAGATGGGAAGATTGTCATCGCTTGCCGAAACCCGCAGACGGAAGTAGGCTAAATTTATTCTGCATCTTTTGGATTAGTGTCTTATTTGCGTTTACGTCGCAGCATCTAAGACATTCTTGTGATATGATTGAATTGAAGAAGCGTGAAGTGGGCTCCAGATCAGAGACGAGACTGAGTGGTGAGTACCTGCTGAGGAAGAGCAGCCCATGGCGTACGTACCTGTACCTCGGAGCGCCCGACGCCGCGGCCCTGCAGGATTCGCCCGCTGAGACTGGCGATGCGCGGGTCGGAGACGCGCAGCAGCGCCTCCACCAGGTCGGTGACTCGCAGCCAGGTGCGCCGGTTCACAAAGTAGCTCACGCGCCCCGAGTCCTGGTCCGAGGCGCTGAACCGCGCGTACACCTGCAAGAAACGAGGCGGACGCGCCGTAGCTCAGTCCAGCGTCTACCCTTACCGGCACTCACCAGCCAGTTTTAAACAGTCCTACAGCTGACGCGTACTAACAAGAGAAATTAATTGGGAGTTAAAGACACAATGGAATTAATGACATTACCCGCCAGTGGACGTTGCTTTATATCTAATGGGGCAAGTTGAAAATTTGTTCCAGAACAGGATTCGAACCCGGGTCTCCTGATTACTAGGCTGTTGGGCTGACCACTATACCATCCAGCCCCAGTGGTCACTGAAGGGATCATTGGCCGTCATCTCATCAACTGCATATTTGCGGTTCTGAAAGAACAGATTAATTAAAAGGATGATGGACAATGATCTCTTCAGTGTAAATGCACACTACGCTCGATCTCTTACGAGAACCGGCGATATGCCAAGAGTAATGAGGATTATGCGCAAGGGACACTGCATCAGTAGCGTGTGGTATAAGCTAAGAATTTAAGTATGACAGGACGCGCGCAAGGGAAATCCGTGCGGTTGTTGTGACCACTGGTTCCAGATGGTGTAGTGGTCAGCCCAACAGTCTAGTAAGCAAAAACCCGGGTTCGAATACAAAATTTTCAGCTCCATATAAATCAAGATCCCCCACTGGCAGCTAATGTCTTTTTTTCCTCTACGTCTTGATTCATAGTGGCTGCAAGATCGAAATGGTGTCTGTTCTTTTGGAATGTCCGAAAGACAAACACCACATATTAATTGAGCGAGTTTCAGCAGCAACTCTGCGTGTGTCGTGAATTAATCGTGAGTTGACAGAGAAGGGGACCATTTTGCCTTATTAATCACGGTAGAGTTATTGTGTCCTTCGTCTGGCCTTATAATATGCTTATCCATTAATTTAAGGGGGACAGTATTTGTATGGAGTGTAGCCATGTATGGAAGTGAGACATGGACGATAACTAGTTTGGACAAGAAGAGAATAGAAGCTTTCGAAATGTGGTGCTACAGAAGAATGCTGAAGATAAGGTGGGTAGATCACGTAACTAATGAGGAGGTATTGAATAGGATTGAGGAGAAGAGAAGTTTGTGGCACAACTTGACTAGAAGAAGGGATCGGTTGGTAGGACATGTTTTGAGGCATCAAGGGATCACAAATTTAGCATTGGAGGGCAGCGTGGAGGGTAAAAATCGTAGAGGGAGACCAAGAGATCAATACACTAAGCAGATTCAGAAGGATGTAGGTTGCAGTAGGTACTGGGAGATGAAGAAGCTTGCACAGGATAGAGTAGCATGGAGAGCTGCATCAAACCAGTCTCAGGACTGAAGACCACAACAACAAGGGGGACGTACAGTGTAATGTAGTGTAAAATGAAATTCGATTGAGGACCCTTCGTTTCTTCACGAAAATGTATTGAGAGATGGTGTTACCGAATCAAGTGACAGTTCGAAAGACAAAAGGGCAAAATGGTTCAAATGGCTCTGAGCACTATGGGACTTAACTTCTGAGGTCATCAGTCCCGTAGAACGTAGAACTACTTAAACCTAACTAACCTAAGGACATCACACACATTCATGCCGAAGGCAGGATTCGAACCTGCGACCGTGGCGGTCGCGCGGTTCCAGACTGTAGCGCCTAGGACCGCTCGGCCACTTCGGCCGGCACAAAAGGGCAATCGAAGCTTACATTCCTGAGGTAGCATCCATAGCCATACTGTTTTTGTTGGACATGAAAAAAGAAGACAAATGCAATAGAAGCTTCTTTAACAAGCACGCTTCTCGTCAACCCAAAAACATATTATAATCTGAGTATACTTTCAGCTGTATAAAACGGCATATCTGCGTACGGCTGCAGACTTAGATACAACGGGTGTAGGGAACCGAAAAATCAGGAAAACAGCTCTTCCCTTATAATAGTATGATAACTCTCTCAGAAGAAACTAACCTATTTAATGTAGGACTAAGAAAAACACACACTCACTCCATTTCAAAGTCCGGTTCCAACGGTGGTGCAGCCTCATTTGTAAGAAATAATTTGTCGAAGAGTTCACATTGCTTGAATTGGATAGCCAAAAACAGTCATCATAAACAAGGTGATTAAAGAAATACGCTTGAACTGCACTAAATGACAAAACGTGTCTTGGTTGGTAGTAATACAGGAAACGGGAAAAATAAAAATAAAACTAAAAGACACGAAAGCGCTTTTATTTTTTGCGGTGCTGGGTAAGAACAACCACCGAAGCATCCATCAAGAACTGTCATACAGAAACGATCATTCACTGTGTAGCTTGTAAACCAACAAAACGGTACAAATAACTCTAAACATGCTGTCGGCTTGGAATTATACTTGTTTACGACCACCACGACACTGCATTAGCCCTCGCAAGTGACGTTCTGCACTGATTGCCCAATGCGGGTTATGAATGTGCTGAATATTCAGTATTCTCCATTAAAACGATTTATGCGGCATCTGCAGCGGTTGGACACACTGCCCGGCGCTCTCTCATTGATGTTAATTTGGAATTAATTCTGTTGGACTACCAACTGAACTGTGGTTTGTATAAAACGGTACAAATGTTGCCGTCAAAACCACCACTGAGAGGAAGCTAGACGCACGTACATTGCAGCACGATCTTTTTTTCTTTCCTTTAGTGCTTTAGCAAATACAGATTCTCGTGGCTTCAAGTTCACATCAACCAAACGCAGTTATTTAAAGGGACATTATTTCTGGCACATATATGAACCAAAAATAAAGTATATTGAAATCTAAACCGATTAGTGTGTGTCAAACATAGTGAAATAAATGTATTGTTACATGTTCTCATGTCTAAATGTTTTGATGTGTGTTTGTGTTCTACCTAATATCACAAACACACACACACACACACAAACAGTCTTATACTGTGAAGAAAATAATGTTAACCATAACATTACCGGTCATAAATTTTCTACATTAAGTTCGCCGTGGTTGCAGATGACAATCTGTGAGAAAAAAAGGAAGAAACCGAAGGGAAAATACAGAACACCACAAAAACCGCAGCTTGTAACAAGGTGAACATGAAAAAGCTAGTCCGTTTTTCAGATTCGTGAATACTTTCTTAAAAACTCAAATTTCTGTAGGTACAGTATGTAAAGATCAGTGTTTCTGTTATTTAATAAAAATAAAATAAAGAACTCACTGATGCTGCTGCAATTTCAACGAAACAAGTCTGGATAAAAAGAATAAAAATTGCGGTTGTTGCAGGTGGATCCCACCCAAAAAACGAACCGGTGCTAGTAATGTAAAGAAACGATAGGCCACTTCTGTATTTTTTAATAACCCATTCACACAAAACGTAGAATACGTGACAGTCATCAAAGTATCGATGATGAACATAATTTTTGGTTTCTCTGCTTTGCCCCGTTACTTATGACAGTTAAACCCCATTCTGTAACAGCCAAATTCAAATACCAATTAAATTATACGAGACAGTTAAAATATTTGCTCCTTCTTAGCAAATGCCGGGACCGTTCCTTAGGTAGTCTCGTTGTTGTGTTACATATTTTTCTTTCAAGATTCGGCCTCTCCCGCCAGAGGTTCGAGTCCTCCCTCGGGCACGGGTGTGTGTGTGTGTGTGTGTGTGTGTGTGTGTGTTCTTTTTTTTGTCTTAGCATAAGTTGGTTTAAGTTACTTTAAGTAATGTGTAAGTCTAGGGACCGATGACCTCAGCAGTTTGGTCCCTAAGAATTCACACACATTTGAACATTTTTTTCTTTCAAGATTTTTCCCTGTTCATTACGTTACAAACAGCAACTTCCCCCAAATGGAAATTTATACTGTCGGCTCTTTGTACGACCCTCTTCTCTCCACTGGTTCCTCATACATCTCACCGTTGCAGCAGCGTGCCCTGTATGAGCCACAATGCCACAGAACAACAGATCCGCCACTGAGATACCAATCATTCTGCCCCGTTCGAACGCACTCACACGCCGATATTTCACTCTGTGATGTCGGCGAGATATAGTGGCACGTGGTTACAAGTTACCACTTCTTATAACGTCTCCGCACCGAATGAGCATTGCGTAATACTGACATGTCCGCTCACACAAAAAATGGCGTTATTGGGCCTATGTGCACGCCACCTCTCTGCCTCTTAAATAACAGATTATAGTCCCGCTGTTTTACACGTCCTCTTATCGCGACGTGTTGTAGACCATTGATCTTGAGTGTTTCTCTTTTTACAAACACTAGCGTATCTTTGAATTTATTGTAATACAAACCTAAATGAAATGCTTTCAATTTTTAGCTGATCTGTTACTGACATTATGACCAAGGACCTCTTAGACACCCAGTGACGGCGTCTGCTCACCTCGACGGGACTCTGCTGGAAGCGCAGTCGGCAGCTGGGCTTCTGGTCGTGCTCCATCATGTCCTGGAAGCTGGGGTCCTTGCCCCACCGTGGCACGTCGGCAGCCTCGCGTTTCTTCAGCTTGTTGCCACCTCTACTGTAACACAAAACACGGCCGTTTGTGAAAAGGATGAAATGAAATACAGTGACACTCGAAGAATTCCGATACTTTATATTCTGTAACTCTAGAACGCACTCAGACTGAAAAAAAAGAAAGAAACTGTAACAACTATGAATACGAAACTATTCGTCTTGCCACGCTCTTCTTTGGCTGTTGATATCTGATGCCCAGTGTCCGGTGGACATAGTTGCTGATGCTGTTAACTCGCGTTACACAAACTGGATACTGACAGTTATTCTGAAGCATGCACATTGGAGCTTTAGCGCTTCCATGTCTGGTCCAAAATGAGATACAGGCGACTGCAGTCTCTAGATGTGTCACCTTCCTGTCTCCATAAAATTTTACTGCAACAATTTATACGATCTATCTAGCATGTTGTAGCAAAAGTAAAGCTTTTTGTCACTGTATTACACAAGAAAAAATGCGAAGTTTAATACAGGAACAACCCGTGTAGCAATTATTTTTTAAATGTTAATCGAATTTTATCAATTTTTCTTGATTTGTACAATGTATACCACTTAAAAGAAACTTACTCTCATGCGGGAAGCAAATTACAGAAGAGTCTTTGAGACTAGCGTAATGCCAATACAGACCTGTACAAAACCAAATGAATCCAATTAGGAAGAAATGTTTTATATTTCTTACTGAAATGTTGTTGGAGTTTCGGTCAATAAATATTAGATCACAGCCTTTAAGAGGGTGTTGTAAAGTGATTGCATGCTATCAAACTCCAGCGGTTTGACCCACATGAAGATTATAATGTATTTACCTATTTCGTTTTCCACTTATCTTCGCTGAAATTCAATTGATATTACGTATTCCTAGGTAAGTGCCGGACTTTGTACACTGTTTCGCTGTCCTGAGAAAAGGTTTTCATATTTGCTCCCGCAGTGTGTATATTTTACGTCGTGTTCTAAATTTCGCGGACTGATCACGGCCGTTGTGTTTGTGTCTAATGTAGTCCAAAAAAGTGCTCAAGGATGTCTTGCGATACAATAATAGTCTTAAAAATAGCCATTTGAGTGGAAGTTTGAATAGCTGGAAAAAAAGTTTGAGCTACGGATAAATATATTCTTTTATTCCGTAAGATAAATATTACGTTACTGTATGAGAGTGCACTCTCATGTTTGGGATACATAACTTACTCAAAAGTTACTACTAGTAATGGTGCACCGATTTTCACACATGGGTTTTCTTTAAAATACTGTACAAACTGAGGCTAGTAAGATATTGTGTTCAACGTTCCGAATCGACTCGAAGAAGACTTTTTTTAAATTTTTCACTTCGTTTTATACTCTTAGGAAGCTAAATACGTTATCTTTCAGACATCTTCATGTTTATACACTCCGAGAAAAGGAAAAAAGAACACATTGACACCGGTGTGTCAGACCCACCATACTTGCTCCGGACACTGCGAGAGGGCTGTACAAGCAATGATCACACGCACGGCACAGCGGACACACCAGGAACCGCGGTGTTGGCCGTCGAATGGCGCTAGCTGCGCAGCATTTGTGCACCGCCGCCGTCAGTGTCAGCCAGTTTGCCGTGGCATACGGAGCTCCATCGCAGTCTTTAACACTGGTAGCATGCCGCGACAGCGTGGACGTGAACCGTATGTGCAGTTGACGGACTTTGAGCGAGGGCGTATAGTGGGCATGCGGGAGGCCGGGTGGACGTACCGCCGAATTGCTCAACACGTGGGGCGTGAGGTCTCCACAGTACATCGATGTTGTCGCCAGTGGTCGGCGGAAGGTGCACGTGCCCGTAGACCTGGGACCGGACCGCAGCGACGCACGGATGCACGCCAAGACCGTAGGATCCTACGCAGTGCCGTAGGGGACCGCACCGCCACTTCCCAGCAAATTAGGGACACTGTTGCTCCTGGGGTATCGGCGAGGACCATTCGCAACCGTCTCCATGAAGCTGGGCTACGGTCCCGCACACCGTTAGGCCGTCTTCCGCTCACGCCCCAACATCGTGCAGCCCGCCTCCAGTGGTGTCGCGACAGGCGTGAATGGAGGGACGAATGGAGACGTGTCGTCTTCAGCGATGAGAGTCGCTTCTGCCTTGGTGCCAATGATGGTCGTATGCGTGTTTGGCGCCGTGCAGGTGAGCGCCACAATCAGGACTGCATACGACCGAGGCACACAGGGCCAACACCCGGCATCATGGTGTGGGGAGCGATCTCCTACACTGGCCGTACACCACTGGTGATCGTCGAAGGGACACTGAATAGTGCACGGTACATCCAAACCGTCATCGAACCCATCGTTCTACCATTCCTAGACCGGCAAGGGAACTTGCTGTTCCAACAGGACAATGCACGTCCGCATGTATCCCGTGCCACCCAACGTGCTCTAGAAGGTGTAAGTCAACTACCCTGGCCAGCAAGATCTCCGGATCTGTCCCCCATTGAGCATGTTTGGGACTGGATGAAGCGTCGTCTCACGCGGTCTGCACGTCCAGCACGAACGCTGGTCCAACTGAGGCGCCAGGTGGAAATGGCATGGCAAGCCGTTTCACAGGACTACATCCAGCATCTCTACGATCGTCTCCATGGGAGAATAGCAGCCTGCATTGCTGCGAATGGTGGATATACACTGTACTAGTGCCGACATTGTGCATGCTCTGTTGCCTGTGTCTATGTGCCTGTGGTTCTGTCAGTGTGATCATGTGATGTATCTGACCCCAGGAATGTGTCAATAAAGTTTCCCCTTCCTGGGACAATGAATTCACGGTGTTCTTATTTCAATTTCCAGGAGTGTATATTGAGATATTTTACATCTCCTTTGTATCGTGGATCAAATGAACAGCCTGAGGCATTAGGAATTTTGCAAAGAAAATAAGATGGGCATGTTTCATTAAGATTATTCTTTAACAATATTAAAAATGATTAAGTAAGTCATACTAATTTTATACGGCAATACGTTTTTATGTCAGTCCTGGTTGTCAAGTGGTGAAGCGCCTCCCATGAAACCAAAAGATCTCAGAATCGAAGTCGGACAAGCTACCTATAATGTAGCCTGCATCTCTACGTTGTGAGGAGTCACCAGGAACGACACATGGCTCAATTTCCATGTAACACTTTAGATCTCCTATCTCCCATTGGATAACGTCACTCAAATAGTCGATGTTGCGTCCAATTGAAGGACTTGAACTAGTCACTGAGCCACACGAAATTATTATTATCATTTTAAAAGATGATGATGATAGACGAGATCTGCACTTAATGGAGCAATCCTCACTGGAAATGTTACAGGGTAATGCTGTGATGATGTTACAAACTTTCAGGGACGATGGAGAAGGGTAAATGTATCAGTTTGAGGCTGTCTAGTAAACTTGAGGTTACAATACATATCTTAAGAGATATGAATACCTTTTCAGCTGAAGAGAAATGTTTCACAGTAGCAAAGATGACGTGCTCCTACCTCTTAAGGTATGTACTGTAGAGCCCCTGTTTACAAGGCAATTTCCTCTTGTTTTAATTCATACTACCTGCTCTCACAACATGGAAAGCAAACAGCTTTCAGTAGAACAGGTTCACTGTCAGAGGTATCAGAACTATTTTAACTTATAACTTCCGACTCGGTCGTTTCCGGACCATAGTCCCTTGCCTCAAACTGATACATTTACCATCCCTGAAAGTTTGTAACACCAGTGATGAATCACCCTGTACATTTTCGAGAGACAAAATAGATGGCAGTGCGAAACTTTAGAAAAACAATGCAGCAGGTACGTTGAGGTCTGACTGCACAATATGGAAGTTTTGTGTCAACGAAAATATGGCAGATGAGAGTAACTAAACGTTGATCAGGTTGCGACTATGTAGAGGAAAGAAACAAGAGAAACATTGCCAAACCTGGGATAGCATTGCCTTGGTGTAGGCTAATATACAAGGAGACATCAAAAAGTAAGTTACACGCGTCGTCCCATGCTAAGACCATTGCGGAACAAGAGCGGCGCTTTGTTAGCAGAGTAAACGAAGAAGCAGGCCACTGCAGCCGTAGCCCAGTCGTTGGTTTTCTCCACTATAGTTTTTTACATTGAAGTACCATACTCAGAAAACCTTTCTGTCAACTGACTCTGGCCTCGGAAGCCTATGCAGTTATAAGAGAGAACTTGTTCTGAAGCTACTGCAGACACGGTCCTGCTGTAGTACAGATAACAGGCGCAACACGGTGTGGGAGTGAAATTGCGCAGCAAATGGAAGCGTACTCCAAAGCTGAAGTAAGCGAGCAGTGTTATTACCGCGGGGCAAAACGTTTAATTACATAAACTGAAGGTGGAGAATGGAGAAAGAAAAGGGGAGAAACTAATGGTATCAGCTGCATCGGGACTTTATGCGCAATCAACGGGAAGAACGTAAATGTGCGCCTGGCCTTGAAGATTTTTGATTCATTGTACATCGAGGCGAATCTACTATATGAATGCGAGGTGTCTGTTATTTTGGACATATCCGAAAATACAGACATCACGAATTCGTGTAATCAAGATCTCTAATTTGCACACAGATTCACCGTGAAATTCCGCGGTATGTGGATCAAACCCAATGTCGCGTCCAGCTGTAATGAAATAGTGCTAAGAATTTGATCAAGGCCACAAAGACGTTGGTGATAGTGATGGGGAGGGAAGATCATGACATCGACCACAGACGACAATATCCAGGCAATCGAGGAAATGATTCGCTGCCACCGTACATTTTCCGGCGATGTGGATGTTCACATAGCGTTTCGCGAATGACTTCGAGACTAAGGAAAGGAGTTATATCGTCGAGTAACTGAATGATTGGTGGAATGTTCCGACCGTTGTTTATAGATAATTGGTGACTATGTTGAAAAATGCGACAATTTGAAATAAAGTGTCAGCATTCGATGAACATTGCTTGACCTGCCATAATAATATGTAACTTAATTTTTGCAGCCCCATGGCATGTATTAGGAAGGATAAGTATCAAGACAGTTTACGCTGTATTTGAAGGATATAAGCATTATAAATGTGTTGGTGTTTGTGCAATGGAAGGGAGTGGAGCGGATTGGTAACATTGGCATAGCGTTTACAGACGCTGGCCTGTAGGATACTCGAAGGAGTTCAGCAGAGGTGAGCAGGAAGTTGACCAGATGGACGAAGCAGTCTTGTCACACTTACACGGGACGTCTCTCGGCTCGAAGAGGAATTCAGTGATCCAATTGCGTTTAGAAGTTTTGCATGCCACTGTGATTAGGATGGTGACAGCATTTGATTGTGTTACTCTTAGTTTGCCCGCTATTGGACTTTAAAAATGAACGTGATGCTCCCCAATGACAGAATTAATATGCAGGATCATAATAGGAACATTTGGTGAAAGCAATATCTGGACAATCCTCAGAATCACATTCTTGAGCTGCACGATCAAGTGCCAATTGACTCACATTCTTGAATTCAGCAATATGTATGGGTGTATTTTTCTCGGCCGCTTGCCAGGAATACTGAAGCTAGGCTGACACATATGAGCAAACATCTGGTTCTGAATAATAGAATGCATTTTCATTATGAAATTTCTGTTTCCTAATTTAGTGTCGAAGTCACTTTGAAGAGTCGTTATAGAGTCTGTTATTCTTCTTCCATATATTGCATTTATATATTGCCAAATACACGTCCAAATGAATTAAGTTTTTTTTGTGTTTGACGGAGTGATAATGAATTCAACGTCTTTACCCGCAAATGAATCATTTATTATTGTTCTGTCCTTGTGAGTACTCCAGTAATCATCAAGTAGTATACATTTCTGGTTATTTGCGACAATGTCATTAACAACATTTATGAAATAAGTATTTTAATTGATATTTTGACACTTTCTTACTTGTGATAACCTCCAAATATAGGTCTGATGGAAGACTGTTTTCAGTAGCCTTTTCAACTTTCGGGGTGAAGGATTTTCTTGAAGACGAATATACAATATTTTATTAGGTGTGCACTCCTTGAAAGGCGAACATCTGTTGTACACCTCTGAGTTATATCGTCAGATTTGATCAAGAGGACTTTTGATTTTTCCACCTTTTTAGATAGTGTCGTACCAGAAGTTAGTTTATACGAGGTGCATTCAAGTTCTAAGCCCTCCGATTTTTTTTCTAATTAACTACTCGCCCGAAATCGATGAAACTGGCGTTACTTCTCGACATAATCGCCCTGCAGACGTACACATTTTTCACAACGCTGACGCCATGATTCCATGGCAGCGGCGAAGACTTCTTTAGGAGTCTGGTTTGACCACTGGAAAATCGCTGAGGCAATAGCAGCACGGCTGGTGAATGTGCGGCCACTGAGAGTGTCTTTCATTGTTGAAAAAAGCCAAAAGTCACTAGGAGCCAGGTCAGGTGAGTAGGGAGCATGAGGAATCACTTCAAAGTTGTTATCACGAAGAAACTGTTGTTAGCTCGATGTGCGGGTGCGTTGTCTTGGTGAAACAGCACACGCACAGCCCTTCCCGGACGTTTTTGTTGCAGTGCAGGAAGGAATTTGTTCTTCAAAACATTTTCGTAGGATGCACCTGTTACCGTAGTGCCCTTTGGAACGCAATGGGTAAGGATTACGCCCTCGCTGTCCCAGAACATGGACACCATTATTTTTTCAGCACTGGCGGTTACCCGAAATTTTTTTGCTGGCGGTGAATCTGTGTGCTTCCATTGAGCTGACTGGCGCTTTGTTTCTGGATTGAAAAATGGCATCCACGTCTCATCCATTGTCACAACCGACGAAAAGAAAGTCCCATTCATGCTGTCGTTGCGGGTCAACATTGCTTGGCAACATGCCACACGGGCAGCCATGTGGTCGTCCGTCAGCATTCGTGGCACCCACCTGGATGACACTTTTCGCATTTTCAGGTCGTCATGCAGGATTGTGTGCACAGAACCCACAGAAATGCCAACTCTGGAGGCGATCTGTTCAACAGTCATTCGGCGATCCCCCAAAACAATTCTCTCCACTTTCTCGATCATGTCGTCAGACCGGCTTGTGTGAGCCCGAGATTGTTTCGGTTTGTTTTCACGCGATGTTCTGCCTTCATTAAACTGTCGCACCCACGAACGCACTTTCGACACATCCATAACTCCATTACCACATGTCTCCTTCAACTGTCGATGAATTTCACACCACGCAAATTCAGAAAACGAATGAGTGCACGCTGTTCAAGTAAGGAAAATGTCGCCATTTTAAGTATTTAAAACAGTTCTCATTCTCGCCGCTGGCGGTAAAATTCTATCTGCCGTACGGTGCTGCCATCTCTGGGACGTATTGACAATGAATGTGGCATCATTTTAAAACAATGTGCATGTTTCTATCTCTTTCCAGTCCGGAGAAAAAAAATCGGAGGCCTTAGAACTTGAATGCACCTCGTAATTAAATCCACTTTGATCTGTGGTCCAAATACAGTGAGGTAGTATTTGCGAACTGGCAGTTTTCTGGTTCATTTCTTTGACAAAACAGGCCACAGACTGGCGAATATCTTGATCTTCCTTTACATGTCTGGCTGTTATGAAAGCAGTGATATGTCAATGGCACTTTCTGTGTTCTTTCATGAGACGTGCTATGAAAGCTGTACAGCATTTAAGCTTCGTGTGGTCAATTTCCCTTGCTTTTTGCATTGCCAAAGTTTTCAGGTGGCACATTCTCCTTCATTCCCTGCTGTGTCTAATTAGGACAGACCGTGTTGGTTCTATGACCAGTTCTTTTACTGCCTTGTTTCCCCAAAATAGACGTTCATTAAGTCTTTTTTTCTCCACTTAATCAAACATTACTTTGATGTTCGATGTGCTTCTTATAGATGGATGTCTCTTTTATAAAGAGCTATAGGCCGTAACTTTACGTGGATGTATATGATCGTCATCACAAGTACCTTGAAGATGTTTTCCGGAAAATTTTGTTAATAATACTAACGGTATCGGATTCCCTTACAGGTGAAGATTCATAGTCATAGCTTCTCTTTGAGGAGTACTATTTCCGCCACTAGCACTAGCACTACAATTATAAGTTCAAATGGTTCAAATGGCTCTGAGCACTATGGGACTTAACTGCTGTGGTTATCAGTCCCCTGGAACTTACAACTACATAAAAACCTAACTAACCTAAGGACATCACACACATCCATGCCCGAGGCAGGATTTGAACCTGCGACCGTAGCGGTCACGCGGTTCCAGATTGTAGCGCCTAGAAACGCACGGCCACACCGTCTATTAAGTCGTTTTATTCATCCACTTTATCATCCAGTGTATCTTCAGTTGGGCAGTCAAATGAATATTCACGTTTCTGATTAATCAGACCCACAAAAAACACTGCGAAAGTTTCGTCATCCTATCCTGCACCGCCTCCCATTGGATAACGACTTTACTTCGGGCTTGACAATATTTAAAACGTTCCAAACATTAACGGTTTTGTTCATTTTTACTAGATACGTACGAGAATACTGACAGACGTATACCAGTCAACTACTAGCTGAGATAAGTGATTGACTGGCATGATAACCCCCCCGCCCTCCCCACCTCACCCGACAAGACTGCAAGTCCAATTGTATACAAACCAAGAGCAGCAGAATCACACGTCGTCACAGGTTGTTTAGAAACGTGATATGGGTCTCTGTACAAATGTTTATGTACAAATTCCCTTCCGAGCCGACAGATGTCCCTTATTAGTAAAACCCGGATTAATATTAACAGGTGTAAGGGAGCCGCAGTCACGTAGGCAACACTTTGCCGGGCTCTGCTCACCCGGAGTGCTCGTCGGGCACGCGCCAACCCTTGACCTGGCTGAGGCGGAAGTCTGCAACGCTGACCTCGAGCGGGAACTCCGGCATCCAGACGGTGAAGCGCGCCAGCCCCGTGTACGTGCCGTACTTGACCACCACCGAGGCGTTGGACGAGCCGCGGATCTCGGAGCCGTCCACGTACACAGAGCTGCACGAGCTGGATACCTGCAGCAGGCGGTCACTCGCTGATGGACCAGCACCTCACCTCTCTCTCGCAAATGTGCCACCATCAGCAACACAGAAAGGAGCAGTTGCATTCTTTGCAGACCAGGTAACTTCGGCGCATTCCTCGTGGAAGCCAAGGGGCCTGTCCTGAAACATACCTGCAAGACAAACATCCCACACACACCAAGTCCTTTCTCTGGACACCACTCGATCTGGGCGCAACAGGATTAATATAATAGGCTCAGATGAGCTATTCTTTTCATCGAACTAAGTTCGTAGGGGTTGGCGTAAATGTATTAATCGTTACTGAGCTACTGTTAAAGAGAAAGCGACTGCACATGAAACCTCAACAGTTTACTGATTAATGAAGGGAAGGGCCAGCTCCTGTCGCTTCGGTGAGCAGATGATTATTAACTGTCATATGACTGCGATGTCATCAAAACCAACAGTCGCTCACAGAATGGGCAAGACAGGCATTCGAGAGCAGCACTTCCATGTCCAACACACCACGACACTGAAGTATTTGTTTAAAATTGCTTTTTATCGTCCATTTTTCCGTTTAAGTTACACATTTCTTTTACGTTAAGACTAATTTCGATTGTACTTGGGTATCTTCATGTGTACTATAACGGAAAAAATACCGCAGCACCAAGAAGGAGTTGTGCGAAATAAACGTAAGTTAGTAGTCGTGTTTCTACGTCTTAAAGACGATGTCAACTCAAATTTTGCTCCCGTCGTATAACAGTGGCGCTAGTGGCAAAGCTATGAGGTTTGCTTTAAATATACGCTGTAATGGGTTGGGTTGGGTTGGGTTGGGTTGTTTGGGGGAAGAGACCAAACTGCGAGGTCATCGGTCTCATCGGATTAGGGAAGGACGGCGAAGGAAGTCGGACGTGCTCTTTCGAAGGAACCATCCCGCCATTTGCCTGGAGCGACTTACGGAAATCACGGAAAACTTAAATCAGGATGGCCGGACGAGGGACTACGTTGTAACGGTCGTGAGCTTTAGTTACCTATGAGTTTGGACGTGGTGAGTTTATGTTAGTCAAGAATGCTTTAAGGCGACAGTCGCCTTTATCAACACCTTACTGAGTTTTAACGAGGTGCTGCAACGGGACTACGAGAAGCTGCATGTTCACTCCGAAGATGATGCAGTAATACTTGACATGAACGTAGCCATTGTGCATGATCGATGGCAGGTGTTCACGAGAACGTGCGGTCGCAAGAAGACCGGGCTCCGGACGGCCACGTGGCACTATCGAGAGGGAAGACCAGTGTATTCGGCGTCTGGCTTTAGAGCATTGTACTACACCTGCAGCAGCGATTTCAGCAGCTGTTGACATCACAGTGGCACAACGAACTGTGGCAGATCGGTTACTTCAGGGACAGCTCCGAGCCAGACGTCCCGTATCGTGCATTCCACTGACCCCAAAATATCGCCATTTGCGTCCTCGGTGCTGTCGAACGAGAAAGTGGAGGTCTGTCGCGTTTAGTGATGAAAGTTGGTTCTGCCTCACTGCCAGTGATGGCCATGTCTTGTCTAGAAGGAGGCCAGTTGAGGACCTGTACCAAACCTATCCGCATGCTAGACACACTGGACCTACACCTTGGGACATGGTCTGGGGTGCGATTTCATATGACAGCAGGAGCATTCTTGTGGTCATCTCACGCACCCTGGCTGTAAATCTGTAAGTCAGTCTGGTGATTCTACCAGTTGCAGTACCATCCATGAACAGCATTTCAGAGAGTGTTTTCCAACAGCGTAACGCTCGCCCACAAATCGCTGTTGCAACACAACATGCTCTACAGAGTGTCGACATGATGCCTTGGCCTGCTCGAGCACCAAATCTGTCTCCAATCGAACACATACGGGACATCATCGGACGGTAACTTCGGTGTTAGCCACAAAAAATATTAACCATTCTTGTAACAGGGTACCAAGTACAACAAATATGGAACTCCATCCCACAAACTGTCATTCAACACGTGTACAATACAATTCATGTACGTTTGCGTGCTTGAACTCAATATTCTGGTGATTACACTGCTTAATAACGTAGCAGCATATCACATTTCCAGTGGCTTATTGAGCCGTGGTGCGACCCGCGTTTGTGCTGTTTGTATGTTTCCGTCCTCTGTTGGAGGTCAGACCATATCGTTTAATTGACATGGTTGCAGTTGTTTGTCTTCTTCTCGTGTTGACTGGCACCACTTCGTTTTGCAAGCGTTGCCTGTCCGCTAGTGGCAGCAGCGGCGGTTACCGATATGTAGGAACTGTGGCTCCATCTTACGGGCGACGTCGTGGTTCTTCCGGGTGGTGTCAGTGTGCAGTTCGGTTGCGGACTGAGGGGGAACCAGGTCTGCGAAGTGCGAAGAAAAAACACCGGGACCGCTGGTGGCGCGCATGGACTGCCGGATTGAAGGCTTGTGGTCATGAGGGTGCACGACCTCGTCATAAGCCGGATCCTGCAAGCTTTGAGTTGCGTGCATTGGGATTCAAGTAGACAAACCCCCACCATTGTGACTTGGGTTCGTGTTCCTGCTCGTAGTGCTGCCGAGGCGAAGAGCAGCGAGTGGAGTGCTTGGGGAAGGCGGATCTGATTAGCTTTCGTGGACTTCTAATTACAAGTTATTGTGTTCTGTTTCTTACAGTTTGTCAAGTTCATCTAGCGGTATTTTTCCTGCCTCGTGGCTGCTAACTCCCCAGTTACCTGTCCTGGGGGTTAGTGTATGTAACGGCAGTGTACGTTTCTTCGCCTTGCCTCTGCTGTCTGGTGAGTCGTGTAGATTTCACACCTTTCTTGATTGTAGGTTGCTTGGCGATTCTTCCACCCTGGTAGTAGTGATTACTTTCTCGTTCCAGGCGCTCTAAGCACAGTATTCTGCGGGCAGAGTCCAGACCGCCGATTCCAGTTTTGGCATATTTTTATATCTTGCATTTGGTTTATTGGTCGTCAGGTCGCCTCAGCAAGATTATCATTAGTCATTCGTTAGACTGCCACTAGTCTGAAATAGCATCGTGTGAAGTGAATGCAACTCTTGGCTGCCTATCTCATCGATCGCGAAAGTGTTTCTTTCCAGACCCACTCAGAGGTCGATTCCTGGTGCACCGTCTGTGACTGGCCCTTGTGTTATGTTACTATATTTGCTGTTTTGCCGTATGTTTCTAAATTTTTTTATATAACTGCTATTCTTGGTGTTACAGCAGGTTTAAATGATTGTTCTCCAAGTTTACCATCATTTTGTCTCACCTGTTTAGTGATGAGTTGCTTGTCCTTTTAAATTAACCTTTGCAGTTGTATTTGCTGTTTTATTTTTTCTAATTTTTTTTATATAATTGCCATTCTTGGCGTTACAACAGGTTTAAATGGTTGTGCTACCAAGTTTACCAACATTTTGTCTCAACCGTTTGGTGATCAGTTGCTTGTCTTTTAAATTAACCTTTGCTGTTGCATTGCATCTTTACAGTATGTTCGTTTATATGTTATTACACATACTGGCCATTGAAATTGCTACACCAAGAAGAAAGGCAGACGATAAACGGGTATTCATTGGACAAATATATTATACTAAAACTGACATGTGATTACATTTTCACGCAATTTGGGTGCATAGCTCCTGAGAAATCAGTACCCAGAACAACCACATCTGGTCGTAATAACGGCCTTGATACGCCTGGGCATTGAGTCAAACAGAGCTTGGATGGTTTGTACAGGTACAGCTGCCCATGCAGGTTCAACACGATACCACAGTTCATCAAGAGTAGAGACTGAGGTATTGTGACGAGCCACTTGCTCGGCCACCATTGAGCAGACGTTTTCAATTGGTGAGAGATCTGAAGAATGTGCTGTCCAGGGCATCAGTCGAACATTTTCTGTATCCAGAAAGGCCCGTACACGACCTGCAACATGTGGTCGTGCATTATCCTGCTGAAATGTAGGGTTTCACAGGGTCGAATAAAGGGTAGAGCCACGGGTCGTAACACATCTGAAATGTAACGTCCACTGTTCAAAGTGCCGTCATTTCGAACAAGAGGTGACCGACACGTGTAACCAATGGCACCCTATACCATCACGCCGGGAGATACGCCAGTACGGCGATCACGAATACACGCTTCCAAGTGAGTTCACCGCGATGTCGCCAAACAGGGATGCGACCATCATGATGCTGTAACCAGAACCTGGATTCATGCGAAAAAAAAAAAAACGTTTTGCCATTCGTGCACCCAGGTTCGTCGTTGAGTACACCAGCGCAGGCGCTCCTGTCTGTGATGCAGCGTCAAGGGTAACCGCAGCCATGGTGTCCGAGCTGATAGTGCACGCTGCTACAAACGTCGTCGAACTGTTCGTGCAGATGGTTGTTGTCTTGTAAACGTACCAATCTGTTGACTCAGGGATCGAGACGTGGCTGCACGATCCGTTACAGCCATGCGTATAAGATGCCTGTTATCTCGACTGCTAGTGATACGAGGCCGTTAGGATCCAGCACGGCGTTCCGTATTACCATCCTGAACCCACCGATTCCATCTCCTGCTAACAGTCATTGGATCTCGACCAACGCGAGCAGCAATGTCGCGATACGATAAACCGCAGTCGTGATTGGCTACAATCCGACCTTTATCAAAGTCGGAAAAGTGATGGTACGCATTTCTCCTCCTTACACGAGGCATCACAACAACGTTTCACCAGGCAACGCCGGTCAACTGCTGTTTGTGTATGAGAAATCGGTTGGAAACTTTTCTCATGTCAGCACGTTGCAGTTGTCGCCACCGGCGCCAACCTTGTGTGAATGCTCTGAAAAGCTAATCATTTGCATATCACAGCATCGTCTTCCTGTCGGTTATATTTCGCGTCTATAGTACGTCATCTTCGTGGTGTAGCAATTTTAATGGCCAGTAGTGTAATTGCTGTTCTTGACGTCAAAGGCCTTCATCCGTGACTGTGGTTACTTGCCTTAAAGTTCTAATTGAGATTATATTTCCTTGTTTTTAAAACATTATTTGTTGTGTCTGTATTTTTTGCTCGTTTGGTAAATTGTAAAGCATTGAAAGCACTATTAATTACGAAGTTGTTTATTCTTTCATTAATAACGTGTGGCATCTTTATTTATTGCTGAGTCTGGAATTACCGTTTAAAATAAATGTGTAATTGCAAAAGTAAACCAATAGTAACTGGTAACGGTGGCGTCCACAATCGTAACCGAATCCTGCCTTCCTTGACTACCAGGTTTTACAAAAAATGGGTCTGAGCACTATGGGACTTAACATCTGAGATCATCAGTCCCCTAGACTTAGAACTACTTAAACGTAACCAACCTCAGGACGTCACACACATCCATGCCCGAGTTAGGATTCGAACCTGCGACCGTAGTGGTGGCGCGGTTCCAGACTGAAGCGCCCACTGTGACCGGCCCTCACTCTTACATTAACCTTTGATCTTTCGATGTTAATTAATTAAATATGTTACCTAGGCAAATGTATTCCCGAAATTTTATTATTCTACATTAATTATTTTTTGGTGCTGGGATTTTTCTTTCCGTCAGTGTATGTAGTTGCGTAACAAACCTGTTGTGTCTATACGGGAATTACACATCAGAATACCATGGCGTGCTGCACTGTTTAGTTCCTGAACAGACACGACAGATTAGTTACGCAGTTACACAGTTCTGAAGATGATCAAGTCATAGCGTTGAAAAACCCGCAACTGAGACGGAAAAATGTAGGATATTAGAAACGATAAATATCAACGCAGTTGCTGAATTCTCTCACGACGAATACGTTGGCGAAATTTTTCAAGGGTCTGTCTTGAATATCTCGATTCAAGTAAATCGACACTACTATAGCATTGTATATCGCGGAGGTAAGGCCTAAGTTTGGTTTTGATCGCGCGACTAGCAGGGGCCAAGAATCTACCAATGATAATCGAGTCTACGAAACAGAGGATCAAAAAAAGTGTATGTAATCTAGCAGGGCCTAAATGTCAGTTCATGTTAAGGTACTGCTTCTATACTCTGGGGATGGGGATAGTATCATTACAGAAATTATGACAGCTAAAAGGGCACACATAATGCTCATTAAGCAGCTGTTACAGAGTCTAGACCGAACCATTGAACTCACACTGTCGTGGCTGCGACTGCGGTTCTTCGTGGAAATTCCGCGACAATATCTGTGCATTTTGCTAGCGATTCCTCTGGGAAGATTTCAGACTCTTAGCACGGCTTAGGGTTTGCCGTTCACCTGGATCCGCTTTCTCGGCAGTATGCTATGTGAGACAGTTATTGGGGTCAATACGATGACGACTACTGATATCTGTGCCTCTTGATCGTAATAGCCAGCTGTTGTAACAAGTAGCAGAGTAAAAACGCCTTGACTCGTCTTTAGTATGACTTCTGAGGCGTGCCACTGGTCTAGCGCTGGTCGCGGAATATGCTACAGCAATCTTCGTGACCTATCGTCCAAATTGTAAATGCGAACAAGTCGTTGAAATTACAATTGATCTTTTTCCATGGTCAGTGCTGGACAACCAGAAACAATTCGATATTGCAGTGCTTGTGTTATTCCGAATTGCGAGTTCCTTTGGACATACGTACAAGCATTGCGGCGGCTAAAGCCGTTATGAATACATTAAGTATATTCTCAATTGCGAATATGGACAACCATCATCTGTAGGATGTAATGACGACAACGAAAATTTGACTAATATCCGGATTTCCCGCTCATCGTCAGCGGTCGCCTTACCATCTGGCTATCGGTACACGACTCACGGCCAGACCCAAACTTCAATATGTCATCAACAATGCGTCTATAACCTGTACTCGTACATCTACTACTTATATTCCTGTACAGGTCAGACGTTGTACTTGAAAGTCGCTTTCCCGGTATCGGCAGATAAATACGATATTGCAGTGTCAAATGGTAAGCCGACCTTTCAACATAGGCGAGAAATTCGAGATCGAGCCCAGTCTGACACAAATATTCATTCTCATCATTCCGTTCTACAGCTGATGGTTGTCCACATTCACAATTGCGAATACATTTAACGTAAACCAGAAATAAGTCTTCGATACTGGGTACAGAAAGCAGTGCTCGGGTTTAAAATCACTCCTGAACGTGGTACAGCACAGTGTTCTAGGAAACTGAAAAAATATTTCCCAGGTTAAATATATGGTTTACACAAACAAAAATTTGCAAAGACATTCACAGAGGATCATCAGGCAGTCGCTTTACCTTGAGCACGCTCTCGTCCTCGGAGTGGCAGGCGGACTGCAGCGTGACGTCAGCCACCTTGCCCGCCTGGCTCACGATGAACACCTTCATGGCCTGCGACACCTGGTGGCCGGTCAGCACCGCGGTGTTCATCACCTCCCAGTTCTGAAACACGGTCGGAGGTTCTCTTTCAAGCTGCTGTAAATTCTCCGATTGATATAAAGTAATGGCAAATCTGATCCTAAGACGATGAACAAATATTCCGTGAACTACTGCACCTAGCTTCTGACTCGACTATATGATTGTCACACAACATATTACATTAACCTCGGTGTGAGCACGCTGCATGTTTAGTAGAGTTATGTTACACTTTTTCTGCGAATCAATCTACCAACATACAAAAATTTGCCACAGAACAAGGTTACGTTAATTTTAGAACTATTTTATTTTATAACGATCGACATAAGTACATGATTATCAACACAATTACAGGATTTTACCATGTGCAGTTTTTTTACTTATGCTGAAAGAAAACCTAATGCAAGTACTAAGATATTAAGATGTAATGTTTTTATGTGAATGGATCAACGTTCATGTAAAAGTTTGAAGTTACTGGGTGAATCACTAACAATGTAAGGTAGCCCAACTAACTCACCGTTACTATAGTTCTAACAACGACGAAGCAGTATGGTTAGCTCTTTCACGAGGCGTATTCGGAAAGTAATGTCCGATTAGGCGCCAAATGGAAACTACTGTGAAAGTCCGATGGAACTTTGCGCAGATGTGTTGGACAGTGTCTTTAACGTGCCTCTCGATCGCTTCACGCCGCTCATTATTGTTCAGGGCGCTAAGTGATCATCTACAAATGCCTAAAGCAACACTGTCTCCCACAAAGTATATGGAACTGGTGAGACATTTCGCCTGAAGCTATGCAGCCGACATAACATAAATGTCATGCGTTTCGTTCTTCAAAACAATTTTCAGAAGCATTCTGCAGCGTCTTCGATGGGGAGTGTTTGATCACCCTCAATACAGCCCTTAATTGGCTCCCTCGGATGTTCATCTCTAGTCACATAAACCGCTGGCTATGAAGACAACGACGAAAGACAGACCAGCGTAGAGAATTGGTGGAAAGCTCAAACAACTGCTTTCTGTGATGAGGTTACTAGAAAGTTTGTACAAAACGACGACCAATGTCTAAGTCGGAGCGGCGACTAATTAGAGAAGTAGTTGGAAAGTGTGGATAACTGTTTCGAATTAAAAATTTTTGATTTTCACTGTGGTTTCCATTTCGCGACAGATCGGATCTTACCTTCCGAACAGCCCTCGTACGTCTCTTGGTACGTTGGTACCTTATAACTAACGTTAGATACAGTTTTCTACGTAAAGAACTGAAGATGGTTGTATGTGGCTTAATCAGCAATTTTGGGTGCTAAAAATCTGTAATGATTTTAGGCGACTCACTTACAAAACAGAAAACAGAATATCTTTCATGTTATATTTACAGTGGTAACACTAGACGCTTCTTGATATGGGCCGACTGAAATGTCTACCTCGCCTGCAAATTCTGACAGTATTTTGGTAGTCAGTTTTGTTACGACCTTCATATGCTATACAAAGTTTCGGTAACAGTCGCCAATATACCGTATTACTAACTTGCCTAAGGCAGCAAAATCCAAATGCGAGATTGAATCACTGTTTTTGTGTGCCAAGATTAATTGGGATTGTACATCTAACGTACACTATATTATCAAAAGAATCCGGACACACCCTAAAACATACGTTTTTCAGATTAGGTGCATTGTGTTGCCACCTACTGTTAGGTACTCCATATCAGCGACCTGAGTAGTCATTAGACATCTTGAGAGAGCAGAATGTGGCGCTCTACGGAACTCACGGGCTTCGAACGTGGTCAGGTGATTGAGTGTCACTTGTGTCATACGTCTGTACGCGAGATTTCCACACTCCTAAAAATCCCTAGGTCCACTGTTTCCGAAGTGATAGTGAAGTGGAAACGTGAAGGGACACGTACAGCACAAAACACAAAAGCGTACAGGCCGACCTCGTCTGCTGACTGACAGAGACCGCCGACAGTTGAAGAGGGTTGTAATGTGTAATAGGCAGACATCTACCCAGATCATCACACAGGAATTCCAAACAGTGTCAGGATCCACTGTAAGTACTATGACTACTACGACGTTTAGGCAGGAGGTCAGAAAACTTTAATTTCATGGTCGAGTGGCTACGCATAAGCCACACATCAAGCCGGTAAATGTCAAATGACACCTCGTTTGGTGTAAGGAGCGTAAACATTGGACGATTGAACAGTGGAAAAACACTGCGTGGAGTGACAAATCACAGAACACAATGTGGGGATCCGATAGCAGGGTGTGGGTATGGCGAATGCCCGGTGAACGTCATCTGCCAGCGTATGTAGCGCCAACAGTAAATTTCGGAGGCGGTGGTGTAGTTGTGTGGTTGTATTTTTCATGGAGAGAGAGCTTGCAACCCTTGTTGTTTTGCGTGGCACTATCACAGCACAGGCCTACATTGATGTTTTAAGCACCTTCATGCTTCCCACTGTTGAGAGCATTTCGGGGATGGCGATTGCATCTTTCAACACGATAGAGCACCTTTTCGTAATGCACGGCCTGTGGCGGAGTGGCTACACGACAATAACATCTCTGTAATAGACTGCCCTGCTCAGAATCCTGACCGGAATCCTATAGAAAACCTTTGGGATGTTGTGGAACGCTAACTTCGTACCAGGCCTCACCGACCGACATCGACACCTCTCTTCAGTGCAGCACTCCGTAAGAATAGTCTGCCATTCCCCAAGAAACCTTCCTGCACACGATTGAGCGTATGCCTGCGAGAGTGGAAGCTGCCATCACCATATTGAATTCCAGCATTACCGATGGGGGGCGCCACGGACTTGTACATCATTTCCAGCCAAGTGTGTGGAATACTTCTGATCACATAGTGTATATGACAATGAATCTCAGTTTATTGTGACGCACTGCCTTACAGAGAGATTCGTAGGATAGAGGCATTTTGCGTTTTATTTCCGATAATGGTGATACGGTGTCTTCCTTAGTTGAGAGAAACGTCTACCATACAAATGAAATCTCGATTATCCACTCCTGATGTGCCAGGCTGTGCTAGCAATCCTGCGTTTCAAACTGCAGCAAATACCTGATTCTGCCGCTGGGTTCGTTCCTAAAAAAAAATCTGCAATCCAAACTCCACCGACGATGGATTGTTAAAACCTAATATTTCTGCTTCCCGGCACAATATATGAAAAATTTCAATTTTTGTTCATTTTTTGTTTATTTGAGTGTTCGTACTTTTTGAAATACGAATATATTTACACGGAAAAAATTTATAAGATATAGCGGTATCAGGAATCAGACAGTATCTGAGGTCTGTTTGCTCATTCAGTGGCAGTTCGGGACGGTTCGCGCAGTACCCCTTGATCTCCAGTAATGTTAAGTATCTCTAATATTTCAAGCAGTGATACTTCCTGGCAATTGTGACCAGGGCGCAGTATTTCTACATATTCTGTGTACCTGTGTCTTGTTTCCAGACAATGCTGCGCAAAGTTGGAGTGTTTTTTCCAGCTTACAGATTTTGTGTCTCCATGTGGTGGTTCGGATGCTCCAGGGAGTAGCAGGTGCGTGATGTGTACGTAATCAACTAATGTTGCCGCAGAACCCGCAAAGGTGAAATCCTTGACTCTTGTAGGATGCTGAACATGCAGCTTGACGGGAAGGCACTAACTGACAGTCATACCCCACAGTGGTGTATCAGGTCAATCATCTGTAACGTCGAGAGTGATGCTCAGCTGTATGGGAGAGTCCTGTAGTCTAGAGGGGACTGGACCAGTTCTGTGTAGATCTGTATCAGAGCAGAGCGGTCCTCGCCACAATTTCTGGCGCTGCGGCATCATAGAGCATTCTGGCGCGACCAACCTGTCCACTTTAGACATTCCCAGAAAACGATGAGAGTCCACCACATTGGGGAACTGGCGTCAAGGTATAGATGCGAATGGGGATGGACTGTACGGCGACGATAGAGGGCATTAAGCAGATCTTGGCAGCTGAGAAATGGAAGCCATGAGTGGAAGCCAAGGATTGGCTCAGTATATTGCTTCCTACAGTCTGCTTTCAGCAACGCTAATTCAAAGAGGAGGACACCATAGGTCCAACCAGACCGTTGATAGCCACTAAAAGGAGAGGAACCCTGCGTAATCTCACTCTTCTGCATATAATGTTTACGCCAGGCAAAAGCCGTTTCGATTGTAGACTCTAGGTGTTCTAAATTATCTGCATTAGAGTGGTCTTGGCGAAAACTATCCTGGATCGAAACCAAAATGTTCCTGGATTCAAGAATCCAGCCTTCGACACACAATACGTCCAAGTAACTTGCAGAGGACGTTAATTAAACTGACCAGACAATATCTGTCTATCTGAAGAGGCGATTTACCCGATCTCAGGACTGGAATATACACTTCCTCGCAATTCGGAAGGGAATTCGCTCTCGCTCCAAATACGCTTAAAAATGGGAAGTATATGACGTTGGGTAACAGCCATAACTGCCGGAACCTTTGGTTATGCACACAATCTGGTCCAGGAGCCACGTAGAGACCAAGGGCGCCTTCAAATTCTCACTCGGTAAATGGGATCATGGTGGTGGAGAACAGACGGTGTTTGAGAAGACAGAATGCAGGCTGAAAGTGGAGCGATACCGAGGCCTGGACGAAATGCTGAGCGGAATGCTCAGTGATAGAGTCTGGGCTCGTGAGAATAATACAATTCAGGGAAATTTCCAGGACATCTGTAGGGGGACGGCAGCCAAAAAACGCCTGACCTTTGCCCGTACCTGTGAAGAATGAGTATGCGGTCATATGGCAGTAACGTGTCATTCCCAACAAATCCGTTTCCTGTGTTTGATAAAGGGCATGGGCACAAAGCTATTTAAAGGCAAAGAGGTGTTCGAGAGATCGATGCCATTTGACGTGTTCGAGGGCACTATGGCGGTCTTGAACAGCCACAGGAATTTCGGAGTTCTACCGAGAGGCAGTCTTCTAACAGGGAGAACCCAAGGAAGAAGGAATCGGTGAAGCAGCAGCTGAGGATGATGGTCAAACTCTGTACTGACTCATGAGTGCAGTTACATGGTCGAGCAGTTGTGGCGGCAGCTGAGGAAAACGCATCCCAGTCCGCATTACTAGAGACCCAGCTGGGAGGGCATTCAGGTGAGTGATATTGGTGAAATAAGACAATCAGAAAAATTGATCGCTATCACACAAATCCTTATGAACTCCCCACTGAACAGAGGGGAGAAATCCAGGGCTACAACGGAATGATCAATAGCTGTGAAAGTGCCTTGTGCCACACTAAATTATGTGGGGCTCTGGTGTTGAGAAGGCAATGATCAAGCTGTGCCAGCAGGCCTTCTGCAATCCTGCTCCACTCAGTGGTCACAGCACCAACCAACAGAGGGCTATGGGCATCAAAGTTCCCAAGGAGATGGAAAAAGTGAGTGAGATGTCGAAGGAGTGCAAGAAGATGGTTGAAATGGCTCTGAGCACTATGGAACTTAACTTCTGAGGTCATCATACCCCTAGAACTTAGAACTACTCAAACCTAACTAACCTAAGGACACCACACACATCCATGCTCGAGGCAGGATTCGAAACCTGCGATCGTAGCGGTCGCGCGGTTCCAGACTGTAGAGCCTAGAACCGCTCGGTCACCCCAGCCAGCGTGCAAGTAGAGCAGGATGCATAGAATGCTTGTCTTTGATGGAGATAGAAATTTCATTGTGTTACTGGTGAGTCTAACTGGATCCAAATGGCCACTGCTTGAAGTGCAGTATCAAGAAGAACACAGAAACTAACACTGTCCAAGGGGACAAACGTGCAGACTCCACTGGAGGCTCACAAAGGCTGACCTGGCTCTGGCAGAAAGTTTGGAAAACAAAAAAACGAGATTCCTGCAGTAAAACACAAGCTACAGAGTAGAGAGAAAGAACAGACTGCAATTCCAGAAAGTGTCGATAATAACCATTCCATTGGAGGAGAGTAGTACAAGAGGCTGAATGGGCGTCGAATGAGCCGGAATCGGCCATTGTGCTGAGTCAGTGTGTCACCGGTAAGGATGAAATGAATGTGAGGTCAGACCTTGATTGAAGAAGGGGGCGTCATCTAGGATGTTGGAGGAGGGAGATGGCGGCCACCCCCGACTTATGCATCTTCTTCTCCTTCAGAGGACCATTGGAGGTAGGTCAGGAAGAGAGCAAGTCGCAACAATATCAGGACCCAAAGATAACGAGCCGCCTTGAAGGCCACAGAGAGATGGCGTGGTGGTGGTGGGGGGGGGGGGAGAGGCTCCTAGAGGGAGCCCCATCCCCACTGCGTGCCAGAGAAGAGGGTTTCTTCTCTGCCCGAGGAGACGAAGTGGTTCCATGAGGGGAGGGAATGGGAGCCGTTAGGGAGGAGGAAAGGAATGGAGGACAGGATGGATGTAAGAAGGAAGGAGGAGGAGGAGGGAAGGCCGTAGCAGCAGTCTTAAAGATAGTCTTAAACATACCGGGTGGCAAGTAGGATAAACGGTCGAGAATTTTGAATTCATGAAATCTGATTCTCTGATGCATAATTTTCTAAAACCAGGTTGCTTCTAATGCCCCAAAAGCACAGCTTGCCCTAAAATGATTATTGACAGTATTTTCTACAAGGAATACCTGAATTAACAGTAAAACTTGAACGATGTAGCTTGATGAAATTACGCTTCAAGTCTATACTCGTATTCAGTGATTTTCTAAAAGTTGGCATTGAAAAGAGGAGGTGAAGATTAAAGGTCCAGACGCAAATTACAAATCTGTGCCGCCGTTCGCACTTGTCAAATACGCAGCTGTGTTCGCTTGTGTGTGACGTCGCGGCTCTGTCAATAGCACCCTCCCCCCCTCCCTCCCCCCCCCCCCCCCTCCGACGAACGCCGGACCGTGCATAGGTGTGGTGTGTGAGCACACAGGCGCAGCAGCAGCGCTGGACCCTTGCCCCACCCCTTCCCCTCCTCCTCCTCCTCCTCCTCCTCCCTCCACCAACGCCTCGCTTACTTTTACTCTGTCACCGTACCGTGACAAAGGTCGGTATCAGCTCGCTCCATTACCCGCACAAAGCGCCGGGCTGACCCGGCCTTCCCAGGGTCCGGACGCCATCGACAGCTCACACCAAATCCGCGGCCTCCACTCTAAAGTGGGCCGCGGTGTTCGTGTGTGTGTGTGTGTGTGTGTGTGTGTGTGTGTGTGTATGGGTGTGTGAGAGAGAGGAGCGGAATTCGGAACCGACGCTAGAGGCCTGTCTGAACGGAATCATTGCCGTTTGAGGGTCTTGGTGTCACGAATGCTACCACGAACAACGTCGCATGCCAGCCCTCATACTGCTTATTACTAGAGGTCAGAAATGAGTTCTGTGTACCCATTTTCAACTCACCAGAGGGTACTCTGACGTCATTCCGAACTCACTGTCTCCGTGTGCTCACCCATTTAACTTAGTTCACATGGCTCTGAGCACTATGGGACTTAACATTTGTGGTCATCAATCCTCCTAGAACTTAGAACTACTTAAACCTAACTAACATAAGGACATCACATACATCCATGCCCACGGCAGTATTCGAACCTGCGACCGTAGCGGTCGCACGGTTCCAGACTGAAGCTCCTAGAACCGGTCGGCCACTGCGGCCGGCCCACCCATTTAACTGAAAACTCGTCTGTTGTCGGTTAGAAATCTATACTTAACTTTTTTTGAAGAGTACTATAAATTTATTTTATTATTTAATCTCTATTGAGAGAATATCTAACAATTACATTAACACAGTACAGAGTTTGTGTTGACAGTACAAGAAAACAGAACATGAAGATGAAGTGTATATTTGTATGTGATTAATTGGGAAATTAAATTTACAGCAGTTTTCAAAGAAGTTATAGAAAAGAATGATAAGTTACACCACTCGCTATTAGCCCATAAAAGCAAGTTTCTGCGATGAAAAGAATACACAAATAGCGTGCTTTTTGGCCGCAGGGACATAACAGTTTTCGTTTTCTCGTGATGGATGTGCAATAAATAACTTTGTCTGCATTTGACGAAATTTGTTTTCTTATATGTCTGAAGCATGGACTATAGCATCGAACTTATTCCAGACGTCACACTCACATTTGCAACTGTATACATTGCATCAGCTAATTTTCACCGTACACCCTCTACAGTCACATAAAGCACAGCTTTGTTAGAGGCCACCTGGTCCCAACAACCAGGCATTTCGCTCTGTCGGTATTACTTTACAACACCAAGTTCGTGCATTCAACTTCCATACTGTACGTCACGACTAGCACGACCAGAAAGTGACGGCAGCGCCACAGTTCTCAGACTCTCAGACCCGTTGTACTCGTGGAACTACCAGAAGGAAGGAAGGAAGCCGGTGTAGCGGTGACGTAACAGTGACGCCTTGATTTCTAGTGTATGCAACCCTCAACATTACACCCGTACGCGCTTTATTTTCGATCTCTTCTTACCGCACGCGATAAAACTTACATTCCTTTTACACGGTCAACAGTTCAAGATATCGAAATGCGAATCTCGCCGAAAGACGGTAGGAATAGGGGCACACAATTTTGGTCACGGGTAAGAAACACTCTTAATCCTTGTAGCAATTGAAGTACTGGATCGAGTATTGATATTTCTGTTTCCTAAACATATATGAGATATGTGTTAAGAGAACGAGATTTTCACTCTGCAGCGGAGTGTGCGCTGATATGAAACTTCCTGGCACATTAAAACTGTGTGCCGGAACGAGACTCGAACTCGGGACCTTTGCCTTTTGCGGGCCTCTACCAACTGAGCTACCCAAGCACGACTCACGCCCCATCCTCACAGCTTTGCTTCTGCCAGTACCTCGTCTCCTACCTTCCAAACCTTACATAAGCTCAGTTGGTAGAGCAGTTGCCCGTGAAAGGCAAAGGTCCCGAGTTCGAATCTCGGTCCGGCACACCGTTCTAATCTGCCAGGAAGTTTCATATCAGAGCACACTCCGCTGTAGAGTGAAAATTTCATTCTGGTATTTTTTTTTCTTTTTTTCTTCTGGGTCCGTACCTCAGCCTGTAGCAACGGAACTCTTATAGGCTGACTTTGTTGTCTGTCTGTCCGACTCTTCCAAACCTGAAACTTCGCCGCAGATTAAAACTGTGTGCCGGACCGAGACTCGAACTCGGGACCTTTGCCTTTCGCGGGCAAGTGCTCTACCAACTTTTTTTTTTTAATTAAAGGGGCGATCACATAGTGACAATCACAAATTTAAAGGAACAGGGATTTTTTTTTATTTATTTTCAATAAAGATCACTCTGTTAAAAGGAACATGTAGATCATTTCATGGTATAGTATGTGCATTACATATTGAGTGGTGAGAGAAGCGTGAGGTTCATTATCAGCTGTCAAATGTGCACACCGTCTGCACCCGGCACATCCCAACTGCGTGGTGGGTCGAGGCAGACTGCCTGAAGATAGCTGGCAAAGGTTTTCCCATAGTGTGACCATCTATGAACCTCATTGTGGGCTTGCTGCAAGAAATACCAAAAGTCAAGACGCGACTTGGCAGCATCCCCATATAGGTACGCGATCGTCCAACCTTTGACCCAGATGATCGACTGTGATTTAGTCGCTGGAAAGTAGTCATTCTCCGAATGTAAGAAGGAAGAAGGTGTAATATGTTGCGGGGTCACACGGAGGTAGAAAGCTACCATCTGTCTTCCTAGGAGCCAGACGTCCTCCACCGCAATACAAGTTAAGCGGTGATGGTCGTCATCCACTTGGCGACATTTCGGGAAACCAGCTGAGCTACCCAAGCACAACTCACGCCCCCTCCCCACAGCTTTACTTCCGCTAGTACCTCGTCTCCAAACTTTACGGAAGCTCTCCTGCGAAACTAGCAGAACTAGCATTCCTGAAAGAAAGGATATTGCGGAGACATGGCTTAGCCACAGCCTGTGGGATGTTTCCAGAATGAGATTTTCACTCTGCAGCGGAGTGTGCGCTGATATGAAACTTCTGGCACAAGTACAGCTGTGAGGACGGGGCGTGAGTCGTGCTTGGGTAGCTCAGTTGGTAGAGCACTTGCCTGCGAAAGGCAAAGGTCCCGAGTTCGAGTCTAGGTCCGGCACACAGTTTTAATCTGTCAGAAAGTTTCATATCAGCGCACACTCCCCTGCAGAGTGAAAATCTCATTCTGGGAACATCCCCTAGGCTGTGGCTAAGCCATGTCTCCGCAATATCCTTTCTTTCAGGAGTGCTAGTCCTGCACGGTTCGCAGGAGAGCTTCTGTAAGGTTTGGAAGGTAAGAGACGAGGTACTGGTAGAAATAAAGCTGTGAGGATGGGGCGTGAGTCGTGCTTGGGTAGCTCTGTTGGTAGAGCATTTGCCCGCGAAAGGCAAAGGTCCCGAGTTCGAATCTCGGTCCGGCACACAGTCTTAATCTGCCAGGAAGTTTCAGATATGTGTTAAAACCGAAAAGTTAAGTTGCTGGAATTGGAGGCAAACATTGTCGCGTGTGGCTTGCAAGCTTACTAACTGTTATGACTTCCTTTGCACGATGTATGGTTCCATAGTGGGTATAGGAGCGAGGAACAGGGTGGTTATGAGCAGAGAATTCAGCTATTTATTTATTCCGCATCTAATACCAAGTAGTGAAAAATAATATATAACTTTGTTGCTGTAGTTGTAGTGTCAGTTGCTAACAGTAGCTGTGAGTGTAAAAATATATACAGATACAAAAGATTTATAATTCTGTCACTCCTTAGCACAGTGTCTATTGGGAAGATGTCGAGCTCATGCCATTATGAAAGTCTGTAAGTGTTATTCAACTGGCAAACACACAAAATGGGGTCAGTGCAAGAATGTACGAACTTAAGTACATCCACTACTGGAGCTGCCAAGAGGGGCTGCTTGCATCTCATTGGCAGCGGCGTATTTGTTCATGGCACCGCCCTTGTTCCGCGAAGCCGGCTGTAGGAAACGCGGCGGCATGAATGGCAGACCGCGTATTTGAAAGGACGGCCCAGCGAATATCGGCCCATACCGCACCAACATTTTCTGAAAACGTCATTTCCATTCTCGAATCCTTCACGAAATAAAAAGGTTGTAAATGATAGGTTATTCTCCGAATATAAATGTCACCGGTTTGCTAACAAAAGTTGTTTCCTTATTCGACATCCAATTGGTAACAGCCAAAGATACGTCTTCTGTTATTTATGTAAGTTAATAGAGTACAGCGCTTTTTTTTAGATTGTTGCTACATTAATACATCGTCTAGTTTTGTTCTTCCACCTCCTCCTCTTGCATCACGCGGCAAGCGTCCTGTGATGATAGGCCATACATTGTATTGCGGCCAGTGTGCAACGCGATACGATGAAATGTTGATTCAGCTTTGCTACTGATAGCTTTCTGCTTTGTAAATGACGTTCATCCGTCACGTCAGTAGCAAGTGCTGTGCCGCGGTTCCCACATCGGTTATTCGCTAACCTGTCATTTGTCCCCTCTGATACATCTGTATCATTAAGGCAAACCAACAACTAACAGACGACGCTATTCTGGAAATTCTGCCAGCCTTGACATGAAAATTGATTACTGTCCCTTCATTGGACTGCAATAAATCATTCCTTTCTAGGTTTCGTATCTCAGTCGGTAAAAACGGAGCTCTCATACAGTACGTGAATTCGCAAATGCGAATGAGGACAACCAGCAGGTGTAGAATTGAATGACGACAGTGAAAATTTGTGCCGGATCGGGAATCGAAACCAGATTTGTCGCTTATCGCAAGCGGTCGCCTTACCCTTTTCTTTTTTTCTTTTTTTCTTCTTTTTTTAAATACCACATGATGATGTGCAATTAGCATCAATAACAAACAAACCATAAATGGAATTAAAAAACTACCTCCTGGTAGAACAAACAAAATGCTATCCGCGCCCCGCCAACTTGCGGCTAGACTCACTCAGAATCTTGAAATTTCAAACATTTGATTGGCTATGATTCAGCAACCGTATGCTATTTAGTTACAGGACGTACATAAAGCCACTTCCGTTGCACAAAATTTTGTCAGTTGACCACGGTTTCGATTGCACTAGGGCAATCTTAATCAGAATAAAAAGTTACACGTCCATTTCTGTTCGACGAGAGCACTTTTGCTCAAATGTTTTAAATCATGATGCGATCACATGTATTCCATGTAACTTTTTATTCTGATGAAGATTGCCCTAGTGCAATCGAAACAGTGGCCAATTGACAGAATTTTGTATAACCGAACTGGCTGTAAATACGTTTTGTAATTGTTAAGCACTCAGAATCACAAAGCAGTCGGTCATGTTCAGAGAACGTCTTCGCGAAGGATATTCCATTTCGCCGGTACATTGGACAAGGTTCCGGTATTATACACTCACACCAAAATCACCTTCTCATACCCGCGACATTCCAGCTGCAGGGGCGATCGAAGAAGGCACTAGCCAAAAAGTTGGCGTAGTACTGACGGTATCGCGGATGGTGCATGAGAAAAGTAAAGCGACCTTGCAGCAATGTTCAAAAATCAAAAAATGTCTTATTGCCTTCAGGGAACAAATAAGAGATCGAGAGGAGTTTTATCCAGTTCACCGCGTTGGTCTTTGTACGTGGGAAATAAGCCTCATCTGGGAACAGAAGTGTCTTCGGTGTAATGGCATAGGGAGCCGTACGTAGAAGAAAGTCAAGCATTTTCTGAATCAACTGCCACACCTCTGCTGAAGATCAACAGATCAGTCGATGTTCGACAGTCAGGAACCGCGCAACCGCTTCGGTCGCAGGTTCGAATCCTGCCTCGGGCATGGATGTGATATCGGTAGGTTAGTTAGGTTTAAGTAGCTCTAAGTTCTAGGGTACTGATGACCTCAGATGTTAAGTCCCATAGTGCTCAGAGCCATTTGAACCATTTGAAGCCAGTTCCTTTGGTGATGTATGAGCTGTACGAGACTACAGTCAAAAAACAGTCCGGCGTTCGCCGCAGTGCGGACGTATTGTTGTTTCCGCCTGCGGAGCGCGCGCGTTCGCTGTTGTTTACATTTCAGCGGCCCTCACTTACGTGTCGCTTACGTGCACTAGAACCATGGCCAAACGTTTTCGAAAATCAGCATTACGATTCAACTTCTGCAACGAATACGCACGACCAAAGGCCTTGGAAGTGGAACGCTTCCTACGCGACGTTGCTAAGATCCCAGCTTCCGACATCATGGGCATCCATTTGTCCATATTAAGCAATACTGTGTACGTCAAAGTCGTGGTATGTGAAAGAATACTTCGTGACACCAACCATGGATTACGCTTTTGCCACGCCGACGGCAATGTCGGAGCGGTCACTGTCGACCATGCCGGCTTAGGAAAGCGCACCATGCGAGTTTTCGAACTCCCGTTCCAGCTTCCGGCGGAAGACGTTATCGCGGCTTTCCCTCCCCTATGGCACTCTACATGGCCACACTGCCGAACGCTGGGCGCAATTCCAAACGTACCCCGTTCTTAACGGTGTACGGCAGATCACCATCGACCTAGGCACCATCGACGTGCCTAGGCACGTCAGTCCACAACAGCTCCCGAGCCGGCGCAGTCGACAGCATATTTGGTAGCTATGGGACGGCCATTGACTAGTGTCAACAACTTCAATGTAAGACGAGGACCCACAGTCCAATATACTTTTAATTCTGTTTTACTCTATGGACTTACCAACTATTGGTGATGGTATTTTGTCTTTTTAGTCCGTTTAACTTCATGACATAGACTTTACAACCTGATGATGAGAGCATTGTCTCTTGAAACGCGTTGTTAAAATATGTATAAGAATCGCGGTTGAATGCTAACAGTGATAACCAGTATAACGACAACTGCTACCTCGACTCCATAATGGATTATATCAAATGCTTAACGTAGACTGTAAAATTTTTACACGCCTACTGGCAACGCGATGCCGCAAGGTCGTGCTCAGCATTCTGTCCCCGGAACAGACAACTCCGGGCGGCTCAGTTAATATACAAACGGCCATAGGAGAATGTCGCGATTTAATTGCACTGGCAGCGGCGTGCAGACTCCGCGCCGCAGTGGTTGCCATTGATTTTGACAGCGCATTCGACAAAGTGCGTCATCTTTTTCTGTTCTCAGTGATGAACCGCATGGGTTTTCCACCAGCCTTTATCGACGTGATCCGGCGCCTGTACGGCACCACCGAATCGCTGATTCAGGTTAATGGCCGTGTGGCGATCCGGGGATCCGTACGGCAAGGCTGCCCACTTTCGACCCTACTCTATGTCATAAGCCTGGAGCCACTCATCGGGAGTCTGACGAGCCACCTTTCTGGTCTCACTCTGCGACAGCACAGTTTTCGATGTCGTGCGTATGCGGACGACCTCCTCCTCTTGATCCGCTCACGAAGTGAAACACACACGGTACTTGATTTGATATCAACGCACGGCACTGCAGCGGGCAGTAACATGAATGTGGCTAAATCTGCGGCGATGCCCATTGGACGCGGCCTCTTACACGACGACTTAGCACCTCTCCCGTGTGTACAAAAACGTCGATACCTTGGTATCATTTTCACCCCCACCGTGCGCCGCTCCGCTGCCATCAATTTTCGGCGTGCACTCCAAACTATCCGCACGACGGTGGGACAAAATCTTCTCCGACGACTCGATTCTTTACAACGTGTCCAATACCTCAATCAACATGTGGCGTCCAGAATGGTCCACATTGCACAGGTCCTCCCGCTGCCATCAACTATTGGACGCAGCCTCCAGGCTGCCTTCGGATACTTCCTTACGGCCGGTACGCTCTTCAAGGTCCGCTACGCCACGCTCAACCCTTCCCCCGCGAGCGGAGGGCCTCGGCCTTTTCAATGTGCGACTCCGCGCGGCGTCCTTGTACATGTCCACCATGTACAAGCAGTGGCACGGGGGCACCTCCCTTACGCGCAGCTTGCTGGATATTCTTGTGCCCAGTCGGACACATCAAGCACCATCTGACGCACATTTCTGATTTCATCGTCGACTTCAGTTATGCTCACACACACTTACCGACCACGCGTTCTCCTCGACCTAAAGATTTTTACACCCCACTCCTTCGTTCCATATCTAGCAACAATATCGAACCGAGACATCCATCCACGCGGTGGCCCACGGTTTGGCGTCACATCCACCAGCCTTTTCTTCCCTCCAACGTCCGGGCAACATAGTACCAAGTCGCAAATGAAAAATTCGCCACAAATCATCGTCTTCACGCCATCGGACTAAAGGACTCTCCACTTTGTTCCATTTGCCACCTCGTGGATGACGATGTCCATCAACTGACTTGTGCTGCCACCAGTGACGTCTGGAAACTTGCCCGACAGTTCGTTGCCTGTTACCTCCGCGTTCCGCCGGACTCGATTGACCCATGGACTTTTATCCATCCTGAGAACACTTATTTCCCTGTTACCCAAAAATCATGCTATTGTATGGGTCAAGGGATGGACGATCACCTACATGTATAATGATGGCGACAAATCACGCCTCGATTTCTGGCAATACTTACAAACCGCCCACAGTGAAGTCGAACACCGACCGCGCTACCGCGCCTTCTTCGCCAATTACCTACATGCGATCTTTACGTCGACCCCGGTCAGTTGGATGGTGCAACACGCCGACAGCACTCCCGCCCCCCCTGCTGACATCTGAGACCCCCCGCGCTACTCTCTACATTGTAACCCACAGTGGAGTAGGCGCACGGACACGCGCCTCCTTTCTTTTATGCACTATACCAGAAAACAGTGGTTTTTCCCTCACTCCACTGTATATTGCTTCACACCTCTTAGCTTACATCTTTATTATTATTATTCTTTCTTTTTTTTCCTACACCTTGTTCATAAAAAAAATTGCTCGCCTTGTACGAGTATAATGTCTTGTGTTATTTTCGCCGGAAGGATGGCATTTCCGTTGTATTTAAGTTTGTACCAATAAAGATATTTTGTTCATTTACCCTGTTCCTGGTAAAAAAAAACATAATAAAAATAATAAAATAAAATAAAAATAAATCAAAAAGCTACTTTGAGGGAGTGATTCAGGGACGGGAGGGTGAGACATCGCGGCCAGGCCTCGGGTTCCGACCCCTGCCCGCCTTGTCTCCGCCTACTCATAACTGAGCACTCTTTAAAAAAAATGGTAAGGTGACAGCTCACGATAATCGGAAAATCTGGGTTCGAGCCCCGGTCCGGCACAAATTTTTATTGTCGTCATTCCATTCTACAGGCGATGCTTGTCCTCATTCGCAATTGCGAATTCATTTAACGTATTCCATAACGACATGAATGCATGTCCACAGGAACTTTGCTTCGTATTCAGAATAACACAGGCACTGCAATATCGCAATCCTCACAGGTTCACTTTGATGTCCGTCTGTCTGTCCGAGTGTTAAAATCCCCTTTTCCTAGAAATGTGTAGTCCTATCACGTTGAAATTTATGTCACATAATGAGGTGTATGGTCCCCTGACTGTGTAAAACATCGGAGCTTCTAAGTCAATGTAGTCAACAGATACGGCTATTGATGACATATATTTTAATACTCGTCAATTCACTCATCAGAACCTATATAGTAGGTTCCATTGCCCTAGAATTATGAAATTTCGGATGAAGCTAGGTTTCACGGTACAAGCTAAGAATAAAATCCGAAAACTGTAAATCTGTCATTATATCACACGATTTTTTTTATATTTCTTATCTGAGACGCTGTCTGTCCGCCCGTCTATTAAGATTCCTTTTTCTCAGTGACTAATAGACAAATCGCGTTGTAATCTATGCCACATTCTGAGGACTATGGTCCCTAGACAGTGTAAAACATTGAAGCGTCTAAGCCGCTGCACTCAAAAGATATGGCCATGTATTGTATTGTATGGAACTGGGGACATAGAAACGATGGAGAGGCTTCGTCCCTGCCGTAGCCCTCAGTGGTTCAAAACCCCACAACAGGCTACAGCAGTTCACTCACCCCATCGCCGCCCCATACCAAACCCAGGGTTAGTGTGCTGTTCGGCCCACAGTGGAACCCCCCGGGAACGTCTCACACCAGACGAGTGTAACCTCAGTGTTTGCGTGGTAGAGTAAATATGGTGCACGCGTACGTGGAGAAAGTGTTTGAGCAGCAATGGCCGATATAGTGTAACTAAAGCAGAATAGGGGGAACCAGCCCGCATTCACCGAGGCAGATGGAAAACCACCTTAAAAACCATCCACAGACTGGCCGGCACACCTGACCTCCACAGTAATCCGCCGGCGGATTCGTGCCGGGGACCGGCACGCCTTCCCACCCGGAAGGCAGTGCTTTAGACTGCATCGGCTAACCGGGCGGGGTACGGCCATGTAAGTCACGTATTTAACATTCGCAAACTCACTGATAAAAATCTATAGTGTACTTTTCATTGGCCTAGAATCATGACATTTGTAAAGAATCAATGTTTCGTAGTATACGTAAAGAGAAAACTCCTAAAATTGCTAGTTTTTTAATTATATTACACGAAAAAATTTTTTCTTTCGTTTGTTTCCTGAATGCCTGTCCGTCCATCTGTTAAGACGGGTAGATGTATCAACTTGTTATTTATGTCACATATTGAGGTCTTAGCTTCTAAGTCAATGCAATCAAAATTACGGCCATTTAGGTCACATATTTATAACCTCGCAAGTTCGTTCATCAAAAACTGTACAGTACTTTCCGTTGACCTAGAATCACGAAATTTGGCAAGAAACAAGGTTTCTTTTCTCATTTAGATTCCGACTTCAAAATTGAATCACAACAATCAGTACTTCTGCATTCAGGTTCACTGTGTCGCAATGCTAAAAGTCAAACAGCAGGTATCTCAAGTTGTACATGAAACAGACATTTGTGCACTAGTCTGGAAAACGCAGTATCCATGTGCAGTAATCGCTTCTGGGTATCTGATGATGGATAAATTGCGAAGCGCGTCATATGAACAATAAAATCGTTCCTTGCAGCATGTTTGACTTTTAATATTGCGATCCGGTCAGCCTGAATGGAAAACTAATTATTATTATAATAATGTTCGCTTGCCTCCTGCATGACTTTATGTCACATTTATATTACTGAAATTAGAACATTCTCGAAAATCTTGGAATCTCTGGGACAGATATGTTGCCAGTATCACTATCGATAACTGACAAAAATTGTCGAGATTCTCGAATCCTAGAATGGATGAACTGTGTACATACTTAGTTATGTTAGTGCGGAACTCTCAGTGCGTGAGTTCTACTCGCACCTGGCCAATTTCTTCCAGGACATTAGCGTTTCGTGTTCAGCTATGTATTATACTACTCATTACATCAGCTGATAGCAAGCGATCGGAGGTCGTAAAAATGTGAATCATCTATCTAACATGTACGAAGGAGGAGAGCTGGTGTGGCTGTATATCACAAACTTTCCTCCTACTTAAAATTTTGCGTAGATATACTTGACAGTGATAGATAACGAATCAGCCCCCTGTCACATTGTACGAACCTACATAATCGCCCCTGGACCTGCACAGCCACATTTCTCTAGATCCGTAACAAATTGTGAAAGTCGGTGACGTACCAGTGAGCTCGGTACTACTGAAGTTACATCGCGAGGGAAGGAGGAAGGAAATAGCACGCATGTGTCCGAGTGTTCCTCAAATAATTTTGAAATAGGGAAGCGACGTATCAGAATCTGTTACTCATTTGAAAATGAGTAAAGCTCGAAACAATGTAATAGCGCTGTAATCTGATGGAAGCGATGTCATTTTTCATTACGATTAACAGAACGGATTACATCTTAAAATGAGGTTGTAATATGAATACTTACATAAGTAAAACACCTATAATGAATTGTAGTATTATTGGAATAGCCTGATGGGATTAATTAGGAAATTAGGTACTAAAAGTAGGTGATGAGTTTTATTATTTGGGCACCTAAAACTGACGGTGGATGAAACAGAAAGTGTATAAGATGCACTGGCAATAGAAAAGAAAGCCCTTCTGTAAAAAGAGCCATCCCTGGGGACTGTAGAAATGGTTTTCGTACGAGACGTCGGATGTCGTTGTGGACTCTCCACAACAGTTCATCCGCACGACTGATCTACATCTGCAGGTACGATGAATACATTGCTGGGCTATTACTGAAGCCCCCTTCTTATGCCGTTCTAAGTAGGAAAGGCGCAGGCGTGAAGGCGCCAGTTTCGGTGGCCAGCAGCGAAGATTTCCTGATAGGTAACCGTAAGGACAGTTACTTCACCTATCGGAAGTTGCACCAAGAGATTTAGCGCACGCGCACTGGACGTGCCGCCGGAGCTCCCAACGTCCTCTACCGGGAGCAGCAAGCCGAAATACACGCCGTTGTCCTCAGAATATTTATGTTGCCACTGAAGCGCCATCCGTTGTTTGACCAATAGTTTCCCTTCGTGGTCGCTGTGATTTTAATATTGAGACCGTTGGATGAATTTAAATCTAGTGTCTCTCGAACTGCGAATTTTGGCTAATGACCCTGTGCGAAGAAGTCGACGATTTAATTTTGGTATTTATGTATTCCTTACTGAGCTCCGTACTGCACCAGCCACTGAGGATTTCTCTGGTTGATCCTGACGTGTGCCCCGGCGTGTTGGGTGCGTCTTCCACGGTGCGACAAATCTGTCCAATCTTCCTGCAGCAAGGAACCCTAAACACCAAGCCTTCTCAGACCAAATTCGCTCGTCGACGTCTTCGTACTGGCACAGCGCAACTAAAGCAGAGGTGGAAATTGGCAGCCCGACACAGGATTCCAACTTACCACAGCGTGGAATCCAGCATTGGCAATATTAAATTCATAATGAGAAAAAGGGCAACTATTGATCATGATGAAGCTTCATTCCAGCGCGGATGCGTATATCGGCATGCGTCTTCTGACAGAGGGCGCTGGGGCGGCTGATGGCAGCGCACAGCAGGAACGACAGCCTTTGCATGTTCGTCGACAGATGTCGTAACTGTCCTTCCAGCTACCGAACAGAAGATCATCGCTTTGGCCCACCGAGCTTGATGCCTCCTGTCCTGAGCGTTTCCTACTTACAATGGCATAATTCGGAGGCTTCAGTCATAGCTCAGCAGTGTGTCTGTGGACCCGGGAGACGTCGTCCAGAAGAAACACTGTGAGGATCTCACACGACATCTGACGTCTCACCTGAGAACCTCGTCAACAATAGGAATTTGTTAACAGCTAACACAAATTTAAGTACTGCGAGGTCTTCTCTGGAGATATTTGTGTAGTGTAGATTTGTGCCGAAGTGCAACACGGACGATAAATATTTCAGACAAGAGGAGAATACAGTCTTGGAAATAAGGCTCTGCAGAATAACGCTGAAGTTGAAATGCATGGATGGGACCTATTTACGCAACAAGCTGACTGCAGGACTGGATATCAGTTGAGATACGCTGGATTGTGTGCGCCCCTTAGGGATCTTCCGTTGATGAGTTCCTATGTAACGTATTTAAATAATGTGATGATAACTTTTAACAAATCTAAGCCTTTAATGAAGGCATTTGTGTGACCAAAAGTTGAAATACGTAATAAAAACTTCTACAGGACCATCACTACTATATGTAAATCAGTTTCCTACTCTTTTATTCGTTCATGACAATCTAATAAATTACTGTCCAACTTGGGCTCTTTACCAGCGAGAGATAACCCGCAAACCGCCGCACAAGAGACAGAACCCCGATCTAATTCACCGGACTGCCCGGCTGAGCAGCTGTCCTCATTCCGGCAAGAAGCCGGCTGCCGGGGCGCCACAAAGCAGTGCAAATACAGTGCGGCGGCGGCGGCGGCGCTCCGTGGCGTTTTGATGAGCTCCGCAAGCACGCCTCGCCGCGCCTCGGGCTGCCCCTGGCAGCGCAGGGCCGCGACCCGCGTAACACAGCGGGCGCCGCCGCCGCCACAAATTGAATTCCGCGCAGCGGCCGCTGACCCCCTAATGGCCGCAGCCACCCTCCGCCACTCACTGTCGCCCCGACAACTCCCAGCGGTCACCGCATCACTTGCACTCCAGGCTCTGGTCGTCCGACCGCTCCGCACAGACGAGGCACCATGCGGAGCGGCGGCAAGTTTCCCTCTACACAGATCTCTTACCTCCCAGTGAAGTAGCAGCCAATCATGTTTCTCGTATGCAACAGCACGTGAATGGTGATACGTATCTGACATCAACCGAGGAAAGACGAAACCAGCAGAAATGAAATCGATCAAAATTAGGGATCAGGTAGTAGAAGAAGTGAAGGAATTGGACTGCCTGAGAAGCAAAATAACGGATGACTGTCGAAGCAGGTAGTCCATAAAGGACAGACTAGTACAGACAAAGAATTACTCGCCAGAGGAAGCATGCCAGTATCTAATATAAGTCTTAATTTGAGTAAGTAATCTCTGGCAATGTAAGTCGGAAAAACTGCAAGTGTATCATGAGAGTCGAGAATCGAAGAGTTTGAGGTGGAGTGTTGTCGAAGGACGCTGAAACTTAAGTGGACTGATAAGGAATGGGAAGGTTCTCCGCAGAATAGAACAGGAAATGAATATGCAGGAAACACTGACTAGAAAAGAGGACAAAATCATAGCGTGATGAGTTTCTTCTTGCATACGAATAGGGTTCGTTTCCTTAACAACCCATACGTTGCATATTACGTTGTGTCGAATTGTCAGTCGTGTATCTTTTAAAATATTCCGGTCTCCTAATATACACTCCTGGAAATTGAAATAAGAACACCGTGAATTCATTGTCCCAGGAAGGGGAAACTTTATTGACACATTCCTGGGGTCAGATACATCACATGATCACACTGACAGAACCACAGGCACATAGACACAGGCAACAGAGCATGCACAATGTCGGCACTAGTGCAGTGTATATCCGCCTTTCGCAGCAATGCAGGCTGCTATTCTCCCATGGAGACGATCGTAGAGATGCTGGATGTAGTCCTGTGGAACGGCTTGCCATGCCATTTCCACCTGGCGCCTCAGTTGGACCAGCGTTCGTGCTGGACGTGCAGACCGCGTGAGACGACGCTTCATCCAGTCCCAAACATGCTCAATGGGGGACAGATCCGGAGATCTTGCTGGCCAGGGTAGTTGACTTACACCTTCTAGAGCACGTTGGGTGGCACGGGATACATGCGGACGTGCATTGTCCTGTTGGAACAGCAAGTTCCCTTGCCGGTCTAGGAATGGTAGAACGATGGGTTCGATGACGGTTTGGATGTACCGTGCACTATTCAGTGTCCCCTCGACGATCACCAGTGGTGTACGGCCAGTGTAGGAGATCGCTCCCCACACCATGATGCCGGGTGTTGGCCCTGTGTGCCTCGGTCGTATGCAGTCCTGATTGTGGCGCTCACCTGCACGGCGCCAAACACGCATACGACCATCATTGGCACCAAGGCAGAAGCGACTCTCATCGCTGAAGACGACACGTCTCCATTCGTCCCTCCATTCACGCCTGTCGCGACACCACTGGAGGCGGGCTGCACGATGTTGGGGCGTGAGCGGAAGACGGCCTAACGGTGTGCGGGACCGTAGCCCAGCTTCATGGAGACGGTTGCGAATGGTCCTCGCCGATACCCCAGGAGCAACAGTGTCCCTAATTTGCTGGGAAGTGGCGGTGCGGTCACCTACGGCACTGCGTAGGATCCTACGGTCTTGGCGTGCATCCGTGCGTCGCTGCGGTCCGGTCCCAGGTCGACGGGCACGTGCACCTTCCGCCGACCACTGGCGACAACATCGATGTACTGTGGAGACCTCACGCCCCACGTGTTGAGCAATTCGGCGGTATGTCCACCCGGCCTCCCGCATGCCCACTATACGCCCTCGCTCAAAGTCCGTCAACTGCACATACGGTTCACGTCCACGCTGTCGCGGCATGCTACCAGTGTTAAAGACTGCGATGGAGCTCCGTATGCCACGGCAAACTGGCTGACACTGACGGCGGCGGTGCACAAATGCTGCGCAGCTAGCACCATTCGACGGCCAACACCGCGGGTCCTGGTGTGTCCGCTGTGCCGTGCGTGTGATCATTGCTTGTCCAGCCCTCTCGCAGTGTCCGGAGCAAGTATGGTGGGTCTGACACACCGGTGTCAATGTGTTCTTTTTTCCATTTCCAGGAGTGTACTTTGTAGCTGATTGGGGCCACTAATTGGTAGCCAATAACCGTACTCCAGCATTAAGCGATGGAGCACGTATCTTCTTCCGTAGTTGCCGTGCTGGAAAGAGAACTCACGTCGTGTGCCAAAACTACCAAGGAACTCCGAAAGATTCTTGTAATAACCGTTATATTTAACAAAACGCTTTTACAAGCAAATCAGTTCACTAATATACTATACATAGATCGATAGATCACCCACATACTCAAATCCCGACTCAACGTCACGGAGCCGCGCAGGATTAGCCGAGCGGTCCTAGGCGCTGCAGTCATGGACTGTGCGGCTGGTCCCGGCGGAGGTTCGAGTCCTCCCTCGACCATGGGTGTGTGTGTTTGTCCTTAGAATAATTTAGGTTAAGTAGTGTGTAAGCTTAGGGACTGAAGACCTTAGCACTTAAGTCCCATAAGATTTCACACACATTTAAATATTTGAACAACATCACGGACAGTTTTTATTCGAGTTTTCTCTCATAACTGACACAACAACCATTCAACTGTTTCTTTTCTTTAGATTTTTGTCCTTACAACGTCCTTTACTCTAAGGCTAGCAAAGCAGAGGCAACCCACCAATTTAAAACATAGGCAGCCACCCCCCCCTCCCCCCCCCCAAGTGAGGGACGCCCATCCCTTTTCAACGTCGTGTATTTGCTTCACTGTACCTCCGCTGGTTGGTGCACCTGTCGGACGAAAGGACACAAGGGGACTATGTTGCATCGGAGTAGATACGACCATTAAAGCAGATGAACAGTAAAGCAGCAGGACCAGATAATATTAATGCAGAATTTAACAAATGTAGAGGAATAATGTTAGAACTGAGTCTACAAAACGAATGATGGAAATGGAAGGTAATACCACTCCATTGAAAAGAGATTATAATACTTGTAAAAATTACAGAAGAATAATCTGTTGAACACTAGCTATAAATTATAAGCACTAACATTTAATAACAGACTGAAAAAATAGTTGGAACTCTCTTACTGGAAAGTCAAGACTGTTTCAGGAAATGGCGATCGTAATGCAGTGACAATTTTGAATAATGTGTCATATGACTGATAAGAGATGATAACATACTATGGGAAACGTCAATTCATTTATAGATTATGACAAAACATTCGATACAGTGAGTAAGTATATGCTACTGAACATAATGGGAAGACGAGGATATTTTTATACAAGTGATTAATAGTTTGTATTTAAACAATGAAATTTTAATTAAGGTGCAAAAGGAGAACAGCAGTTAATATACGAGTACAACAAACGAGCAGTTTTTCACTCCCTTTATTTAATAATGAAGGTGAATCACCTAAAACTTCCACTGCAAATACTGCGTAAATGGAAAATTCTATTGACTTGCGGTTTTCACAGAATGGATTGTTGGTCAGGGGTTAGTACTGGTAGCCAATAAACAGATTGTAGTAATAGTTTGAAAGTGTGTGTTTTGTTCAAACATTCACTTTTCAATGTAACAATGCCTCTTGACATTAACAAACTAGACGTAGGGTAAATTTGAACGTCAGTGGTGTTTCTTGCAGGATTCTAGTGCGAGTTGTTTATGAGACATCGTATTTCGAAAAGTTTCCACACCGATACATGTTTGTGCCATTCAACCTGCATAGTTGCTAGGCATGATGTTCTTATTTTTGCTTACGGCGTACTTTGTGCTCCTTGAGTGCGTTGGGGCTTGCTAGCCAGTTTGTGTTTGACACTCCAAGCTGAAGGTCGTCAGTGAACAGTGGGATTTACCAATGCAGAAAAAGCTGACATACTCATGGTGTATGAAGAGTGTAGGAAGAATGCAGCACATTCTTGTACGGAGTAAGCGTCAAGATGTCCCAATAAACGTCAACTATCTCGGCAGTTATTTATCAACCTCTTCAGTCACTTATGTGAAAGTGTCAGTGTAACACCTTGACAACGTAACGGAAGTCCGCCCCCGGTAGCTGAGAGGTCGGAGATTTTCTCCGCTCAGGGACTGGGTGTTGTGTTGTCCTAATCATTTAATTCCCATCGACGCGCAAGTCGCCGAAGTGGTGTCAAATCGAAAGACTTGCGCCAAGCGACCGGTCTACCCGAAGGGATGCCCTAGTGACACGACATTTTTGTTTAATGTAACAGAAGAAAACAAGTGGCGAGGGGGGAAATTAATGTTCTTGCTGTTGTTTGCAGTTGATCCGCACGTTAAATCCCGCGGAAATCGTACGAGGAAGTGTCGTGAATTAGGCAAGTGTCCTACGCATTCTCCATCGGCATAGGTTCCATCCCTATTACATCTCTCTCATTTAAGAAATACATGGAAACGATTATGAGAATCGTGTTAACTTTTGTGCATAGGCGTTGAGATACAGATGGATCATGTAACCTATTGATAGGCCCCGTTGGCTTCGTCAGGTGGAACATCAGCGTCCATGAAGGATAAACTTGTGGTGTGGGATAGTGGACCATCGGTTCATGGACCTGTGTTTCATAGACGGGACACTGAACGCGCTCAAGTATCGCAGCCTCCTGACAGACCATCTTCCATGTATTCTAGGAGACGTTCCTCTGCAGTACCAACGTGATGGCTCTCCAGGCCGTAGTCCACGAAGTACTACAGAATCGTCGGTTTGGACGTAGTGGACCCGTAACTCCCCCGGGCCCGTTCTCCAGATTTGACGCCTGCATTGTTTTTCTTAGGGGAAAGCTGAAAGATGCCGTTGACAAGGACGTGCCAATTACACCCTATACTATGCAACGACGTATTACTTCAGCCTGCAGATCTCCGCTGAAATGCTAGCACGTGTGCAGCAGTCGACTGGGAGCGCGTATTGCCGCTGTCGGTGGCCGTTTTGGACACAACCTGTGACCGTCAGTTTGCTCGTTACTGGTCGGAACCCATATTACCAGTGTATGCACTTGTGTTGTTTCTTAGTGTGTGCTACCACAGGTATTGTACAAGCGTCGGTGTAGGAACTTCTCAAAAAACGATATCCAGTAAACAATTCGCACTAGAATCCTGCAACAAACACCATTGGCATTCTAACTTTTCATACTTCCACTTTGTTAATGTCAATAGTAAGTACTGTTCCAATCTGTTTATTGACTAACAATACGAGCCATGACTACCAATCCATTTTGTGAAAACCGCACATCAATAGCGCTTTCCATTCACGCAATATTTGGGATTCAAGTTTTAAGTGATTCGCCCTGTATATGTTGAGAGTGTTGTTAAACAATGGAAACAAGAAGTTAATCAGGGAATGCCTACGAACACATGCATAAATGCATAGGACATTGGTCAATCGAATCAGGAAATCTTAAAACGAAAAATAAGGACAACACACACACCCAAGCCCGAGGGAGGACTCGAACTTCCGACGGGGAGAGCCGCCCGGGACAGGAAATCGTGAAATGGATTCGAATATTGGGAATATCTACTAGCGTCAGCTTCTTGTGACGAACCACAATTTGCGCCGGACCGGGACTCGAACTCTAAATTCCCACTTCTGATGAGCGATAGCTTTAACGACTTCGGCTATCGCAACACGCCCCAGTGCTGGTCCAAAACTTCATACTCCACACAGTCACAATCCAAAAGTTATCACTTTAGTCAAACTAGGCACAGGAAGACAAATGTTATTTTGTATCGTAATTTTAGCCCCACCAAGTGTGATTATATTATTATTTGGGACATTGTCTGAGTTTACGCAGTCCGCAGCTCGTGGTCGTGCGGTAGCGTTCTCGCTTCCCACGCCCGGGTTCCCGGGTTCGATTCCCGGCGGGGTCAGGGATTTTCTCTGCCTCGTGATGACTGGGTGTTGTGTGATGTCCTTAGCTTAGTTAGGTTTAAGTAGTTCTAAGTTCTAGGGGACTGATGACCATAGCTGTTAAGTCCCATAGTGCTCAAAGCCTGAGTTTACGCAGTAACTGCATTTATTAGAATACTGTGTCCTAAAGACATGTTTCACTCTAGGCAGCAAGGAGTCTGAATCGTTGTCTTGCGACGGCGTACGCTGGACGTAAACTCGACTAGAAGATAGAAACAGTGTGAAGCAAGACTCACCCAGTCAAACGACTTTCTTCCATTGCTCATACTGCACGTTTTATGGTTTCGGCATGAGGTTTTACTGTTACGCGCATTTGCACCACTGATGTGTGGTTTTGGAATTCCAGCTGGTCCTGCAATTCCCATGTTATGGAGCTCCCTTCGGGTTCCTTTAATGCTGACTGGCTTCAGGAGTGACTTTTACAGCGGCCGTCCTCGTATATTTCATAACCATGCTTTCCAATGAGCGGCCGTCACAATCACTCAAATTACACTTTCGTCCCTGTTGTTCCTTAGTGGAAGATGTTTTTCCGCTTTCCCTGTACGCGGTGTATGTCTTCAATACAGTGCCTTTTGAAACACCTCATATTTAAGCTACCTTGGTTATAGACGCGCCGACCATGTGAGCCCTAAAAACTTATCCACATTCGAATTCACTTTGATGCGACATAATGCACTCACAAGGGCACAGAACGCTGTTCTGACCACGATTGATCATCGCAAAGTATTGAGGACGTTGCACAGGTGTCGTTCGTGGCCAAACATAACGGCGCAAACTTCAGGCTTGGTTATTATCGGCATTTATTTTCAAGCATGCATTACCTACGATGATTTTTGTTCAATCTGTGTACCCCTTCGGCCAAGCGGTTCTAGGCGCTTCAATCTGGAACCGCGCGACCGCTACGGTCGCAGGTTAGAATCCTGCCTCGGGCATGGATGTGTGTGATGTCCTTAGGTTAGTTAGGTTTAATTAGTTCCAAGTTCTAGGGGACTGATGACCTCAGATGTTAAGTCCCATAGTGCTCAGAGCCATTTGAACCATTTGTACCCCTTCAAACTAAGCAGGTGGGTGACAACTATAAGCTTGAGGACAGAAATAATTGTGAATAGGTTACCACAAACGGCATGTAAGCACGTAGAATCAACCTTTCTCCTTACCAAGGAAAGAAAGGCAGACATACTTTTCCCTGTTATCGCAAAGAGAATGTTTGAATGAATTGAGTCTAGATGTATTGAAAAGCCGTTTAAATTCTTATTTCCAAATCGCCAAACAATTAAAGTGTGGTCTGTATATCTAAAATAATGCATAATTCAATGCAACCTACTCCAGAGCGCGTTGTTCGAAATCTTTCACAAGCAGATTGCTAATAATAGGTGACAAAGGGTTCCCTTCGCTACTTCATCTGCCTATTCAATCAACGGGTCAAGGAATGAAAAGTCAATGGAAGTCAACACATGTCGAAATAGGTTCGTTAATTTAACATCAAGCCTAACGTCAATTAACCATAAAGGATCAGACAGAGGAACAGGAGCGAAGAGACCACGTCAAAACTTACTAAAATAAAATTGGTTCGATTCCATATTAGGCGCCTGGTACAGCAACCGATTATGAATGTCTTGAAATAAGACAGTCTTGGTTGCAACATTTTTTTTATTTGTAGGAAATGTGTTTCGTTCTTTTGGATCATCATCAGACTGGCCTTGATGTGAAAAATGACGATAGTGAAGCATATGCAGATTAAAAAATGGGTTAACATAAAAACACAACGAGGCAAAGTTCCAGGCTGTGCAGTCGCCTTTACAATAAACCATAACTGTGAACTTACGTAAAAATCAATGTGATAAACATTCGTCCATTAATGCCCATATATGGCATTAAGATAAAATTTTATAAGGAACCATCGTTGTTATGTCATGGAATGAATAAAATCATTACGGAACCTGGAACCGGGAATACAATGCCAAGTATAACCACGATGTCTGCTGGACTGTAATACTATAACATCATATCTCGTAACTGGTTTAGTCGGTCTGACAAATGTTTTAGCGTCATTTTAAGTTTTACTACTTGACAGGTTTTAAAAATTTTAAGCTTTGTAGATATCTTCTTATCTGTACTAAATTTGTCTTTCTGCACCTATTTTATTAATATTCTTGCACTAAATTTCATTTTTAATACTTCACTGTTTTACCTAATTTGTCTTAGCATATATAATGTAGTTCTGCAATCTCGTTTTATAAGGATGTCGGTTAGCCACTGTCACCTACCTATGGTCGTATAGTCTTGCCTCTAAGGCTCTATGTTTGTGTGGCCGGTTTGGATGGCTGATGTATCCTGTTCTCTATCGTATTATGTGCTGTTTGTCAGCTGTACGGCCGGCCGCGGTGGTCTCGCGGTTCTAGGCGCGCAGTCCGGAACCGTGCGACTGCTACGGTCTCAGGTTCGAATCCTGCCTCGGGCATGGATGTGTGTGATGTCCTTAGGTTAGTTAGGTTTAAGTAGTTCTAAGTTCTAGGGGACTGATGACCACAGCAGTTGAGTCCCATAGTACTCAGAGCCATTTGAACCATTTCAGCTGTACGTAACGCTCCATGCTGTGTACGCCGGAACGCGGATCGCTCTGTGTTATGTAATATTTCTTAAATTTTACTTGCTTTGTCATAGTTTTCCTGTCCAGCATACACTGTAGCTATACTTGGCATTGAATTCTCAGTTCCAGATTCGTAATGCTTCTGTTCGTCCCATGACGATAGGACGATGGTTCCTTGTAACATTTTATCTTAATGCCATATTTGGACATTAATGGACGAATGTTGCTTTCCCACATTAATTTCTATATAAGTTCACAATTATGGTTGATTGTAGAGACGGCTACACAGCCTGGAACTTTGCCTATTTTGTGTTTTTATATTAACTTCATTTCCCCATTTTAAGCTGCATATGCCACACTGTTGTCGTTTTTCATTCCTAGGTCAATCTTATGAAGCCCCAAAAGGATGAAACGCGTCATTTCCTGTAAATAAAACAGATGTTGCAGCAGAGACTGTCTTATTTAAAGACTTTCTAAAATATTAGAGCCATTCAAACGCAGCCCCTGCAGTCATAACATGAAATCCGACGAGTTCCTGATTTAATGCTCACAATAACGTACGTATAGGAGCACCAATGTTACTGAATATAGTGTGAAGGTACAGCTAAGCTCTCGCCATGCCCCTATGGATGTCAGAATGATCATCAGTAGTGGAATTGGTCGGCAGTGTGACGCTCCTCACGGGCCCATATGCATTTAATAAAAAATTGTCATGCAACGGATAACTAATAGGACAGGGGTGGCTCTAGCAAACATGAGACATACTTGTTGGGCCTCACACAAGTGATTTCTCCTCCGGCCCACAGTTCATTCTCCTCTCAGTGCAGTTCCCGTGCACCAATAAAAAGGCTCTGCAAAGTGCTGGCCAATGATATTTCTGTTGACATGACAACTGTCTCCCAACCTAGCCAAAGTTTTACAACGCTAGCCAATCGTTACAAACGCATACACGCAGTCCTTAATCAGTGATGGTTATTCTCCCAATCCTCAGATAAGTGCTACTTCAAACTGATACGCATGTCTCCACATTCCCATTTCTCTTAAACTGCCGCCCTGACTTCTCCTACTCCGCTTTTCTTTTTCTTTTTACATTAGACGGTAAGCAGCCATTTCACAGCGTTTTACACCAGAGGTTATTCACCCCACGTAAACGGTCCCAACAAGTCGCTTCGTTGCGTTACAAAAGAAAAGAGTCCCTCTCCACATTGCAGGTCGTCGCTTCTCACGGAATGTCGAGACCTACGTCCGTCACTAACTTCCCGTCGCCCAGTGTTCTCGCAAGGCGACTCATCGCAGCAAAACAAGGTTCCTTTGAAGTGTGTTTTGGCCGGATGGCCCTGCTTGTAGAAAGTGAGACTCTCAGCAGGTGCAGCTGTTCGTCACGTTTCCGTGAATGTAGCACAGAAACCAGTATCGAGCAGGGCGCATTATGCTAAAAATTTCAGGAACACGACTCGGAGACGCCAGGAATGACAATGGCAGGATCGCTACCCTGAGCGGTCAGCTCATCTCATCCCTTAGTGCTTTCATCTCAATGGCATGCCGCAGCTCTCAGGAGGGTCGGACTGAAACAGAAGTGGCAAAAAATAACTTAACTGATACAAATGACCAGTTACTGAGAAGTAGCAGTAACTGTAATAACCGCTCGTCTGTTACTAGCAGTTATTTTAATAACTGCCAATAGTGCGTGGTACCATTGCTTTCCGAAGTGTGTACTACACTTTCCCGTCATCTTACTGCCACAAATAAATGAGCAGAGCGAATGGATCGACCATCTATGAGGTGTTATCATCGAAATAACTGTCAGACTGCTCGCCATAAAGTGCGTACTTCGGTTTCGCCCTATCTACTTCGTCAGTACGAGTAAAGTCTGTAAGTTGTTTTTCTGTGTCATTACTTTTCACTCATAGTTCTTTATCCGTAGGAGATACGTGCTACCATTACAGATAACCTGGAAGTTGATAGCTGTGTCCCTGATTCCATTACGTCATAGTAGATGAAGATATTTGCAGAGAGGACAGATGTTGGAATGAAACAAGTATTATCGAGCTTCAACGGGAATAACCGTCGGTCGTTAAGGTGTTCCACCGAGTTTACAAATAAATGGATTGTTATTGCTTTAACGTGATCCACATGCCGCCCACATGCAGCTGCCGTTAACACGCATGCATTAGCTGCTAGTCTGGTACCACGCACCAGAATTAACTTGCACAGTTACCCCCCTCTCCCCCCGCCCCCGTTATATACAGGGTGGTCCATTGATCGTGACCGGCCCAAATATCTGACGAAATAAGCGTCAAACGAAAAAACTACAAACAACGAGACTTGTCTAGCTTGAAGAGGAAAACCAGATGGTGCTATGGTTGGCACGCTAGATGACCTTGCCATAGGTCAAACGGATATCAACTGCGTTTTTTAAAATAGGAACCCCCATTTTTTATTTCATATTCGTGTAGTAAGTAAAGAAATGTGAATGTTTTAGTAGAACCACTTTTTTCGCTTTGTGATAGATGGCGCTGTAATAGTCGCCAAAATATGGCTCACAAATTTAGACGAACAGTAGGTAACAGGCACGTTTTTTTTTTAAATTAAAATACAGAACGTAGGTACGTTTGAATATTTTATTTCGGTTGTTCCAATGTCATACTTGTACCTTTGTGAACTTATCATTTCTGAGAACGCATGCTGTTACAGCGTGATTACCTGTAAATACCACATTAATGTAATAAATGCACAAAATAATCTCCGTCATCCTCAATGCATTTGGCAATACGTGTAACGACATTCCTCTCAACAGCAACTATTTCGTTTTCCGGAATGGTTGCACATGCATTGACAATGCGCTGACGCATGTTGGCAGGCGTTGTCGGTGGATCACGATAGCAAATATCCTTCAACGTTCCCCACAGAAAGAAATCCGGGCACGTCGGATCCTGTGAACGTGCGGGCCGTGGTATGGTGCTTCGACGACCAATCCACCTGTCATGAAATATGCTATTCAGTACCGCTACAACCGCAAGCGAGTTATGTGCCGGGCATCCATCATGTTGGAAGTACATCGCCATTCTGTCATGCAGTGAAACAGCTTGTAGTAACATCGGTAGAACATTACGTAGGAAATCAGCATACATTGCACCATTTAGATTGCCATAAAATGGGGGCCAATTATCTTTCCTCCCATAATGCCGTACCATACATTAACCCGCCAAGGTCGCTGATGTCCCACTTGTCGCAGCCGTCGTGGATTTTCCGTTGCCCAATGTTACGTGATACCACGTCCTTAAACGTTTGTGACTGTTACAGCGCCATCTATCACAAAGCGAAAAAGGTGTTCCAACTAAAACATTCACATTTCTTCACGTACAACAGGAATATATAATAAAAAATGGGGTTTCCTATTTAAAAGAAAAACGCAGTTAATATCCGTTTGACCTCTGGCAGCGCCATCTAGCGGGCAAACCACACCCCTCTTCAAGCTAGACGAGTTTCGTTCTTTGTAGTTTTTTCGTTTGATGCTTATTTCGTGAGATATTTGGCCCGGTCACGATCAATGGACCATCCTGTACATTCATCGCAATCAGTTCTGGCCGGAAACTCTGAGTTGTGCGTTTCACAATATCTATCAACAATTACTGTGCTGCCTACAGCCATAGATTTTATTAACCAGACTCCGTTCGTATCTCAGACACTGTTGGTATGGTTCTTCCGGCGCATAATACTTAAATTGTCGGTATTTTTAGGTAGGAGAATGTCGTTCCTCAAGTGTTTGCTGTTTGCTTTTGTTGTTGTTGTTGTGGTCTTCAGTCCTGAGACTGGATTGATGCAGCTCTCCATGCTACTCTATCCTGTGCAAGCTTCTTCATCTCCCAGTACCTACTGCAACCTACATCCTTCTGAATCTGCTTAGTGTATTCATCTCTTGGTCTCCCTCTACGATTTTTACCCTCCACGCTGCCCTCCAATGCTAAATTTGTGATCCCTTGATGCCTCAAAACATGTCCTACCAACCGATCCCTTCTTCTAGTCAAGTTGAGCCACAAACTTCTCTTCTCCCCAATCCTATTCAATACCTCCTCATTAGTTACGTGATCTACCCACCTTATCTTCAGCATTCTTCTGTAGCACCACATTTCGAAAGCTTCTATTCTCTTCTTCTCCAAACTGGTTATCGTCCATATTTCACTTCCATACATGGCTACACTCCATACAAATACTTTCAGAAACGACTTCCTGACACTTAAATCTATACTCGATGTTAACAAATTACTCTTCTTCAGAAACGATTTCCTTGCCATTGCCAGTCTACATTTTATATCCTCTCTACTTCGACAATCATCAGTTATTTTACTCCCTAAATAGTAAAACTCCTTTACTACTTTAAGTGTCTCATTTCCTAATCTAATCGCCTCAGAATCGCCCGATTTAATTTGACTACATTCCATTATCCTCGTTTTGCTTTTGTTGATGTTCATCTTATATCCTCCTTTCAAGACACTGTCCATTCCGTTCAACTGCTCTTCCAAGTCCTTTGCTGTCTCTGACAGAATTACAACGTCATCAGCGAACCTCAAAGTTTTTACTTCTTCTCCATGAATTTTAATACCTACTCCGAATTTTTCTTTTGTCTCCTTCACTGCTTGCTCAATATACACATTGAATAACATCGGGGAGAGGCTACAACCCTGTCTCACTTCTTTCCCAACCAATGCTTCCCTTTCATGCCCCTCGACTCTTATAACTGCCATCTGGTTTCTGTACAAATTGTAAATAGCCTTTCGCTCCCTGTATTTTACCCCTGCCACCTTCAGAATTTGAAAGAGAGTATTCCAGTTAACGTTGTCAAAAGCTTTCTCTAAGTCTACAGATGCTAGAAACGTAGGTTTGCCTTTTCTTAATCTTTCTTCTAAGATAAGTCGTAAGGTTAGTATTGCCTCACGTGTTCCAACATTTCTACGGAATCCAAACTGATCTTCCCCGAGGTCCGCTTCTACCAGTTTTTCCATTCGTCTGTAAAGAATTCGCGTTAGTATTTTGCAGCTGTGACTTATTAAACTGATAGTTCGGTAATTTTCACATCTGTCAACACCTGCTTTCTTTGGGATTGGAATTATTATATTCTTCTTGAAGTCTGTGGGTATTTCGCCTGTCTCATACATCTTGCTCACCAGATGGTAGAGTTTTGTCATGACTGGCTCTTTCAAGGCCATCAGTAGTTCTAATGGAATGTTGTCTACTCCCGGGGCCTTGTTTCGACTCAGGTCTTTCAGTGCTCTGTCAAACTCTTCGCGCAGTATCTTATCTCCCATTTCATCTTCATCTACATTTTCTTCCATTTCCATAATATTGTCCTCAAGTACATCGCCCTTGTATAAACCCTCTATATACTCCTTCCACCTTTCTGCCTTCCCTTCTTTCCTTAGAACTGGGTTGCCATCTGAGCTCTTGATATTCATACAAGTGGTTCTCTTCTCTCCAAGGGTCTCTTTAATTTTCCTGTAGGCAGTATCTATCTTACCCCTAGTGAGATAAGCCTCTACATCCTTACATTTGTCCTCTAGCCATCCCTGCTTAGCCATTTTGCACTTTCTGTCGATCTCATTTTTGAGACGTTTGTATTCCCTTTTGCCTGCTTCATTTACTGCATTTTTATATTTTCTCCTTTCATCAATTAAATTCAATATTTCTTCTGTTACCCAAGTATTTCTACTAGCCCTCGTCTTTTTACCTACTTGATCCTCTGCTGCCTTCACTACTTCATCCCTCAGAGCTACCCATTCTTCTTCTACTGTATTTCTTTCCGCCATTCCTGTCAATTGTTCCCTTATGCTCTCCCTGAAACTCTCTACAACCTCTGGTTCTTTCAGTTTATCCAGGTCCCATCTCCTTAAATTCCCACCTTTTTGCAGTTTCTTCAGTTTCAATCTGCAGTTCATAACCAATAGATTGTGGTCAGAATCCACATCTGCCCCTGGAAATGTCTTAGAATTTAAAACCTGGTTCCTAAATCTCTGTCTTACCATTATACACTCCTGGAAATTGAAATAAGAACACCGTGAATTCATTGTCCCAGGAAGGGGAAACTTTATTGACACATTCCTGGGGTCAGATACATCACATGATCACACTGACAGAACCACAGGCACATAGACACAGGCAACAGAGCATGCACAATGTCGGCACTAGTACAGTGTATATCCACCTTTCGCAGCAATGCAGGCTGCTATTCTCCCATGGAGACGATCGTAGAGATGCTGGATGTAGTCCTGTGGAACGGCTTGCCATGCCATTTCCACCTGGCGTCTCAGTTGGACCAGCGTTCGTGCTGGACGTGCAGACCGCGTGAGACGACGCTTCATCCAGTCCCAAACATGCTCAATGGGGGACAGATCCGGAGATCTTGCTGGCCAGGGTAGTTGACTTACACCTTCTAGAGCACGTTGGGTGGCACGGGATACATGCGGACGTGCATTGTCCTGTTGGAACAGCAAGTTCCCTTGCCGGTCTAGGAATGGTAGAACGATGGGTTCGATGACGGTTTGGATGTACCGTGCACTATTCAGTGTCCCCTCGACGATCACCAGTGGTGTATGGCCAGTGTAGGAGATCGCTCCCCACACCATGATGCCGGGTGTTGGCCCTGTGTGCCTCGGTCGTATGCAGTCCTGATTGTGGCGCTCACCTGCACGGCGCCAAACACGCATACGACCATCATTGGCACCAAGGCAGAAGCGACTCTCATCGCTGAAGACGACACGTCTCCATTCGTCCCTCCATTCACGCCTGTCGCGACACCACTGGAGGCGGGCTGCACGATGTTGGGGCGTGAGCGGAAGACGGCCTAACGGTGTGCGAGACCGTAGCCCAGCTTCATGGAGACGGTTGCGAATGGTCCTCGCCGATACCCCAGGAGCAACAGTGTCCCTAATTTGCTGGGAAGTGGCGGTGCGGTCCCCTACGGCACTGCGTAGGATCCTACGGTCTTGGCGTGCATCCGTGCGTCTCTGCGGTCCGGTCCCAGGTCGACGGGCACGTGCAGCTTCCGCCGACCACTGGCAACAACATCGATGTACTGTGGAGACCTCACGCCCCACGTGTTGAGCAATTCGGCGGTACGTCCACCCGGCCTCTCGCATGCCCACTATACGCCCTCGCTCAAAGTCCGTCAACTGCACATACGGTTCACGTCCACGCTGTCGCGGCATGCTACCAGTGTTAAAGACTGCGATGGAGCTCCGTATGCCACGGCAAACTGGCTGACACTGACGGCGGCGGTGCACAAATGCTGCGCAGCTAGCGCCATTCGACGGCCAACACCGCGGTTCCTGGTGTGTCCGCTGTGCCGTGCGTGTGATCATTGCTTGTACAGCCCTCTCGCAGTGTCCGGAGCAAGTATGGTGGGTCTGACACACCGGTGTCAATGTGTTCTTTTTTCCATTTCCAGGAGTGTATAATCTATCTGATACCTATTAGTATCTCCAGGATTCTTCCAGGTATACAACCTCCTTTTATGATTCTTGAACCAAGTGTTAGCTATGATTAAGTTATGCTCTGTGCAAAATGTTACAAGGCGGCTTCCTCTTTCATTTCTTCCCCCCAATCCATATTCACCTACTATGTTTCCTTCTCTCCCTTTTCCTACTGACGAATTCCAGTCACCCATGACTATTAAATTTTCGTCTCCCTTCACTACCTGAATAATTTCTTTTATCTCGTCATACATTTCATCAATTTCTTCATCATCTGCAGAACTAGTTGGCATATAAACTTGTACTACGGTAGTAGGCTTGGGCTTTGTGTCTATCTTGGCCACAATAATGCGTTCACTACGCTGTTTGTAGTAGCTAACCCGCACTCCTATTTTTTTATTCATTATTAAACCTACTCCTGCATTACCCCTATTTGATTTTGTATTTATAACCCTGTAATCACCTGACCAAAAGTCTTGTTCCTCCTGCCACCGGATTCTACATTGCTTTTAGCGAGATGTAAAGTAGACAGGTAACGTAAGGGACCAAGACGCTGTCCTTTGCGTCCGCGTAGCGCGGAATAACGGTTGTTTATAATTACACTTTCGGTACTTGAGCTAGTGTAGACGGAAAACTATTTACCGCTTGGGTACCAAACTTCGTAGGAATGTTGTTCAGGCTGTGCGCTGCAGAATTTGTGTTTTTAGTAGTTTGAGTGTTGTGACTTGCTGTTAGGCGCCGGTACTGCTACGGCCACGTCGGAATCAAACTTAAGCATTAGTGTGCATTGTAGTTGAAGACAGTCAACAGGTGACTTCACAAGGTGACCAGGGCTTTACTCGCAAAGCTGTTTTATCAAAGCAACAGCAATAGTACTGCTGCTCTTCACATCAACGCATTATAGAATTAAGTGTAGTGCTCCATCGCAAAGGGGTTGAACAACGTGGTCCGGAATTTCGAATTAACTGGTGATCTGGAAATTGCTCTTGGGATAGCCCGGATGTCATCTGTGCCATAAATAGTTGAAGAAGTTGCTGTACCCATGGCAGAGAACGCTGGACGTAATGTGCGATATTCAAGGAATGCTACTGCTGTGTCATAAGTGCTGAGCACTCTGTACCCACCATTTAAAAACTGCCGCGAACAACCGCAATGGTATATCCAGTAGGGTTCCAGGCTGTAGTGGATGCAGATGGTGGTCAAATTGAGCAACGTTTGTGACATGTTACGTAGACGTGGTGCGCAATTTACGACTGTTACCTTACCCTCTCATGCGGAAATTGAAATGTGTTTATTTCAATAGTTTGTTCGTTATTTCTCTTCCGCATGTCCTTGCAAATGTTTCGACGAAATTTCATTGTCCTTCGATCACTCTTTTTTCATGGTTGTCTTCTCGAGTAGCGAAAGCTTAATAATAACGAGCATAAACATTCGCGGGAAGAGTCCACGCGTTGTCGTTGGTAATCTGATTTGAACATGCGCAGAATACATCTTGCAGACTCATTCCGGTGTTCCAGATTCTATGAATAGCGCTACGTGAAACAAGAAGCATAATGAAGAGACGATGACACATGTTTTATTCAATATTTGCAACTGTCTCTTGGAAAATTTTGTCTCCATTTCATTCTTCGATTTAATTGGGAGCAGACGTTGACTTCTTACAACGCTTCCGAAAGTTTTTGAGATCCATGCACTGCACATCATACACTTCTGTCAGCTGGAAATAAATTTCGACACGGCACGTTTTGCCTTCGAATAGCTGTGGCAACTTCGCAATTGGTGGTAGCGGCAGTCTGTATATCGATTACACAGAACTTTCGAGCGAAGATTGAGCGTCCTTGTGGGCTGTGCTGTTGCTTGTTTGAGAATAAAGGTAGAACTGAGGACAGCATTGTGACCAACTACGAAATGTTTTCCTGAGGCCCCATCGTCTTGGAGACATTATTTTCTAGTTTACCTTCGTACGTGATGAGATAGGGAGGGTGGAGATGGTAATTCAGATGAGCTCTAGAGATGATTTACGTCTACCAGATAAAATGCTCTCAGAATTTTGGTGATGTCCAGCATGAATATCACTTCTGTAGAGTTTGTAGTGCAGTGTGCTGAAAAAAGTGAAGAAGCTGCCTGGTATATCAGCCAAGCAGTCTTTCAAAGTAATCAGCAAAATTTAATCTCAACCTGGGATTATGGCTTCACCGACGCAAGCGTCCCTTTTGGCAACTTACAAAACTGCCAACAAAGAAAAATTTTAATATCATCACGACTGAACCATATTATGAACTGAACTTTTTTAACTCTTGTATTTTCCATACAATAATTTTTCAGAACAGACAAACTACTTGTTAGTGACAAATCCACTCACATGGATTTTATAGTTATAATTATTTGTGCTCACCAGTGTTCGAAACTGAGGACATTACTCGTTCCAACTAGTGACTTCAAAGGATGATTATTTCATAGCAAAAGGATGTCCATTTACGCTCACTGAAGGTCTGCATTCGTTGAATAGCAGATCGTGTATGAATCCGGAAAAGTAATTTACATTACCAAAGTAAACTAAAGAAAAAGATAGATCGACACGCCACTGAAAGCTCCATTCAGTAGCGGTCGAAACGTTGCAGCACGTAATACCATGACGTAGTCGTACAGCCAGAAGACGTTAATCGAAACTATTAACGCAGCGTTAGTTCCTCAGCCGTTGCTTTACTCATTTTTACAAATTAAACAAAACTGATGAGTCCTGTTCCATTGCACATAAGTCAGTTCCAAATCTGTTTCAGTAATATCTTACAAATAAAAATTACGCGATTTTCTTCAGCAGGCAAAACCTTACTATCAGATTTGATGGAAACAATTCAGAGTATCACACATTTTAAATTGTTTTGATGATATTTGATGGAAGGAGCTTGCTTCCTGAAATTCATCGCGTGACTTTTCTTAACAAATAAACAAAAAAGGAAAACTGAAACACATTTTGTATGCTACCGGTTAGTTGCTGTTGAGGATTTTCTTACGAATGTTACGAGACACTACCGCTACTCTTCACGGAAAACAAGTAGCTGATTTCAGTATCTTAAACTCTATCTTAATGGTGAAAGTAACGGTGTTTCCTGGGTGATCACTTTTAATGTGAAGCGACATTTAAAGAAGCAAGAACAAAGCAGTCATTCCTGCTGTTCTGGTCTCAGAGTAGCTTTTTTATGCTCGGGTGCTGACAAATCCGTGCCCCCGCAAACGTGCTTTTGGAAACACTTGGATGTTTATCCGGAAACTACTCCAAAACAAACACTCCGCAGAAGCAACAGTACGACGAAGCGCCTAGAGCTGTTAACTGTTCTGCGGTAATTTGTGCGGCTTTTGATGTTACCGCCGTTGCCCTGGATGCTTCGTTCTCAGAATTTTCTGGAGACCACAAGTCTGTTTGGCTAAACTGCTAGCAAGCGTGTCCGTCTACAACTGTCGCTGTGGTCTGCCCCAGTTTCTTCACGCTTCGTTTCGTGCGTTAAAAGCAGCGTTCCATTACGGAAATTTTGAGGTGAAAATTATGAACAATGGTGTTTTGCAAGTATGTGCTTTCGCTTCTTTGTATTCTACGAGAAAATGAAGAAATACTTAACGCCGTGATGCTTATGTGCCAGTTAGTGGGTGAAATTCGAGGGAAATTTGAAAATTATGTGGTTTTCTCGTGAGCCAGTTTACTTGAAGTGCACCAATGTTCTGCGTAAAGCATTTCTTTCTCAACGGCCCTGGTAGAGATGTTTGCAAACTTCCGTAATACCCCCAAGAACGTTTCCAATTTGGTCACATCTTAACGTGTAGCAAACAATTTGGCACGTTACGAATCTCTGTACTGTCCTGATATATGATAAGAATGGGTGAAATCTGTATGGAGACAAAACTCTCAACGCCTCTAATAAGTAATGATTTCAGTGGTTCGTCAGGCCGCTTTGCGTGTTACTAACCATTACTGCACAGAAGATTGCAGCGTTTGTTTTGAATTAATGAGCAGCGTTTAAAATAGAAAGACACTGTCTTTAGAAAAGTTGAAAGTACACCTGCTTTTTTACCTTTTGATCCCCAATAATAATTACCGCATTGTGCAAAAAGTCGATTCCGATATTCTCCTTGGTAGGTCGTCCAGCTTACTTGCAGATCAAGACACGATCATTTCTTCACTGCCCTTGCTGCTGGATCCAAATTTCATCTCGTGTGACTATTCTGCTCAAATACCCTCTGCTCTCGTTGAATGCGCTTCAGGACTAACAGACCTCAACACATTTGCTGTAGTTTTCATGGAAACTAGCACATCTTTGATGCTATGGTAAGCAGACCCTGACTCAACAGCGGACAATTACTGTCTTAAGCTATTCTGTCTGGTTAGCACTCGAGGAATATTCAGTCTTCCTATGTCACGCTTGTGCAAAATTTTTAAAGTTCTCCGCGTCACATACTTCCTCTCATATATAGTCGCTTCGCTGTGTTGCCTCATGCTGTGAATCAAAGCTTATGTTCAATTTATTCTCTTAGCGCACCTTCGACTAAAGTAACCAAGTTTTTGCTACTATTCTTTCCGAACTCCTTACAACAAGCGAAGCTGAATTCTTTCTTTATTCGATGTTATTTCCTCGACTTCAGGTTTTCAACCGGAATCCTGATTTAATAGAGACGAACAGGCTTCAGTTTAAGTCAAACTTCTCCGAAAACTGAAAGAACCTTCTGAATGCCTTAAGAAATGTTGGTCGACAGAGAAGACACCAAAGCAAGGGGCTCTTGCATGCACAAGATATTGACGAAACTATATGACATATGAGTCGTCATTTCCTTAGCGCACCCAGTTTTATTAAAAAGACACAGTTTTTTGTTTATTTAAACTGCACCCCCCCCCCCAAAATGAAACGTGACATTGTTAATAGATTCTTGCAACGCTACTTGCCAGAAAAATTTCGTACTTATTAATAAATTCCGAACCTGTGAATGTTCTACAGTGTTTATCCATCTTGTTAATCGGTTTTCCCGTTACAACTTTAGACAATAACTGACTATTGCTATTGAAGACGATAGTACACTGAGTAAATACACTGAAGCGCCAAAGAAATTGGTATATGGATGCGTATTCAAATACAGAGATATGTAAACAGACAGAATACAGCGCTGCGGTCGGCAATTCCTATATAAGACAACAAGTGTTCGGCACAGCTGTTATATCGGTTACTGCTGCTACAATGGCACCTTATCAAGATTTAAGTGAGTTTGAACGTGGAGTTTTAGTCGGCGCACGAGCGATGGGATACAGCATTTCCGAAGTAGCGATGAAGTGTGGAATTACGGGTGCGACCATTTCAGGTGTATACTGTGAATGTCAAGAATCAGGTAAACTAACAAATCTTCGACATCGCTGCAGCAGGAAAAAATCCTGCAAGAACGGGACCAACTATGAGTGAAGGGAATTGTTCAACGTAACAGAAGTGCAAACCTTCCGGAAATTGTTGCAAATTTCAATTCTGGGCCATCAACAAGTGTCAGCGTTCGAACCTTTCAACAAAACATCATCGATAAGGGCTTTGGAGCCGAAGGCCCACTCGTGTACGAAACAAAGCTTACACCTCGCCTGGGCCCGTCAATAACGGCATTGGACTGTTTACGACTGCAAACATGTTGCCTGGTCGGCCGAGTCTCGTTTCAAATTGTATCGGGTGGATGAACGTGTACGGGTATGGAGAAAGCCTCGTGAATCCATGGACCCTTCATGTCAGCAGGGGACTGTTCAAGCTGGTGGAGGCTCCATAATGATGTGGGGCGTGTGCGCGTTTGGAGTGATATGGACCCTCGATACGTCTAGATACGACTCTGACAAGTGACACGTACGTAAAAATCATGTCTCATCACCTGAATCCATTCATGTCCATTGTGCATTCCGACGAACTTGGACAATTTCAGCAGTACAGTGGGACACCCCACACGTCCATAATTGCTGCAGAGTTGCTCCAGGAACACTCTTCTGAGTTTAAACACTTACGCTGACCTCCAAACTCCTCAGAAATCTGGCATGCCTTGCAACATGATGTTCAGAGGAGATCTCAACTCCCCTCGTACTCTTACGGATTTACAGACAGCCTTGCAGGATTCAGGTTGTCCCTCCAATTCTATTTCAGACATTACTCGAGTCCATGTCACGTTCTGTTACGGCACTTCTGTGTGCTCGCGGGGGTCCTACACGATATTAGGCAGGTGTACCAGTTTCTTTGGCTCTTCAGTGTAGTGTAGTGTGTAACACATTGCTGTGACGACCGTTCATAAGTAATTTTAATCCTCATACGAATAGTTGGGATGGGGGAATGAATTAAACAATACTACTGAGCGTCCTGCGTAAAACACAAGTAAGCGATTTAAAAATGGCTCTGAGCACTATGGAACTTAACATCTGACGTCATCAGTCTCCTGGAACGTAGAACTACTTAAACCTAACTAACCTAAGGACATCACACACATCCATGCCCGAGGCAGGATTCGAACCTGCGACCGTAGCAGTCGCGCGGTTCCCGACTGAAGCGCCTAGAACCGCTCGGCCACCGAGGCCGGCTGTAAGCGATTTCCCTTGTGCTAATGCGTGTGTGTAGAATTGTTATAAAAGAAGGTTTTGTAGCGACGCCACGTAATATGAAGAAGTACTGCGATAGGTGAAATTGCTTTGTCTAGGCTGAGTGGCCAACTACAGTACAGAGTAATAGCACTCCGGCGACCATGGAGTGTCGGGGCGCCTCTGCTGAACAAGAAAGATGGCATCTAATTATGCACCGTCAGTCATCGCAGTGCATTATTTGTTGACTTACGTGAGTCATTCAAGTTGCGGCAGGCCAAGATGTGATTCTATTTTATACTGACTTTAATCTTAACCAAAGCTGGATAGGAAATATATGTCGCATTGGGTGTAATACACTGGCGGAAATAGATTCGCAGCACCAAGAAGGAGTAGTGCAACATAAACGAAAGTTTGTACGGGGGTTTCTACATCTGAAAGAAGTCTATTTAAATATCACGCCAGTCTCATAAGAGTAGGGCTAGTAAATCCAATATGGGGATGCAAATACACGCTATTACGCTCGTGAGCGCTAGTTACCTTTGAGACTGGGCGTGGTGAGCTGATATTAGTCAAGAATGGCTTTAAAGCTACAAAGACTCTGCTATAGCCGGCGGCTGTGGCCGAGCGGTTCTAGGCGCTTCAGTCTGGAACCGTGCGACAGCTAAGGTCGCAGGTTCGAATCGTGCCTCGGGCATGTTTGTGTATGATGTCCTTAGGTTAGTTAGGTTTAAGTAGTTCTAAGTTCTAGGGGACTGATGACCTCAGATGTTAAGTCCCATAGTGCTCAGAGCCATTTGAACCAATTTGAACTCTGCTATAAACACCTCAGTGAGTTTGGAAGAGGTCGAGTAATAGGGCTATAAGATGGTCGATTATACTTCTGCGACACTGTAGAAAGACTTGGCAGGAATTTAGCCACTGTACATGGTTGTTGGTAGTGGTCGTAGCAAGAAGACCGGCTTCAGGACGGCCACATGGCACTACCGAGAGGAAAGACCATCGTTTTCGGCGTATGGGTCTGGCGCATAATACTGCATGTGCAAGAGCAATTTTAGCAACACTTGGCACCACAATGACACAACAAACTCTTACAAATAGGTTATTTCAAGGACAGCTTCGATCCAGACGCCTTGTATCGTGCATTCCACTCCCTAAATCGCCGCCATTTGCGACTTCATTGGTATCAAACGAAACTCACTGGACGACAAGACGAAACTCTTTTGTGTTTTCTGATGAAACCTGGTTCTGCCTCGGTGCTAGTGATGTCCGTGTGTTGGTTAGAAAGAGGCCAGTTGAGTGCCCGCAACCACCTTGTATGCGGCCTAGACACACTGGACCTTCTGGAGTTATGGCCTTTGGTGCGATTCAGTATGACAGATGCGGTGACAAAAAGAAAATGCTTAGAAGTAATGACTTACAAACGGACACTGACACTTCTGTGAAAACGAGCCACAGCGCTGCTTCCGTCCTACATTGACTTTTGAGTAACAAACCATACTTCACCACAGATACGAGGGGGAACGAGAAAGCAAATTTGAAGCATGGGACGTCACCTGCTTCACACAGTATGAAACACAATAACTGTAGGTTCCATTTGTTACGAGTATTTCCCTTAAGGTACTGTTAATAGTATTCAGACAGTTTAACGTTGTCCCGCTCTTTTATGTTCTTTCAACTGGTATACAGGAATCTGATGATGGTCTGTGGATCGAAACTGGTTGTCAAATTAAGGAATTCTACCAGCAGCTCTTGACGGTAAATCATGACTTCTAAAACATCTGATATTTCGCTCCTTTAGCGACGTTCGCAATCTCAGCTGCCGACAGACGCCCTTTGCCAGCGGCTGCTGATGTACGACGCTCGCTCGACTGTCGATCGCTGCCTCAGTTCACAGCCGAATCCGGGACGGAGGACTGGCAAGAGTTGCAAATGGGCGCGATCCATCAGCGGCGCCCGCAGTTCGTTTTACTCGTATCTCGTGGCTGGCTCGGCGCCCAGGTCGCAGCTCCAGGCCAGAGTCCCTGCAGACCGGGCTTTCATGCGGATTGCTTCAGTTCCTCGCAGATAACGCCAGGGCGGGGCCCCGGCCGTTTTGGAGCGACAGTAGTTTAAACCGAGGCAGGGAATGGAAGTGCATTGCTGATGCTTTTTTGTTTTGCAGAGTATATCGGCGAAAACTGCAGACTTCGTAAGTAGCCCTGAAAAGAAACAGTTCCGAGCTGTTTCTGTCTGGCTGAACTTGCAAAGAGCCGTTCGAAGTGTCGTTGAGCACAGCGAGTCGTACTAGGTTATTACTTAATTCATCACTAAAACAGATTCCTAGTTTATAATGTGTTTGTGGTGTTCCGTTGCTGTTCGGACACGTTTTTGTTACAATAATTAAAATTTTTGCTGCTGTCAGTTAGCCAAGAACACTTCTTTGGGCCTTTCTTTCTCAACTTTTTATTTCCCGAAGTTAGCAAGATTACAGCATAAATATACTCTAAGGAAAGAAAGAAAGGAGAAAATAACGATGTCACACCATGAAGGAATTATCAAAATGGGACGAAAATCAGCAGTGTGTTGTACTTGTACAGGCAAACAAATGATGGTAATTTTAGAAAAATTAGATGATTTATTCAGGAGAAAGAGTTCACCAATTGATCAATACGCGTTGGTGCACTTCTGGCACCTATACAAGCAGTTATTCGGCTTTGTATTGACAGCGTTGCTGGGTATTCTACTGAAGGATATCATGCCAAATGCTCTCCGACTGGTGCGTACGATTGTCAAAATAGCAAGATGGTTGGAAGCCCTGGCAATAACACTCCTTACGTTATCAACTGGTGACCTTGTTGGCAAAGGCATTGTTGTTGTGGTCTTCAGTCCTGAGACTGGTTTGATGCTGCTCTCCATGCTACTCTATCCTGTGCTAGCTTCTTCATCTCCCAGTACCTACTGCGACCTACATCCTTCTGAATCTGCTTAGTGTATTCATCTCTTGGTCTCCCTCTACGATTTTTACCCTCCACGTGTCCCCCAATACTAAATTCGTGATCCCTCGATGTCTCAGAACATGTCCCACCAACCGATCCCTTCTTCTAGTCAAGTTGTGCCACAAACTCCTATTCTCCCCAATTCTATTCGACACCTCCTCATTAGTTATGTGATTTACCCATCTAATCTTCAGCATTCTTCTGTAGCACCACATTTCTAAAGCTTCTATTCTCTTCTTGTCTAAGCTAATTATCGTCCACGTTTCACTTCCATACATGGCTACACTCCATACAAATACTTTCAGAAACGACTTCCTGACATTTAAATCTATACTCGATGTTAACAAATTTCTCTTCTTCAGAAACGATTTCCTTGCCATTTCCAGTCTACATTTTATATCCTCCCTACTTCGACCATCATCAGTTATTTTGCTCCCCAAATAGCAAAACTCCTTTACTACTTTAAACGTCTCATTTCCTAATCTAATTCCCTCAGCATCACCCGACTTAATTCGACTACATTGAATTGTCCTTGTTTTGCTTTTGTTGATGTTCATCTTATACCCTCCTTTCAAGACAGCTCCATTCCGTTCAACTGCTCTTCCACGTCCTTTGCTGTCTCTGACAGAATTACAATGTCATCGACGAACCTCAAAGTTTTTATTTCTTCTCCATGGATTTTAATACCTACTCCGAACTTTTCTTTTGTTTCCTTTACTGCTTGCTCAATATACAGATTGAATAGCATCGGGGAGAGGCTACAACCCTGTATCACTCCCTTCCCAACCACCGCTTCCCTTTCATGACCCTCAACTCTTATAACTGAATTCTGATTTCTGTACAAATTGACAAATTGTAAACAGTCTTTGTTCCCTGTATTTTACCCCTGCCTCCTTCAGAATTTGGAAGAGAGTATTCCAGTCAACATTGTCAAAAGCTTTCTCTAAGTCTACAAATGCTAGAAACGTAGGTTTGCCTTTCCTTAATCTTTCTTCTAAGATAAGTCGTAGGGGTCAGAATTCCAACATTTCTACGGAATCCAAACTGATCTTCCCCGAGGTCGGCTTCTACCAGTTTTTCCTTCGTGTGTAAAGAATTCGTGTTAGTATTTTGCAGCTGTGACTTATTAAACTGATAGTTCGGTAATTTTCACATCTGTCAACACCTGCTTTCTTTGGGATTGGAATTATTATATTCTTCTTGAAGTCTGAGGGTAATTCGCCTGTCTCATACATCTGGCTCACCAGATGGTAGAGTTTTGTCAGGACTGGCTCTCCCAAGGCTGTCATTAGTTCTAATGGAATGTTGTCTACTCCGGGGCCAGGTCTGTCAAACTCTTCACGCAATATCATATCGCCCATTTCATTTTCATCTACATCCTTTTCCATTTCCACAATATTGTTCTCAAGTACGTTGCCCTTGTATAGACCCTCTATATACTCCTTCAACCTTTCTGCTTTCCCTTCTTTGCTTAGAACTGGGTTTCCATCAAAGCTCTTGATATTCTTACAAGTGGTTCTCTTTTGTCCAAAGGTCTCTTTAATTTTCCTGTAGGCAGTATCTATCTTACCCCTAGTGAGATAAGCCTCTACATCCTTACATTTGTCCTCTAGCCATCCCTGCGTAGCCATTTTGCACTTCATGTCGATATCATTTTTGAGACGTTTGTATTCCTTGTTGCCTGCTTCATTTACTGCATTTTTATATTTTCTCCTTTCATCAATTAAATTCAGTATTTCTTCTGTTACCCAAGGGGTACTACTAGCCCTCGTCTTTTTACATATTTGAGCCTCTGCTGCCTTCACTATTTCATCCCCCTAAACTACCCATTCTTCTTCTACTGTATTTCTTTCCCCATTCCTGTCAATTGTTCCCTTACGCTCTCCCTGAAACTCTGTACAACCTCTTGTTTAGTCAGTTTATCCAGGTCCCATCTCCTTAAATTCCCAGCTTTTTGCAGTTTCTTCAGTTTTAATCTACAGTTCATAACCAATAGATTGTGGTAAGAGTTCACATCTGCCCCAGGAAATGTCTTACAATTTAAAACCTGGTTCCTAAATCTCCGTCTCACCATTATATAATCTATCTGATACCTTTTAGTCTCTCCAGGGTTCTTCCATGTATACAACCTTCTTTTATGATTCTTAAACCAAGTGTTAGCTATGATTAAGTTATGCTCTGCGCAAAATTCTACCAGGCGGCTTCCTCTTTCATTTCTTAGCCCCAATCCATATTCACCTACTATGTTTCCTTCTCTCCCTTTTCCTACTCTCGAATTCCAGTCACCCATGACTATTAAATTTTCGTCTCCCTTCACTACCTGAATGATTTCTTTTATCTCATCATACATTTCATCAATTTCTTCGTCATCGGCAGAGCTAGTTGGCATATAAACTTGTACTACTGTAGTAGGCGTGGGCTTCATGTCTATCTTGGCCACAATAATGCGTTCACTATGCTGTTTGTAGTAGTTTACCCGTACTCCTATTTTTTATTCATTATTAAACCTACTCCTGCATTACCCCTACTTGATTTTGTATTTATAACCCTGTATTCACCTGACCAAAAGTCTTGTTCCTCCTGACAGCAAACTTCACTAATTCCCACTATATCTAACTTTAACCTATCCATTTCCCTTTTTAAATTTTCTAACCTACCTTCCTGATTAATGGAACTGACATTCCACGCTCTGACCCGTAGAACGCCAGTTTTCTTTCTCCTGATAACAACGTCCGCTTAAGTAGTCCCCACCGGGAGATCCGAATGGGGGACTATTTTACCTTCGGAATATTTTACCCAAGAGGACGCCATCATCATTTTATCATACAGTAAAGCTGCATGCCCTCGGGAAAAATTACGGGTGTAGTTTCCCCTTGCTTTCAGCCGTTCGCAGTACCAGAACAGCAAGGCCATTTTGGTTAGTGTTACAGGGCCAGATCAGTCAATCATCCAGACTGTTGCCCCTGCAACTACTGAAAAGGCTGCTGCCCCTCTTCAGGAACCACACGTTTGTCTGGCCTCTCAACAGATAACCCTCGGTTGTGTTTGCACCTACGGTACAGCTATCTGTATCGTTGAGGCACGCAAGCCTCCCCACCAACGTCAAGGTCCATGGTTCATTGGGGGGGGGGGGGGGGGGCAAAGGCATTATCTTGCTGAAACATAAGCCCAGGATGGCTTGCCATGGAGGGCAACAGAACAGGGCGTAAAATATTGTTAATGTACCGCTGTGCCGTAATTGTGCAGTGGATGACATCGAAAGGAGTCCTGCTATGAAAAGATATGGCACTCCAGACCACCACTTCTGGCTGTTTGGCCGTATGGCACGCGACGGTGAGGTTGGGTGTCGCACTGCTGTCTCGGACATCTGCAGACATGTCTTTGGCCAGGAATCTCATTAATTAGTGTACAATTGACTGGTGTGACGAATCGCGCTACAAATTTAACTCCGACGACCTGCGTTTATTTCGGTGCCTGCCAAACCATTCTCAGGCCAGGGAGGTCACCGGACGTCTACCAGTTGAAAACGTTTGGAGCATTATGGGCGTGGACCTCCAACCAGCTCGGGATTCTGATGATCTAATGCAGCAGTTGGACAATTTGGTAAGGTACCCCTCAGGACATCCAACAACTCTATCACTCAATGCCAAATCGAACAACTCCTTGCATAAGGGCCGAAGGTGGGCTAACACACTGTTGACTTGCTCAGTTCGTGAAGCAATTTCTCTTGAGTAAATCGTGCACTTTTTCTGAAACTGTTATCATTTTTTTATCTGGACGTGTACATCACATCTACCGATGTCTGCCCCATTGGGATAATTCCTTCGTATTGCGTCGTGTTCGCTCTCTCTCTCTCTCTCTCTCTCTCTCTCTCTCTCTCTCTCTCTCTCTCTCTCTCTCACACACACACACACACACACACACATACACACGGAGTGTATTTTAAAGGAGGAATAAAGCAGGACGTTCATTTAACATTGTCTCAGACAGAGAGAGATGATTTATGGGTAGTCAATATTTTACAGACTGTTTGTCGACGAGCTGGGATAACACAAAATATTTTAATGCATCAAAATGCAAACTACGTGAAAGAATTCTTTCTATACTCGTAGTACGAATGAGGGGCAGTCGTAAAGTCCAATTATCACTTCTAAAACAGTAAAGTTTCCTAATTAATGTTCTGTATATTTGCAGTAACAAGGTATAACTGAAATCTCCGCTACACAATAAAGTAGCTCGCCACGTGGGAAGCAAAGACGAGATGATGCATCTCAATGTGAAATTGAAGTTAATACGTTAATTCCATTAGAAGAAGGACAAAACTGCAACCGACCACACTGGGTTTGCTGGAAGTGCACGACAACAATGAAAGATCATATAACAAAACTGTTATGTGGCGCGAACGCCGTCAGAGAGGTCAAACAACTCTTAAAGGTAAAGAACGACGTTCCAGAGCATATCTCTGTGAAAAACCAAGAGTTACAAGTCAAGTGGAAGCCTGTTGCTTGAAGAGGCAAAGAAACTGGTACATCTGTCTGATATCGTGTGTGGCCACGCGAGCACACAGAAGTGCCACAACAAGACGCGGCATGGACTGGACCATGTCTGAAGTAGTGCTGGAGGTAATCGACACCACGAATCCTGCAGAGCTGTCCATAAATCCGTAAGAGTATGAGGGAGTGGAGATCTCTTCTCAACAGCACGTTGCAAGGCATCCCAGATATGTTCAGTAATGTTCGTGTCTAGGGAGTTTGGTGACCAGCGGAAGCGTTTAAATTCAAAACAGTGTTCCTGGAGCACTCTCTAGCAATTCTGGACGTGTGGGATGTCGCATTGTCCTGCTGGAATTGCCCGTCGGCATTCACAATGGACATGAATGGATGCAGGTGATCAGACAGGATCCTTACGTACATATCACTTGTCAGAGTCGTATCTAGACATATCTGGGGTCCCATATCACTCCAATTGCACGTGCCCCACACCATTACGGAGCCTCCACCAGCTTGAACAGCCCCCGCTGACAATCTGGCCAGGCAAAACCCTCGCTTCATTGCTACGTCTGAGATGCTGTGTCCCATACCTCATGTACCGACTATAACACCACGTTCAAACTCACTTAAATCTTGATGACCTGCCATTATAGCAGCAGTAACCGATCTAACAACTGCGCCAGGCACTTGTTGTCTTACATAGGCGTTGCCGACCGCAGCGTCGTACTCTGCCTGTTTACATATCTCTATATTTAAATACGATGCCTATACCAGTTTCTTTGGCGTTTCAGTGTATAAGACCTGCCGAACTGAGACAGCAACGGGAACATTGCAGCTATGTCAACCCATTCCGCATGATTTCTTTAGTTACCTAACCACAATGGACGGAGGCTAGATATATCACTACGGCCCCGAGATATAGAAACAAACTAAGTAGTCTATTCGTCACCGCCTACAAAGACGAAGACCCTGATGTCATCAGGCACGGTGACAGTGTGTTTTGGGACTGCCGTGCTAGAGTGCTAAATAATTCAGCTCGTAAGAGGGAAATTGTAACAGCAACATACAAGCGACATATATCCTGACGAAGTTACGGGTGGTTGTCCAGACGAAGTATCATAGGAAAAAGTCCACAGGTGCGTCCACGACAACGCTCCAGGTTTTTGCACAGGCACTCAAGGTGTTTCTTTTTACAATCGAAGTTTCATTTGTCTCCTCACATGGCATCCAGCGACTTTACCGTCTTTCCTCGAATGAAGAAACTATTGCGAGACAGTCATTTCCAGAATGATGAGCTGATTTACAAGACGGAACATTTCCGGAACACCCAAAATGCAGATTTTTACAATTAACGTCTTCGCCACCGACATGAAAAATATCTCTCTTTGAAGTGTGAGCATGTCGAGGAAGTCCAACAAAAAAATCTAAGTTATGGTCGCAGCTTGAATTTTTCAGCATGTTTTTCGAACGTCTGCTGGTACGTAAAGTGACTCAAAATTGCAAGAAAAGAGAGAGAGAGAGAGAGGGGAATGGAGGGGAAATGAGGGAGAAGGGGAGGGGGAGAACAGAGAGAGAGGTGGGGGGGAGAAGGGAGTACGAAATGTACTGTACTAGAAAAAAGAAATGTCTTGTAGAATATAGTGCGAGGTATACAAGAATAGTTAATTTGACAGTCAAAGAAGTCGATAGGGAAAAGTTTAGAGTGGGAGACGGCTAACATGGAAATTATACACTGGTGTGCAAAACTTAAGCACTAAAGTAACTTTCGCATGATGCGTCACTGTCAAGTTACTAAGCTCCATGATACTTGGACCACACATAGAGAAAACTACTACAGTATAGTACAGAAGGTAAATGGTAGAAATACGGAATGCGACAAACAGACATGACACTTTCGTTCGCATACAATAATCGCCATATGAGAGTACGTTATGCACCCACGAAGACTGTCGAAAGTGATCGGTTTGGAGGTCCGTGTGTTATGGTGTGGGAGGCATAATGTCGCCTGGACGTACTGATCATGTCTTTGAATACCGTACATTCATCGGTCAATATTATTGTGACGCTGTGCTCCGTCCCGATGCGGGTCTTTACAGGGATACACTCGGTCCTGACTTCATTCTTATGGATAACAGTGTCCGACTGCATCAAACAGCGCAGGTGGCGGGGCTCTTAGGACGAAAGGATATTCGAGACCGACTGGTCCGGCCGTTCCCACAATTTAAAACGCTTCCCACTTTGTAAAACCCGTCCCACTTCTGGGAGACTCTTCGCAGTACGTCCACGTGCACCAACGACCATTCAGCAGTTGTACAAGGGCGCTGTTGGAGGAAGAACGCCCTACCACAAGAATTCCTTGTGCATAACATGCATTGCCATCCGTGGTGATCACACATCCTACTAAGAACTACGTCCCGCCATGTCCAGGTGACCATCATAAATCACGGTGATTTCAGTGTAATTATGGTCATTGAATAAAAGTATTTCTGGTCGTCTCATTGCGTATTTCTTTCAGTTACCTTCTGTGCTATACTGTAGCGGTTTTTTCAATGTGTGGTCCGACTTTCATCGAGCTATGTTACTCGCCAGTGACACATCATGCGAAAGCTACTTTCGTCCTTAGGCTTTGCACACGTGACATCAAGAAACACTAGCTCGGAGTGGAGATGGATGTTCCGATAAAAGTCGGCAGTCGTCTAGTTGGTCGAATAATACTGCTACCCAACTTAAATCCTTTAAAGTATCCACGCCACGGAAAGCTTTAATTGGTCGGACAGTTACATTAGCGTCGCTGCCAGACACGACGAAAATATGTAAACCATAGGTTGTTGTGGGTGAAAGGGGATCAAAAACTTATCCAGAGGCGGATTTCAGGATCAGATAAAATCATCTCAAAGCTCATCAGCAGGTTTGTATCACTATTACTTTATTTACAAGGAAATATTTCAATCTTTCTTATATACTGAAACTTTTAATCGCTCGGCAAGTTTAAAACTTCTTATTACGATCCTCGTGCAATAGGGGCTAAACAACTTCACTACACTCTGATACCTGCGCTTCCTAGAGAACAGATGCATAATAAAAGGGTTTGTCTGATATCCTTAAACAACTCTGAATGATTTGGCAGACGTCAAAGCAGCGAGCGCTTGTCGTTATCACAAGTAACGAAAGACACATCTCCTTCACTTTATGCCACATGATCCTCGCTCAAGGTGTAGTGCTTCCCTTGTTATCGTACTTGCGCGAGCGCACTTACTTTCAAAAATGCTGCCGACGTTACCTCATTTATAAATAAGCACCACTCCTCATGTGCACTTAGCGATATATTTCATATATTAGTGGAGAAATCTAGTTCATCTTGTGATTCGTAATCAATGAAAAGAGAAAGAGCAGTTTGTTTTGTTACAACAGGTAACATCCTTGCTTTAATAATGCACTTTTTACACGCTTATCGTGATTCTGACTTGCTGGGCTGACATTTCCATGCCGCAACCTGCCTCATATTAAGTCTGGCTCGCACAGGGGGTGGAAGTGCACCCGTGTGCAGTAGCCGATCCCGTGGCAGACGCTTACTTTCCCTCGTCTGTTTTTTGAAAACAACAGAACTGATTGCACCGCCATCTTTCATTCATGGACCGGTTCATGGAAGCGAGCTGCAGCCAACCATTTCTACCACCTCTGAACGTTAAAAATTCAGTTTAATCTCTCGCATTCTGCAAAGCAATAAAAGGAATGCACATAAATTTACTCTCCACGGCTTATCGTTTTACGGGCAAATAATAGATTTATCAACTCTGGAAGTTAGCGCTGTGTTGAAAAATGCGGGTCGCATCGGCTCGTGGCCTTCTGGGTCACAAATCTGGGCAGTTTATTTCCAGAGGCTTCAGTGATTCTCTACACAGATATAGCACTTCGGTCTCGTACGGAAACAATTTCTACTGTACAGCGTCAACAGGTGTTTCAACAATATATTTTCTCTCATGTAAAGTGACGTGAAATGGAAGGTGAATTTATTATGTTGCACAAAATATTATTTTTTCATTCCTAGAATATATTTCCATAAACTATTGAAATATGATCAGAAACAAAATAGAAATAAACAATTCCATACACACTTCCTCCTTCGCATTACATGCATGCTGTGTACTCACCATCCAGAGCATTATGACCACCTACCTAATAGCCGTTAGGTTCAACTCTGGCACGAATATCATAGGCGACGTCTCATGCCATGGAGCAATGACGATTTGGTAAGTCGCTGGAGGGAGTTGGTACCACATCTGCACACACAAGTCACCTAATTCTCATAAATTCCGGGGAGGCGGGCGATGAGCTCTGACGTGACGTTCAATCACAACCCAGACGTATTCGATCGGGTTCAGATCTGCTGAGTTGTGGGGCTACTACATCAATTGGAACACGTCAATGTGTTCCTCTAAGCACTCCATCCATTCCTATGGCTTTTGACATGGCGCATTATTTTGTTGAAAAATGTCAATGCCATCGCGAAAGATGATTGGCCGTCAGGTTGCCTTGCACAAGCTCCACTGGACCCATGGACGCCCACGTGCATGTTCCCCATAGCGTAATGGAAACACCGCAAGCTTATCTCCATCCCGCAGTACAGGTGTCCCCCTGGAAGACGAGGGATTCGCGCCGTACCATCGGCATAACGAAGACGGCATCGGAACTCAGCTCTGCCACTGCACCAACATCTAGTGCCGACGGTCACGCACCCATTTCAATCGTAGTTTCCGATATCGTGGTGTTAACATTGGCACGTGCAGGGGTCGTCGGCTGTGTAAGCCCTTCGTTAGAAATGTTAGGTGTACGGTGTGTCCAGACACACTTGTACTCTGCACAGCATTAAAGTCTGACGTTAGTCCCACTTCAGTTCGCAGCCTGTCCTGTTTTACCAGTCTGCCCATCCTACGACGTCCTTCATCTGTAATCATGACGTGAGGACGTGGTTTTTGCTTGTTGCGCCACGTGTTGAAGATATTCACCACAGAATTCCTCGAACACCCTGTGACATCACATATCTGTTCAAAAATGTGCAAATGTGTGTGAAGTCTTATGGGCCTTAACTGCTAAGGTCACCAGTCCCTAAGCTTACACACTACGTAACCTAAAGTATCCTAAGGACAAACACATACACCTACGCGCGAGGGAGGACTCGAACATCCGCCGGGACCAGCCGCACAGTCCATGACTGCAGCGCCTCAGACCGCTCGGCTAATCCCGCGCGGCCACAAATCCGTGGATGATCATACAATTTCTACGTGTTTTGCAAAGTTTGCTTAATAGTGGTGCTGAATGTTATTCTTGTAAATATGCTGTCAAGTTACAAATGCTGTTTGTTATTTAAGAAGGAGAATACGTAAAGAATGTCAACATTTTGTAAGAAGACACGCTGGCCTAGTCAGGGAAAAGCTATTGCCAAAGAGTGTAATAAATTGTAAATGCATTATCGCTGGGCGTGCGAGCGCGCCAAAAGTATTAGCAGTTGCGAGTCGCGGGAAGACGATTGGTGTCGTTAGTTGTGTGTGTTCGTCGGAGTGGCTGTGCAAAAGTGCGGAGGCAAGAAGTCTGTTTCCGAAGTGCGGAGCAGTGAAAATTAAATTGGTTGTGTTGGCGGACGTTTAATATGGGCAAGCTATGGCATTCATTGGGCGCAGTAAAAATACAGAAAGAGTAATTCACATAACATCAGGAGTACTGTGGGCCCTTGTTAATGGCTACGGTATGACAAGAAGATCAACCTGTGCCCATTTTACCGCTAAATGAAGCCAGTCGACAAACAATGGCGTTATGAAGTGAAGTAAGATCTAGACATTTTATAACTAGAAGTGTAATAGGCTGACCAGGCGTAGTTGGAACTGTATTGTTTGAATAACATTGTTTTCGTGCATATTATCACGTAAATAATTTTCCTAAGTCATTATCCAAGTAGTATACAATCTATCCCTTTGTATGAACCGAGATAATCAGAAAATGAAGGAACACTAATTTATTAGATTATCAAAACGCAAATTTTACAACTTCAGGACAATTACGTAATAATGAAGGCTTTCACTGCAGTATGAATAATTGTCAGAAATAGAATGATGAAAAGCCAATATTAATTCATTTGCTAAAAGTAGAGTAACTTTCATAATAAAACATTGGTAATAAAACTTTACGTAATTTGGACACTGAATTTAATTGTCAAAGCACAGTTCTAATTTATGGCTTGTAGTATAATTTGTAACTTTTATTACAAATAAATATCAAAATAACTGCTAAATTCAATCTTTCTGCTTGCTACAATTACGACAGTCAGTATTACGGTAAGTAACGTAACAAAAAAGTTTCTGTCCACTGCCAGTAAACAACCTTAGTATAGTTGATCTTTGAAAATTAATGTGATAAGGTGCATGTGTTTGCTAATTGATTATTATCTGACTACTGTGACTTGTTTGGTGTGAAGTACTTGAAAGCGTGCGTTAGATAGTGTTCCTACGTCATGACGCCAATAACTAGTCTTATGTAAGATTGCTTACGAGTATGAAGTGCAGTTTCAATTTAATTATTCTTGTTCCGGTGAGGAACTGGCGACCGTTGGTTATTTCATTAAACATACTTTGAAAATCTTTCTTCCAAATTTTCGACTAACTACTGTTAATTAAAAACTAGTTTACATAATTAAAAATAGATATAGTTAACCGGACTTCGTTTCTAGTCGTCATTGCTAAAATACTGAGCAGTGGCGATTCGGTTATAACTTCATCTACTTCTCTCGGTTTAGCATTATTCGTCGAAGTAGATGCCTTTTCCCCACAGATTAGGGACTTTAGGTGCACGGTCATATAGAAAAGCCTAAGTAGCTGGAGAGGTAGGAAGGCTGTAACCCGGAAAGTCGTGTGGTTTCAGAAATGCCCGTGCTGAGCTAAATGGTTCAAATGGCTCTGAGCACTATGGGACTCAACATCTTAGGTCATAAGTCCCCTAGAACTTAGAACTACTTAAACCTAACTAACCTAAGGACATCACACACACCCATGCCCGAGGCTGGATTCGAACCTGCGACCGTAGCAGTCCCGCGGTTCCAGACTGCAGCGCCAGAACCGCTAGACCACCGCGGCCGGCCCCGTGCTGAGCCTCGGGGTCATTACAATCTGCCCTCCGTCTGATCTGGATGATCAGTGTAAGCTAAAATACAGTATTTTTTTCTATTTCTTTCCTTGCGTCATCCCGTGTCCTCACGGGGTCGGCATGTTAGTCTGGTTTTGGTAGAGGATGGTCAGATGTCCTTCCTGTGAGCAGCACTTAACCGCGCCCCGTCCCACCCCCCTCCCCGTACTCATTAAGTAGGAATTTGTATGCCCCATCTGTCCGCGTCTAGTGTGTACAGGCTGAATTTACACTGCCCACGGTGCGATGCCGAACCGAATCGAGCAATGGCGTTTCCAGGTCCAAAAATTGAAAAGCCCGACTAGGTATAATATTTAGCCGGACATTTTGCCCTAAAAACCGGATTATGCGCTATACACAGAAATAGTCATTTGGGAATTTTCGGTCGATTATTAATAATCCTTTTTTTAATCACTTTTTCATAATGCGGGGCCAAAGTCATAACATCTTTCTTTAAACTCAGTACCGCCATTAGACTATTGTTTATTTACAGTGTTACATTTACAAAATCATGATTCCGGCATTTCACTTGATAATGGCACTTTGAAGCAAAAATCGTGACTGTATAAGTGTAAATGTGTTGTAGCCTATCCCCGATGTTATTCAATCTGTATATTGAGCAAGCAGAAAGGAAACAAAAGAAAAGTTCGGAGTAGGTATTAAAATCCATGGAGATGAAACAAAAACTTTGAGGTTCGCCGATGACATTGTAATTCTGTCAGAGACTGCAAAAGACTTGGAAGAGCAGTTGAACGGAATGGACAGTGTCTTGCAAGGAGACATCAACAAAAGCAAAACAAGGATAATGGAATGTAGTCGAATTAAGTTTGGTGATGCTGAGGGAATTAGATTAGGAAATGAGACACTTAAAGTAGTAATGCTATTTGGGGAGCAAAATAACTGATGACGGTCGAAGTAGAGAGGATATAAAATGTAGACTGGCAATGGCAAGGGAAGCGTTTCTGAAGAAGGAAAATTTGTTAACATCGAATATAGATTTAAATGTCAGGAAGTCGTTTCTGAAAGTATTTGTATGGAGTGTATCCGTGTATGGAAGTGAAACGTGGACGATAAATAGTTTAGACAAGAAGAGAATAGAAGCTTTAAAAATGTGGTGTTACAGAATAATGCTGAAGATTACATGGGCAAATCACATAACTAATGAGGAGGTATTGAATAGAATTGGGGAGAAGAGGAGTTTGTGGCACAACTTGACTAGAAGAAGGGATCGGTTGGTAGGACATGTTCTGAGACATCGAGGGATCACCAATATAGTATTGGAGGGCAGCATGGAGGGTAAAAATGGTAGAGGTAGACCAAGAGATGAATACACTACGCAGATTCAGAAGGATGTAGGCTGCAGTAGGTACTGGGAGATGAAGAAGCTAGCACAGGATAGAGTAACATGGAGAGCTGCACCAACCAGTCTCAGGACTGAAGACCACAACAACAACAACAAATGTAATATTGTAAATAAACAACAGTCTAATGGAGTACTGACTTTCAAGAAATATTAATAATCAATTAGTGTTTAGCGAGCTGGAAATTTAACAAAAAAGAAAAAACTCTAAACAGCCTTATAATTTTGCAAGTTATGATAGCAACTAAGTGCTCAGCTTCCTTAACTGCTGTCTTCTTCCTAAGATAATCTTATGTCAAAATATGAAAGGTGATCATCACCGAAAATAAACAATTATCGTCTCTTCCGGGACGGAAAATGCAAAGATATTCAACAACTTTGGTCATTTCAGTTAGATTTATAAATAAATAACAATAATATGTAGTTAAGTATTAATATTCATTATTTGAAATGACTGTATCAAGAACTGAATTTCCTAATTTAGAGAGTACTGAACATTCAACAGTCTAAATTGCAAAAATATTTCTTTAGTTATGACAAACCTTTTATAATGTGCCGATTTGAATCTACACAACATGGTGTGCTGTTCAACGTAAATTGAATACGCTTCACAACAAAAAAGAGCAAACAAAATCTCTCTAAATCGGTTGTTTTAAATAAAGGAATATTTTATGCGATGTAGGCTGCTGCCATTAAAAAAAAAAAAAAAAAAAAAAAACTTTGTTTTTCTTCTAAACCATTTCGTTGAACGCTTGACAGGATAATTTTAAATTACAGAACATCATATTTGTGATTGCGTCGGTTACAAGTTAATTGTGTTCCTTTGTCCGTTGGGAGCTTATGAAAGAGCACAGCATTTCGAGGATGACATTGTGGATTGAAATAGCAAAGTAACATCCGGCGAACTTCAGTAATTCCATATAAAATGCTTCATTGAGATGTAATATTAAGTAAGCTGTCCACTTTTCATGAACCAGAAGCTTTTTGAAGTCATCGCCTTTTTTCCACGAATTTCGCGAATTTTCGCTCTCATCAAAGAATTTGCTTTCATCCAACATTTTTTCTAGACAAGCACCGTTGGTATATCGATACATATCCTTATAGTATACTCCTGATTCTTCGTTATACTTATTTCTCGCGCTTACGTCACTTGCTTGGAACGGGTCTTCGTTGCGCCTTTTCTGCTTAATCGCTAAAAGACCTAACAAAAGCGAGACTTGTATATATTTGGCCGGACACGACCGTAAAAAACCGAAGATATTCGATTAAAGCCGGGCACCTGGCAACCTTAGATGCGACGAGACGTAGTCGCAGATGCGTTTGTGTTTCGTGCTATGGTTTGTAGTAATTTCTTGCGATGGGCGTCGAAAGGCTCATTAATAATGTGCATGAACGCCATTTGTGTGGGATCAGAAAAACAAACATCACAACAGGAATCTGGTACGTAAAGCTTGCAATCAAAAAGCGAAAATTATGAAGAAGATCATAAATACAAAATTCAAAATAAATAACTGCAAAAGTTCCAGAAATAAGTTAAACGAAGAAATTGTATTCTATCACATCTAAATTACGTACAGATTTTTATCTTTTTCATAATGAAATGATTTCACGGTAGTTACAGCATTCAATCAATTGCTCATGAACCATGTTTGCATTATTGACGGCTGAGATACATTGTGAAGGCCTCTTTCACACTCATCGCTCTTCTTGAAGCACTGCTGTTTGCTGTGTCGTTTTGAAAGCATGTTGCCAAAGCCTTATTTCAGATAATGTCCAGCTCAGTAAACAACTGAAAGTCGACGTCGGGCTCGTCTTTATCGATTGTTATATTGCGCAAGACGCAGACGGACTGGATAATAATGTCTACATGTCCAACTGAAGTTCCAATTTCGTTTCTGAGAAGACACCACTTGCTTCCTATAATTCCGAACGTGCGTTCCACTAACGTCCGTGCTCTTGGTAATCTCTTGTTAAATAACATTTCTTCCTCACTCGCTGACAGTCTAGTTTGTGGACACATTAAATTTTCCAATATGGGAAAGGCTTCATGTCTAATCAACACTAACAGAGCATTTACTGAGATAGTGGGTAATTCTCTTGGTAGTGGCCAGTTTTGCGGAAAATTCAAAAAATAATTATACAAATCACTTGCCCTAAATGTGCCGCCATAAACTCCAACGTCGATTGCTATTGATCTGCATTTAGCAGTGGTTTCAGCTAGCAAAGTATACAAACAAAAAGAGTAATTGCAGTACATTCTCGCAGAATCGGGGGTGGGAAGGTTTACTCTCTACTTGTCGATTTTATTTGTCCATACAAGACTCCCTTGAAGTCTGAGAACACAGTTTTTTACTAAAAACGAATTTACTGTGGCGAGGAGAACTGACATCGTTCCAAAACTGCTGAGCAGCTGAGCTAGTCCCCGTTGGCCAGATCGCTCCATGTGAATCGCACTGCTGTGGGGAATCTGCTTCGCATCGCATCCCGGGCATTATAAATTCTGGCTATGCGTGAGAGTGTTTTCGAAATGTTTGCGAATCGTGTAACTGATGCGGGACGGGAGTACCAGCAAAGTATTCACTAGTCGTATCCAGAGAACGGCCTAAAAACCAAATCCATGCCTGTCGGCCCACGTCCTCCGTCGTTAATCCTCCGGGCCGATTCGTTTCGGAGTCAGCGCGCTCCCTGAATCCCGAAGCGGTGCGCCAACGCACGCAGCTATCCGGAGCGCTCAACAATACAGTACCCAGTTCTTTTTAATAACAAAAAAACTAACTGCGATTCCATTTCTGCTTAAGAATTTCACTAAAGGCTGTGGACATATCCAGAAACAGTCTCATTACATCAAGCATGAATATCCGGTATATAAAGACTGAGACAGTAAAATTATTAGCCGCAACCTGCACGATTCAAAAAAAGCTCTTCCGCTGCAATTCGGGATAGCTCTGAACAATTTCTGACGCAACTATTACTCATGTCGCTGTTTACATAGGACCTCAGACCTAACACAAAATTCATCCACAAGCAGCTAAAAGCTTTGCATAGGAATGCCTTACGGAAAGACGTACGGAAGGATTTAGACTTTACCACTGCTTTAGACCGATATTTGCTTGTTCTGCAGTACCGGATTATTTTAAGCTTAACAAAACAGCCTTTGCATTTCTTAGGAGGGGGCTATGTCCCTGTGTCAGAAGAGGATATGCTGCCATCGCTGTTGTAGACCATTGCCGAAAAGCACTTTTAAGAAATGGAATAGTTTTTTTGAACAGTATGTTCGAAGGACAACAGAATAAGATTAAGCTTCATCACAATTCGGAAACCTCACATTGGATAATGAAGAAGCAGAGCATCACGCCCCCGTGGCACCGTTAGAAAAGGGGCATAGAGGAATCGTAGCTTTCATTCGGCCTCTGTCGTTGACGTGTGTGCGGGTAAGTTTGAAAAAAAAAAGTATATTTCACAAAGCAAGAGGAACTAGATATGCTGTTTCTTTACGGAGAATGCGTAGAGAACTCTTGAGTATTGCGACAGACGATTTCTAAAAAGAGCGACAATTCAGCGAATGTGCAACAATTTGCCATTTGAAGGGCACTGGAAGTTATGCAGAGAGTAAGAAGCGAGCCTGCAACGAGCGGAGTGAACTAAATAGATTTACTGGCAGCTGTTGCTCACAGTCCACACGGTATTTCCAGATAAACTGTGAGTGCGTCCAGTATAAGTCGTCCCAATATTCTTCGTATTTTGTGCGCAACAGCTTGCAGAAGTATGGAATTCCGTCTCTCGTTTCTGACATGTCATCTGGAAACAGTTTTTTTCTTCAAAAATTTCTCGTTACGGATGAATCTACTTCTACGAATGATTGGAAACAGCATGTAAGAAATAAGCATTACTGGATGGCTGAGAATCCGCGCTGGCTAAGGCAGGTAGAGCGCAGTTTAACGGGAATGTTCACTGCGGTGTTGTTGGAGAGTACATGACTGGTCCGTACTTTATTGAAGAAAGTTTGGCAGGTTGAAGATGCGTACAAATTCTGACCGTAATGCTACCGGCCTTCCTAGAGGTAGTACCGTTTGAAATACGTATACCGGCGGATGGGTGCTTGGCTCACTACGCTCAACCAGCTCTTTTCTGCTCGCTGAATAGGACGTGAATGCGTTATCAGGTGGTCTGCAAGTTCGACTGACTTGACGCCACTGGTTTTTTTACTCTGTGGTAAATTAGAAGGTAAAGTCTATGCCCAAGTTCCAACGATGCACGGATATAAAACATTGCGTTGTTGCAGTATGTGCGGGGTATCGAAGGAATCTCTTTATTTCTTCAGAAGTTGCTGTGCCACTGATGTGTGATCATTTCGGGCATTTTATGACGCAAACAGAATTTTAAGGACTTGTTTATGACCACATTCTTTGGTGATTTCCTTTTTGCTGCTGTACTTGATGTCCGTTTGCAGTGTAAGTGTGTATATTTAGATGAAATTCGTAACACGAAGGTATTATTTAACAATCGTCAGACCTCATTTCGTCACGAATCTTTTCACTTGTTGACGTGCACATTTCTTTTAAGGTTCTGCCACAACCAAGAGAGTTATTATCGAACTAATCTGGTGAATCACTTGCCTTCCAATTGGTATGTGAGTCGAATTAATGTAGCCAAGTGTTGTTAGTATCGGTTTTAAATTAAACTTTTTTCCACAATTCCGCTTTCGTAAGCATTCCCTCTTTCTTGCCTCAAGCTGCAGCGCCCCATCAACCCGACGCTACACTTTCGTGCAACAACACGAACTTCCGCATATGACAGCAGTCGGTTTCATGTTAGAACAGGTGAATCTCAAGTTATTTCGCCTCGGTAGCTGCATGGTCAGTGTGGTGCATGGCTATGCGAAGAGGCCCAGGTTCGATTCCCAGAATTCGTCTCATTTAGAACTGCAATGATATCAGCACAAATCATTATAATGATGTTGAAAAAATGTGACCGATATCTCTGTAATATAGTTATGAGAATAGATTATACTCACTTAGTGGGGTCTTTTTTACAAGTTATTTGGGAGAATTCTGGCTTAAGCTATCTGAAATGATTCAACCAAAAATTTTGGGTGAACGACTTATCTGAATAACCCTGCAGAATTCAAATCATTAGACGGTTTATACTGTGGATATTTTCAACTGAGATAAATTGATCCACAAGAGCAACTCGACGTAGACAGATGTTTTTCCCCTTGTTGAGAAAATCATTGGAGATAAACAAAATTTCGCAAGAGGATTGAGAGTGCAAGAGGAACAGATACGTCCAAGTGTAAGCGTAGGCATCGGCGGCCGTTGCCTCTGTCAACAAAATTCTTCTGGGCTGTTGACCGTATTGTCAGTAGATAAAGCTGTCCGACGTTTTGGCCACCGTTGTAGGCGCCCTTCCTCAGGGCAATGTACTGAGAGCTGAATGACTTTAGACCTTATACAGCAGCGCAGGAAGCTGTTTACGTAATTTGATAGGGTACTTGAGGATAGGAGGAAGTGTGTTCGGGCCGCCCGCTGTGACCGAGCGGTTCTAGGCGCTTCAGTCCGGAACCCCGCTGCTGCTGCTGCGGTCGCAGGTTCGAATCCTGCCTCGGGCATGGATGTGCGTGATGACCTTAGGTTGGTTAGATTTAAGTGGTTCTAAGTCTAGGGGACTGATGACCTCAGATATTAAGTCCCATAGCGCTTAGAGCCACTTTTTTTTTTTAATTGAAGGGTGTTAGGCGTTGTTTACTGGTCTTTATATTTATTCCTCGTCAATGGTGGGTAAAGACGTGCATGTTTGGTGTTTACATTATTTCTTGTCAATTGATGGAAACAGGCGAATTAGAAACGTGCGGTAGTTGTGACGTAGCGCTGTTTGCTTGTTGCCACGTGTGGGCTACGGCGTGCCTGCGCCCTCTGTATGTACGACCACCGCGGTCTCCCGCTCGCCTGTGTGAGTTGCTTTCCGCGGGCTGTCCTCCCGTAGTGTTGTCACTGTTGGCAGCCAAGACGCCGGAAGCCTACGCTCGACCTCTCTGTTAACGTTGGCGGGTCTCTTGGGTATTTGTGTCGCCTCTCTAATCTTCCTCCTCAATGTAAATGGGTGTTTGGCCAGTACGCGGGCTTCACGGAATATTATCTCTTTATTGCACTCGTCCTTGTGCTGCACCACTGCTGACATGGTGCGTTGTCCCAGACGGATATAACTTTCATACTCTGTAATTCCTGTGCTGATCATACTCTCCGTCTCGCCTACATACACCAGTCAACATTCGCAACCGATTTCGTAGACTCCTGCGGTATTTAGCTCGTCGACCGGAACTTTCGTTGAGGCCAGAACACCTTTTATGACGACGTAGGATGAACATAGCCCTGTCACCACATGGACAAAGCGTCACTGAACGTGGGCAAAATTCTCCGCCGAGTCGGCATCGTGCCAATCTTGCGGAGCAATAACAAAATACCTGTTCCTCTACAATTTTGCGGATGAACTGAAAAACAAAACAAAACCTAACTGTGAGCCCACGTAAACTTCCATGATATCTATGGGTTTGGAGTGTATACCTCTCTAATGACATGATGCTTGAGTGATCGTTCTTGCATTTCATCACGTAACCAGAGCAGTGGACACAACATTTCACTTGAGCCTTAGCCTCCATAATGATCGTTTAATTAAAATAAATCTTCCGTCATAGGCACTACACGTTCCATAAGTGAATTTATGACTGACAAATAAATGCGACAATGTGTCAAATTTCTGGGCGCTCGTAATCACTATCGGGCTCATTAAAGCAAGATTATGAAGCTACAAGCGCAATATTACCTTTGTAAACAACTATTTTTACGGACAAAAAACTCTTTATTTCTTCAGTCTACATACTAGATATGTGTCTTTCTCGTCGCTTTAGTACGCGGATTACTCATTTAACGTGTATTGCAAACGACCGGACGGGCAACAGTCAAAATGTTTTTTTTTAGCACGTATTAGCTCATATACTTTGTTGCCACCTTATGGTAATTCTGCTTGAGTCATAGTTTAATTTTTCGGTCATTCATGCGAAGACACTTTTGGAAAAAGTGTTTAGGACAGAAATATGAGACTGGAGTTTTCATGTTATGTGGTGCGGTTAGCAAAATATTGTTTTCACTTTTTCACACTGCGGTGCTGGAAAAATAATTATGGGCAATGACTGGGAACAAACTAGCTTAGAGACGAGAACTCAAACGAAAACTTTAAAAATTTCTCACATCCTCGTCAAACGGGAAAATGTATTTCTTAATGCGAAATCTTAGTTGAGAACGTTTCAACACGACACGTATTCGAAAAGTTAACAACATTTCTGTTCAAGGTGGTATGTCAGAGCTTTCTTCGAGTAAACTTTTATTTTGGGAAAACCGATTAGAACTAATCGATCGAAGATCTTCACATTACCTGGTATCTTCATTGAATGTGACCAGTATTTACTGTCGAACACAGCTGTCAAACCGGAATAGTCTGGAATGTGTTTGGTGTGCTGTGGCAGTTGGACGATATCATCAAAATAAACAACCTGAGATGAATGATGAACCTACTCCCAAGGGAAAATATTGTAGCAGATTAATCATTCTTAAATTTCTTTATTAAAGTTGTATTAAAGACACTACATGTTCCTTCATTTTCTAATTTAAATAAATGCAGGTATCAATCTTAAATCAAATCATTACAATTAAATTAGAAATGATGTATGTATCTAAAAGTATCGTAGATGAATAAGTTTCACATCTGATTGTTTTTGCCACAATAAGCCTGCCCTTTGCTTCTTGAGTGCCTCACACATTTTAAAATAAATATTTCGCAGTCTGTATAGTAAAGGAGAACTGATTTAACAATTTTTGATTTATTTTTTCAAAGTAAGCACCAAAAATAGAACGAGCCAACAGTTCCTTACAACAAAAGATGATGTCATGAGCCACACTCGGTAATATTGCCTGCCGTTGGAAGCTGCGGAGAAACATCGGATAATTGATAAAAAACAATTATTCAAAACAACGACTTAAAATAAGTTTTCAGTGGCATACTACAATACTAAAATGTATTGTTAAACATGCATTGTCCGCCAAAATTTCTGTTCTTAAAGTTATTTCACCATCCAGTGTCGGGAAGACTATTTTGATGTTATCGAATTGGTGCATCATACATAAACCCGTGGTCTAGGGGTAGCGTCTTTGATTCATAATCAAAAACGTTTTCGGTCCCGGGTTCGATCCCCGCCACTGTCCAAATTTTAATAAATAATCTGCATTGGCGGCCGAAGACTTCCGGCATAAGAAGTCAGCCTCATTCTGCCAACGGCCTTCTCAAAGAGGGCGGAGAAGCGGATAGAGGTTCAGGACACTCTCTTGTCCTAGGGGTGGGAAATTGCCCCTAAAGGCGGAAGAATCAGCAATGGTCAACGACATGAGGATGCAGAAGGCAATGGAAACCACTGCATTAAAGACACGTAACGTGTATCCACAGGACATGTGGCCTGTAATTGAAGAAGTGTCATGATGATCTCTCCATTGGCTAAAGGTTATGGAATAGTTCCCCATTCGGATCTCCGGGAGGGGACTGCCAAGGGGGAGGTTACCATGAGAAAAATATTGAATAATCAACGAAAGGATAACGTTCTACGAGTCGGGGCAGGGAATGTTAGAAGCTTGAACGTGGTAGGGAAACTAGAAAATCCGAAAAGGGAAATGCAAAGGCTCAATCTAGATATAGTAGGGGTCAGTGAAGTGAAGTGGAAGGAAGACAAGGATTTCTGGTCATATGAGTATCGGGTAATATCAACAGCAGCAGAAAATGGTATAACAGGTGTAGGATTCGTTATGAATAGGAAGGTAGGGCAGAGGGTGTGTTACTGTGAACAGTTCAGTGACCGGATTGTTCTAATCAGAATCAACAGCAGACCAACACCGACAACGATAGTTCAGGTATACATGCCGACGTCGCAAGCTGAAGATGAACAGATAGAGAAAGTGTATGAGGATACTGAAAGGGTAATGCAGTATGTAAAGGGGGACGAAAATCTAATAGTCATGGGCGACTGGAATGCAGTTGTAGGGGAAGGAGTAGAAGAAAAGGTTACAGGAGAATATGGGCTTGGGACAAGGAATGAAAGAGGAGAAAGACTAATTGAGTTCTGTAACAAGTTTCAGCTAGTAATAGCGAATACCCTGTTCAAGAATCACAAGAGGAGGAGGAATACGTGGAAAAGGCCGGGAGATACGGGAAGATTTCAATTAGATTACATCATGGTCAGACAGAGATTCCGAAATCAGATACTGGATTGTAAGGCGTACCCAGAAGCAGATATAGACTCAGATCACAATATAGTAGTGATGAAGAGTAGGCTGAAGTTCAAGACATTAGTCAGGAAGAATCAATACGCAAAGAAGTGGGATACGGAGGTACAAAGGAATGACGAGATTGAAGTTCTCTAACGCTATAGATACAACAATAAGGAATAGCTCAGTAGGCAGTACAGTTGAAGAGGAATGGACATCTCTGAAAAGGGCCATCACAGAAGTTGGGAAGGAAAACATAGGTACAAAGAAGGTAGCTGCGAAGAAACCATGGGTAACAGAAGAAATACTTCAGTTGATTGATGAAAGGAGGAAGTACAAACATGTTCCGGGAAAATCAGTATTACAGAAATACAAGTCGCTGAGGAATGAAATAAATAGGAAGTGCAGGGAAGCTAAGACGAAATGGCTGCAGGAAAAATGTGAAGACATCGAAAAAGATATGATTGTCGGAAGGACAGACTCAGCATACAGGAAAGTCAAAACAACCTTTGGTGACATTAAAAGCAACGGTGGTAACATTAAGAGTGCAACGGGAATTCCATTGTTAAATGCAGAGGAGAGAGCAGATAGGTGGAAAGAATACACTGAAAGCCTCTATGAGGGTGAAGATTTGTCTGATGTGATAGAAGAAGAAACAGGAGTCGTTTTAGAAGAGATAGGGGATCCAGTATTAGAATCGGAATTTAAAAGAGCTTTGGAGCACTTACGGTCAAATAAGGCAGGAGGGATAGATAACATTCCATCAGAATTTCTAAAATCATTGGGGGGAAGTGGCAACAAAACGACTATTCACGTTGGTGTGTAGAATATATGAGTCTGGCAACATACCATCTGACTTTCGGAAAAGCATCATCCACACAATTCCGAAGACGGCAAGAGATGACAAGTGCGAGAATTATCGCACAATCAGCTTAACAGCTCATGCATCGAAGCTGCTTACAAGAATAATATACAGAAGAATGGAAAAGAAAATTGAGAATGCGCTAGGTGACGATCACGTTTGGCTTTAGGAAAAGTAAAGGGACGAGAGAGGCAATTCTGACGTTACGGCTAATAATGGAAGAAGGCTAAAGAAAAATCAAGACACTTTCATAGGATTTGTCGACCTGGAAAAAGCGTTCGACGATATAAAATGGTGCAAGCTGTTCGAGATTCTGAAAAAAGTAGGGGTAAGCTATAGGGAGAGACGGGTCATATACAATATGTACAACAACCAAGAGGGAATAATAAGAGTGGACGATCAAGAACGAAGTGCTCGTATTAAGAAGGGTGTAAGACAAGGCTGTAGCCTTTCACCCCTACTCTTCAATCTGTACATCGAGGAAGCAATGATGGAAATAAAAGAAAGGTTCAGGAGCGGAATTAAAATACAAGTTGAAAGGATATCAATGATACGATTCGCTGATGACATTGCTATCCTGAGTGAAAGTGAAGAAGAATTAAATGATCTGCTGAACGGAATGAACAGTCTAATGAGTACACAGTATGGTTTGAGAGTAAATCGGAGAAAGACGAAGGTAATGAGAAGTAGTAGAAATGAGAACAGCGAGAAACTTAACATCTGGATTGATGGTCACGAAGTCAATGAAGTTAAGGAATTCTGCTACCTAGGCAGAAAAATAACCAATGACGGACGGAGCAAGGAGGACATCAAAAGCAGACTCGCTATGGCAAAAAAGGCATTTCTGGCCAAGAGAAGTCTACTAATATCAAATACCGGCCTTAATTTGAGGAAGAAATTTCTGAGGATGTACGTCTGGAGTACAGCATTGTATGGTAGTGAAACATGGACTGTGGCAAAACCGGAACAGAAGAGAATCGAAGCATTTGAAATGTGGTGCTATAGACGAATGTTGAAAATTAGGTGGACTGAGAAGGTAAGGAATGAGGAGGTTCTACGCAGAATCGGAGAGGAAAGGAATATGTGGAAAACACTGATAAGGAGAAGGGACAGGATGATAGGACATCTGCTAAGACATGAGGGAATGACTTCCATGGTACTAGAGGGAGCTGTAGAGGGCAAAAACTGTAGAGGAAGACAGAGATTGGAATACGTCAAGCAAATAATTGAGGACGTAGGTTGCAAGTGCTACTCTGAGATGAAGAGGTTAGCACAGGAAAGGAATTCGTGGCGGACCACATCAAACCAGTCAGTAGACCAAAAAAAAAAAACTTCCGAAATAAAAAATGTTCCGTCTTAAGCTGGAGGATTTTGCTTCAGTTTACAGCAACTATAGGTGAAGTATCATGGCTACATTAACCGTTAGTTGTTAACGCATTTCCGCCGTAAAAATTTCCAAGTGCCATTTCGGAAAAAAAGGTTTGTTTTGAAATATCTGGAATACCCTCCAAAAGGGGACTGGGAGGTTCTCTGTACACGTATGGCCCATTGTTGACATGGTTGACGTGGCTTACCCCTGTTGCAACACTGAATGATCATTGGCTGACGATGAAGAGAAATGAGAGGGGCAATGTAGGACTACTTTTGAAACGGTGTGGAGTCACCTGTTCTGCGCCTCTGTGTTCGTATCGTCAGTGCACTGGCTGACGGACGGACGAATTGTTTTCGTTAATGGGAATAAAAACAAGAAACTATGCTGAGCTGATGAATTATTAATAAAACGGTATTTCAGACTAAAACCAGTCCGGATGACGTAACAAATAGAGTAATGCAGCAGTAACGTGTGGAGGAGTTCCGTAGCAAAAGTGTAAAGCGTAATAAATTACAATGGTTCGATAACACGTGTCACTGAAACAAGCACGGACTTAGATGCTGTCGTAGATAGAGCAGTAAATGCCTTTTGGCGGAAAAGCAGCGTCGCCAGAACAGTGGCGGAGGGTCAACGGCCGGTCACGTGACACTGCGGTAGCGCCGGACAAACGGTGTGGGTCGCTGCTGAGCCGGCCAGCACGGGGAGAGGAAATCCACGGGCGGATCCTTGTCTTGTCTTGTCTTGTCTCCGAGCTGAGCGGGGGGCACTTCTCGTGGGCGCCGAGCCGTGAGTGAGAGATAACTGGGGGCTGCTGGCCTAAGGGGAAGAGAAGGTGGGTGAAGGGTGCAGAGGGGGAGGACAGCGGCGAGCGATACGGCGACGTAGAGCGCGAGTACCCTTCAGGTTGGTCCTGAGCTTATGCTTGCTACTAGAGAGCACTGGTTAAAAAAACATACAAATTTTACGATTTCTATGTCTGTAACTATCAAGGAAAACAAGAGCGAAGTCATCTCAAGGATGTCAGTGACGATAACTGATGCATCCCTATCGATTTCTCCCAGGGTGGGTATCGCTGACGCAAAGAGTTTAGACCTCCCTCTAACAACAAGTGCAATTTTTGCGTTGGGAAGGGTTTTACTTTGCGTGCAATCGGAAAAGTGGTCTGTACTAGGTGTTTGGCTGTCGAGCATAGTGCGGACCACCTGCATTGGTCACGTGCCGGCAGCCAGTTTCGACGCGGATGGTCAGCGGGGAGGCAGTCCTGTAACCGCCGACGACCGGAAGAGGTACTTAAGAGCGCGGCGTGCTGCTGTTGGCACAAGGGGTCGTTGTGCGGGGCATGCTGACCGGACCGTGCCGGAGGCTGCTGTCTTGGCCTCGTCTCTTCAATCTCATTAACGATCAGAAGGTTTTGTAAACATAATTGTACAAGGACATATCACTGCATAATTACGAGTGTACAGGCATATTTCAAAAAGCTTTGTACACTCCTTAATCCTTCGTTGTATGTGATGAGAATGGTTCGTCCTAGCAAGTCAATATGATTACGTCGACCAGGTGAAAATACTATCGAAACTAATGAAAAAATAAAGCAAAATCGGATCTTTTCGACAGTCATGTCTCCTCGTTTTTCGTCTTTTTTCGTTCTCTCAATTATTTATTTCTCTAGCTGAAGTTCAGCCTCTGCTACAGTGCCTTACAGAGTGAAGAGAGCCGGCCGCGGTGGTCTAGCGGTTCTAGGCGCGCAGTCCGGAACCGCGCGACTGCTACGGTCGCAGGTTCGAATCCTGCCTCGGGCATGGATGTGTGTGATGTCCTTGGGTTGGTTAGGTTTAAGTAGTTCTAACTTCTAGGGGACTGATGACCACAGATGTTAAGTCCGATAGTGCTCACAACCATTTGAACCATTTTTAGAGTGAAGAGAAGGTAGCTGCGGTTAACGTGCTGTTCCCTGCGGTAAATCAATGGTACAGAAGGGAAGACGGTAGAGTTGTGTTACGAAGGGGCGGGATGAAATCACCGTCCGTCCATTTGCAATACTCGCCAGTCCGCGAGAAAATCTGAATCATTATTAATTAAGAATATGTAAAAACAAGTGCTCAAAGAAATAGCAATAACAATGAACGCACTGGTTTGCTGAATTTATATATGCGGACTTTAGCCCTTAAAACAAAGTAAACAGTTACAAAATTTGGTTTATAAAAAAATTGCATGTCTCAATTCCAAGATTATAATGAGAACAAAGCAAAATTTAGTTATTTAAGCTTAACTTCGATTATCATCCAACTGACAATATTTTTAAATCCAAATGCTGCCCAGCAGGCCACTCCGCGAGAAAATTAATCATTAAAATAGATAAAATACTAGCGCCCAAATAAACAGTAATAACAATAAACGCAATAGTTTGCTGAATTTGCAGCTGACTCTGTCTTTATGCAGACGTACTGATAATGTTTCAGTGGCACGCATTCAGGAAAATGACATTGACCCTGTCATACCTAGCTGAGGTAAAACATCTCAGACTGCTACTTGTACAATTCACCAGTGTGCCCACGTCTCAAGCCAAGTTCCTTTAACACATACAATTATAGCAGACTTCCACAACAGAGAGAAAATCACAATTATTTTGCACATTACAATAAACCAAATTAATTGTGCATGAATTCAACAAATCGCCCAACACTGACACATAAATGGTTGAAACAGTCAGTGCGAAATTCGGCGCTTAACTAAATTACGACTGTATTAGTTAATACCTGAGTACTAATACAGAGAGTGAACGAATATTCGTAGTTTAGTGCTTAGAGGCTGCATGCTGGCAGCCACGCATTTGGTATATGCAATGTGCAATTCCTCGCTTTAGTTAACCGCACAAATAACGGAGTACAGATTGTCACTGATATGCCGCTTAACACCCTAATCTCCTAACCAAATTCAGAATGCAGGTAATCTGGAGAAATTTAGTTCAAATGAAATGTCCAGCAAGTTCTGGCCGTCAATTAGACGAAAAAGACGAGATTAAGACAGCAGTTTTCGGCACGGTCCGCTCAGCGTGCTCCGCACGACGACCCGTTGGGCTAACAGCAGCAAGCTACGCTCTTAAGTAAATTTTGATGGCCACAATGAGAAAAGAGGACTTATAGACTCCTGAAAAGTATTCCAACTGTGGATTGAAAATCTAACATTTTAAAATAAAAAATAATGTAAAAAATCAAGACCAATGTGAAAATTTCACAAAGTAATCGTTGAAACCTCCTGGCAAATTGCGTGCCGGAACGGAATTGATTGTCAACCATTGTCTATCGTTAGCAAGTATGATTCAGGACCACTTTACAGTCTCACTTTCATCAGTATGTCTTCAGCTGCCTTACAAACCTACTAGAAGTTCTCCTGAATACGACTCAGACCTCTTCACAGTCTTACTTTCGTTAGTATCTCTTCAGCTACTTTCCAAATCTACTAGAAGTAGATTTACACTGGGTACAGTGTAGGACTAGCAGTCTTGGAAGAAAGGATACTGCGGAGAACCAGTGTATGCACGTCCTGGGGGACTGTCTCCAGAACGCATTTTCACTCTCGAGGGGAGTGTGCACTGATTTGAAACCTCCTGGTAGATTAAAGCTATGTGATCGTCTGGGACTGGAACTTGGGCCGTTATTCGCGCTCAGGTATCTCACTTGGGAGAGCACTTGACCGCGAGGAGAGGGTCCGGCAAACAGTTTTAATCCGTCAGGAAGTTTCAAATCTCACACACCACTGTAGAATGAAAATTCATTCAGGAATGTAATTGTTCTGCCAGTTGTCATAAATGAGGCAAATGATTTTGCTGTTCTCCACAATGAATCAATGAAAGAAACTCTATTTTTTAAGAAGATGGCATCAGTGGGACGGACAGGGTGTTTTGAAAACGGGAAATTACGAGGAGGAATAGCCCAGAATATATCATATTTTGAAACGACAACAGCAGCAGTAACTTTCAAGTATAAGTAATAATGCAGATGTGGTAAGAGCCTCTCTCACCGTGCGCCGAATGCCACGGTGCTAGGAAGTGGCGCTGCCCAGGGTCTGCGCGGGATCTCCGGCTGCGGCGTCTTCGTGGCTCTTGGAGCGCGTACTGTTTGCAAGCCGCGCCAGATCAAACAGCGAAGTTGCTCGACAGCTCGGCTCGAGCGTAATTTAAATTGCATGAGTTGGCTGCACTGTTGGGGGAAGCTCGTGAGCTGCGCCGGGCTCACCGCGGGAGATTGGCCACCGAAGTCGCTGCGGCACCATTTGCGGGAAATCTGTTGCAAAACTGCGAACCACAGGCTGTTTAAAGGCCCGTGGGAAACTGGAGTCCTCAGACTGCAACTTAGCGTCTTTGAGAGCCATGCGAAGATACTACAAAAATATTAAAACGATATTTGCTTCTCTGAAATTGTAGACTCTAATTCTCCTTTCATTGAAAATCTAGAGTACGCGCTTAACTGATGCAGCTAAACATTATTAACCACGTACGATTCAGGAAGTCAAAAAACAAAATTATCTCTTCCTGCTTCAAACTATAGTAAACCACCAGCCCCTTCAATGGCGAATACGTTCTTCCATTCCGCATTGTAAAATGAAATGATGCAGTGCAAATTGAATCGTTTCGCTTTTCACCCCACATTCTGCCCTCCGCTTTCACCCTCTCGACAGTGCGAAATCGTTTGTCCTGTAAATGTCCGTTCATTTTCCGAACAGATGACAACATTTGAGTGCCAAGGCCTGTCAGAATTTTGATGGAAAACATACAGCTATTGCAACAGCTTTAACGAAGCGAGGTGGAGCGAAGATTAACACCCTGGACACAAATTCGGCAGGGTGAGATACAAATCCCCGTGCAGCCATCCTGTGGCTTCTCTACCTCTGCTTCAATAGCTTAAGACGACATGCGTCATGATTTTTTTCCCACAGGACACCACCTTCCCTAAGATTATCCTATCGCAGATTACTTGAGCTTCTCCTCTAATGACCTCTGTAATATTGCACCTATTAATTTCTTCCACTTGTCAGGTGCGTATGTGTGCATCGCAACGAATAAGGTTCATTGCACCTACTAATTTCTTCCACTTGTCTGGTGCGTATGTTTATTTCAAGACGAAGGTGTATTATTTGTCGCAGTAGACAAGAAACTCAAATGCACCGAGGTAGAAATTGAAGCTGCGTATGAGACTGTTTGGGCGAAGCTCAGTATCAGGGGTGGACATAAAATAATAAATATAAAATAATAATGGGGTCCACCTGTCGCCCGCCAGACTCATCCCCTGATGTAAGCGAAAACCTTAGGGAAAACCTCAGCTCACTTGTACGTAAGTTCCCTGATCATACTACAATCGTCGGTTGAGGTTTTAATAATCCAACAATTAATTGGGAAAATTACAGTTTTGTTAATGGTAGGCAGATAAGACATCCTGTGAAACTTTGCTAAATGCCTTCTCTGAAAACTATCTAGAACAGATAGGACTCATGATGGAAATATATTCGATCTATTGGCAACAAACAGACCTGACGTCTTAGAGGATGTCCATATGGAAACTTGTATCAGTGTCAATGAATCGGTTGTGACAACAATGACTACCAAAGAACAAAGGACAACCAAAACAAGCAGAAAGACATAAATGTTCAGTAAACTAGATAAAAAAATCAATAGTGTCTTATCTCAATGAGGAGCTTGAAACCTTCAGCACAGGGCAGGAGCGTGTACAGGAACTCTGGCTGAAGCTTAAAAGAATAGTTGACCTTGCACTGGATAGGTTTTTATCCAGTAGAACAGTTCATAATGGGAGAGAAACTCCATGGTATACAGTCACTGTAAAGAAACTTCTAAAGGAACAGAGATTACTGCGTTGTTGTTGTTGTTGTTGTTGTGGTCTTCAGTCCTGAGACTGGTTTGATGCAGCTCTCCATGCTACTCTATCCTGTGCAAGCTTTTTCATCTCCCAGTACCTACTGCAACCTACATCCTTCTGAATCTGCTTAGTGTATTCATCTCTTGGTCTCCCTCTACGATTTTTACCCTCCACGTGCCCTCCAATACTAAATTGGTGATCCCTTGATGCCTCAGAACATGTCCTACCAAACGATCCCTTCTTCTGGTCAAGTTGTGCCACTAACTTCTCTTCTCCCCAATCCTATTCAATACTTCCTCATTAGTTATGTGATCTACCCATCTAATCTTCAGCATTCTTCTGTAGCACCACATTTCGAAAGCTTCTATTCTCTTCTTGTCCAAACTATTTATCGTCCATGTTTCACTTCCATACATGGCTACACTCCATACAAATACTTTCAGAAATGACTTCCTGACACTTAAATCTATACTGCGTAATAAGAGTAAAACAAAGCGTAGGGCCATAGATAGATATATGCTGAACGAAACGCGTTTGGCTGTCAAGAGAGCAATAAGTGATGCCTCCAGTGACTAAGGTAGCAGAATATTGTCAAGTGATCTTTCACAATACCCAAAGCAATTCTTGTCTTATTTAAAACGTTGGTATACAGTCCCTAGTGAATGAGAGAGGAACTGAAACTGACGATAGCAAAGCTTAAGTCTAAATTATTAACTCCGTTTTTAAATGATCCTTTACAAAGGAAAGCCCAGGAGAACTACCTCAATTTAATCCTCGTACCACCGTAAATATGGATGAAATAGGTATTAGTGTCAGTGGTGTCGTTAAAACTGAACAAAGCTCCAGGGCCAAATGGAGTCCCTGTCAGATTCTATACTGAATTTGTGGCTGAGTTAGCCCCTCTTAGAACTGTAATCTGTCGTAGATTCTTCGAACAGAAAACCATGCCCAGTTCTTGGCAAACGGCACAGGTCACACCATCTACAAGAAGGGTAGTGGAAGCGGTCCACAAAACTAACATCCAATATCCTTGATATCCATTTGTTGTAGAATCCTAGAACATATTCTGAGCTCAAACATAATGAGATTTCTTGAACGGAATGACCTCTTCAATGCCCACCTGTATAGATTTCGAAAACATCGATATTGTGAAACCCAACTTGCAGTTTTCTTACATGACATACTGAAAGCGTTGGATCAAGACAATCAGGTAGATACTGTATTTCCTGATTTCCGAAAAGCACTTGACTCAGTACCATTCCTACGCTTATTGTCAAAACATAATATAATGGGGTATCAAGTGAAATTTGTGGCTGGATTGAGGACTTTTTGGTAGGGAGGACTGGGTGGAGAGTCATCGTCAGATGTAGAAGCAACTTCGGGTGTACCCCAGGGACGTGTGTTGGGACCCTTGCTGTTTGTGTTGCATATTAAGGACCTTGTAGATAATATAAAAATAAAATCAGACTTTCTGCAGATGATGCAGTTATCTATGATGAAGTACTATTTGAACGAAGCTGCATAAATATTAAGCCAGACATTGATTAGATTTGAAAGTAATGCAAAGATGACTGTCATCAATGAATCACTGTTAAAATCGACCAACTCATAATAATACCCGGTGTAACATTTTGTAGGGATTTGAAATGGAATGATCACTTAGGTTCAGTCGTGGATAAAGCAAGTAGTAGACTTGGGTTTATCAAAAATGGTTCAAATGGCTCTGAGCACTATGGGACTTAACATCTTAGGTCATCAGTCCCCTAGAACTTAGAACTAGTTAAACTAACTAACCTAAGTACATCACACACATCCATGCCCGTGGCAGGATTCGAACCTGCGACCGTAGCAGTCGCGCGGTTCCGGACTGCGCGCCTAGAACCGCGAGACCACCGCGGCCGGCTTTGGGTTTATCGGTAGAATACTGGGGAAGTGCAATCAGTCTACAAAGGGAACTGCTTACAGATCACTCGTGCAACCGGTTCCAGAAAGTTGGTCAAGTGTGTGGGACCCGTACCAGATAGGACTGATAGGGGATATTGAACGTGTAGAAAGGAGAACAGCACGAATGGTCACAGGTTTGTTTAATCCGTAGGAGGGTGTCTCAGAGATATTGAAGGAACTGAACTGGCATAGGCTTGAAGATACACCTAAACTATCCCGATAAATCCTGTTAACAAAGTTTCAGCGACCTACGTCAAATGGTTACAACCCCCTACGTATCAACACATAGGGATCGTGAGGACAAGATTATAATAATTACTACAAACACAGATGCATTCAAACAGTCGTTATTCCTCCACTGCATACATGAATGGAAATGGAGGAAACCCTAACAACTGATGCAAGGGGCGTACTCTTTGCCACATCTGCTTCTCCTGGTAGTATCTGGCATGACGGTACGAAGCAGCGGCAGTTACTCAGAACATACAGACTCAATTACACATAATAGTTTATTAAAATTTTGGAAGCCAAACATCCGTGTTCGAGTTTAAAATACTGATGAACGTACCACATTACTATGCACGTTTGTGTAACAAAATGTAGGTTCACAAGGAACTGATCTAAGGTCGACTTAGACCTACGGAAAGGAATGGATGGCGTACTTAAAGACAGAGCACAGACAATCGTGATGAAAAATATTACACAACATAAACTGACGGAAAAAAATCGCAACACCAAAAAATAAATTACAATGAAATGAACACCTTTAGCTGCTTACAGGCGTTGACATACGTCAACGGGGAGAGATGAAAATGTGTGCCCCGACCGGGACTCGAACCCGGGATCTCCTGCTTACAGGGCAGACGCTCTACCCATCTGAGCCACCGAATACACAGTGGATATCGCGACTGCAGGAATTTATCTCTGGCACGCCTCCCGCGAAACCCACATTCTCAACGTATTGTCTCGCACTACATTCGTAGTACCCCCGCCCATTATTACTCGCGGCGCGTTGCCGATTCCCGTAAGAGTTCGGGCACTGTTTTTGCATTCACACAGAAGAAGAAGATACCATCTCAGTAAATAAAAAATAAATAATGTAGAGCAATGAAATTTAGGAAATACATTAGTCTGTGTAACATTTGTGAGTGATTAACACTGTAAGATCACAGGTTAATGTAAGCCAACGTCCTAGCCGCAGTAGTAAAACCGGTTCTCGTCAGATCACCGAAGTTAAGCACTTTTGGACTTGGCTACCACTTGAATGGGTAACCATCCGATCTGCCGAGCAGGATGCACTCAGCCCTTGTGAGGTCAATTGAGAAGTTGCTTGATAGGGAAGTAGCGGCTCCAGTACGAAAACTGACAACGGCCGGGAGAGCGATGTGCTGACCGCAACCCCTCCATATGCGTATCCAGTGGTGGCTGTTGGCTGAGGATGATACGGAGACTGGTAGTTACCGTTGGGTCTCGAAGGTTGGTTGCAACGGAGTTTAGTTTAGGTTAGTTCTATGTAACCGCCAGATAAGTCACTGCAAATGTGAAATGCTGGTACATTAATAACCACCAGAATGTTAAATGCAAGCAATCAGGTGTGCATGGATTGTGTTGTACAGATGTGGGATGGAGTTTCACTTGGTCGGTCAATACATGGACGGTTAATGGTGGTCCGATGATGTCCCACATGTGCGCGACTGGAGACAGATCTGGTGACTGAGCAGGCAGAGCCAACATGTCGACACACTGTAGAGCTTGTTGGGTTACAACAGCGAGCGTTATCCTGTTGAAAAACACCCTCTTGAATGCTGCTAGCGGAAGCACAAGAGGTAGAATCACCAGACTGACGTACAAATTTGCAGTCAGGAAGCGTGGGATAACAACAAAAGTGTTCCTGCTGTCATATGAAATCGCAGCCCAGACCTTAACTCAAGGTGTAGCTCCACTGTGTCTAGCACGACGACATGTTGGTTGCAGGCCCTCAAATCGCCTCCTCCTAATCAACACACGGCCATCATTGGCACCGAAGCAGAACCAGCTTTCATCAGACAACATAACAGACCTCCACCCAACCCTCTAGTGAGCTACCGTTGACACCACTGTACTCATAAATGGGGTCGGTGGAAATTTCTGAAAAAGTGCGTTTGGAGCACAGTATGAACCGAAGCGGCTGAGACGTCGTGCTACAGCAAGTCGTCGAAATTTGGTGGATAATAAATAATGAGGTTTTCCGCTTTCCGCAGGATCGCCGAGTAAATAATGTGGAAGATACGAGTATGAAGAAGGGACAGGAAAAATAGGACACGTTTTAAGTCATTAAGGAATAGGTTCCACGATACCAGAGTGAGCTGTGTGTATAGCGTAAAAACTGTAGTGGAGATGGACGTTTGAATATGCACCGATGAGCCAAAACATGATAACCAATGTCCACCGCGAGACCGAAAGGCGCCTGATGCCTTTGCGATTGCGTGCCGCCGTGAGAGAAGTGTATGATATGAGGAGAGAGGAGTGGGAAATCATTCTAGCGACGATACTGACCGCAAATGGGGAAATCCACTTCCACTTCAATGAACGGCTTTGAGAAAGGCCAGACTGTTATAGCTCAGCGCCTAGGAGTAGCATGTCTGAAACGGCGAAGTTGGGCGGCTCTTCGCGTGCTGCTGTAGTAAGTGCCTATGAAAAGTGGTTGAGGGACAGTGAAATCACGATTAGTAGACAAAATTTTGGGCGCCCACCCCTCATCACAGAACGTAGTGGTCGCAGGATTGCCCGTAGTGCAAAGTACAATACGCGGCGATCTGGCGACAGAAGTGTTTCGGAGCACCCCGTACAGTGCAAACTGTTGTAGACGATACTCCGTGACAACCGATCCCGTCGTGTTCCCATTTTAACCCAATGACACTGTCAGTTACTATTGCAGTGGGAACGGATCACCGGGATTGGATAGTGGACAGAGGGGAGAGAAGTGCATCGTAGGATGAATTAGATGAATCATGTTGTGATCGAGCGCTGATAAGCTGTCATCCAGTTGAATTTGCTGCTGAAAATAAGCACCACAACACGGACGCAGCTCGTAGAAAGTGGTGGGGAGGGACTGTGCCATGAGTGCCGTGGCATCATGACAGCTATGGACTACGTGATCATTGTTACCGACCACTTACATTCCTTAGTGGCTAACGTCTTCTGCGACGGCGATGGCATCTTCCAGCAAGATAACTGTTCGTGCCGTAAGCCAGAATCGGACTGCACTGACTTGAAGAGCATGATAGTGAACACACGTTGATGTCTTTCCCAACTAATGTGGCTGATCTGCATCCGATGGAATACATCTGTGGTGCCATCGGGTATCAGTTTCGAGCCCACAACCCACCCGTCTACATAACCTGTGCCAAAACACCTGCTGCCACATACCTCCAGAAACACACCAAGGACTCGTCGAATTCACGCTATGCAGAATCGTTGCTGTACTGCGATCAAGAAATGGGTTATGATGCTCTTAAACAGTTCATGATCATGTTTTGGCTCATCAGTGTGAGATGATGTGGTTGATGCAAGAGAGGAGGTCGTCACACGGGCCGCACCAAACCAATCAGAAGACTGATGGCACAATGAAAAAAAGTATGAAAATTAGCTACACATAACTCTTTTATTATACACACATCAAAAAAAGTATTGCATCAGACCGGTTCCCTGAACTCTTGAAGACAGGCGTTGACTGTGGATATTATATCACAGACATAGTCCCTTTGATTGTTCATAGATGTCACTAAACCCGCCCGAAGAAGCAAACAACCTTGCATGAGCAGCGCCTATTAGACGGAGGGGGTCCGACAGCCGATCAGTTCCAGTCACTCCACCAGCAAGAAGGTACACGGCTCGTGTAACCTGTAGTTCAACCATTCCTGGACGGTCAATACCGCGTTTCGATCACGTCCGCATTGTTACTTTGTGACAGTAAAGTGGTCTCAACAAGGGAAGTGTCCAGGCGTCTCGGAGTGAGCCAAAGCGATTTTGTTCGGTCATGGAGGAGATACAGAGAGACAGGAACGGTCGATGACATGCCTCGCTCAGGCTTCCCAAGGGCTACTACTGCAGTGGATGGTCGCTACCTACTGCTTATGGCTCGGAGGAACCCTGAAATCAACGCCAACATGTTGAATAATGCTTTTAGTGCAGCCACAGGACGTCGTGTTACGACTCAAACTGTGTGCAGTAGGCTGCATGATGCGCTATTTCACTCCTGACGTCCATGGCGAGGTCCATCTTTGCAACCACGACACCATGCAGCGCGGTACTGATGGGCCAAAAACGTGCCGAATATACCACTCAGGATTGGCATCGCGTCCTCTTCACCGATGAGTGTCGCATATGCCTTCAACCCGACAATCGTCGGAGGCGTGTTTGAATGTAACCCGGTCAGGCTCAATGCCTTAGACACACTGCCCAGCGAGTGCAGCAAGGTGGAAGTTCCCAGCTGTTTTGGGGTGGCATTATGTGGGGCCGACGTACGCCGCTGGTGGTTCAAAAATGTTCAAATGTGTGTGAAATCTTACGGGACTTAACTGCTAAGGTCATCAGTCCCTAAGCTTACATACTTCTTAACTTAAACTATCCTAAGGACAGATACACACACCCATGCCCGAGGGAGGACTGGAACCTCCGCAGGGACCAGCCGCACAGTCTACGATTGCAGCGCCCAGACCGCTCGGCTAATCCCGCGCGGCTCGCTGGTGGTCATGGAAGGCACCGTAAGGGCTGTACGACCAGTGATTGCCATCCTCCGTCCGATAGACCAAACATATTAGCAGCACATTGGAGAGGCATTCGTCCTCGTGGACGATAGTTCGCGCCCTCATCGTGAACATCTTGTGAATGAATTCCTTCAGGATAAAATCATATCTCGACTAGAGTGGCCAGCATGTTCTCCAGACGTTAACTCTATCGAACATGCCTGGGAAATATTGAAAAGGTCTGTTTATGCACGAAGTGACCCACCAACCACTCTGACGGATCTACTCAGAATCGTCATAGAGGAATGGGATAATCTGGACCAACAGTGCCTTGATAAACTTGTGGATAGTATGCCACGACGAATACAGGCACGCATCAATGCAAGAGGTACCGATGTGTACAGCAGTCTGGACCGCCACCTCTGAAGGTCTTACTGTATAGTGGTACAACAAGCAATGTGTGGTTTTCATGAGCAACAAAAGGGCGGAAATGACGTTTATGTTGATCTCTATTCCAATTTTCTCTACAGTTTCCGGAACTCTCGGAAACAAGGTGATGCAAAACTTTTTTTGATGTGTGTGTATTGAAGTGTCCAACTGCGTTAAGGATGAATCCACTCCTAGAAATGAAAATATCTGACCACCTTTGTACGACGAATGCAATCCGACGTTCTTGTCACCCAACTAGAACACAAGTGTGCTGCTGCCACCTCCTGCGTGTGTCGCGCGAGCCGAGCCGTTAGGATTGGTCCGTCCCGGCAGAGAAGCAGTGGAGCAGTCGGCCGTCACGTGTCCCCAGGCGAGGCGGGTGACGTGCAATTACGGCGCGGCTCGCTTTCCCAATAGCACGAGAGGGCGGCCCAGCTCGCAAATCGATTATCTCGATAATTGAATCTGCATCTGCGACGGAGACCTCACTTAGTTAACAGATTTTTAACTCGATGCGCCCTGACGTCAGGCCAAATGAAAACAGTTTTTGTGCCCGACATTGTCTGCCAATTTCTATTATGAAAACCGGCCGGACGGACAGTTACGTGACGTGTGTTTCTGAATTAATGCGACGATTCCCTATATTTCCGTGCCGGTATCTCGGTTAACGTACAGACGTGTAACACCGAGATAAGCAGCCTAAATCCAATCCAATACGCAGCACTTTTTACTGTAAACTCCGATTTTATCGCAATGTGTCATTTACAAGAAACATACGTTACGAATTTTACATCAGATAACTTAACAATTATTCTCAACTTAGATACTGTCCTTTGTGGCACATTTCCACGATGTCGAGCTGAAGACAGGGACACCAGTATGACCAATCCAAAGGTCGATTCTATTTTTTTTTCTTTTTTTTAAGTACAGAGTTCACGAGAGATAAAGATACCACGGAGACGCCACGTTTGGAACTTGAGAAACATTAAGATACTTTCGTATAATTTGTTGATCTACGAGAAGAGTTCAACAACGCTAATACGAATAATAATCAACAGGCACCAACAAAAATGGAAAAGTATGAGAGAAGTGCTCTGATTAAAATGAGCGGAAGGAGGGGTGCAATCTCTCTCTTCTACTTCTCAACCTGTTATCGTGAAAGAAGGAAATAAAAGAAAACGTGAGATTAAAATTTAGTGTGAAAAGGTATCAATGTTAACATCTACTGATGCCATTGCTGTCCTCTGTGTAAGTGAGGAAGGACAACAGAACCTGCTGAATGGAATGAACAGTCTACTGACTACAAAATACGGACTCAACGTTAACCAAAGAGAGAGGAAAGCGGGGTGGGGGGAGTAGGGGGAGAAATTAGTCTAATGTCTTCATACTTGGGGACCACGTACTAACGAATCAGTGGGATTTTTTTTTCTTCGTAGGGAACACAGTCGTGTATACGTTTTTGAAAGAAATTTCCGCCATTTTACTGCAGACTGGTTTTCATTTTTTGACAAAGTCATGATCTGAGTTTTCTAGCCATTCTCAAGCGCAATTTGAAATATGAAAAAATGTCCGACCTCTCTAAATGACACGTCATTGACGAAATAATATTAATATGGTCTTACAGACCAGTCGATGTATTAAATGATATGGGCACATATCAAAGACACATAATAAGCTTTAAATGTGCATAGAAAACATTCATTAACGAACTGTACTGTGTAAATACACAATATGCTGTGACTTGCATTCATCACGTCCGTACGTCGACTGTTTACATGGAACTTGAGACCTGTGGCAATGCAGGAAGACGCCGAAATACAAACGCCATTACTGTGCTCGACTAAGTCTCGCATTGCCAGAAGTCTAATGTTCTCTCTGTAGATGGTCGCTATGGACCAAAATCGGTAGTCTAATGACTATTTTTATGATCATTGTCTTGAACTAGACAAAACTCTGTACTTCATGTCTTTCTACGCGACTCAGTTGCAGTTTTTAAGTATCACAAACGCTGTGCGCATCGTTTCTTGCTACGTTTCCAAGGAAATAAATGACAGAGACGTACGAGAACAATAAATTTGGTAATATTGTGGTGGCTAAGACTACATACGACAGCTCTCCGATGCCATTTAGGAAATTATTCAGGTCACCAGACAAAAGGTTTTCCCGTGTTACAGTCTCCTGAATGACCTAGACCCGGAGTCTACGTTGAACGCTTAGAAAAAATTTCTTCATCCGATGGATAGATGGCTACCTCAAGACCGGAAAATAATTATCCTTGCCACTAAAATAAGATTTTCGAGACGGTGTTCATTTCATATAAGTACGGCCATTAAAGAAGAATACTGCATTTTCAGTCTATAACAAAATCGGGGCACTAACGAAACCATCTCTTACGATTTAATGACATTGACTATAAATTAGGGAGGGGAGAGAACTCAGAAAAACACGTCAGAAAACTGTGTTCAGGTTATAAACTTCAGTAACAGGAATATTTTGCTGTTTATGATGTGCTCCACGAACATTTGCTACAGGAATAGGTACAACACGAGTTGAGTTGCACAAGCCAAGAAAATATCTCTTTGTAGTAACATAGCAAAAGACTTCCAGGCAAAAAGTTACGTTTCTCAATATAGGAAATTTTGAAGGTGCGTTTGTTTCCTTCAGTTCCCGTCAAGTTGAATACGTTATGAAGCTAAATATTCGCTGTTTTCTTGAACGCTAGTATAGCATGAATATTTTTCTAATCCCTCGTATGCACCACTTTAGAGAAAATTCCCTAGTACAATACTTTGTTACATATATGCACAACACCGAAACCATAACTGAAGACATGACGTCCGAGGGAACTGAAAACACTTATAATATAATGAAAAAAGACAGACGCCGTCTGGGTCGCTTTTTATGTTTATTACGATTGACACTGGCCACTGGTTATTAGGGCGGAGCTTCAGTTCAAATGTCTCTGAGCACTATGAGACTTAACATCTGAGGTCATCAGTCCCCTAGAATTTAGAACTACTTAAACCTAACTAACCTAAGGACATCACACACATCCATGCCCGAGGCAGGATTAGAACCTGCTACCGTAGCGGTCGCGCGGTTCCTGACTGTAGCGCCTAGAACCGCTCGGGCACTAAAGGCCGGCCAGTGTTTTGTAAGACATGTCTTTCGCCAATGAATTAAATTTGCTTATTATTTTTCCAACGAATCTCAGCCTACTGTCAGCTTTTCCTGCAATTACTGTTATGCGGTATTTCGACTTTAGACCTATCCGGGCCGGTTACTCTTGGGTGTCATACGGTTGTTACTGTTTACAGTGGTTTAACGTCAATTGTGTAATCGAACACTAATCGATCTCGTCGCCTATTTGTGCGCAGTGCATCACATTTACTTACGTCCAGGGTTAATTTCCAGTTACAGCACCAATGTCTGTCGATCTTCCTGCATTTCGCTTCTGGAGTTGCTACCTTCCTACCGACTGCAAATAATCTTACTGAGCTTCCAACGTTATCATGAATACCATTTATACAGCCTGAGCAGGTTGGCCCTACCACCGTGATTTTATGCATCCGGTAATGTTGTAGCTGGCCGTCATAAACCATTCACGAGATTTTCACATTCTCTCACTCGCTGCGCGCAAACTATTGGTCCTATAAATAAAATGAATACGATATTTTTGTAGGAGTTAAATTTTGTACCGGAATACCTTTCCCCTACAGGCCGTAGTTTTCGAGTCGCTCGAGAAAGACGTAGTGACCTCGAAACGCACTTCCACTGCCACAGTCGTCCCTCACCAGTCAGGATTTCTAGTATGTATGTAACTCCCTCTTACCACTGCATAAATATTTGTTTCTGCATGAATTATTTTCTACATTCAACGTTTATGATCTTGATTGACTGGCCTTCTTACGCCAACGACTCAGTCGAGCACTTACAAATTGTGAAATTGACGTTTGTGTAGATTATACCTACGAGTTTTGTGAATTTTAACAGCATAAAATAGGAGTAGTGGCCTTCTTACGCCAACGACTCAGTCGAGCACTTACAAATTGTGAAATTGACGTTTGTGTAGATTATATCTACGAGTTTTGTGAATTTTAACAGCACAAAATAGGAGTAGACAGCAAATCATTGTATTCGTTAAACCCTCTGACTACGAAACTACCGTGCTTGTAAGGTTTAAATTCGGACAGAATCGTCATCGTAATTAGTCCAGACGCAATGTTTACAAAAGCCATGTTTCTTTTGTTACTCTCAGGAGCTTTTTTAAATTAATAATGCTGGTGGCATAACAACCCAACAAATGGAGTCAAAAAATATCTAATATCAGGAATAGCTCGTATAGCCGGAAATTTTATTTCAGTGGTAGGAGACGGTGACATGAACAACATACTAGAAATTCTGGCTGGTGGTCGATGAGTATGGGGTGGATGCGCTTTTGAAGGTCACTGTTGTAGTTTTTCTCCTGAATAACTCGAAAGCTGTGGCCTCCAGTGACAAAATATTCCAGAATAAAATTTAGGTGCGTTAAATTTCCTACAAGATGGATTTGCTAATTTTTTTCAGTAGGCCTAACGGTTTGCTCATGGTGAGCGGGAGGATTATTCCGTCGCTTGGTTTATACAGGCAAGATTTACAGTTCAGTTTGCATAAAACCACAGCGGTAGGGACAGCTGAACCACCATGCATACAGGGTGAATCAGAACTCCGCCGATAAACTTTCACAGGTGGTAGTATGGAACAAACCAAGAAAAAACATGTGCTGTAAACAAGAGCTGCAAGATACGTACCTTTGAGCTATGAGTACTTCTTCAGATTCGATACTATGAAACAGTACTCTCCTGCAGCTAGCTGTTTGCATTCTTTGTTTTGGGAGTAGAAATTACGGATCAAAACAAGAAAAAAGTCCAGTAATCACGGGCTACAAGATGCATACTTTAAGAGCTAAGATCAATTGTTCAGTAGAAGAAATGGGTTTCACAGTAAGGAAGATGAACAAGTGGTCACAGCTGTTAAGGTATGCACTTTAGAGTCCATGCTTATTGTGGTGTCACCGCCAGACACCACACTGGCTAGGTGGTAGCTTAAATCGGCCGCGGTCCATTAGTACATGTCGGACCCGCGTGTCGCCACCGTCAGGATCGCAGACCGAGCGCCACCACAAGGCAGGTCTCGAGAGACGTACTAGCACTCGCCCCAGTTGTACGACGACGTTGCTAGCGACTACACTGACGAAGCCTTTCTCTCATTTGCCGAGAGACAGTTAGAATAGCCTTCAGCTAAGTTAATGGCTACGACCTAGCAAGGCGCCATTAACCATTTGTACCATTGCATGTACCTCAAGATAGAGTCTCACTTGTATCATCCAGAATGCTGTATACCAAAGGACAATATAAAAGTTAAGTGTTCTAGTAGCTACGTTCTTTTCTTTATCACATTCATTACGAATCTTGTTCCAGACTTAACGCCAGACGGCGTGAGTTGACGCGTGCCCTTTCGGCTACTTCACTGTGGACTGGCTGCCTAATCAGTCCACTACACTTATTGATATTTTTTCTGGTTTTGGTCTATACTGCCACCTCTGAAAATGTCGAAAGCAAACACTTTGCAGTAGATGTCTCACAGTTGTGAAATGGAAAGGTGCTCGTAGCTCTTAAGGTATGCAATTTAGAGCAGAAGTTTACTAGACACCATCTCTGAAGGTTTGTCGGTGAAGTTCTGGTTGACCCTATGTATGGTAAATAGTAACGGCCCTACACCAGTCACTTGGCAAAACCGAAAATTAGCTTTAGATTTGTCGGTGTCGTCCCGTTAAAACACATTGTATCTGCTAGAAAGTTCTGACCCAGCCACAATTCTGATCCAGTAGTCAGCAAGCCTTTATTTGTGTTCATCAAAAGACAATACGGAACTGTATCGAATATCCACGGGAAATCAAGAATAACAACGACCTGGGTTTCTCAGTCTATGCTGCCCTGGATTTCATCGACGAACAGGAAGTTGCGTGTTTCCCAAGGTCTCTGCTTACGGAATCCAAAAAAATGGCTCTGAGCACTATGGGACTTAACATCTGTGGACATCAGTCCCCTAGAACTAAGAACCTAAGGACATCACACACATCCATGCCCGAGGCAGTATTAGAACCTGCGACCGTAGCAGTCGCGACGGAATCCATATTGATTTTTTTTTTTTTTATATAGAGAAGATCTTCTTTCTCCAAAAACGTTGTAATACATGATTATAAAACACGTTCCGTAACTGTGCTGCTGATTTGCGTCAGCGACACAGGCCTATAATTGTGTGCGTGTAACGTCGTAATGGACCGCACCCGTTGGCTGTGTTGGTCGGGACCATTCTCCAGCCTCTAAATAACATGGCCGGTCTTCCCCTAAACCGGTTCAGTGGTGTGGTCTGGCTCGACTTTGTGGTTCTCAAAGGCGAGTGATTTCCTCAATAAGGCCGCTGTTTCCTAACACCCTTTCGAAAAGAAACTTCACAAAAGGTTCGCAGGACGCAGCTCCTTACAGTAAATGCTATGAGCGTTATCAGAAATTGGCCAATTGTTACTGCTCTGGAGGCTCATTTCCTGTCAACATATTGCCGCGGAATGCTTTCGTACTGAGTCGTAAGCCTTCGTCAGCGTAGTAAGGGAGTCGTGGGCCTTTTGCGTCGGAGCTCAGGTGTTTAAAGTGTCGCTTGTATGAAAGTCGGGAGTGAATGATCATGAGTTTCCGTGACAAATGGCGGCATTTAGTGTACGGCCATTTGCTAGGTGGACAGAGATATACTACAAGTTGGAGGCAAGCGTGAACTAGCTGTCTGATAACACCCGAGGTAGATATTATGTAAGACAATAAAGTCCATTTGTTCCAGTGGAAACAGGTGGTTATTAGCTGTCCTCCTCTTTTATCCTTAGACGTCCGGTTTTGTTTACGGAGGAAATACAGGATGGGGAAAATAAAAGTAGCTCGGAACACCTTACATTTCCAACATTTTGAAACCATTTGTGGCAGCATGTACGGAGGAGGAAATGACCTACGGTTACTTCCAACCGGATGGAGCAACTGTGCATACAGTCGGCCGAACTTTGGAGCATATTTACACAATCTTTACCCACGACAGAGTTGTCAGTCTCGTCGCGGTCCTAGTTGGCCAGCCAGGTCACCTGAACTATCGGTGTGCGATTACTTTGTTTGGGAAGCCGTCAAGTCTAAGGTCTTCAAGAACAGCAGCAGAACATTTCGAATGATATTCCATCAAGTCCAGGAGTTTAGCTTCGATCCGCCTTCAGCAACTTGCTGACAAAGGTCTGAAAGTGCCAAGAGACGAATGGTGGTCACTCTCAACATCTGCTGTAGCCAGGTTAGTATTATATCTCCTTTCTTCTGCTGTGTTTCTTTGTACTCTGGAACTCTGTTCTCCAGGCCACTACTATTTGTCCCACCCTGTGGTGTAGTCACTCATTGTGATGCTCGTTTTACAATCCAGCCTTTTGAAAATAATTGGATTGCTACACGCCATTGACTAGTGGTATAGGAGAAATGACTGTTGCAACTCTGTCTCGCAGGTCGAAGCTAGAGTAGTAACCCTTATTTCGAGTGATAGTATTGGCTACGCTACTGGTGAGACTCCCTGGTTGTATGACCGTAGCCCACAAAAGTTTTCCGTTTCTAACGTTTCACCAAGAACTGTGCTCGACATCTTCAGAATGCTCTGTTCCCGCCCGGCCTTCCGACCGACGGGTCGGACGTTGGAGAGCGACATAAATAGTGCGGAAAAAGGGCGCGGTCGAAGTACTCCACAGTATTTATGTCGCTCTACGACGAGCGTCATTGGCCAACCCACTGACCACCACCATGCAGCTGTGGCCACGTCTGAAGCAAACCACACTGAAAAGGGCCAACAGCATCCAGCAGACAACCACCGAGAGGCTACACCACAGTCACGAAGCTGAAGAAAGGGGATCTACATGTTCTGATCTCCGTCAAGCCATTGGGGAGTAGCCACCCCTGTGAAGGCACCTGCAGTTCTTAACCATCAGTCGACAAGACTCTGAAAATGTCCGACGTAGTTCTGGACGAAATTTTAGGAACAGAGAAGTTTCTTGAACCACGGTGATACAACCTGGAAGACTCGCCAGCAGCTAAGAGATTCGGTCGTGAAAGCCTTCACTGCATGGTTATCGACTATGCTTCTTGAAAACGGGAATTATGTGGTTCTTTTTCCAATCGATTGGTACCTTGCGTTGCTGCATTTTTTTCTCTACACGATTTTTTTTTGTTGCTGTACCACTTATTTTCTCCATTCATCGTATGCGTATTTTATTTTTTCTCAAAACCTAACAGCTGATTCATTTAATTTTCACACATCAGATTTTTTTATTCGTGTCAAAGGCATCAATTACAAGGGAATTAACAAAAAAAATGGCTCTGAGCACTATGGGACTCAACATCCGAGGCCATCAGTTTTCTAGCACTTAGAACTACTTAAACCTAACTAACGTAAGGACATCACTAACACCAGTTCGTAACCTTTTGAGGGACTTCCAGGTACACCAGTTCTCATTCCCTCCAGCATAGAGGAGCAGTCTCTATTCTCCACATGTCTAGCCTTTGGTTTATGTTGTTGTTGTTTGCATAGACCCTTACAAAAAATTTTCTGGACTTCAAGCGAGACGGCTGGCGAATGGCCAAATAATGGGTGAGTGTCAGATGTCAAGGCTCTACGTACTTCTGCTTGAGCAGCTGCTTCGCGCCTGATGTCGGGCGGAGCTCTACCTGCTAGGTGGTACAGCTGCTCCACTTTAGTGGGTCTCAGACACCCAGTGATTGTGCGGCACGTCTCATTCAGAGTGGTGTCCACGTGCCTAGCATGGCAGGAGTTATGCCAGACAGGTGCTGCGTATTCGCCCGCAGAGTAGCACAACGCCAAAGACGAAGTCCGAATAGTGACTGGCTGTGCAACCCAGTTTAGATCCCCTTAGTTTTCGTATGATATTATTCCTTGCGGACACTTTCATTTTTGTGTTTTGGCAATGCGTTTTGAACGTTAGGGTCCGATCTAAGGTCATTCCAAGATAGTTTGGGGAAAATGAGTGGTCAAGTTGAGTGCCATTCCATGAAATATTTAGTTGTTGGTTGGCTTGTCTGTTTTTTAGGCGGAAAGCACAGACTTGCGTTTTCGTATGGTTACGCCATAACTATTTTCGTAGAGTCGTCCCAGTTCTTCCAGTGCTTCAGGCAGCTTATTTTTGACGTCACGGAAATCCTTTCCCTAGGTGGCCAATGCGATATCATCCGCATACAGAAAACTCCCGGTGTACAGCGGGAGTGGTTCATCATTCGTATACATATTAAGAAGTATAGGGGCCATAACACTGCCCTGGGGTAGCCCATTCCTCTGTAATCTCCATCTACTGCGCCGTCCTTGAAATTCCACGAAAAATCTCCTGTTGCTAAGGAAGTTGGCTATTAAGGTGGTTAAAATAGAGTCACTAGTGATGCCACAAAAATTTTTCAGGAGTAATTTATGGTTCACAGTGTCGTACGCAGCAGACAGGTGAACAAAGGCCACACCGGTTACCACACGTGATTCAAAACCGTCTTCGATGTACTGGGTGAGACCGAGGATCTGCGACGTGCAGCTTTTACCCGGTCTAATGCCAGCCTGTTGAGGTACAAGCGCAGTGTCAATTGCTTCTGTCAAGCGGTTCAGAGTCATTCTCTCCAAGATTTTATACAAATAGCAAAGAAAAGATACGGGACGGTAGTTCTCAGGGTCATTGTTCTCTTTACCGGGTTTAAGGATAGCGATGACAGGAGATTTCCGCCAGACTTTGGGGATCCTGCGAGAGCATAAGCAGTTGTTAAAAAGATCTACACTCATGCGCATAAATTAAGGACAATGCTGATACATGGTGAAACAACACTCTGGTGAGCAGTTTGCGGGTTTAAATCACCTCGGCGTATGACCATGCTGTGCATTTTCCTGCGGTCGTCGCATCGTGGCGCTGGCAGCAGTACACATACGCAGAGGTATGTTGGTGCATGTCAGAGTACGGTGCAGCGAGTAAGTGTGCAGACGTTTTCAGACGTGCTAATGGTGACTGTGTGTTATTAATAGCTCAAAGAACACATATTGATGACGTTATGAGGGGTAAATTATAGGGTGACTGGAGGCTAGTCGGGAAATGTGTCCAGACGCTATAGTAAGGGACGTCCACAGTGTACAACACCACAAGAAGACCGATATATCACCATCAGTGCCCGCAGACGGCCATGGAATACTGCAGATAGCCTTGCTCGTGACCTTACCGCAGCCACTGGATCAGTTGTCTCGAGACACACAGTCTACATAAGACTGAACAGACATTATCTATTCGCCCAGAGACCTGCAAGGTGCATTCCACTGACCCCTGGTCACAGGAGAGCCCGTAAAGCCTGGTGTCAAGAACACAGTACACGGTCATTCGAACAGTAGTCCCAGGTTATGTTCACGGACGAGGCCAGGTATATTCTGAACAGTGATACTCGCCGGGTTTTCATCTGGCGTGAACCAGGAACCAGATACCAACCCCTTAATGTCCTCGAAAGGAACCTGTATGGAGGTCGTAGTTTGGTGGAGTGGGGTGGGATTGTGACTGGTGCACGTACACCCCTGCATATCTTTGACAGAGGAGCTGTAACAGGTCAGGTGTATCGAGACGTCATTTTGCATCAATGTGTCCGCCTTTTCAGGGGTGCAGTGGGTCCCACCTTCCTCCTGATGGATGATAACGCATGGCCCCACCGAGCTGCCGTCGTGGAGGAGTACCTTGAAACTATATCAGGCGAATGGAGTGACCCATCGAGCACCTCGGGAATGCTCTCGGTCGAGGTATCGCTGCGCGTCTTCAAACCCCTAGGACACTTCAGGAGCTCCGACAGGCACTGGTGCAAGAATGGGATGCTATACCCCAGCAGCTGTTCGACCACCTGATCCAGAGCATTCCAACCCGTTGTGCGGCCTGTGTACGTGTGCATGGTGGTCATATGCCATATTGACGTCGGGGTACACGTGCAGGGAACAGTGGCGTTTTGTAGCACACGTGTTTCGGGACTGTTTTCTCAACTTATCACCAATACCGTGGACTTACAGATCTGTGTCGTGTGTGTTCCCTATGTGCCTACGCTATTAGCACCAGTTTTGTGTAGTGCCATGTTGTGTGGCACCACATTCTGCAATCATCCTTAATTTATGAGCACGAGTGTAGAATGCACATTAGTGTTGCAGGCCCAAAATGTTTTATTTGCTCATTCATAAGATCATCCATCCCAGCAGCCTTTCCTTCTTTACACTCAGTAATCACCCTCTGCAGATCTGATGATCAAGCCTGATGATGACCGCCGAAATTAGTAATGTGTTATTTACTCTAAAGCAAAGTATTGCTGTCTCGCAGCACAGCGCGAGACCGACCTTGGAGATGGGCAGCACGGCCTGGATGTCGTCCTTGTGCACCTCGAGCCTGGCGGTGTGCCTCCGCCGGCCGGACGCCTCGAGCAGCGCGGGCTTCCTGGCCGCCCCCGCCGCCACCGCCGCCGCCGCCACGTCGCCGGCCAGCACGTAGCGCGCGCTCAGCACGAGGCGCGCGTCCGCCGCCCCCGCGCCGCCCTCGTCTGACACGGCCACCAGCAGCGAGAACACCTCCTCCGCCTTTGACGGCCCTCCGCCGCCGCCACCGGCCGCTCCGCCGCTCCTGCACAATCACTCAGTCACTCGAGGCACCGCGTTTTCATTCAGTCAAAACTCCTTAAGTACTTGTAAGCGTGAGAGAAAAACGAAAACGCTAAAAATGCATGAAAAGCACAGATGTAAAGTTGGAACACTGTTTCAAAAACAACTTCTGTCCAATACAACATATGTTTTATTTGCTTCAGCCTATAGTTACACATTGTAATTCTGTCAGAGACAGCAAAGGACTTGGAAGAGCAGTTGAACGGAATGGATAGTGTCTTGAAAGGAGAATATAAGATGAACATCAACAAAAGCAAAACGAGGATAATGGAATGTAGTCGAATTAAGTCGGGTGATTCTGAGGGAATTAGATTAGGCAATGAGACACTTAAAGTAGTAAAGGAGTTTTGTTATCTGGCGAGCAAAATAATTGATGATGGTCGAAGTAGAGAGGATATAAAATGTAGACTGGAAATGGCAAGGAAAGCGTTTCTGAAGAAGAGAAATTTGTTAACATCGAGTATAGATTTAAGTGTCAGGAAGTCGTTTCTCAAAGTATTTGTATCTAGTGTAGCCACGTATGGAAGTGAAACATGGACGATAAATAGTTTGGACAAGAAGAGAATAGAAGCTTTTGAATTTTGCTGCTACAGAAGAATGCTGAAGATCAGATGGGTAGATCACATAACTAATGAGGAGGTATTGAATAGGACTGGGGAGAAGAGAAGTTTGTGGCACAACTTGACTAGAAGAAGGGATCGGTTGGTAGGATATGTTCTGAGGCATCAACGAATCACCAATTTAGTATTGGAGAGCAGTGTGGAGGGTAAAAATCGTAGAGGGAGACCAAGAGATGAATACTCTAAGCAGATTCAGAAGGATGTAGGTTGCAGTAGTTACTGGGAGATGAAGAAGCTTGTACAGGATAGAGTAGCATGGAGAGCTGCATCAAACCAGTCTCAGGACTGAAGACCACAACGAACAAACATAGTTACACCGTCATACTGTCGAATTATTTGGCTACCGAAATTAGTGCCATAACACTCCGTCCTACGATAAAAAAAATCACAGTGGACAATTAAAATGTGTTTTAAATACCGTTATAAAATATTTTTCAATATTGTAGCTAAAATAAGGTACGAAGTGCAATCTTAAAATACAGGCTACCCCCAAACCCCTGGCACGCAGGCGTATTCTTGGTTTTCTTTGCTTTAATGTTATGATTATGTTGACCACAAAATGTTGCTGCAGAAACGACCATTACGGAATAAGAGGAGTATTTCACAAATGCTACCTCTTGTACTTTAAGAACAGACGGAAAAAGATCGTTCTCCACAATAATGGTAATGATTATGAGATGCCGTCTGATAGGGGCACGGTTAAGTAGGGAGTGCGGCATCGATGCTGTTTCTTATATGAGGGTCATTCCATAAGTCATGGCAACTATCGTGTACCTTGCGAACATGTGGCATCGTTGTAATCGCAGTAAATACTTTCGAAAGCCCACGACAAACATACCGAAATAAACCGACAGGCCGGCCGAAGTGGCCGAGCGATTCTAGGCGCTACAGTCTGGAACCCCGCGACTGCTACGGTTGCAGGTTCGAATCCTGCCTCGGGCATGGGTGTGTGTGATGTCCTTAGGTTAGTTAGGTTTAAGTAGTTCTAAGCTCAGAGCCATTTGAACCATTTTTTCAACCGACAAGTAGCTACCACATGCGAGGATGGGTCGGTACTAGCGCCTGAAACATTTAGTGTGT